>NC_053410.1:21035557-21680557 GCF_016859285.1 Xiphias gladius
TTTATATGTATTTAAAAAAATAGGTTATAATCTCTTACTTTAAAAGGATGTATTCTCAAATGAGATTATGCTAATAGACTGTAATTTGCATAAAACGGGTGGAAATATTAAACCAGATTAAAAATTCAGAAAATTTAAGAGTTTTATTCATGCTGTTAGTCAACAAATATATTCATTCTCCCCGAGAATATTAGAGCCTAAATGTGACATTGTGGAAAAAACACAAACTGTGTTGCAGTATGATCACCCAAAATGAGGCTTGTCTTGTTTATTACTAAACTACAGTATGCTACACTATATAGCAACATTCCTTGTTAAGTAAATTATTATTTTATTTTTCCCATTTGTGCTGCTCAGCCAAGTGTAGTTTTAGGGTCTTCTGAGAATTAGTCTCAGATGAGGGCCGAGGAGGAATATGAGGCTTGCGACAAGGAGCGCCCTCACAAGCCTCCAGTCAAGACATTAATCTGCAAACAAGTGTTTTTTTGTGTCTCGGAGTCTTATTTTCATCGCCATCAGTTCAGTACATAGATTGAAAGCGATTCAGGTTGTGCTCTCAAGTTCTTCACCCTTACAGCCCCCCAGCTTCTGCCCCGCCCTCAACCTGCAGCCCCCTCAGTCGGCTACAACCCCTGCTCTCACATTGTACATTCATAAATGACCAAACAACGCCCCATCTTACTGTTTAAGGGATTCATATAGCCCAGGGTACAATATATAGCTTGGTCTAGGTTATTTAAAAATATATTATTCATTTACAAATAAATCATCAAAATGACAAAAGAATAACAAATAAAATAATGAGTAATGTGATCTAAAGAATAAAAGTTATTTATTACAAAATAAAATGCAGGCAAATTTGAAGTGCTGTCTCATTCAATACCACATTTTCCAAAATAAAAACGATCAGTGTTTCTCACTTATGCTTAAAACATGCTAACTAATCCTCTACTTTTTTGAAAATACTACACCCGTCATCAAATATATTATTTTTTAAGTAATACACTCACTGCCATTGTCAGTACTGTACTTGTGAAAACTTATTTCCTTTTCTTTGAAACAATCTAATCTGGGAAATTAAAAAGGAGAGCGAGACGCTCTGTTAATTCAAATAAAATCCATCCACTAAGAAGCTATTAATTGGTCATATAGAATATTCAGCATTCCTCTCAGCCCATTTTAATGACATATTGAAAAATAATAGTTTGCCGTTTTGGAATTAATGGATGATTGCTCAGGTTTCTTGTTAATATTATTCCAGTATATTGCCCTATGGACATCATATTAACAGTGCAGGCTCGAGATCGACAGTAACTTAGGTTAGAAGATTTTTAAAACACACTTTAGACACCCTGATACATATTCTGCAGTAAAAACACTGACTCCTTTAAGACAGGGAACCATGGACCTTTAAATATCACATGAAGGATCGGCGTTAAATGATACATTATTTGAGTGGTTTCTTTTGTTCCTCTTGCTCCTGTGTTATCCTACCATGTGCAGTTATGGAAAAATGGAGACATAAACACTTGATAACCTTAAGTGACCCCCTCCCCCGCAGTGAATCAGATATGTAGCAGCACTGCAGCCCATGTACTTCACACTGCCCCTTGTGGTGTGTGTGGTGTGTACAGACTGAGATTGAGATTGTGACTTGGCAGCAAGATCCTCTCTTTGCCCTGAGGCTTACACATTTGTACACTCATTTATTTATTGGTTTATTTGAATAGCTTTGCTATTGTGAACTTTGGATACGTTTTTATTTTCATTTTGTCTCACTACAATGCAGTCCGGAGTGATATTTCTTCCATCTGGCAGCGGCACTTTCTGTGACAGCTTTCCTGCTTTATGGTTTAGACTTAAAATTATCTTTACAATATGTTATGCAAAAGAATCCTTCTCATAATAGCTGGGTCAGGAAGACTCTGCATTAAATTAGTGTGAAAACTTGACATCCCTCTTCCGCCTCATTGTAAATTTGTAAGGCTTTAATCATTTGCAGATGTCTGTGTGTCCTTTCTTCTTTATCAAGGAGTTATTACTTTCTAAATAATTGCTCAACGGGTTACGCTTAATGTACTGTATATGTGAACCCTGCCTATTTGACCTCTACTCAATTTCTTTAATTGAAGCAAACATATTAGACATATTTGCTATATTAAGTGTGTTTTGAAGTTCCAATTTTGTTGATATAGATTTATGAAGTGTTGGCGACTGAGGTCACTGCCCTATTAGAGATTTATGAAATACCCATGAGGCACCGTTACTTAAGCTCAATAAATCATGCCAACCACTTTTATTTTGGTACAAAGTGCCATGAGCCCGATCGAATACAAAGCTTGGTTCCAAGTCACAAGTGGTATGCAGTTTTTCTATTTAAGATGATTCCAGGTCATCTGCTTGGAGGCTATCACCACATTTGTCAGAGCAGTCATCATGAAATTCATTTTTGGTTTGACTCATTTAAATCACAAAGCGCTGATGTTTTTCTGAATCTTTTGTACTCACTATGGCGGTAGCTGTCTGAGAAGTCCCTAATGATACAGCTGCAATAAACCTCATAGCCCCTAAAGCCTTTTTATTTCAAATGTGGCTGCATAAGAACTGAATCGTTGTAAAGTAGAGCTTTGTCCAAACATCCTGCTGGCAGTTTTCCTGAAGTCCACTGAATAGGAGCCTCAAAATGCAGAGACTTGCCGTAGATTCCCCACATAAAAACAAAAGCAGTGCTATTTACGTGAAAATTTGAGTAAGGCATGTGTCTCAACCAGGTTGAGGTTATAATCTGAAGGTGACGGGGGTTGCAGATGTGACATGTAGAGGATGTGGATCAGTTTTTTTGTCACTTGCACAGGCTTATAATGTAGGTTTCTTTCATTGGGAGCAGTGGGCGTAAGTGTTGTGTTCTGGTGGGCAGAGACAGTTAATGTCCCAGATCTACAGTATGAATAAAGTCATATTGTGAAGTGTGTGGGCTGATATGCTTGGCAGTCAACCCTGACAAGTAGATTAGCTCTTACTGGGCCACCTCTGAATGGCGTGCACACGACTCAAGCGTTTCCAGTCACAGCGCTACATATCAAACATCTAACGCCCAGCAACACAGATGAAAGCACATCAAAACATGAAAAAAAAAAACAAAAAACCTGCTGTATGTTATGTGGCTTCTCCACAGCTGCAGTGGTTAACAGGAGTCAAAAATTGGCATGTCTAAAAAGTGGGATAATGATTATAAATGTGACAGGCTGAGAACTAATTACAATTGTCTCACTGTGTTTTCCAATAATGCCTCTAACATTTCTATAAAACTCATTTAAATCTTCCACAAGTCCAAAATTCAGTCTTGCTCTAAAGCCATTTGGCACATTTTTCTTCAGTTTACATTTAGAGAGGATTAGCTGAAGAGCTGAAAATAATCATGCCAGATGTCTGCTAGAGCGAGAAAACCGCCTCCCTGGTGGGCATTTGTTTTATTGAGTTTTTATCAATCTTAAGTGAATTCACTCTGGGATCTTCATAATGCAGGGCCTCATGTTGTGAAGTCATGTACACAAACTGAATATCATGTCACATTTTACAATAACAGTAAAAAACCAACACACCCTTTGCTCATGTGAATGTATGAGGAGGAGTTCAAACAGTCAGCAACAGTCTGTTTATAGCCAAGTTAAACAGACAACACATAGCTTAACTGGGCAGACTGGTGGAACAAACAGCATTATAAATAAGCCAAATTCAATGACAGGTTTAAATGCTAAACCACATCTGTGCACTTTATAAAAGCCATGGTAGATGTCACTGTCTTTAAAACGTCTGAAATTCAGCTGTCAGTCACACTGACTCATTAAAGTTACTGAGATGGTGAGCAAATGGAATTAAGCATTTAAGGAGAATTTTGGTGATTTCTCCCTTTTTGTGTGGAATAAACAATGGAAATTGTGGTATTATAAAGAAATAGGTAAATAAATAGAAGCAACAGCAGCCCTCATTTGCCCTGGCCTATCCTACATATTTCATGGTCTTCCTCTGAGACTGGGGCAGTGTTTGTTGGATTTGTTTTTTAGCTTTAATGAGCTCCATTGGAATGCAGTGTCTCCCACATGTCTTGCGGAGGACTGGGCAATCTTATTGCTGCCACATGTTGGGCTCATAGTGACTCTTCCAGGCTTGTGTGGTCAGCCAGTTCAAAGAGCGCAGGCTCATTTGTTATACAACTTTATGTAACAACGAGCCGATGCTTCAGCGTGTCTGAAGAGGCAACAAAGGAATGCCGACGTTCTTTCTTTGTCCTAACTGGCTCTGCCCAGAGAGACTTTCAGATCATCTGTTTCTCTAATTAGCATGTTTGCTGGACAATAAAGTTTATTGTACTTCAACATGGTGCGGAAAACCTTTATTCAGCATTTGAACTCTGACAGTAATGTTTGTTGGATGGTTATGGGGAACGGTAGTAGTTGATCACTGTCACTGCCAGAGTGGTGCGCCGTGCCACATATGGCAACAATCTGACATGGTAATCCAGTCTTGAGGTTATGAGTGACTAGGTGTGGGTTCCCTGGATCAGACCGACCCCATCAATTCCTCTGTTAGCCGTTTCAGTGCTGGAGTCAGCGGCGGAGTCACCCTGCTGGTGCTTGACAGGACATCTCTGCAGTAACATAAAGTCAGGCCTCACTGAACTCCCCTAAAGTAGTTCATGTATCTGAAAGTAATGTTTTCACTTAGGAAGAGGAAGAGATGAAAGATGGAGGAAAGCTAAGCAACATGTCAATCCAGGTTCCAGCTGTGTTCCGGCAGCATTGACTATTGCCCCAAACTGGCTATCCACTAATTTGTCTTCACCTCTCCTACTTACACCCTAATCAAACTCATGTTCATTTGTTAAAGTGGACCAAATTCAAAAGGGTCTTGACCACCCTATACCAGACACTTACTGCAAATAACCAGATTTTCCTTTTTCACACATCAATTCCCTGGGGATGTTTTTAGCTTCACTAGACTGTCAAGTCTTCAGGGACCAGGTCCACTACATGCGCTGGCTAGTAGGCCATTTGCAATAATCTCCTTTTTACCGTTTAGAGGCTAATTATGTAACATTACACCTGCCTCCCTGAGCCTTTGCTCTGGCATTGTGCGGAATGAGTTGCTTTTTCCCCCCACTACTCATAGGGGTGGTTAGAGTTTCTTAATGAGATTAGCCCAAAGCTCAAATCTGCTTTGTGTCCCTTGCTATATGGCAAGATACTGGATCAGCGGAATCAAAGCTAAGAGGGGGAGTCATTGGAAGATGCAGGCAGCCGACCTCGTTTCTGTCTCCCCACCAACCCCCCTGCGTGTGACTTGGACGGGATTCGTCGCTATCACACATGACATTGTGTGTGAGCTTTGCATAAGAAATATCTTTGTCTCACTGTGATGTTTGCTTGCTTCAGTGTTTTCGTGCTTTTCCTTTATCTTGCGGTCCAGTTTATATTTGCTATTGGATCAAACTTTCTCAATAGTCATTTTCGGAATTGAGGACAGATGGGTTAAATATTGAACAAAAAAAAAAAGAAGAGCTTTACCGTCAGTCTGGCATATAAACTTGTCTAGTTGTGGTTGCCGTACTACTGTCTTTTTGCCTCAATTAACTCAAAATATCTTGTGTTTTACCACAACTTCTAAGAACAGGCCTAAACTCTTATTTGTCAGTGACACCATAATGTGCGAGACAGAGCTATATAAAGACAGAAGTACAACACCCACAACAACCAATCTACAATGAGAGCCTTTCTTCCTTTAATTTACTGGGACCCTAATGTCCTTGTGACTTTAAACTCAGACAAAAGATGAAAAACCAACAATGGAGTCCGGACAGAATAACATGCGCACACACCCACGCGCACACACACGCGCACACACGCACGCGCACACACACACGCACACACACACACACACACACACACACACACACACACACACACACACACACACACACACACACACACACTTTTACATGCACAGCGATGTATGCAAGCATGCAAACAACTTCAGCTGAGAATTCCCAGAGTGAAAGCAAATTCTCACTGAACGCTGCGAGAGATGACATGTAAATATTTTGCCCACTTGCCCAGAATATGATGTTGATTAAGAGAGTAAAGGTTAAGGTTAGGGAAGGGGCAAGGATTAGTGGTATGGACTGCGTCTAGGGTTACCATAACAGCCTGGCTGCTGGGACTAGTAATAACAACAGAAGTAATAATAATCACAGACTAATTGATTGAACCCCGTGGCTTCTTTGCAAGAGTCATATTTGTAAAGCTTAATGCCTCCACTATAGCAGCTAAAGTAATGCATCAGTTGCTGGTATTGCTTTCAAGCGAGTCTGACACTTTATCTCCATTATAAGATAAAATAAAATAAAAACATTTTTTTAATTCTTGACTTTTTAAAATTTCTCCTCATAACCATTGTATTTACTTATCTATAATTTTGATACTGAGCATTGTGGTTCCTCTGTATGAGATACTATCATTGCATTGTAGTTTGTTGAATTTACAAAGAAGCCTAGAAGCCCTGAAGCTATATACTGCTACAGAGAGCTATTTGCTCTGCGTCAGCGGAGTATCCTGTCATGGAGAGAAAATCCCGTTTGAAGTATGGCCCCCGTCTTTCACACTGACGATAATGCTCCTGGCTTTATCATGTCCTCCGTGCAAAGCCCATGTCTTCTCTTTTGTCCGGCTCCCTCTCCCCCACTCCTGCACACCCCCTGGCTTTCCTCTTTTGTGTCACTCTCTGTCACATTGCTACCCGTTCACTGTGAGGAGAAGCGGTCCAAACCTTATCCCCTCGAGGCATGCTGGGAAGTGTAGTCAGAGTCTGGGGATTGTTGGTTCAGGTTTTGGGACTTTGCTGATATCAGCAACTTGAAACTGATCAATGGTCTAATGCAGTTTACATTTGAAAGTGAAAAACTGTGATAGATTTGTAATCTTTTTCATAGTAAATGCTTCATGAAATTTAAATAGACCGTCGTTTGCTGTAAACACACACTATTATAAATGTTGAATTAAACTGTGTCTTTTGATTTTATTTATAAGGTTTTATGATTGAATAAATTGTAAGGTAAATACTTAGCATTTTAAATTAGATACATTATTAGTATTCATTCTGCTCTAGCTTTTCTTAAATCCACAGCTCAAATGCAAATGCACTGCAGTCTTTTCCATCCATGGCTTTGTTGGCCTCTCAGAAACCTTAAGCCGCTATCTTAAATGGGGGCCTCTCATGGCATATGCATGTGCAGTATCTTATCTGGTGAATATCACAATCATTCCCTAGGACATCAAATATTTAAACAGGCCATACAAACAAGAGACAGGAGGGAGGGCACGGAAACAAGCCTTTTGTGGGCCCTGTGTGAAAACAATAAATATGCTACCAGCCCTCAATATTTTCATATTCAATGACTCTGTATGATCCATATGATCCCAACATAAAGAGGGTCTGTGAACCCTCTCTCTTAAACTGTAGCAGGCATATATTACCAGGCTTAGAGCTTGGCAAGCTCTGTATCCCAAAATAGATTTCAACAATACTCTATGAGGATGCATTAAATAAATCTCTGCTCAGCTAATCCGTGGAACAGTTCACATTTTCGAGAGAGACACTCCGGTAGGACAAAAGCGCTGCTCTGCTCGCCGCGCCTTCATCTGGGGACATACACACATAAAAAGAGATATTTAGGGAGAGGGGAGGGGGCTGGGGGGGGAGAAATCCTCCACTAATGTGACAGAGAATTCTCCAAAAAAAATCATCATTGTGCTCTTGCACTGCGAAGCAGATTTTGTATCACTCTATATTTTTTCTTTTTTCTTGAGCAAGTGCAATAACTTAATCTTAAAGGCAAAACGTGGACATGAGGGCCATTTCGAAACATGTTGTAGATAAATGTTAATCACATTAGCATTTCCCAGACTTCCGTAAATCTCCATAAATAGCATGCTGAGGTTGATCCCTCTTTTTTGCCCATTGAGGCAAAATTACAGTTGATGAATTGCTTTTGCCATGCATGTAGGCTAATGAAAGCTTTGCTCCTGGGCCTTTCTTAACAAAGGCTCATAATTTTTCCACTTTCCACTAAAATAAGAACCTGTTCCACTTTTAATTAATAGTTTTACCCTCTCCTATTCAGGAGTGTATGCATAGTTTCAAATTAATTTTTAGGTGAGGCTTGGTTATTAATACTGGAGAAACAACCCCCTTTGTGTTAAAGTAACAGGGAGGTAATGTTAGCCGGCAGGTTTATGAAGAATTTCCTCTCATGTCTCTTAACTGCTTAACACAACTCATGACACCGCTCCGAGACTGAAACATTTCATGACAGGTGGCTATTTCGTTCACTTGAGATCATCACTTGCACATTTGTTCAGTACGCTGCAGTGGGACCGAACATACAGCTACTTACATAAGCACTTAGGATTAACCTGCCCTGATTTTATGTTCATGTAAACTACAGCCACATGCAGTGTTTAAAGTCTATGAAAGCAGACATTAATCAAAACAGCTTTCAAATCTGCGTCAGGGGTTTTTTTTTTTTGACTGACTGGCCTAGTATTAATAGTAGTGCAACCTTGGTTTGTTTTCAACAATTGCTCCATATTGTTTATATGTTGCTTCAAAATGAATTACCTCCGTTAATGGAAGTATTAGGTTAATAAGCAGCAATTAGCATGCATTAGGCTGCATGCCGCACATAATGAGTACTTGGGTATGACTACTCATACAGCTTGACGTTTGACAGAGTAAATAGCCTCATCTAGCTATATGTGGTTATGGGATACGCACTATCCCATCAGATCTAAGTGAGGTGGTTTGGACATCAAAGCCCTACGGTATTCTTTCACAGCAGTAATATATTACTGTCAGAATCGCTTCTGTCTTGCTGAAAGGCAAAATATTTCTCTGCATCATGAACATATCTGGAAATATTGTGACATCCTGTCGCTCCTCCACTTTTAAGTGCTTGTCCATGTTGTCAAACAGCGATCCCGTCATTGTGTGTAAATCATTTTATGTCATAATATTTAGAATAGCTTCCTTTGCTCAAGAGTGCAAATATCTGCAGCTTTTATGTGTCCATTGATAATGACAGCAAATAGCACTTGTATTCTTTACTGCTGATAAGAAAGCAAAGAGCAATAGAGAAGCTTTTCTGGTGAAAATCCGTTCCCTCTTTGTACCTGTGACTTAAGCTCAAAGGTGGGCGATCCATATGGCAATTTTGTATTTCTATTTCCAGGCTGTCAAAAAGAATCGGCCCTGACATAGAGCAGATGCAGCAAACCGAAGCGGTAGCTGCACTTAAGCACTGTGGGTGATTTCATACCAATTAGTGCAAATCATGGAGTACTTAAGATTATTGCCCAGTGAGTTTAACAACACTTTGACACCTCCTCTGAAACTGACCCCTCTTGAGTTTATTTTTCCCCATAGATTTCAGACTTCTATGCGGGATGTAAAAGTAATTCATCCATGCTGGGACTTTTCATTTCACCAGCTTGAGGTTTTTTAAATATGGCCTCCAGTGACAAATCTGGCTTCCATCTAAGGTCAGGCCGGTCCCCCTCATTTGTTGTAAGGGAAGGGGTGGCTGGGCTGGGGACTAACTAACTGCCCCTTTCTGCTGCCCCCTCATCTTGGAGCTTTAGCAGAACTGCTCTGGCATGAAGTAAAGGCTGCCGTCTCCATGGTGACAAGTCACTTCAGCTCCACCAGCTTTACCCAGCACAATCAGCCTGAGAATTGACTGGCTTTAAAAAAAAAAAAAAAAAAAACAACATTGAGAGAAAATATACCGTTTCATTCCTCTCTCCATTATGTCGGCTGGTGAAAAACAACCCTAATATGGTGCATTGGCTGCTAACGCGAATAATGGCTGGAGAATATGTGCTGAATAGCGGTTCTGCTGGTGAAAAGCTAATGGAGGGAGTCTTTGGCAGTGTGTGTCTCATTGAGGAGGGAGAGAGAGAAAGGCGGTCCCAGAGGTATGGATGGGGCTGCTGTGATAGTTGTGAACTCTCCCAGTGTTTATGTGTCAGCCAACAGCCTCCGGAAGGAGACTGGAGACATTCTCCACACTGTCTTGCAGACAAGAACTGGTCCCCTCAATTAAATGAGTTAATTTGAAACCATAAGCTTGTCCTTAATTAAGAAGAGCTTAGACATCTCCTGAAATGAAATATCTGAAATGAGCTATATTGACGACATACTGTTCCCTTTTGTTCAGATGTTGGGCTCCCCATCCTCCTCCATTAGTCTAGATTGTCCATATGCAGAACTCAGTTCATGCAAGAGACAGATTAATGCCAAAGAGAGGCATAACCTAAAGAAAATGTGTGTCGTTTTGTAGGAAGTTTCAGTTTCAAAGTAGATCCATTGTGGACTCCCGCCATGTCTTCTCTCACACAGTATTCCCTGTCTGCCTGACTCTGTGCATCCCTGGTGTCAGAGAGAGGAGGATGAGAGAGGAGGAGAGGGAGAGAGGGAGAGAGATTGTGGCATTAAGTAAATAATTTGTATGATAATTCATTACAGCGCAGTCTTTTTCAACTTTAATTGGTCTAAATGAAGAGACATTTCACACCATTTAGATAAAAAAGAAAAAGGAGGCCAGCATAATGAAAAGGGGCCTGCCTATCGGACTTCAGAGGTTTGCTCTAAATGAAAATGTAATTGCAGGCGGAATGGTACAAGAGGAGAGACCCGCGCTGCAGATCCGGGGGTATCTTCAGACAGCCGAGCAAAAGCTAATGACTGAGCAATTTGGAACATTTACTCACCCCAAAGACTCTCATTAAGTCAATCACAGGCTTAGCCGAGACCCACTCGCAGCGTCGGAGCCGGCCCCGCATTTATTCCAACATCAATCAGGAGGGGCCGGCTTCTTCTTCTTTCAGAAGCCATGAAAAACGCCCAAGTAATTTATTCGGGATCTTTGAGAGGATAATGGCCAATTATTTGTTTATAACACTGGTTAAATTTTCATTAGGCAGATTAATGGAATATCATGTACTGTCAACACTGGACTGAGGGGTGGTGTGTCAGAGATAAACGGCCAAACAGATGATGTCGCTCTGTTAGTAAATTGGTTTTTCTGCAGCCCTTTTCCTCCATATAAAAATTTAAAGGTGGACAAGGCTCTGGGGGCTGAAGCGGTCTCCAACAGGAGTAGAAGCTGGGAGAGGCAGAGGGGAGGACATCGTGATGAACTTAATCCAGCTTCAGTTTTTTTGTTTTTTTTTTTGTTCTTAATGGTTGGCTGCAATGTAAAATTTCAGCACTATATTTAGCTTATTTAAATGTTCAGTATTGTACAAAGTTTGACTGTGTGCAGGCTCTGCAAACATTCACTCCATCCCCACCCTTAAATTGCCTATTCTATCAATCATGCACAATCCATAGCCAATCCCTGGGAAACATATTTCATACAACCACTATTTGAAATGATAATTTTGGTGAGTTTTTAGAAGCTAACTTTTTTAATGAACAGGAAAAGCTACTTTTGGCAGTGACTGTGGGTGATAGCTTAATCTAACATTATGCAGGCGACACGAGATACCTGTAAGTGACAGTTAAGAGTGAAATGACAACTACAAGGCAGGCAGGCTGGTGATTTGCTGACCTTATATGATGCTTAAAGTTGATATAAAGCGGTTTGAACCTTAAGTTGTGCTTTCACAAACCTCCACCTGAAAGTGGTCTGGGAATTGTCACTTTGAGCGTTGCATATTTGGGCTTCAAATAACCTCCCTTTTCCCCCAAATGCTAGGTTTTCAGAATTGAGATAAAATATGGCATATCAAATCTTAATATGCACGCTTCACCCACTAGTGTGCAAATGATGCATCGCGGGTTCACAGTCCCAGATTTATGAAACCAGAATTTTAATGACTGTTTTTTTTTTTCTGACTTGTAGCTTAGTGGATTGAATATTTTTTGAAAGCTCATGGTGACTTTCTAAAAATGCATGTTGTATTACAAAGCTTTAACAGCTTGGATCTCATTTTAACATGAATCTGTTACATCTGTTACACCCACATTACATTATGATTACGTACATTTCAAAGAATTTATCCATCACCTTTCTCCATAAACCTTTGCGTCCTGGATATGACTTAATTTGGACGCCTGGATCGCAATCTGCCGACCTCCGGGCATCCAAAGTGCCTACTAGCTTCCCTATCAAAACAATCATCAGCTGAAGGAGGTTATCGTTGAGGTGGGCTATCTGTCACCCGGACACCGGCAGCCAGCGGGACACAAGGGCCATTTAATTAGGCCTACTGCTCCTCTCTGGTGTGAAAGACTCTCAGGCCCCTTTGATTCCCCGCTGCTCTCCCAGCAGGAAGCGGTTGGTGATAATTGACACAGGATTTCCTTGTTAACCAGCGGCAGACTCTGTGGATTAAAGTGACAGAGATCTCCAGAAGAAAGTGGGGAGTAGATAAGGGGGAGGCGAGGAGGTGCAGTGGGGGTGGGGGTGGGGTGTGTGGGGGGTGTGGGGGCAGCAGCTATTTACCGCTCTTGAGAAACCAGGGAGGAAATAGCAATATCAGACTGGTGTGCGGTCCTGCCGCGAGATGTAGCTCCCACTTATCTTAGCCATTTCAGCTTGGCTGATCAAAGATTGGTTTTCCTTAAAATAACCTGGGCCCAAGGTTGACTACATGCTTCCACGCCATGGGTTTTTTTGGCAAATTATCAGTCTTTTCCAATCCCCCCTATAAAGCTGCATGGCTGTTTGTGGAGGACTAGAGAGATAATCTCATTTCATTTGTACAATTATACACTATCATGGAATAAAAGCATATTTGCAAATGACGTAATTTCCCACTTTGTACCAACTGGGTCACAAGCCTTGACAGAAGCATTATCATGCAGACAGGAGAGGTACCCAGTCGGCTGTTGGGCAAAGATGCAGCTTTCAGAGGACGTAATCCACTTTATTTATTTCTAGATTTCCTTTGTGCTTATCCAACTACTACACAGCTTACCAACAGACATTTTACAAGTGCTCATTGAAAGGTTTTTAACATAGCTCTTCTTGAGATAAAAGAAGAAGAATGAGCTACTGTACTCTGTACTCTCTGTGAGTCTTCATCAACTTTCCTTACCATTGTATCAAAGATATACAACATCCACAGTAGGGCTGGCTTCTACTTTGACTTATAATCCTACAGTTTGTAAACTTGTAACAATTCTTTAACATAATTATTTCACTGGGAGCATTCCTTCATGAATTCAGCTCTCTGGCCATTCGTGCATGACATATTTACTTGTACACCTGACACTCCACTCCCTAAATGCCCAACCTGCCCAGAATTACCCAAAGGTGGCGTAAAACGTTGTCTGGTCACTTTTAAGTGCTTCCTGATAATTGAATGCGGTTATGGCAAACTTCCAGCAGTAGGACTGGGTCAAAACCAGGTCCATCATATAAATCAAAGGCGAAATTCCATTGTCTCTTGTCCCCCAGCCAATACATACATGCAGCTGTGGATATGTGAGAGGAAGAAAAAAGGAAGCTGTTGCTTTACTACAGCATACCTTAGAGAGTGATCCTCCTTGTGACTATGGTTCAAATGATGATGATGATGTTCGCAGTGCTTTCAGCATCACTAACGCACACGGATTGTGTTGAATATTATTTAATGTATTAAAGCTTTGAACAGCATGTTCTCCAACTTGAACAACCATATAGGTTGTTTGTCCTCATCCTCTGATACGCCCCCATGGCGGCAGGCTTAGCAGACCTTTGCTGTCGTGGTTACAATAATAAACAAGCGGAGTGTACCGGCGGCGGTGCATTGGACCTACGTCATCATGGTTACGATAATAATCCCGCAGTTAAGATTATGGAATAGTCACAGTTTGGTTTTGCATAGGCACAAAACAACTTGGGTTGCTAGGTTCAGTAAAAGATTGTGGTTTGGGCTAAAATAAGTACTTCCTGATGGTTAGAGGACCTTTAAGTTAAGGGTCGTGGTTAAAAGAAACAACAATGACTATTGGCTTCAAACGGGAAATGAACAGCAGTCTCCTGTGTCAAATTCCTGTGTTTTGTGGACTGATCCATCCACCCCAACGCAGACTAACTCCTAATGTGGACTCTGTTGCTGTTTATACTACGTCACCTGACTTCCTCCTTTGCTCCCATCGTAACCACTACAGCCATCAGAGGTCGTCCCATCATAAAACGTAACTATGGGTCGTAATAAGCTGCTCGCACAAGAGGACAGTCTCCTTTTAGAGTATTTCCAAATACACATGTCCTGCATTATATATTTTAAAGACACAATTTAAAGAAGACAAACATCAACAAATCTTAAAAGCAAAAAACCACAAGTTAGGCTGACAGCTACTGAATTAAACATGGCATGGTGTGATTTAAGGCCCCAGGAATCACGTTGGAATGTCTATCTGACCAACCAGTTGCAATACGTAGTCTAAAGTCAAAGAACTGAGGCTGCAACAATAAAGTTACAGGTTTTATATGTGTATATATATATATTTTATGATAAACTTTTCCAGAGATTTATTTGAATGTATGTTTCTTTCCTATGTGATTCAAAACAAAGACACAGAGAAATGTGGCTACAGTATATTTATCCAACCAGGTATTTTGTGGAAAGGCCAGCGTTTACTGCAAAGCCTGGCTCTGCTTCCACCAGGACCACAGTATCGTGGTCAGTGCAGTTATCCCTTGCTGGGAGAGAGCAGTTTAAATGCATGCAACCAAGACAATGGCATGGCATATTAAACTTGAGTGTGTAAATGGGGCATACTGTAAGTCCCTTAGCTGAGAGATGCCCTGGTCTGTTGCCAGAGAGTCATAGTGTAGGCTAAAATATAGTTTTTATAGCCATGTATATGTATAGTTTTAATTGATTCCGTTTTTAAAAAAATACCTTTTCAAAATTGAGTCAAAATACATATTTTAAATGGCTTGTTTTAATGATTTTTGCATAGAGCCTTATACCGTATACTTCAATTAACCATTCTTTTTTTTCCTTCTATGTCAATTAATATGTCAGTTTAAGAAAGATTTCTTCATTTTAGAGTGACTTTGTGACAAATTTGGAAAAGATATGTTTAAGAAAAAAACAAACAGTTTTAGTGCATCACATTTTTTAACATAGAATAACCAGTGGTTAGCAAGTTGAGTTGCCATATTTCCTTTAGTGTCCTCAGCTTTTTAAGTTTCTGATGCTATTCTGATGATACAGCATATTAGTTGTCCTTACAGGAAGAGCAGTAGTGATGAAGATGTCCTACCTGGAAAGTGGGGAAAGCCATGCATTTACTTTAGCTATTGTCAGACCAATGCTGGCCTTATACTATGACTCACTTAAAATAATGTACACAACAGACAGAATAACTTCGCAAGGAAATCTGCTTTGCAAAATATTATTTGGCTGCATTTTTAGCCATAATCTCTGGAGTTGATTCCCGGATGAATACAGTATGTACATTACTGATTGCCTAAGCACAAGTCAGGTGCAAAGTCCAGGGATGAGTCACACCACCTTTGAAGTGTTTGATGCAATATTACACAAACATGCCACACGGAAACTTCGCATCACTGTCCACACCTTGTTATCTGTGCTCCCTCATAGGTACTGTATCTTAACCGTGCTGTAAGACTTCAATAAATGACCATTAACACGCTTCAAGGTCCTTGATTTCTCTTCAGGAATTACTGTGGCAAACAGGAGGAGAAGCTCGAGATTTGTTCGCTTCAGTATGGAGTAAATAGGATAGACAGGGGAGGCAATCACATAACAAGCACATGCTCTGCTATCTGTTAGAAAACACAGCAGTCTAGATTAAGATTTTGTCATAACCAGAATCGTTGCTGTTTAATTTAATCTGTAAGCAGATAAACTCTGCTGATGGTTTTGGAATGATAAATTCAGGTTCAAGTTCAATCACAGTGTACTGAGCATGTCACCACTTTTGAAAAGTGGTCCGCTGAAATAGTCAAATCTGTCAATGAGCCATGATTATTGAAGTGGCACAGAGAAGTGTCAATGTGGCCTGAGCATAGGCAGCGTGACACTATTCAGACAGAAGATTTACTGAATGAAAAGTAAACAGACCTGTATGCCTAATGCAGATTCACTGACCCAGGAGCAGGTGGTTTAGTATTTGCTATTGACCCTTGGTAAATCCTTCTATACATCTTAATGCTCAGCTTTAACCACTCATCATTAACTAAGTTAGGTAGTTACTTTTAAGTTTCCTAGAGTGATAATCATATAGTTTTTTTTCCCACTTGAGAACAGTTGCTGATCAAGCAGTGTGATCAATAGTGTCATGCCTATTATTATACAACTTAAAATTAACATTATTATTTTACTTGACCATTTAGAACATCTGAATAAAAGGTATGCGGTTCTGATTGTACAGTAGGTAGAACATAGAATGTATTGTGAAAAAAAAAAAAGAACCTAAACAGTGAAGATTCCTTTATAAACAAGTCTTCAGAGATCACAGCCAATGAAAGCCTATCATTATGACTGCTTTTGTCTTCCTTCTTTTTTTTATTTTTTTTTTAAAATAACTTTAATTAAAAACTTTTTTACTTGGTGATGAAAGGCCTCAAGCAATGGTCAAATGTTCCAAAGAAAGACTGCAGCAGAGTTATTTCAGCACTGGCCATAACTGTACGATCTGCAACTTTCTATTTTCATCTCTGCCACTTCACAGTCAGGAAGAGAGGGGGGTCAACTTCTCATCTTTGCGCAGCCATATAACCAGACGTTGTGGTCTAATCTATGAGCGTCAGTCTTAACCTCATTATTACTATAAAAAAGACGGCTACTTTCCATAGCCTTTGTTGCAGTGGAATATGTTTTACAGAGATATGGGGGGGAAACCCCCAATTTCCTGCAGGGGTCGAGTATTAATGTATGAACTGCTCCTCTGGGACGCAGGGGCTCACAGTGGAGGTTGTCAACTTTTCCTCAGGCTCAATTTGATGTGTTTCCACTTAACTTTAATTCCCTGTAAATAACATAAATCCATATTGTGTGTATTGATATTGTCTGGTGTAGGTTTATATGTCCTTAATTGTTTGTTTGTATATTTGTGTGTGTGTCTGTGTTTGTCCCATCCTAGCCCCGACTATGGGTATAGCTATTTACAGAGACCGCTACTGACTGCTTCACTCAGAAACAGCACAATGGACTTTTAGTTGTAGCCTACATTGGTTTCTGAGGGCAGATTTTATCTTTGTGTTGAACCACAATGGGTAGAGCAAAAGAACCATAGTTTCTCACGCTAAAAACTATCGCTATTGCCTAAAAACGTAAATCGAGCCATACTAAGTAATTGAAGTTAGCTGGCTGGACTTTCGGGTTGAAGTTGCCAGCTCTAGCTTTTAGACAAGCCACTGTAGGTGAGCTATGGTTAACCCCATTTAGCTGACTTTCCAAGAGCCGGAACACTATAGTCAGTAAGGACAAAAAGAAAAACATTGCCAAATTTTGTTTGTATTTTTCTTTGCTATTCAAGTTAAGTCAGTAAGCTACTGTAATGTCTGCTGTCTAAAGAGCGTTACCAGATGTTCAACATAAAGGTACAGGATTGTGTACAGGCCTAATCGTATTGTATTTCACTCAGATTACCAGGCATTTGAAATCTGACCACAAATCAGCCTGTCACTGTGTGTAGAGTGTGTACAGAGTGTACTGTATATGTGAATATGTGCCTGTATTGGCTGTCTTACTTGTTTGGGCTCTGATTGCAGTGACTAAGTATGTAATTTTTAGGCTACATTTGTTCCAACAGTAAATAAGGCTTCTACTTAAACCAAATTTGGGACAAATCACTTGGTCGTTAGTGATAGGAAACTTTGTAGTGTATGTTCAGTTGTAGCTGAACATGATCCTATCACCAAGCAGACAAACTTCACACCACTAACCAAAGACATCGCCGTTTACCTAATCAACAAAGTTTCTGAAGGTGTCTGTTCTCTATGAATTTTCTGTTTGTAGCAAATAGGCTGATAATTCTTTGGCGTTTATAACATAGAGATAGCATAGATATATTATTCATTTACTGCACCTCATCAAGAGTGATTCCAAACTAAAGCCACACTAAATTCATAACTCTTCTTCCAAAATAAAAACTGTGACAATTGTAATATCAAATCATCTCATATTAAATTTTCAGTTAAGAATATTTCTGTGTTCTGGGCAGCTCTGGCCTTGACAGATACTTATATTTTATAACCAAATTCAAATTTATTCAAATTTAAAAAGTCCTTGCTTCTAGTAATATCCAGATAAACGCTGTAAAATCTCAGTAACTGCCAAATTTCAACATACATGCACCTTAGAGGCGACTGTGGAGAAAGCAAGCAAGAGGGACTTGGGAAAGCTAATAGTTAATAGTGTGCCAGAGAGCTGAAGAGATCCTTCAGAGGACAGGGAGGAAACGAGTTGAAGGGAGGAGAAAGGCATGACCTCTCTTGGCCACACCACCTTAGCCAAAGGATTAACCAAACAGCGGCCACTGACAAACATTCAGGAAATCAGAACCACATGCTTGAAGGGAGGTGTACTGAGATGCTTATTTGTTTTTGCTAAATTAATGGGGGCTAATTGATAATGTCATTACATCATGGGAGGGGCACGGAGAAGGGCAGGGGTAAAAATCAAGGAATGCTGCCCATCAATCCTCTTTGAATACCACAGATGCTGGACTCGGTCTACCCAGAAGATTAAGATCTGTTCACTTAACCAGGAGCAGACCTGAGTCTAACCCACCACTGCACCCTGTACAGGATATAACGCTTCACATCTTTCACAGGCCTCACTGAAGTGTTTAGAAGACTTAAAGTGGTAATCACATATCATTTGCCACGATAGAAACCTTAAAACGAGCTTACTAACGCCAGTATTGTCTGATCATAGCAACTGTGTTTATACCATTGTGTATTCTTCTAATAGGCAATCATTTCTGAACATCTGAGAACATTAGTTTTTACCGGGGCAATAGGCAAGTTTACATGTTATACAAATATTGATAATAAAAAGCATGAGGGCAGCCAATAGAGAAGAAAAAATAAACATGACTTCCATATCAGGATATGCTTCTCAAAGAATGCTAGAATTGTAAAGACTGTCCTGCTGCAAAATGGCACCTTGTGTTGTGTTTTAATCGGCCAGTACACTGACATCAAAAATGGAAAGGAGAAGAATTTATGAAGGCTGTGACCAGCTTGGTGCTTAATTTACTCTGAGATGAGAACTTGGGATCAATGATGTGAAAGGTTTCTGCTTTGCTAACCTAGTTAAACTGGAAGTAATGTACATTATATCTGTCAGCTTCTTAGGAACTATAGACATGAAACCAGGAACTAATAGAACCAAATGACCGAAACAATTAACTACTTTGAGAAGAAAAACCATAATGATGCTACATTTATTGTCATATTATGCAATAGTGTGTGTAAACAATATTTATTAATAGAAATATACAGATATTTGTCTCTTCTGTCAGTGGGAAATGTCAAACATCATTAGGGTTTACAACAATTTAGAAAAATTGTTTATGACAAGCTCCATTTGTTATTTATTGAGCAGCGCTGATAAAAGAATAGAAAAATTCTGTCATCATTAAATTAGATCATTTTAAATCTGCAAAGCTCCCAATTAAAGATAACAATAAATCAGCAGTGGACTGGACAAAAGGTCCGTATCTGCTTACAATCAACACCACTTTGTGTAGTTCAGAGCTTCAGAGCAAGTGCAGCTGTGGGAGAGAGGATGGTGGCTCATGTGCTGCACAAGTGATTTAGGAGACAGCAAGGGGGTTTAGGGAAGGAAAACAAGTTCATTACACTTCCATACTTGCATATCACTCCCCAAAGACCTGTCAATGAAGACAGTGGAGAAATGAGCGGGCCTCATCCTCTCCTCAAAAAAATTATTAGAAGAAGCCCTAGGGGGAACTTGTCATTTACAATTCTTACCTCGAGACCCTTGACCTCAAACTCTCTGGGGTCACTACTTCATTTCAAACAGTTTGTGTTACTGGGGTGCTCACCAACAACAAGTTTCATGCTTTCTCCCAAATAGCATAAGCCGGTTTGGTGCGTGTATCTGTGTAGGTTGCAGGGGTGGTGTGATGGCAAATGATTACAAATGTCTCCGTTCTCGCATAATTGGATCAAGCTGACTCAGAGCTTATTGAACAAGATCTTGGTTGTTTGGAAGCAGATGGATTAACAATTAAATTTGTTTGATAATTCCGTGGAATACACCTTGAACAGAAAATAAGACGCATTAACTTGAATAAATTACATTCTTCCCACAGGGAATATCATTAGCGGGGAATTCCTTCTTATAGCCTCCCAAAAGACTTTGTCTTACTCTTCATCTTTTAAATGGAGGAAAACGTCCACAGAACGTTTCATCTCTTTCATGCTGCCTTCCATCTCATAGTTTGTATTTGCATACCACTAATCTGTTTTACAGTAAATGCTTTGGTGCCATAACCTCTTGTTTGCAGGAGCTACATCTTAATAAAATATCACAAAGGTCACTGAAATAGCTTTCACTGCGATAATTAAATCTAGATTTTTTATTTCAGTGCGTTACTTTGTGTGTAAAGCATTAGATAGATAGCACTTGCTGATAATCTCTTTTTAAATTATAATAATAACAAATTTACACACAGAAAACACAAACTTTGGACGTGTGGGGCCATAAACTCTTGCTGAAACTTTTTTTTTAAATATAAATCAAGCTCCTCCTTTGCAAAAAAATCTGTTTTTTAATGAAAATGACAACCACAAAAAAAAACCCTTAAAAGGTTATTGAAATGTAGGGCTGATGTTTTGAGTAAATTGTTAATCTGTGATGAGTAAAAGGCACCAGTAATATACTGTGTAGCACGTCGAGATGTGAGTGTAGTTGGTAAGCTGTGGTGGAATAGCTCTGCTGAATTGTATCAGTGTCTATTCCACATATAACTCCGCCACATCTCAGAAATGCCATTCTAAAATGTTGAAAATGTACACAAATTCAATAATAGTGTGAGAAAGCAAACAAAATCAACAATAGTATGCATATTATTCATGTAATCATAACATAAAATGTTTATTATGAAGCATTATGTAAAAATGATGCCATTCTGTCAAAACTGCCTGCTCAGAGCTGATTTTCGGCAAAATCAGTTATCAGCCAAAGATTCCATTAACAGTTGAGAAAACGATTCATCATGAAAGAGCAGAAAGATCTACTGATTTTAGATCTGATGCGTTTATTAGCAATGAGGTTATTAGAAATATGTGCTGTGGCTGAAACGGCTGTACCTGTGTACGAGCAATACACTAAAATCGACTGGCAAGCCATTAAACTGGTGCAGAGCCTCCCAACTTTGACTTGGCCCGTGACTCGCCACCTGCAGAAAGATAAGCCCTTGCTCAATAGAGCCAAGCCTGCAGTTAGCATATTAGATGGACAGAGGAAGATAATTTGTCAAAACCTTATTTTAAAGCACTATGAATGTCATCCTGTGTTGCCGCTCTTAATTGAAATGTAGTTGGCTAAGCAAGGAAATATATGGGCACGCATGCATGGTTTTGGCAGGATGTTTTATGGTGGTGGTAACCACACCTGGTTGATATTAGCATCCTCCTTACTGTATACATTACATTCCTCCTGTCAGTTTTAGTTTGATTTATCCAAGAGAGGTTAGACGTAGATAAAAAAAAATACAGTTTTCTGTTTTAGCAAATCAGTGATTTTCTGATAACTAGAAAATGATAAATATGCATTTCTACAGATTATTTAGGTGCGAGGTCGTTTCAGAGATACCTGCAAACATTGCAATAAAACTATGATCATGACTTATGGCTAGCCTCTTGAGGTTTCTCATCTGCAAATGATTCAGGCCAAGGGACTAAGCCATTTCATGTGGCTAAGATCTTCAGAGAACTTTATTCAGAGAGGTTGGTTGGAATTCTAACAGCTGCAACAGTGAAAAATAATTTACACTGTTTGTGCTTATCTTTAGTGGACTTCTCTATCATTCCAATGGCTCAGTTAAACCTGTTAATCCACCCCTTTGAATGTAAAGATTTGAATTGTTTCTCCGTAAAGCTACTTTGCCGACACTTTGGTCTGAAATGCCTTAAAGAAAAGACATAACTGAATACGCAGGTTGTAACAGTCACACGAAGCTGTGCAGATTCATATACAACATTACTTATCATAATCTATGTTCTTTACTTAAGCTAAGGGTTGAAATTAGTTTGCCCTTCCCCCCCTTTGTGAACCCTGCCACAACCCCAGGCTCCTGAACCCACTTGTACATTTTAGACCTCGATAATAAACCAACATCTGCAGAACTTACAAGTGCTTCACCAGAGTTAATTGAGTAAATTGAAGCAAGCTGCAGAGCAGTGCTGATCTATGATCTCCTGTTGAGGGCCCAGGAGGGAGACAACAGATTTACTGCATGGACAGTGGGCGGCCTTTTGTTCAGGCCCTGGTTCATGGGAAGTTTGAGGTCAGTCAGGATTAAAATATTTTAGGAAACAAATGGAGTAATTTGAGTGCAATATAAGGAGCACTCTGCCAGTTTTTACCAAGCAACCAGGTGTAATTTCTTTGATATTTAAACCCTGTATCCCTGTATCCCTTTTTTATCTTTTTTTAATCCATTCCCTGTTATTTGGGATCTATAGATAACATGAAGAACGTGAAGAAGCCCTTTAGTTGTGGTTCAAAGAACTGAAAGACAAACAGCCATGCATACAAACACAAACAAATACCAAAAAGGAAATATCTGTCCTTTCTCTCGGGGGCTATAGTGCTTGGCCTCATTAAAGTGGTCTTTAAGAGACTATGACATACTTTTCAGATTATTGAAAAACTACAGATGCAGACTTGAGATGTTCATCATAAGTTTAGTCACGTCTCCTTTGCCTCTCAGAAACTGCACAGACATGTAAATTCATGCTTTTCTGCATCACTCCTAATGGACAGACGGAGCACTAGCATTGCTAGCAACTGTACCCTACAAAAATACCTAAATGTACCAGGAGCTTTGGTATGAGGCAAGGTGATATGTTAAGTAAGTATGCATATCAGATTCATTTGGAATGGGGCATAACAAGTTTAGTTACCAGGGTCAAGAGTTTGATCCTGGTTTTCTCCCGAAGGAAAAAGCCAGGTGGCTTAGGTGGCTCTTTCATACTGTGATTGTGTTAAATTGAGCATTAAAGAGAACCACTCAAGGGCCTTAGTAAAATGCGAGTGAGGAGATGTGACTGACACTGATAGCACCTCGAGGACTGAGTGCACTGATATTCAGTGATGTGTACAGAAACCCCGCAACTAAGTTTTTATTGATGTGTGGATTTTAATTAACCAGTTGCTCCTTATATTTTTCAGCTTTTTCCAGAGACATTTATTGGTGAGAAAGGTTGTTAACAATGAAAAGCTTTTTAAACTTAGGATAATTTAACATTTAGCTTTGAACCTACAGCAGTTATGACATTATACATTTGAGATCATTGTAGTTTTTTCCTGTCTATCTATTCCTTTAAGCCTCGTTGGTTGGAATGGCTAACAGAGTTTTCAGAGTGGGAGGCAGCCATGTGACTTGGAAGAAGACAAAGGCAAGAGGATTTAAATGTGGATTGGAGTCTTGAACAATGGAGTGATGGAGCAAATATGCCTTGATGGCCCAGAAGGCCTCTACCGTGTGACAAAGAGAGCTGCTACTGATTTCAGTTTTTTTTACGCTGAAACCACAAAGGCGATTGACTCAGCCACTCACTTTAGAGAAAAACTAGTTGGGTTCTTTTTCTTTAAGGTTGATTTTCTCTGAATCTGTACTCGGCCAAGTAGAAAACACAAGTATTTTCCATCATCTGTTTTTTGTGATCATTAGTAAACCTACTACACAGCATCTTCTGTAAGGGTGTCAAATAACTTTCGAGGCCTGGCACTGTTTTAAACACCCCCCCTCCAAAAAAAAAATCCAAAATCAGCACCACTTTTTCACTTTGAATTGCAACTTTGTCTTAAAATTCATTTTTCTACAGATACTTGCAGTTTGGATTTATGTCTCAAGACAAAGCTCTTTAGAATTCATTTTAGTTGGTTGCACAACATTAGGCGTTGAGGAAAAACAACATGGAAATACTTAGAGCGCTGCAGATAGATTTCCTTCAAAGTGGGTTTTAAACTTAACCCCACAACCTCTGTGTATATTACAGTAGTTTGCTCCTGTGTTTCTATTATGAGAAGACTGTGCTTGATGGTTACAACCATTGTTATGAAGTCCTAGTCTGCACCTATTATACGTGCTTTCGGTGTTGTTGGACATGTTATAAGCCTCTTGTTTCTTTAACATTAACAGAGTTGTAACTAGGGCCTTTAAAAGTGTACTGTATAGTACATGGGTCTGTTTATTTGACTGTTGATTAATGCATAGATTTTTTGGGCAGATGCCTTTCCACCGCATGAGTTTGCAACCAGTCTTCTTGGACACGTTTTGTGCTGTGCAACTTTCCTTTGAGGAGACGTTCCTCTGGACTCTCCACTCCATTACCAGATTTGTCAGCACCTTATAGTGGGGAGAGCGCCGATTGGCCATGATTGTAACCAGCCCCTGACACCACTGATAAAGTATGATAATGGATTCTTTCTATTCCCACACTGTTTGCGTGTGCACTTTGGATGCACTGCATACTTACACACTTACTTTACTGCACCTGTGCACCTTAATGCACACTATTAGTACCATGTGTATGTGGTATGACTCCAAGCCACACTGTTCAGGTGACATAAAGAAGAGTATGGTAATCCACCAAACACTCAACCAAGGCACAGATGTGGCAGAATCAACATTTATGTTCACACTTACATTTCGTCGATGGTCATGGAGCAGGACTCCTTACTTCCTCACTTTGCTGGACTCAAAAGAGCTCTATCAGTGATGCCTGCCTGCCTGTTTCACATTTTGAATCCCCCTGTTCAAAGTAAATTTATAAATAGATATATACAGTTTTCCAAGAAACAAATAACCGTCCACAATATCTAGCAGACATTCAAGAGTGCTGGGCAATATTTTAGTGTATTGCTGCAGGCAGGATGGAGACCTGCATCTGTTACCCCAGCTGTCTGTAAAAGGAACAACCTATCCCAGTCTGCTGTTCTTATTGCTCACAGCCACATGGACCTCAATGTACAAATAGTCTTGGCTGGTGGGGCTAATTGCCCCGTGGCATTTCCTTAGTGCATTCTCCAGCGAGGCATCTTCTGATTCTTGGCCGTGTCTTTCATGCGTTTCATAATGTCAGTTAAAAGTTCCCAGGTCCAGGTGAGCATTCACAGGTGAGGATATTTAGTGTGTGACCGCCATGGATTCATTCATTAAATCCATCACTGCCTCCACTGTGGAGCATATCATCACATCATTGTTTAATTAATACACAGTATATTTTGCCTTTGCTTCTGAGCTGCCATGTGATTTGCCCAGACATTAACTTCAGTGGTTCTGATAATGTAAAGCATAAACAGCTGTTTCATTTGTCAGAAATATTTCTTATATCTCTCTCTAAGAACTCAGATAAAAAATAAAAAGTCAAAGGATTTGTCTAATACATAATAATCAAATTACAGTTATGAGAGAGGTACTCTAATCACTTCTAACGCTCCCCCTTCGACACACAAACACACACACACACAGCCACACACAAATTCAGACACACAGCCACACGGCACCATCTGTCTAATAAGGACATTCACAAGTAAAAATTAAAGCATATGCTACTATCACTGAAGATGATTAAACATTTAGGCCAAATCTGGCTCCTTTTCCAACTTGAATTTGCATCCAGATCTTTTTCATGTTCCTTGTAGAAGCACAAAAAGTCTCATAATATTGCCCAAAATACAAAGGCTATATATTCACTGTGCCAATAAATTTCCTCATGATTGGACACAAAAGAAAATTAACCATGTTGTGTCAATGGGCTGCCAGCCACACCATCTCTTGAAACCCTTCACACCCAGACGTGGACAACAATTGGCTCCATGCCGCCCTCATTCACATACAGTTGAGTCAGTGAGCAACTGCATGAGGGTTTCACAAAGGGAAAGGGGAGGGAGTGACACACATGGAGCAAAACAGGCCAAGAGAGAAAGAGAGAGAGCAAGAGAGGAAAGGTGGGAGTGGGGGGGCAGCGGGCCAAACTCGTTTTCCGCTTGATGGGCTAGCTGCAGAGAATGTGCCTTTACTAGGTAAATGATTAAGGGGAGTGGGAGGGGGACCTATGCTGCTTTGCTATTATGTGCTTCAAAGGTCTCCAAAGGCAGGTTAAATGAAAAGCAAATGTGTTGCCCTGCTGCTCAAATACCTCAAATGTTTTAGCAGGTGCAAGCAATGAAGAGGTGGGCAATGACAGCAATGTGCTGCACCTTGCTTGGGAATCGTGGATCCTCCTGTTTGGGGAGACGGATAGTGTCCGACCAGTGAAGGGTGGGACGGGCTGAAACAGGGCCAGAGTCTGCCAGTGTGAGGGAGGTCGAGCTCTGCTCAACGTTCTCACCACTCTGACCTTCATCTTGCACACAGGTGAAAAAGGCAATTGGGTGCAAGTGATGTAGCTGAGGTGTTGGAGATTGAGATCTTGTGGTTTGCTCTGCTCATTTATTGTTCGGGGTAATAATAACAGGCCTATTCGCATTATGTTCCTAGCACCTATTTCAAGTCTCTTTAGTTGCCTTTTATGGCTTCCTTGCTTACTTGACAATTAATTTCACACACATAAACACAGGTATACAGTTAACAAATGACTTAGGCACTGATCAATAGTTATCATTAATTTTCTTTTCTAAGACTGAAACATATTTAATAAACTCGCTCATCATGTTAAAGGATACTGTGAAGCTGATGTTATTCCGTGTCATTCTTATCGTCAAAAAAATAAATAAATAAATTTAAAAAATATATATATATCATTTTTTTCACTGTTTCAGTGATTTCCTGAAACAGCTGGGCACTGTAGTCTTTAGCAATAATCACTCAGGTAAGAGTAAATAATGTA
This sequence comes from Xiphias gladius, assembly GCF_016859285.1. Classification (NCBI taxonomy): domain Eukaryota; kingdom Metazoa; phylum Chordata; class Actinopteri; order Istiophoriformes; family Xiphiidae; genus Xiphias; species Xiphias gladius. The sequence continues at coordinate 21,062,676 of NC_053410.1, forward strand.
TTTGTTGGGGACTATTTTCAACCGGAGATTAACACACATTTAGTGTTTTATTGAGTATTTACAGTAGCGGGACAGTGTATGCTGGACTGATTTAAAATAAACTACAGTGCCTGTGTTCATCCCAATGAATGAACCTGACAGCTAACGCATCTACTGGTGTGTTCTTGGACAGCAACGGCGATCCATGGCACAGAGGAATGTGCAATATCAGGCTTTGGCTTCACAGACAATACTTATTTGCTAGGATCAATTAACTGTTGGTGTTGGTTCTTTCATGGGATTTGTTGACAAAAATAACAATAATAAACCACTCATTCTTTAAGTTGGCTAAGCCTTTCACTGGTCCTGTCGACATGCAAGCAATACTGTATTGATTATCAATAGCCCGACTAAAGACAATACAGTTATTAAGCTCGAGCAGACTCAACAAAGACAACTCTCCAAATAATCCACTGAGGTAGCCCACTGTGTTTAAGTAAATTACATGTCATCACCAATTAAACACACTTAACACAACTTGATGAGACTCTAAGAAAATTGATTAAGATAAATGCTTATCTAACGATCTGCAATGATAGTAATAAATAACACTATACTCCAGATAAAATCCTTTGTTACAGTATTAAGAGTATAATAGCACTGACATGATCAGTGTGCTGTTTACATGCTGTAGGTCCTATTGTACTGCCTTTATTGTCATAATAGCAGTGAAATCTTGATTTTTGTGTGAATGTAAATTAAATCCCTGTTGCAGATGCTCCAAATGAATCAACTCACTCTCGGTTCACCTGTTCCATATCAGCAATGTCCATTACATAATCACGGCGCTGTGATTACAGGTCTCCTACTGGCAGAGCAATTACCCCGGCTTGGTCATTATCACCTCATAACATCATCTGCTCTCTACATATCAGTACAGACAACATAGCTGTATATTACTCAGTGTTAGGTCACATCTGCTGCACTAATGCAGTGTAATTTGTTCATTATAATAAGTGTGGAAGTAATAGGTGTAAACACTGATAAGCACATTTGCGATACCTATTATTCTCACGTGTGTTTGGTTGCAGACATTTGGAAGAGAATGCACAAAACAGAGGTTCGCATGAAGAAAAGAGTAAAACCGGCTATGAATGTGAAATTCAAATTCAAATCACTATAATGAAAGGAAATGTTCTGATGTAACTAAGCAAAATTTCTCGTCCATCATCACTAAACATTGTAATAAGATAAATTTGGTATTTTAGAAAGAAAATTCCTTATTTTGCTTCACGCCTCATTTACAAGGATATTTAAAGTAGTATTTGCTTTTAATAAATCATTTAAAGCATGGAATGATGTATCAAATTGACTCCCTATCATTATTTCGTAAGATAGTTGAAAGACAGTGAAATATTGGAACTATTACTGAGACATACTGTAATCACTGGTCATTTTGTTAATGTTGCACACATTTGCAGTGGTGGAAAGTAACTAAGTACATCTACTCCAGTACTGTACACAAGTCCAGTTTTGAGATACTTACATTAGTGTTTCCATTTTTCTGATATATCATATTTAGAGAGGAATGTTGTATCTTTTACTCCACTACATTTAACATACAGTACAAACTAGCAGGGCTATTCTGCATCATAAGTACTTTTACTTTTGACACTTAGTATATTTTAGATTTTGTTGATAATACTTGTGTGCACATGGCAACATAGATGTGCAGTACTGTTTTTGTGGGGGTTTTTTTTCGTTTTTTTTGTCTTTGAGAATAATTCACATAATAATCATCAGATTTCACATTAACTCTAACATGTGTCATGGCAAAAATGTGTAAGGACAAATGACAAATAATGTTTTTCTGGTTTCGGTTTAAGCCTCTTGCCTAGTAGAACAAACTTCTCCAGGTAAAGATTGATGAATTCTGGGGTCTTTGCTTTGCTTACTGTCTCTTAGTCTAGAAGCATTTGTAAATCTATATCCAAGGAGTACAGGTGTTGATTAATCCTCTCGACATTTTCCCCAAGACATTCTTTCCTTCGTATTGACATTCTTGCAGCTGCCGGGCAATTGGTGGAGAAATGAAAGCGCTAACATGGTATTTTGGAAGCCCCTCAGAAGTCAGACTTACACGGGCTAGCTGCTGTGATGGCCTACATTATGGAGTTTATGGCCTGTGGGGGTCTGCTCCCACTTGCTCAACCACAGGACCTCAGGAAAATGCCTTTCCTTGACTGGATCAGCACATACCAGACTCCTCAGCTCAAGTGTACTACAGACAGATGCTGGAGTAAACTGCTGTTCTAGCTGTAACCATGAATCTAATGAACTATATAAACATGATCTCACCCAGTAAAAAATACAATAAGGAATAACTACGTTATGAGCCTGAACTGTCATCATTTTCATGTAACAGAATTTCATATTCTACAACATTAGAGTGCACTAAAAGTGAACACCGACTTGATCCAGCCAGTAACAACCAAGCTTGCCCACTCCTTTCACCCTAGGAGCAGGACACAAATACAGTGGTTGCCCCTGCCACTTGCCCTGGTGGAAAGGGGTGGTTTTATTGGGGTTATGTTCTCTAGCAGAGCGGTAATGAGTCGCATTGCTCTGTGCTGCAGCTCTGACATGGTGTAACTGTGTTACACTGTGGCTGACTCCACACACAGCCAAGAAAAGAATTTCATGGTGGTGGTTCAGCCACAGATAAAGGCTTTCTCTTCATTAAAAAATAAATAAACAAGAGAAGAAAATGATATGTCAACACATTATTGACATAGCACTTTTTTCCCCCTCATCTCATTACGATTCTTCAGCTGTGTTGTCGCCAGTGGTTTAGATAGAGGGCTGCTCACAAACTAATTTAAAAGTTCAATCACGTACAGTAGTAGCTATTTGTACTTTGGCAAACTCTTGGCACACGGTTAGTACAGTTAGTAATACAAGCAAGCACGCACACACACACACACACACACACACACACACACACACACACACACACACACACACACACACACACACACACACACACACACACACACACAGAGTCGTGTCTCCATGACTTCCGAGGACACTACACGGATTTACATTAATTTCCTGGAGACTTACTCTCACCTTAACCCTAACTACTACTTGCCTAACCCTAACCCTAACCTTAATCTAACATTACCCTAACCTTAAAAGACGCCTTCGCCTTAAAATGTAATGATTTACATTATGGGGACTTGCTTTTTGTCCCCATAAGGAAGACAAGTCCCCATAATGTCACTGTGTAAACAGACTTAGGTCCCCACAACATGAGTAATACCTGGACCACACACACACACAAATCAGTGTACAGAACCAGCATATGACAAGAAACAGAATTAGTTAATTGCTGTGTTAGTGCTGAATAAACACACCCCACTGTGCAGCTGGATTCTTTTTGAAAATTGTGAGAGTGATTGATGCTTTTTCTTCCGTAACAAAAATCAAGTGCAGTTTAAAGAATTTAGCTGGGATTGGAATATTATGCAAACAGGCATCTCTACCAAAAGGGTTTTTTTTTTAAATTTATTTATTTATTTCATTTTTTTTTCGAGTGTCAGGTTGAGCACTTACTGATGGAGCAGCGAGAGGAATCTTGGCTTCTAAACTTATCTGGTGTGTGGGGTACTTTCCTCCCTCTTTCCTCCATTTCTTCTCTATCTCTGGCACCAAACTTATCAAAATAATGTGCAGTAAGATCATTTTTGGCTAGCGCCTGACAAACTGATATAAATTTCAATCTGACTCTGACAGAAGTTTTCATTTTGCCAAGAGTGCAAAAAGAGGTGTGTGTGTGCGTGCGCGTTCTGTGTGTGTTGGGAGGTGTACAGTACACATCTTGCGAACACAAGTTAAAATGTGACCATAGGAAAAAAAAGAGTTGGCCAGATGTTGTGTATTAAAACAACACCCAGGATGAACAAACATTTTCATTTATGAGTCAATCAGTAAACCACAAATTCTTTCACATCTCACATGGTTTTTGAGCCAAAGCACTGCCTCTGTTCCTCACTTGCGAATCACTCTAATAACTCTATTATTATTCCTCAGGATCATAATTGTTATTATTATTATCGTCACCACCTGTTGGGAACCACTCCAGTTCAGCTGAGAAACTAATGGGAAAATATTCAGTGACTTCAATCCCAGCCCCCTTTAATATGATGCAGCCTTTTGTCAGGTGTCCACTGTGCTGCTCCCAGTCACAGGTAGAGACAGCGAGGTGGCAACCCTGCTCTGGCTGGGATGCCACTCAGCAGTGTGCCGTCAGCGCCCCGGTCCACTTTGGCACCGGCTGCGGGAGCAGGAATCTTGCACCCTCATTACACCTCAGCAACTCTAATTACAACCTGCTCAAGAGCTGTTATCCTACACCTCACACTGACAACGACAGTGCCTCCTCTTAGAGGCCTGGCCAGTTTTCTGTACTGAGGCGCAACACAACACCCCTGTAAATAAATTAAGGTCCTGCTGGAGAGAACATGCAGCACATACCAATTACTAACTATAACCTGTGATCTGCTGAAGGGAAACATTTTCCTGGATTAAAATTTTTTTACAGGCACGAATGCCGTTTTCTCTTGCATTTTGATGATATTGACGGTGAGGATGGTTTAATGTATTCAACTAAACGATGATGAAACCGAGCAGAATTCTTTCTGGCCCTTTGCTCGGTTTCATGGAGGAGAAATCCATTTACACAACAGGCACTGAATTCGGCTATGAATGTGTTCCATGGTGTCCTATCACACACACATTATTGTTTGAGATCCTGTGTTATGCTGACAAATCCTCTCGTGGCAGCAATCACCTAAGCGTCTTCCATGAAAGGGATGTACATATTCCTCCACTTATTTCAGAATTTATTGTGTTCATCACTAATCCAAAGATGGGTTCCTCATGTAATACCCGCCATCTAATCATTCTTAGTACTCAAAGGGCTTGTTAGACAAGATCCTGTAGACTGTAATTGTTTTGTCAATTGATCCCATAGAAAAGCAGAGATAGATTAGAGGGCAGGAAACAGTAGAACATTATCTTGGAACATAAAAATTCACATCATTGCTATTATTTTAAATGTATAAATTCTTCCAAATTAAAATCTGCTTTAACATGGAAAACGGTACATTGAGGGGATAGACTATGCATCTATATGAACACCTTGCTGGTTCTTTTTGAATACAGGCTACACATTGTTTTGATAGAGTGCCTGACTTCTGAGCTCTGTGACAGCGAATAGTGGCTGCCTACTGTATGTCCTCGCTGAACCTAAACATATTACACAGCATAATGTTTTTAGAAAAGTCCGTATTAGGCCGCGCAGATTTTAAAAGGTTTATGACGACCATTTAGCATCATGAGAGCGAAGCTTAACATGGCCATGTCAAGATAACATGCAAGCATCCGTGTTGTTTTCATTGGCTGTCAGCACAGATTTTACAGTGGCTGCAGGGAAAAGGGGCAATATGTGCTTAAGATGCTCCTGCAAGGGCTGTCACTGCAGCAGAGCAGGGACGAGGACGGGGAGGCGCAAAAATAGAACGAGAGACACAGAGAGCCCTCCTGTCCAAAAAGATGATAAGGAAGAATAGAGTACAGTGGATAATTTGACTAGAGTAGGAGGATAATATGGGAGCAGTTCTTTATTTGAAACAGCGGATCTTCTCTCATCCGAGCCTCATTCAGGCGTCTGTGCCGCTCCGAAATGGAGTGCTTTTGCGAGAGCGGCACTGCAGAAACTAGGTGGAGCTATTGCTTACATCTGCGTCCACTGGTGAGGAGTCAGGGCCAAGAGAGGGGAGGGGAGAAGACAATGTTTAGGAAATGAATGCAGTGCAGGACTAGGTCACAGCCTAGAATAAGACCTCGGGGTTATAAGAAAAGGAGTAGCACTGTGAACCGTGCACCTGTCACACAGGATCTAGAGGGTCTCAGACTTAAAGTGCAGCTTTAGGCCTGCTTGTTACTCCAGAGGAGGACAAAATACAAGAAAATGCCTGCTCGGTTCATTCGTTATCGAATTGGTGCTCCACTACACCCCTAAAGATGACACCCAACAGAAATTAATCTATAGGGAGATTGTGTTGCAGTAATGCTGAGTTGAAATTTGCAGACTAAATTACTCTTTGGCTCTATCTCCCCCATCACCCATGCATCATAAAAGCAGGGGTTTAGTGTGAGATGAATAATCTCGCTCCAGCATGCCTCTCTTCTGCTGCTCCCCCTCACGCCATAATCGTCAGAAGGCAAGCCAGCTTAGTCAACCCTGTGCTACGGGCCAGGATAATAATTGCTGTATTAATTGGTGTTGTCCAGGCTAGACAGAATATAAGAGATCCCACTGGGGCTAATAATTAATGTTTTTTACCCTCTCTTTCTCTCCTCCTTCTGTACCTCCACCACCACAAGCGCCCGCATACACACACACACACGTACTCCCTCCCTGCCTTCATTTGCAGTATCATTAAGAAAGTGCTTCAATACCTCCACCAATCTAAGGAGCAGGATGATGACGTCTCACAAGAGTATTTTTAGATAAGGCAGTGGACAACAGCACTGTCGCCTGTGCTGATTATGTTTATTCTTTAATCTCACACTACAAAAAGATATGGGTATCATGTATTCCTGGCAGTTGTCTGTGGGGAAGAAGGGTCATGTTAAGGCCTGATATAGAAGCCTGGGCTAAACTAAATTACACTGGCGTGGTGGGAGCATGATGGCAGTCCAGTTCAGTTGCAAAATATTACCGCCTGGAAGCTTGTGATTAGGTCCACTCTGACGCCTCTCCTAAATGAATGAGTACGTTGAAGAATCTAGAGCAGTCGGTGCAGTAATTCATGTGTAGGTGTGCACTATGTTTTACTCGTCTTTGTTCTCCTAACCCGACGGCTGCTGTACTACTGCCCCTCCTGGTGTGAACCTGCTTAAGTTCCTTGTCGAAGCCCAGTGAGTCAGTCTGCGAGTGACTGCCAAAGAGGAGAAAAGCATTTTATGACAGGCACACAGGAGCTCATGGCAGTTTTACGCAGCCCTCCACCTTCAGGAAACAGATAATTACAGGCTGCATTATGTGCTGTAGTATCATGTCAGAAAGTATAGTGACTGCACAGGACTGCTGAATGTGCTATTACAGCATGTGTTCCAATTGTAAAATGATGATTATACTCTATGATCCTTTTAATGACAGATATGGGGGATTTTTTTTTTTTTTTTTTTTTTTTTGCTCAGCTGGTATTTAGCACATATCTCAGTGTGGTGCTTTTAAACACATCTCAACAATTTAAGGGGGAAGGAACACAAATTTGGAACGAGTTTAGAGAAAATGGCCTAATAGGAATCTCACTGTTATTTTCTAATATAAGCCCAACCACACACTAACTTACAGATCTGTCACAGCTTTAATTTAGTGACCTCCCATGGTGTACGTCTTCTTTTCATTTCTTTCTTTCTTTCTTTCTCTCTTTCTCTCGTTCTTTCTTTCTTTGCTTCCAGGATGAAAAAGAAATGATTGAGGAAATAACCCTTTCCTTTTGGGGGCCGACTGAAGGTCATTCAAACATGAGTACCTGTGCTGTGGAGATTAGGCAGCTCAGTATTAACAGGCTTCATTTCAAGTCATTTGAGGTCATATCTGGCATGTCACAGAGACTGTCGCCTTAACGTCCTCTCAGTTGTCCTCAACCAAGTCTATTTACTGTACGCCTTAATTGTAGCCACAGCTTTAATAAGGCCCAAACAGAGTGAAAAAAACAATTCCTCAGTAACAACCTGCAGGGGGAATTGGCCGAGGCACAGCTCAGCTCTGCAACCAGGCAGGGAATTAGGACCATGTAGAGGCTCAGCTTCGTTAACAGTCGTGACAGGGTTATTTGACCATCTGCTTTAATTACAGGTACTGACACACTCACAAGTTAATGCCTGAGTGTCACCCGTACGAAGGTGCAAATTAGTTTCCACTTGAGGAACCAGGGTGTGCAACAAATCAAACTAACGACGTCAATTGACCTCAGACATCAAGCACAATCAACTAAAGTGTCTGTGCTAATCAATTTCATCAGTGTTCTGGTCTTTTAATTTTAGGAGCCAATTAAATGATTGTTTATGGAAATACAATTCCCTAAATGAACATTAAAGATATGTGTTTTTCTTAGCTTTTTCTCTCTCAAATCCTTTACGTTTGCATTTCATCACTCTTCTTGTGAGAATTTATGTTCCATGAGAAACCCTTGGCGCTATGTTACATGTATACACATGTAGACGGTAGGACAGAATGTTGCCACCATGGTTGGTATTTCAAAGGCAAAGGTTTATGAAGCCTGCAGGGCAAATTAAACAGCTGCATTCCCAGCGTGCCTTGTTTTGCACCACACTGGCAGTTAACTTAATGAGAGTCTTGCACTTGATTGAGTTCCCAGTTTTTAGGCGGACCTGATCAAGTTCCTGATTTAATTTGAGCTTGGTCAGACTCTAAAGTCGAAGTGAAACCGCAACCAGTTAAACTGACAATTTTGGCCCCATAATGTACCTCTCTGCTCCAGAGGCTTTCCCCCTTCAACATCTGGGGCAGGCCAGCACCTCTGCAGAGGGCATGACACAAGGGAAGCCTACAGTATTGCTTTTCACTTTTCACCCGTATACTCACCTCTGACTCTTGGGTTTTACCATAGTGAACCATCAACTAATCAGCTTTCTACACATGTCTGTCCAACGTTGACAGTTTGCCTGGTATTCTCTGTTCTTGTGAGTCCGTGTAGAAAAGAGTGAACTCTGTGGCACTTAAATCAAGCAGTCATTAGTAGAAGAACAGATTGTCTTTTCTTCTCATGCCTCTGTCCTTGAGATAAACTGGCCTGAGTGCTGACATATGATCCCTTCAACTAACACAGCCCATCCTGACCAACTGATGGGAGGAATAGTAATCAGGCAGGCATTCACATGGACAACACACTATACTGCCCATAGGATGCAAATTTTGAACTACTAACCAGGATGGAATTAAAAATGTGGTACATGTTGCATAAATGTGAAGAATATTTAATCTCTATGAACTGGAACGGTTAGTACTTTAAACTGAGAAACCCTTATAATAAAATGGAAAATTACACTTGTGGATACACTTGTGTATGTGGTTCATGTTCTCCACAACACTTTAAAATCGATTGTCGAGAACGAGAAATCAAAAAGGGGTGCCTCTTGTTCTTGGCAAATGCGGCCTAATGATGTGTTTTCATCCTAGCTAAACGTCTGTCTTTATGATCTCTTCCTGCAGGAGCCTGGTGTTCTGTCAGCCGCCCAACTCAGGCAATAACTGTCATTAATTAGTCTGATAAATTACGTCCAAAACAATGACATGTTTAAATGGTCCAATTTAGCTCAAATCCTAAATGAGATATTACATCAAAAGGCAGCCGTTTCTCTCTTCTAGCCCATTTAAAGAGGCATACTGCCTTCCTGAAAGCGTTTTAAAGGTTATGATTTCCTCAGATGATAAAGCAGTACCTTTTAATGAAATTCTAATTAGTAATTTCATGGACTTTGTTACCAACCATATCTGATTAGTGCACATTTTCACAGCCCACTTTAATTAAGCACACTTACAGTACAGTTTCAAACATTCCCCACTTGAAGATGGAACTCGTTAAACGCGTTAAAAAACTTACTTTGTAAACACAAATGTTGCAATTTCCTTTTTTAATTAGATTAAATTTTAATACATTTCTTTTTTGTGTGTGTGTTTGTGAAATTACCTTTTTTGACACATGCTCTTGAACATGAAAGATGTGGTGATGATAAGGTTCTCCTTACCTACCATGATTTTTGGTTATTATTTAATATGATGACAACACAGTTCAATGGCTACAGTTTTTTTCCCCTGCATTTGTGCTTTTTTTCTTGTTTTTATTTTTGGAACTTCTTATCTGAGCTTAAACTCAACTGCATGTGCAATGATTGAGATGTATTCCCAGATTTAAATTTAGTTGATTTGCTGATAACGGTGTTGACCTGACAATGAGAAACACGACTATATGTGGGAGGGGCCATTGCATGTTGATGATTCAACATGTCTGTGTTTTTAATCAATATACACACTGTAATTACATGATGCCTTTTCCAAGTAGGTTGTATGTCTCCTGTACCACATTGTCAGAGCCAATTACACACTGTTGGTGTGCTGCTAAACCTTTGGGACTGTTGACCAAAAAGCCCCAAGACATAATCTGATTTCACTTTCATTCAAATCGTTTTCACTTTGAGATCTAATCCTGGTCTCACAATATGAACTCTGACCTTGAATATCAACTGGACTGGAGTTGGTATTTAATGTTCATCAGCGCTCAATGTGGGAGTCTTCCCCTCACAGTGGAGTGCTTTTGACACAGCCTTCACCCAGCCGCCCCACAGTGGGCCCCTGTGGACCCTCTCAGGTCCCTAACCACACAAGTGTTTCCACGGTGGCGAAACCGTTTCAGTCTGACTGACATCCCAGTGTTGGGGTACAGAGTTATAAAAGTGCACAAAGCGTGACAGACCACCTTGGCCCTAACTCCTTGCCCCATCTCTCCTTTTAAACATGGAGTCCACCCTGTCAAGTCACATGCCGGAGCTGTAATTTAGACTAATAATTACCAGACATCACCACAATGAAACATCAGTGTCTGAACTTCTTTGGACCTAACTGAATTTTAATACATTTGGAAAAGGTTGGCCGGAGGCAGGAACCCTGCACACTGGGAAAGGCATCGCACATGTGGAAGCACTTTGGGAAGTGATAAATGATTTGAAATCCACAGCGTCCCTGAAAATGGAAATTAGGGCGAACAGGTGTTAAATGGGAACCACTGGTGCATTTTGAACAGGGGAAAGAAAACGTCCCGGGTCTTGGGGGCCAGATGTGACAGGGCCAGGCCCAGAATGGGAAGGGCGTTGCTGAATGGTCATGGCCCGAGGTGTGTGATGTGTGGAGGCCCCATGTGCCTGACCTCCCCTCCAAGAAATAACGGATCACTTGTGTCAGCTGTTCTGGGGGGAAGGCCCTCTCTTACCCTCCCTGTTGCCACAAATACACTGCTGCTCTGGTGTGCATAAATAGAAATATTATCAATTTAGCTTCAGCAATACTTGCGTTATAGATAACACGTGTGAAGTCATTTTTAGCTGTGATCTGCTGTACATGTGAGGTATTCCAGCTAAGGAATATGATAATAGCAGCTTCAGTCTGCACATTCTCAGCACCTCTGGCATTATTGCTAATTTGTATGGGTGCCGTCTTTAACATGGATAATTGCCATAAATTGCAGCTTTATTCACAGAGGGTTAGGAAATGGCCAAGTATAATAGCCATCAAGCGAGTAAGACTAATTTTCCCTCTGCTCTGCCTTATACTCTAACTGGAATTTTCAGGCCAAGGGAACTGGGCCGTAACCTAAATGCCCATGATTTCATTCACATCATGCCTGGGGTCTGTTCACCTCAGGGAGCCATTTTAAATGTGATGAGTCATTTACATTGTCAGAGATAATGAATGAATAACAAAACGGCAAATGTTGCTGGCGTTACAGAAAATAACTCAAGTAGGTAGGAAGAACACGGGATTGGGTTTCATTGTCGGAGCGACAATAAATATTCTCTAATTTCAGACAATCTGAGCACTGACACAGCTGAATGTAAGCCAGCCTCTGTACTTACCTAAACACCCTACCTCCACTTTCCTAATGCACACACCCACACACATACCTTCTCACTGTTTGGCCGACTTTCTTGTTGAAATTTCTTTTTCCCCTTTCCCCCTGTCAATCTCACGTTCTCTGCTGATTTCATGGAAACGTTCTCAGACTCCGCTGAATTGTCCACTTGCTTTAGCTCGAAACTCTCAGATTGTTTTGTCCCAGCTGTCAAAACAAGAGGCGTCAACATTTAGACACGTTTGCAGTCTCTGGTGATTTCAATGCTGCGCTATATATCGCCTCGACCTCAGAAGATCCCTGAATGGATCACTCTGCTGAGGATTGCTATGCTGGTCTAGCAAATGGCCAGCTGTTGAGACTCTGTGTTATAGTACAGACTCCATACTAACAGAGTGGCACACTGCCCAGATGGAGCCTAATCCTATCTATACATCAACCTAAGTTAACCATTTCATTAACCCCGCTGTACTAACCACTGCTGTGGGAGGGCTGTGTGGCTGCATTGTTTTGCCATGACACCACTGTATGGGAGTTTAATTGGCTATTCCATTAATAACACGGGCAAACTAATTTAGTAGAACCTGTCCTCTTTAAACCACGGGAACAAAGAGTAGGAGGGTGGAAATCAATCTCAGCTTTGTGCCTGAGCCACTGACCCGTTCATGCTTTGAAGATTGCTGCTGTAAAAAAAAAAAAGCATCTGAGAAGTTATTTAACTACAAACAGAGCCTACCTTCCCCATTCCAGCTGCATAATCAGGCATAATAAGTGACTGCAAAGGTCCACTTAATGTATTTCTAACACTGGAGACCTGCTAATCCTGTCAGGGGGAATGAAATGGAGGGGGGGGACCGTGCAGAAGCCCAGCCATGGAGCTGAGCATTTAACTCCATAACCATGCAGGCAAATGCCTGGGCGCTTTTCACACAAAAAGAGAAAGAGAGGGAGAATAAGCCCAGCTTCATATTTCAACCCAAAGTGGGGATCCATTTTTCCGCTTTAGTGGCCATCGAGGAACAGTGGGAATAACAACAACAGCAGCTGCGGCAGTAACAGCCTGTCTCACTGGGCTGAGTCCTCATAAACCTATGCCATTATCACTCTCTTTATGGGCCTTTAAATAGAGAGACCCTCAGATCAGCCATGTGTGCTCACCTAGGTGTACATCAGCCCCCTCACTTTTCTAACATTTCTAACAAGACATTTAAAGCATTTTTGGATTTGTCATTGAGAATTTAAAAAAAAAAATTTAAATTTAAAAATGTTTTTCTTGCAGACGTTGTTGACAGTACTCTGCCTGAGTGTATACATGTTTGCGTGTGTGTATGAGTATGTACTTGAGCACAGATTTTTTTTCATAGGTTTTTCGTCATCTTTATAATAGGTTGTTTGTGTTCACTCCTGGAGCTGACTCTTGACTGCAGCTCCCATTTTATCTACTATACATGTTCTCGATGTATGGAGCAGCCAGTTTTGCTCCGGTTAACTAACATTATGCTGTCAAATGATAGAAAGCAAAATGGGACATAACCAGAGGAAAAGGTTGAGCCTTCGAGCATGGATGTCCTGCAAATAAGGGAAGCATAAAAAGGGAAGAAAACAAAGAGTCCCAAATCAACAAACACACTGGGACTCATCAGATATCACATTTTCCCCAGCTCTGTTTGTCAAAACACCTTTTATGGTGGTCTTTGAAATTCAGGGGCCCCATTAACAGTTCAAGCATATAATCACATCTCCATAATGAGGTATTAATTAAGCGAGGGGCATCTATTGGCCCGCTAAACAGCCTCATAAACAATTGACAGGAGATTTGCGATTTTTGACTCCCTGACACCATCAAACAAATCAATATTGGGTTTTGCAGAGATGCTCTCCGGCTGGCTCTCTCTGGTCTTTGCCAATCAGCTCTGTGGAATACTAATGAGGGAATTAACTGCCTCATATTCTGCATGTGTCCCATCAAACAGATCCTTATCGAGTGAGTCTCATTTGCATGGAAGAAGACTCTGCTTTGTAGGTAAAGATTTCACAATATGTCAATCATTATGCCAGCCCACCCCAACCCACCTCCTATCCCTCCACTTGTCTCTTATTTTCTGTCAGACTCTTGAATACCCCCATGACCAACACACAGACACACAAACACACACACACACACACACAGCCACACTAGACATCCACAGGCTCTGTTTGCTCCTCTAGTCTTGCAAAGACACGATGATGTAATGTAATAAACAGAATAATGGTTTTCAAGTGGTGTGTTTATCCTCACTATTTCTGCAGAGATTTTATCCCACCACGCCTACAGTGTGTTCTTCTTTGACATGACTGCCTGTTTGTTGTCGCCCGGTATTGTGCTCCTTTTGCGTGCGCAAGTAATCTTGTTTGATGTATATTGCGCCTAGAGTACTTAACGATGTTTGCTGTTTAAATTACAATGTTGTCGTCCAAACCTGCTTTTCCAGTGCAAAACAATCTAAAATAGTGTAGCGTGATCTCATGGGCTTGCATTCAATAACACACCACTTTTGGGGATATTTCGCTTCATTTCCACACATTTTAAGATTTAATGGCCATTTAATGCTGTATAATCCCGTCATTTAACACCCTTTTGGTTAGGGTTAGGGTTAGGGTTTTCTTGTCAACGTTGTTCGTTGACAAGGAAACTCCACAGGGCACCTTTCAGTTTAATAACAATGAGTTTTAGTGTGGCTTTATGCACATTATGATACTTTTGAAGGTAAAGGTTCCTTGTGGAGTTTTTGACCACTAGTAACGCCGTGAAGTAATGTTTTTAAGAATGGGCTACTGTTTTGTTTGTTCTCATGCATGCACATGAGAACACAAATACACACGCACACATGCAAACTACGTGATACACATTCCTACCCATGGTGTCGCAATACTGTATACTGCTGATCTACAAGAAGTAGTAATGCGCCAAGAAATGAGGCAATTTACCAGCCATGTATGTTTCACGAGGAAGTAAAGGCATCCCACACATTTGTGAAGCCTCAAGGACACATGCGTATTGGTGAGAAACACAGATTGAAAAAATAACTTTTAAGTATGTACAATTCCTTAGGCATTTTTATGTTTTACCTAAGACATTTTGTCAAAGCAGGAAAAGCACAGTTGTAGATGATAAACTTAATGATGGCTGAAATTCCATTTAGCTGCTTCAGGGTCCTGCTATTGTGCATGCCATCTCACTGTCGCACTGTAACAACTTACTGGGAAACTTGAATAGAACAGAGCCATCATTAATTGGATTAGTAAGACCAGTGCTTTTCTTATGTGACAAGCCAAAATGTCTGCTGTGAAAAATGCCCTGATTTCTCCTTAAGTTTAAGATTGTAACGTATCTGATTCTGTAGAATAATAAACACGCTACACTGAAACGATGATTGTGACATGAACTGGAGCTGCATTCATTGCATTTCCTTGCAGCATTACATTCTCCAAGTTTAAATTTCAGCAGGTGAGCCCAGAAGGACAGAGCATCTCATTTAATCTATCTTGGGAGTGCTCTCCACACTGCTCACCCCAGGAAAATGAGTGACAGGGGATGGCCTGTTGTCTTTGTGCTGTGTGTGTGGCCGCGGGGCGGTGAGTTAATGCAGGAGATTGACTCTTAATTGCAGCGGGGAACGCTCATCTTTTCCCATTAATGAGACGGAGCCAGAGCCTGGAGATTTTCTCATCACACAAAAACACTTCTCTACCGGCCAGGTTAAGTGCTGTTTAGATTATTAGCTTCCCTGCATATGATTTTTCCCAAGCACTATGTCTCAGATTGTGAACACAAGCAAAAGATGAGATGGGAGTGAAGCAGGGGTTAAGGGAAGACGATTGTGTGTGTGTTTGTTGGGAGAGAGGAGGGGGGAGTGTTTGTGAAGTGAGGCAGTCACATGTGTGATACAAGTCCAGAAGAGGCAAGGCTCAATCCAAAGGGGCTGGTGAAACCTCGCCGTGGAGCCTAACAAGGCAGATGAGAAGGCTATTTATGGGATCACGTTTCATTTGCATTTTGTCCAGCCTCCAGATCAAAACACAATCTTAATTTGAGGGCTGCACCCATAGAAAGTGAGTGTTTCCTGATGGATACAGATGTTGCGGGTAAGGCAGAGGAGAGACAGTAGAAGAGAGGACTGAAGCAGAACTGCTGGTCTGTCTGTCTGCTTGCCTGTGAGTCTGGAGGTGGGGGTTAACCTCCGCCGAAAGAACGACCACTGGCTCCCCATGATGCATAACCGTGAGGGATTAGAGAACACAAAGCAGCAGACTGTTTGGTGGAGCACTAAAATGTGCTCCTCTGGGGCTCATTGAAAAATGATTGCCGATTAAGTGTTTGAAGTCTGCCAAAGACGAGTGTGCGTTTTTAGTGGGATGACGATGAAACTCTATCTATCCTGCTTATGCAGGCAATTTTCCCTCTCTTTTTCCACTAACTGTACCATGATGTGTGTTCTCTTGTTGCGCCTGGAGTTGAGGTTGCCAAACTCATTTCACCTCTTGGACCCCAGCTTGACTGGGAGCCAGACAACCAAAAGTGATAAGAGTGAATTAAGCTGTTACTCTCCAGCGGGAATGTTATTATACTGCCAGAGAGAGGCATTGATTTCCTTATGAGAACAACAGGTGAGCTTGTAGAAAATAACTTGGAGTCTACCTAAATAGCAGGTAATAGCTAGTCTATAAAGATAAAATTATGTTTATGGAAATAAGGTGGATAGGATTCCATAACTCAATTCACACATGATAAATTGGGTCATGCCCTAATACCATATTTAGAGCACCATAATACCCATAATTTCTAGGGGGTCCTATTTAAGCAATGATTGGGGTTGCTAAAAAGTTTTATTTTTCAGGTGATTTGCACTTTTCTTCGGTATATACTTAAGAGAATAAAGCAGTGAATTGTAGCATTAAAAAAAAAATCCAGGAATAGAATAATGAAGCATGGCTTTAAGTCTACAGTGATGGTGGGGTCAGTCAGAGTCGCCCTGCAGAGGCATGTGGAACTGTGCTTCCTTTGATTAATTGAACCCCTAAGAAGACTAATACTCTGAAGTGAACTGGAGGAAATAATTTGTGCAAGAGACAATGTCAAGAGTGATGACAAACATAGCTTAGTGTTTCCCTGGTTGCACCTCAATTCCCTGTGATGTCAGCTTTGAAACTGCGGCGCTCCTCAATATATTATCATGTTACACTCATTTGTTTTCATTATTGCATCAAAGAGGATCTGGTCATGCAGCGGCCATTTTCTGCTGTACAGAGGCCTAGAGAACAAATGTGACTCTGGAGTCACTTTGGGGTTATACAAACAATGAGCAATCTGCAGTTTAATAAAGGGTTAGGTTCACATTCTTATGTTACTACCTAAAGAGAGCAACAGCCACTGGACTTCAGAGTGAAAAAAGTACTTAGTGTTGCTTTGTTCTGGGCTAATATATATATATATATATATATATATATATATATATATATCTGTATATCTGTGTATATATATATATATGTGTGTGTGTGTGTGTGTGAGGTTTAAGTTCATTCAAAGCAACATCCTATTATAAAACACAAGCTCCCAAATGTTAAAATGATGCTTTAACTAGACTTTAAAGCGGTGCTTTTCCCTAACTAGTGTTGGTAAATAATGGCAGAGTTTTGTTTAAGAGCTGTAAAAGGAGCTGAGTGGGGTATGTTAAGTAGTCTCACAGAGTAGCTGGAGGGCGAGGGGTGAAGGGAGAAGCTGGCCCCAGCAGACAGGTGGAGGTAAACTGAGAATCATACCACCCAAGGGGAAGATGAACTTGAGACGTGTCCTTCACCGTCCTGTGAAGGTGGAGGTCAGCAGACAGCCCTGCTGATCAGCCGAGGTGCCCCAATTGGCAGGAAGGACCAGGCCCTTCTTCCCTCAGATGAAATGAAGCCAACAGTGGGCCAGGTCAGTCTCAATTAGGACTCATAAAATATAATCAAAACCTCAAAAGCTGCGCTGCAATACTCGGGTGGTCAGGACAGAACAGAGCACATCTTTGTGCTGCAAGAGGTTTTACTCGTGCGTGAAACAGACACACCTTGTTCCAATGACTGAGATGTACGTATCTTAGTCAAATGTATCAACTCAGAGAACAACCACCCTAAAAGTTAATGCCATTGCCAACAAATGCTCAAAAGAACAGAATTAAGTTTAGGACACTATGATTTACACCTTTTTTAAATGTCACAACCCCTGCCTAGGACCTTTTCCACAGTATATGGGGCTTTTATGCTAATCTCCCTAAGACATCAGAATATGGCGATAACCATCTGTAAACCCAGAGGTTGTTTGTTTTCCACCAGCATCTCTATCTAAGGCAGATTTATTGTTTGTTTTTGAAATCCGGTAATTAAGGCAGCTGCAAATTTGTATTTCTGTTGTCTGAAGCCTGGGGCCAGGATTAACAGCATTTAGCATTGTAGAGTGTACCCCGCCCCCCTTAAATAGGGTAGATAAAAAAACATGGAAAGATGAGTTAGTGTCGTGGTAATATACATAGGGAAAAAAAAAATGCTGTCTGACATGTTTATGCAATTGTTCAAAAATGAGTCTGTCGTTAATTGATCATTCACACATACTGGTATGTCTGTGACATTAAGAAAAGCAGGCTGCCGTTAACTGTTGTAGTAGACAGGTACTATTCATGTAATAAATTATAAACACCTTCAAACTGATTTAATCTAAAGTTTATCCTGTTCTTCTGGCAGACAGCTATGCATAGAACATCCCTTGATAAAAAAAAAAAAAATCTGTTGATGTGGAAAATGACTAATAAGTAATATTTATGTTTCCTACACTTCAAAGCTCACTGCAGATGTACTGTAAATCACATATTCTAAAGTGAAACAATTACAGCTGCACCTGTGTTTGGATTGTGGTTTTGACACCAAAGTGACGCATGATGCCAAAAGGTATTTGGAATAGCCATTGCTTTTTGACACTCATTACCCTGGTATTACAAGAACACGTCAAGCATGAACATATTTCCTATTTCTGCAGTACGACTTGAACAAAGAGTTACATTATAGCCAAGGAATCCTTAGATACTTACTAGGCCTTATTTGCCCTAGGCTGCACCCATGGGTGACATCTCAACTCCCTGGTTTATTACACCTGCCCGTCAAGCCTTGGCTCTCAGCCTCTTGCTGAATAACAAACATGATTCGAGCTGTCTCTGGGAATGACCCGCTGTACAGACTTGCTTACAGAGAGGAAGTTTTCTGTTAGAGACAGTGTTTTTGAAAGCAGATCAAGGTGATTAGTCAGATTGAGCAGGTAATAAGTCATCCTAACTGATTCATGATTTAACTCACTCTGACACACTGATATCCATACTGATAATATCTGCTACAAATTATAGGCTATGAAAAGATCAACTCTACAGGTTCACTGATGTGACTGTAGACTATGAAGCCTCAACTATGCCTCTGCTTCAGCCTCAGCTTACAGAGGGTCATAATTTACATATTTTTTAAGAGAGTGTTCCCTCGCTATAAGTAGTACACTATGTACTCCCAGCAGTGTCACTATAAATTTAGAACTGACACAAAATAAAACGACACTGTAACATATTTTTTACAAACCTTGTTTTTCTTCTCTGCCATTTTGTGAGATGGAGACTGAAATATTTCAGAATCATTTATACACTAAGATTAACAAAGTATTTCAGAATTTTAACCAATTCACAATTTTACATAAAAGCACTATATATTGCTTTTATGTGTATATATACATATATATGTGTGTGTGTAAATATGTATATATATATATATATATATATATATATATATATATATATATGTGTGTGTGTGTAAAGATATATAAAGATATATTTATATTCATACATATATTCATACACATATATATATATATCCTGCAGTAGCAGCTGTGGTGTGTTTAAGGTAAACAGAAGAACTCAGTAGTTAGTATCAACAGTGATACAACACAGCAATTAAGTTGTTTCCAAAAAATCGTTACTTTACACTTTATACTTACCCTCAATTTACACAGTAACTGTGAATTATTTGTAGTTTTTAGTTCTAGTTTTGTTACAAGCATAACCTGTTTCAAGTCCTGAGAAATCAATGTCAGGATACACGTTTGTAGCTAAACGGGTGTTGTATTAAGTCTTCCTCTTTGGGGTTTCTAGCCTGTCCAGTGTTCAGGTGAACGGAAGATGGTGGACAGCGGGGTAGCACTCCTGTAGTCAAACCTCAGCATGCTCTGATAGTCGCTCACATGGGCACCTCAAGTAGATCAGATGTGACCAGAACTGAGGCAATACCTTACCTGACCGAGTGAAACCAGACATTATACAAAATCCAAAAGACAGACCAAACTAACAGGTAGTCTAAGTTTATGTTGCGTTAGACTGATGTGGAACAACTAGAAGGCACTTAATCAAATTTCTTTTGGGGTATGAGAGGCAAAATTTAATTTTCTCTCAAGGTACTTTACTTGCCCTAAGGAGGTTGTTAATGGAGTCAGTGGTGTTTTGCCTGGTATAAAAAATCCAGAACTGTAGACATCACTGCAAATTAATATGTGCAACTGTCAATCCCCTGACATTGTTATTTACAAGACATTTTATACACGGTCTCACTTTAACACATATGAAGAAGACTTGTGTCATATTTTCCATAGTAAGTACATGAATGCATTTAGTCTGCCTGCATTGTGACTCTGCAAAGGTAGAGAGTGTGTGTCAGAGGAAAAGTTTGTTTTTCCTCATACATTCCTCCACCTTAGCTCTGTCATAAGCTATTTTCTGCTCCGCTGCAAATCCTAATTGATCGAGCTCAATCTTAGCTTTACATTACATGGGCAGATGACATCATTTGATACCGATATTTTGCACCGCTCTCACAGACTAATGTTGTTTTGCCAGCTTTATGGCAACGCATCGTCTAGACAAAGGCGTATGTACACAGAAATTGAGTGTATAAATGTTTAGACAATCATTTTAATTCAAAAATTTTAAGGTTGACTTACCTTTGGTGGAAGGTGCCAGTCATTGTTGGATGGTGGCAGCGTGAATGTTATGCCAAGGCCTCCAGTGCTTTGGTCTTTTCCAAACTCACATGCTTCATGAAGCTAAGTCAAGAGTGAAGAGAGAGTAGTGTAATTTATTAGATAGCTGAAGATCAGGCTCTGTTGTCAGTCCTGGCTTGTCTCAGGTGTTATACTACATAGTCCTTTATTGTTTCAGTTATGAAGCAATGATGGAAGTAATTTTGCACATTCTCATCTGCGTCTGTCATTTCTGGAAGTCAGCGTTCTCATCAAATAATCCCTTCATAATCCTCCACCATTTAAACACATGACATGATTAAATGGAGTAGAATAGTTTCTTATACAAAATACTGATGGATGAAAACCATGTATCTCCTAACTGTCAATTAGTATTTATTCTGAAACAGTGGTTAAAAACCATAGATGGAGAGATTTTTCAACCTTTAGAATGCTGTGCATATCTTCACGTTTTTCACTGTGCAAGATTTTTTTTTTCTGCCATTGTTGTCAAATACAAAAGAAGTTTGACAGTAGCATTTTTCAGCTGAAATGTCTTCATAACGTGTTAATGTATAGTTTATTTTTGCTATGAAAACTCACAGAGCACGTTTCCTTCCTACATACCATAGTCTTTCTTTTTAACAAGACAATTAAGACTCTCTCAAACATCAGTCACTGCAGGCTTTATTGGCATTCATTTCTTCAGGGTAGTACAGCAGCCTCCCAGAGGGGCTGCTAAATCAACCTTAAGACCTGAGACTAGTGCTTTAACCCCTTGACTACCTCTCTCCAACTCCTCCCACTCTCAAACCTTGTCCTTTAGACATTTACTAATAAACAACAGGTCAGCACCTGCGATGGCAGGTGATTTATTTGACCCTGAACAGCCATGACGAGCGCACAGTGGGGAGGGTGGCGGGCTGGGGGTTGAGGGGGGGAAGAGCCTCTTCAGAAAACCAGCTCCACAGCCCCGGAGGCCTGGAAGTCAACGCCCCCACTGTAAAGCACTTACCGCTTGTTTCGTTCTACTTTTCATCTGACTGTTTTCTTTATTTCCCCAGTAAAAGACAGCAGAATCGTTCCCGTTTATCACCGTGAGCTCATAAAGAGCCTGAAGGATAAAATAATCACTTGTACACTGAGGGGTTGGAGGGGTGTTGGGGTATGTCCCCAGTGTGTGACATCACTGAGCGTGACCACATTGTCCGACAGCCTCCCAAATAACTACGCCCAGTCTCCTACCTGCCAGGCCAGTCACACAGGGCCACCATGTCGCGGACCAGTGATAAAGGATTAAAGCATGTTTCCCCTGCATCTGTCCAATGGATTGAACTGATCAGACAAGGTACAGTGCAGGATGTTGTCCAAGAACCTAACTAGAGTAGAATTATTGAGTAACAGGAAATTAAAAAATTCCTGCAATGCCGATCCACCACTCAAAGCAATTCTTTCGCAATCTGGCCTGCCCCTTCTCTGAACTCCAGCCATTGGGGGTTCATTTTTTGTTGTCGCCGCCAAAATATCCCCAAATGAAAGAAAGAAAGAGGAAAAGCAAATTCATAGTACCTTTGCTGATTTCACAGTATTGTTATTGTTTTATGCATCGTAACATCAGTACAATCCGTACTGATGCACGTTACCACTTACAGTATCCCAGAGGAGAAACAGTGAACCTGGGCAATAACACAGCTCCCAACAGTTAATGAAAATGCAGGGAAGTTTAATGACTGCATTTACTGTGATTCTAGGTTGTCTGGTTCATCCATTTGGGGTATTTACTTAGTTCCTCTTGCCAAATGCAGATAGCTCTCTAGCTGTTAATTCCCTGCATAATACATGGGATAACGGCCTTAATGTTTCACTGTTCCAAATCTCCCCTGAATAATTACACTGAAATTTTCTTCAAAATTTATGCCTCTTAGAGACTGATCCTCTTCCAGGAATTAAAGGAAAAGGAACCAATATTTTACAAATCAGACCTTCATCTTACCATGAGGGCAGTTTCCTTTTGAGTCAGGAAAGTAACCATGTTACCAAAACCACATTGTTTCATAACACCGCAATCACAGCAGACATGCATAGTTGGATGAAAATAAAATTTCTTGACTGTACAGTACATTTTCAGTCAATCATATATTATAAGTTTTAATGCGAACAGATGGAAAATTATTACAGCATGAAGTGACCTCGGAGTTAGGCTGTTTGCTTTTATGTGGGCATTATTATGAATTATGTGAACACATTACACAGTCACCTATAAGTCAGAGCAGTCAGTGTCTGTAAAACTGTAAGCAGGTGTGAATGAAAACTGAACAGAAGTATTAAACTGTGACCACAGGCCCACCCAAACCCTTTGGACTCAGTAACATCGACCTTAAACCCGAATGTAAAATATTAAGGGACAGAGGAAAAATTACAGGTGCATTACTTTAGGTTTCAGCAACATGTGGGAACAGTTAATGCAGCACCACTAATGTGGCCTAGCTGGCTGCTCTCATTAGCAGGAGGGCTGGGGCACAGGGTGATGGAGAACATCCAGGCCTATTTGTTCAAAACTTCAGCACACCTAAATGCTACATGAGGAGCTTGTGAATTCACTTCCTGCTCTGAGAGAGCCACTCCTCCAAAAAGCAGGGCAGCTGGGATCACGTCCATGCTCCATCAGTCCTCTGTTACCTCATTTTAACCCTAAACAGATCAGGGTCATAAAGTGGTAGCAAGTGGTTCATTTTTTTTAGCCATCTTGGGGCACCAGATGGGTGGAGTTTACTCAACTGGACCAATCCAGACAGCGTCACAAAGTGTTTGATTCACAGTTCTTTCCTGTAACAGTCAAAACATTTTGGTATTACACTGTTAATGTTTCATCTCCCATACCTCAAGACAAGACAAAAGTCATCCAAAAGGTCAGTAAAAGCAGCAGTCATTTTTTAATTCTAGTAACTACATTACTTCTAGCACCAAAACTAAGAAAGTCTTGGGAGGGTGCATGTTTTTTACTCTTCTTTATTAAGTGTTTTGTTCTCTGGTGGACAATTTTGGAAACCTTTTACAGAACTCACTCTTGAAAAATAAAGTTTTTCACTTCTTTAATAAACAACTTACAATTTCACACCACTTCTCTTGTAACAGGAAAATAAAGTTGTTGGTGAACATCTAAGCAAACAGTTGCTTGTTTACACTTTCAGCAGATATAGAGCAACATTACCATTTATGAAGAGTTGTGTTTCTTGCACCTGATGAATGTAAGTTCAATATTCACTCTCGTTTTAGTGCTGTTATAGTCTCTACTAACTCCTTCGAAAAATATCTGGCACTTTAGCAGTGAAATGCTCCACTACAGTCAGCGGCTGCTTGCTAACTTTGTCTGTCTACTGTTTGGTGCTGCTTAGGTAGCGCATAGTCCCTTTTCACTGAAAACAGCTGGGAACAAGGTTGATGTGAGCAGTGAGACTGAACAAAACGTTAAAGCTGTGAGCCGTAAAACCAAAACAATGAGCTGAAAGTAGCTATAACACACCTCAGAGCTGAGGGGAAATGTGGAGACGTACTAATTCTCTGTGGGTTCATCACTATGAGCGACCCCTTTCACATTACGTGTAATCTCACGAATTACGCGTAACACTTATCATTCGACCCGTTGTTTCTGTAAAAATATTTATTAGAGCAGCTTTAAGGAAATGTGGCTAGGTGCAGTTCTTACCTTGAACAGTAAATTATTTGTTTTTCAGAATTGTTCTTGTGAAACTGGTCATTTCAGTCACTGTTAGGTAAGCAGAAATTTAAATTAGCTTGTTAGCAAGCCAACCTGTCCAACAATCTGGGAGCAGTCTGCCTATATGACATCAAAAAGCATTTAATGTAGTGGTATGTACTTGATTCCTCATACAAAGTATGGCTGTGTTTGGCTCTGTCATGTACATTACATCAACCTCAACCTAATTCTGTTCCATCCAAACAATCATTTGGATTAATTGTCAAAGAAAATCTCCCATATAGAAGCATGACAGTGAACTCCTGCAATGAAAGCTTGTGTGTATGTGTATTAAGGCAGTTACGCAGTTATTTTTCTCTCTGTCACAAATGTGAGGACTTGAGTGGAGTGTGAGTTGTGTTTGAAAGGTGGTAAACCTGCTGAGGCTCTTTAATTTCCCCACTCTTCACCGGCATGAGGGATGGTTCAAAGGGTGACTCTCTGACAGGGCATGTGATCGCTCCTCCGTCCTTTATCTGCCTCCCCACATTAGCACGTAAATGAGGCTGCACTTTGGGTTTTGGGAGCTGAAGCATGCTAAGTGTAAACAGGAGTTGTACTGTTATCATTACTGGACAGATTTCTGACATCCTAACACCTCCGTTTCATTAACATTCAAAAGGGCTGGGATTTTGACACTGCCTCTGTTTATACAGATTTTTGAATACCTCGCAGCGGGGATTGTGTACAAATAATGTATACACGGTATCTCCAATGCTGAGTTGAGTTATACACTTCCATATTGGCAACCTAAACATTGTGGTGTAGACGGATGATTTTGTGTTTGAGTGCTAAAGTTGAAATGTTTCTTTGCTATATCACTACTTAAGAGGCTATAGTCAGCGTCTTAAGATGATTTGGATGAGATCATCACAAGGAAAGAGAGCTTTTAGTGTAAAATGGATCCAATATTGTATGTCTAATTAGCCACAGTGCTATATTTCAATGCAGCTTGCATATCAGTGTTGATGTGTATGTTGGAGTGTGTTCTCAGACCTACAGTAGGGTGACTGTAGGGTCCTAAAACTCCATTGTGATTCGAGCAGAGCTTATCGCATGGGAGCGAACTGGCAGCCTCTTAAAAGGTATTATATGTGCTCTCGTTCTCCTTCCCTCTGTCTGACAGGAGCCCTTGGGATGAAAGGGAAAAGCAGTGGAAAAAGAGACATCGGTTCCCGACATGGGGAAGTCTTTGTTTCTATTCTCTCCATCCCAAGTCTCTCCAGGAATCCTAATTTCCACCATTCACCTACCTATCGGCAGATAAAAGCTGGTTGAAGGGGGGGATTTCCTCAATTGAGACAGCTTGTAACCAGTCTGCATAGGGGGGGAGCCGCACAAAGCTCTGGAGTGAGAGGAGGTTGGAGCACAGATTTCAAATCGCTTTGAATTTGAACACAGTGGTTAGCAAGTTGTTCTAAAGGGCATTTTCACAGAGGCTGATCTGAAACCTGGCTAGGAATCTCTGAGCTGGGAGTATGGATAAGAACAGTGACACAGGAAATGAGAATCTCCACAAATCCTGAATATTCCCAAGATGTTGACACTGCTTGTAGGGGGCTTGTAGAGGCTGAGCGCGTCATCGTCTTGTTTCTCATTATGTTGGTTTCTTGAAACCACTCTTATTAGGCATTTTTATTTCGGGGGGGATGGTACTTAGATGGTGATGTCCAAGTTCAGGGAATGCCAGGCTTGGCAGCTGACACCCTTAATGCGGCTGCTTGGCATTAGAATCAGGGATGGTAAAGTCCATGCCAGTCTCTGGGGAGTAGGAGGTGTTAACTTCTAATGGCTTTCTCCGCCACAGCCCTGACATCTGCAGGGCTCCCAGCAAAAGAGAGTGAGGCCTTTTTGAAAAATTAATGGAGCTGAATGCATCTCACAGCAAGGAGAGGGCTGGATTAATCAGCACATTAAGGGCTAGCTCCGGATTGGAAATAATTATTGGAGCTGACAAGGTGCAGAGGTGCCAGTGCCAGCTCCTTTCAGGAATGCATTTTAAAAAGCAGTTTAAAAAGCCTTCAGATGTTGGCATTATCTTGCGTGACCAAATTAGGAGCAAATGAGAAAAGTTTATCTGGCATTTTGGAGTATTGAAAGAGCTTAGGCTTTATAAATTATACAGTGTGTGTTTGTGTGTGCGTCAGCGCATGTGTGTGCGCAAAAAGGGTGCAGATGTGTATTCTGCAAAGGGGGGGAAGGGATGCAGGCAATGAGAATTATGGGTAAATCCTTTTTCACAAAAAAAAAAAAAAAACATAGGTTTCAGATTAAAAGTGGGTGGTTTGTTTTTTTCTAGAGGGACTGCACAAAACTTTAAGGGGGATTAATATAAATGGGTGCTTGAAACTATCATACTGTTTGTGCAAATGAAAAGTGGATGTCTTAACACCCTGAAAGAGCCAGACGGTAAACTGATTACTGTTGACCACCCATGAAAAGCATGAAAAAGGGGGGGATGAGAAATGATTTAATAAGCGGCATGTTTTTCTGCCTTTCAGAAATAATCCTCTATAATTTTTCCAGGGAAGTGATTGGGCGTGCGTTACAGTCATCATTAATATTCTCAGCATTTCAGACATCATTTGCCAGATAATAGCTGCTTCCATCTGAACAGAACCAAGGTGGCGCAAGCCAAATCAAAGATATTTCTGTCAAAATGTACATTATTGCAGTTTTTTCATTTGTTAACATTTGTGCAGAGTAAATGTACTTATTTCAAGAGTGGTTAGGCAGGTTTTAATAGTGCATTCAATGAAAATCATGGCTGTTATAATAACCTGCCACCTGTGAGTAAAAATGGCCAAATATTTTTTAGAAAAATCTAACATTGTTATCAAATTTCTGCAAGATTTTCTCCAACTGGAAGGGATCATTTTTTATTTGCAGACTGAACTGTAAGTATTACAAGTGAGCTAACACACAACATTTTTTTTCTGGAACTGCTTCCCTAAGAAAGCTCCAGTATAGCAAATGGCATTTAGCTCTGCAGCTACACCTTGTGATTCCTACATATTTTATACATTTTCACTTTTTAAACAATGTTATGATTGGTTAGTGATCGGAGCCTTTATTTGGACTGTTCTGCATAAAATGAATATGGCTCTGCCCTGAAAGCAAACAGAATATGACCAAATGGATTAACAGTAATAATGTTTACATCTTCATGGTGATATGAAGACAACACCTTTGAAGAGAGGCAGTCCACAACATCAAAAGAAACTCTGTGAGGAATGCCAAATGTTTGGCCGACTGTTTGATCTTTAAAGCCCCTTGATCAGATATGTAACCTTGGATAGAGATCTCCATTATGGCTGTTATTCCCTTTTAACTGCCGCGGCTCTCCAGGTAATGGCAACGCACTCAATAACAAATTTGAGGGGCTGAGTGGCAGCAATCATCTTTTGCAATCTCTGTTCCACTACAATGAAAGAGTCGCAAACTTCAGGCAGCAGCAGAAACTTTAACACTGTGCATGAGCGATTACTTCAGCCAGTATCGATGTAATTCTGTTGTCTCAAACGTCGTCGCCGTCCTCGGTGATGTAATTACACGAAGCATGACTAAAGTCAAACCCCAGAAAATAGGTGGATTTGCAGATGCAATCAGTTTTGTGATATACTCAATTCAAGGGGTACAAATTTGATTTAACTATTTCCAGGGGTGATGTATGGAAAAAGATATTACTGAAAAGGCACGTATATTGAAAAAATAAATAGGAAAGAGATCATCTTAATTACCTTGAAATTAGACTCATATTCCATGGTGCAGATATCAGAAATTGACATAGGTTAGAGATTTCAGTTGTTTATCCACCAGCTGAGTTGGTGATTGCCATAGATTGCATATTACAGTATGTATTTCCATATAGCGTATCAGTGAAATTGTGTTTGTTTCAAAATGTAGTAGATTATCAAACCAAAGGTGTGAAAGAAAATATACAACAGAATTGCTTAATATTGAATACTACATCATTTCCAACATAAATGTGTGGTGTGTGTGTGTGTGTGTGTGCTTGTCTCAGCTCCGTAGCCTGCGGGTGTGATGCTTAAGCTTTTACATTCGTGAAATCCAACTGGATATTTACCACCTGTAAATGCTTACATTTACGTGAAACTCTAATTTCCCCAAATCCATGTGTGTATGATTGTATTTCTGAGACCGCACCTCAGCTCCATTGCCTCAGGGGCAAAGACTGGGGCAGGACTGCTGCACTCTGCAACACTGAAACTACTGAAACTAAACTGCCTCGGACTCACGTCTTGTCTCTTTATTAAGCTACTTATCAAGAATCACAGTGGAAGTGGTCAGATGCTTTTGTAAAGAAAGACCCTCCATTTACAGATAGTATATGTATCAAGGTTTTTTATTATGTTCAAATTAACTCTAAAATAAGTCAAATCAAATGAAACTCTGTCTCGAAATGGAGGACTGATGCTTCTAGAAATGAAGTATGCCTTAAGGAAATGACAAACTTCACAAAAGTGGGCGTTTCGGAAAGACTTGTAGAGCTTGTCATTACTGCCTCTCCCACCTATTATTTCCCCCCTCTCTCCACAGAGAAACCCATCTCTGCCCCACGGCTACAGCCTCAGGCACGGCATTCTGGGTAGTGCTTGAACACACCTCTGTCTCCTCTGTTCAAAAGCTGTTTAGATCCAGGGAATATTTATGGGCCCCTTTTGATATTTATTCATATATTGTAGTCTGGAACGCACACACACACATGTAGGAGCATAGAGTCTTTGTTTTTTTTCGCCCTCATCCACACTTAAAACACAAGTCAAAGGATTAATTTTGGTAATGGATTAAAGAGCTGCGAGAGCGCTGTGTCTATATGAGAAAAGGCTGTTCTTGGAAAAACTTAATAAATTTGCTGTGATGATCATTGTCATGTCGTTGCCTGAACAGAACAAATCAATAGTTTCCATGTTCACACATCACCTGCTGAGGGGTTAGTCACCGTCCACCACTGGGTAACATCCCAGACTAAACAAATTAAGTGTAACAGAAAAACAAAATTGCATACATTTACAGTATCTATAAATATACTGAGTGTAGTAAATAGTTAAAAAATGTTACTGATATTCAACCGCTTTTGCAACTATGCTGCAGTTTTCTCAACTTTAATAATCCCTTTGTGATCAAAACACGCAATAAATCTTATGTTTTTGAATATTTTTATTTAAAAAAAAAAAACAACAAAGAGGTAAGAACCGTAAGAAAAAAATAGTGTGATCCTCATAATAGCCTGCAATTATCTTTCTTCAAGCTTCCAAAAGAGATTTCATGAAGGTCAAGGGTCGTAGACTGGCACCATGGGTACTGTGAGGGTGCTGATGGTACAGTATGGTGGAGGAGCAGAGCTGTGATAAAGGGCAGCTGCCAGCGATTTAATGAGGGAGCAAGGGATGTGGCCCCCCACCGCAACTCATCGCCACTTAATGGCACCACTAATCCCTGCAGAGACGGTGCTGTACACACAATTGGTCTGCCCTCCATGTGGCGAAATATCCCAGCAACACTTTCTCACACACCAGCATCCCCAGTTAGCTGTTCACAATCACTATGAAACGGTGCCTCTTTCAAAAACATCGACAGAAGTAAGGATATGCTGGCTCTTACAGGTGTTTCAGTCTGGAACATGGTCTTTCGGATGTTGTTTCTTGCTAACACCGCCACTTCATCCAGTTTATAACCAAAGACGTGGCTTGCTGGTGTAAAGGGCCAGAGGGTGTAAAGATGTACCCATTATTTTTCACTGCAAGACTCATGTGTATGACTGCTGTTGGCCACATGCTGCTAAACTGCAGGGCAATGAGTGCTCATACTTCACTAGTTGTTGTGTCAAGGGTTTAGACTGATCCATCACTAACCTCTGGTTATGTTCAAACGCTCTTGACGTTCTTTAAAGCAATCTTAATTGGCCCTGAGCGTGAAATGTGATCTATGAGCTGCTGGTTCACTTATTTTTCACAACACCATACCATTATGAAGAGGATAGTTCCTGACCTGTTAGCTTTGCCAGGAATTCTGTCCTATATTTTCTCTCGCATCCATTCAGCAGGAGCCTCAAGCCGCCGCTAACACCAGCGATGTGCATGTACAGGACTCCTTTAGTACCGTCATCAAACACAACGATTTGGCTTTGTTTATGAATGGCACGAGCAATTCCCCTGTCTATATTTGAACAGATTCTCATTGGAATAGCTGAGAGAAAGCGTTTGAGGTTATGGTACCGCTCACCTCACGTACACATCAAGCTCAATCTCTTAGTACTTGCAGTTAGAAAGCACAGGCGAACATTTGGAAATTGATTTGCAAGTGAAATTCAAAAGCTTGAAAATCCAAACCACACTCCACAAAAACATTCCACATATGAGTTTGCTGGTCTTGAAGAGAGGGAGCACTTGCACCGTCCCAGATCCTGAGAGGTAATGCGTCTAGCAGGAACGTCAAAGCAAGCTTGTAAAACATCTCAATATGTTAACATGAGTGCACGATTAGCATGACTCATTTAAAATATACGCATGTAGAACACAATCAATTTCATTCCCAACTGGGAGCTTGCCTTGTTTTCCGGAGGAGAGATACTTGTTCCCCTTGTCTGGATAATAATTTACAGATTTGCTGTCTCACAGAATACACTCATTCTTTGACTTAAGTTGATACTTTAGTCTCAGTGGGACTCCAGGGCAACGGAAACAAAATCTTTATGATTCTCTACCCCTCCATATGTTTTTGTTTACGAGCAGCTACCTCTGCCTGGGAATTCACCCCGTCATGTTGGGACATAGAGGGTATTTTCTTCATAGTTGAGAGGATATGCCCATACATGTGGTGCTGCCCACCTGCCCAACACACACACACACACACACACACACACGCACACACACACGCACACACACATGCACACACACACACACACACACACACACACAGAGGCTCTCCATCTATATACAGTACATAACACACACACACACTCACACAATCCCTCCCTCAGCCCTTGGATCCAGATGTGCTGTGCTCCCGGCGTGGTCTGAGCTGCCAGCTGAGGCAAGAGCATTACCCTGGCAAAGAGCAAAAAGACCAGATAAAACAGACAGAGGGGGGGGATTAATGCTCTCCTACCATATTTATTGGGGACCTTCATTTGCAGCTACTCGCCACATACAGCGTAACCGACCTCTAACGCAATAACAAACTGGCTGGGTCTGGATGTCATATTAATACACCAAAAATTTATCTCGCACCTGCCTTAAGAAATGGGTGTTTCTAACTTTGACACGATTATTGATTTCAACATGTTCATCCTTATTTTAACGCTGATGAAATTGTGTCGCAGCAGTATAAAATTGTTTATGATTATTGTTTACGACATCGGGGTCTGTGGGGACAGAACTGACTGCTCTGGATCTCAGTGTTTTATGGTGCAAAGAAAGCAAGGAGCTCTAATCAGTTTGGCTTTAAACGAAAGCTCTTGATGGCACTGATCAATCTTATAGTGCATGAAAGGGAGACCAAGGGCCAAAGAGGGCAAACCTCAAGGGGTGGTGCCTCATATTTCTCTCCAAGAGGATTATGGGGGATTTCGTACACAGACACTTCTCAAAAACCAAAAAGAAGCCATGGTGAATCAAATTAGGTGTGGTGGAGAAAAAAAATTATGTTTGCTTGGTTTTTCATTTGGCGTGTTACATTTATTTTGTTGTGATAGTGTAATTTCCTGACAAAAAATGAGGGCTAGAGTGTACGAGCACAATACGACTCAATTCATAGCTGCTTTCTGGACAGACATCACATTATTTCTCAAGCTGAAAGTATGCAATTCATTTGCAGTTGGAAAAGATTTACTGGTGAAAAGACAAATCAGTGTAATCTTTATCCCATGGCAGTGAGTGCGTGTGATGAGCCACCAGTGGAAACAGAAATGGAGTGAAGCTCTCACTGCTATTGCCCCAATCATCTTTGACAAATGGAGCAGCGATAGAAAGGCCTCTTTGAGTGAGTTGTAACTTTCGGCAGCCCCTCGCAGGTGTGGGTGATCTTTCATCCTCCCAGCCCTCCTCCTCCTCCGCCTCGACGTGCTATCTCTGGCCTCCATCAAAAGTGAACGTGCTGCCCCAGGTTCAGATTAACTCCACTCTGACAGACCAAAGGCCTCCCCTCCTCCTGCCCCTTTCCACCTCAACTCACACATCTCCTACAACAGGGGAAATTAGGGCTAGTTTAGCAGATCTTACAGCACCACTAAACACCGCCCCAGATCGCTCACTGATTGCTTGGCTCAATCCATTGTGTCCCCCCCAACACCTCCACTCCCCTTCGCTTATCTTTGCCTTTGGCCAAAAGCAGCTTCTCTACTCTGAACCCACCTCCCCTCTCTTACACACACACACACACACACACACAATCCCCCCTCCGCTTGTCCAGAGAAAATATATAACTAACTTATTGTGAACAGTCTCTCAGCAGGGTCAATAGATAATATCAGTTGAGACTGTTGCCGTGTCACAATGTTTGCTTTGTGGTTTTCCAGAAAAACATAGTCAGAGTTAATGTTTCTTTTAATTGTGGATTAAAACAGATGGTTTGCTGTGTTTATGACAAACTGTAAGAGCTCCTTTATAGGTTATTATCCTGGGTTCATCCCAGACTGGACTGAGATCACTCTAAACACAGAGGTTACCTAACTCTGAATAGACAGGGCTGTGGTAATTGCTTCAGCAAAACTGTCCAATTTTGAAATTAAATCTCACAAGACCTGTATCATTTAAAGTATTACTCTTGCAGCAATTATGGATGATCAACCTTTGTGGCAAAATGCTTAAGCGCCTGTGGTTGGGTGAGCCCTATCATTTGTCTCTCTTGTCAGTTTCCTGTTTTCCTGAGCAACTCCCCTGACCTGGCTGGCAGGCCCGCCTGCCCAGAAGAGCACTTTCCCTTTCCTCATTCTGCGTTGGGCCGGCAGGGAAGAGAGGAGGGAGGAAGGGAGGGAACGAGGTAGGGGTGAGGGGGGTGACGGGTGTGGGGTGGGGGTGGGGTGTTCTGTTGTGTGTGTATGTGTGTATGTGTGTGGGGTGTGTGTGTATGTGTGTGGGGGGGGGGGTTTCTAACTTAATCTGACCCATTGCTCAGGTCAGTGAGCTGCTTACCGGGTCTATCCAAACATAGGGGCTTGTTTTGCTAAAGCTGTGGAAAGAAGAAGTACCCTCTTAAATCAATGCTTTACTTAGAGCTGTGCACATGCAAGGTTGTTATGCGTGAAACCGCAGGAGGCAGAGCTGGCACACAACCAGCAGCGTGCTCCTCTCCTTCGTACTCCCCTCACCATGAAGGCAAAGAAAAAAGAAAACTCGCTCCTGTGCACGGCCAAAAACTGTTTCAACATCACAGGCTGTATTGCTGCATTTTTATGTCTGTGCAACAATTTCCCTACAATTGCCTCGGTGCACTAAAATGCAACAGCATTTTCATTTAGGCCTTATACAGCGTGTGCTCTTCCTATGACAAAAGGGAATTGCTCTCTAAAATGCATCCAGCTGTGTGTACTTATCCTTTTCTCTTGACATATTTTCACCAAAAAGTCCAGCCCTGATCTAATCATGATGCTGCAGAGAGACCAGACTGAGCAGCTCATATGTGTTTGTTGTGCACAGACTGGAGCAGTTTGAGTTTTTACTCTGCTGTTCAGGTATCATATGATCTAAAAAGGAATGTAGAAATCAGTCAGATTTATTGTTCCTGTTTGACTGAGCATTTGCAAAGGGAGAGAGAGAAGTGTTTCTTCTAGCTTGAGGAGGCATTTAAGGCATCTTTGAAGTAGCTGTAAGCAGGGCAGGGCACTAAACTGCCTTGTTACAGAGAAGACCAGATGCATTGCACACTACAGAGGTGAATTGTTATTTAGATTGAATTTTTATGAGCGCCCAAAGGCCCTACTCTCAAACAGACCCAAGGTTCTTTGCTTTCAGCGAGGTAGGGTGTCGTGAAGTCATCTTGCCTGACACAGGAAAGAAAGGAATTCCCATTATCTTGTGTTTCTTCTGCAGTTCTATCTCAAACACCTGCGCCAGGTATGTTCCCAAACTGGAGTGTCACACAGAACTAAATGAAGCGCCGTAAACTTGAATCCAGGTTATATGGGGCTTCTTACAAACACGGCCACTGGTAAAAGGCTGTTGTTGTGACTGTAAACAAAGGCTCTAATTCACCATAATGGCTCTATGGGTCCGGTGCTCAGGGAGATGCAGTGGCCAGTCTCAGTAGCTTAATTATCTTTCTAATTTGTATTAGCACTGGCTATCCTCTCAGGGATAATTATGTATCTAGTGTGTGAGCGAGCTTAATGAGGTTAACGTAAGTCTTTACATGGAATAAGGGTTCAGTCACCTTAAAGAAGAAAAAAAAAAAACCCACTGCTGCTGGGTGTGGTGTTTTTCTCCTATATAGATGATGAACATAAAGTCTTCTAAATCCCAGTGAAGTGCAGAGGTAAATCAAACTTATTCACAGTTGTAAGACTAAGCAGAGCAGTTAGTTTGTGGTTCTGGTTGAAGGATGGTCAGTTCAATTGGTTGAGAGTAGCACTCTAAAATAGCTAAACCTTGTCTTTGCTGACCTGATGAAAATCAAAGAATGTTCCTATTAGATCAATATAACCTCGCTCCCCCACCCAGTGGCATTTTCAAGAAATCTCAGCACTTCTACCAGCCGAAAGTCACTGTGCACTGAAGTGAATCATGTTTAGCAGGTATTGATAAGGCTGAGAAGAGCTCTAGCTTGCGTCTCAAGATCATCTGAATTCCCGAAGTCCTGTGATCACGTGCCATTTCCCTCTGAGTTCATACACAATATACTGCACGCCACATATTTTCTCTTATGACTAAGTATAATCCATAGCTAAAGAGCCCTCGTTTATTTGCTGCAACCCTCCCATTTTTGCTTGCTCAGGACTTAGCTGTTTTTACTGCAGGTTAGGAAGGGAAACCATCTTATCTTTGACTGGGGGGATTTATTATTGCGAAAAAGATAATTGCTATTCATAGGCCACTGGGGGCTGATTTACAACCACTAATATTTCGGATTCCTTGTGCCGTTTTTCAGCTTTTTTATCTCCAGCCCTGCCTGCAGCGCGAAGGGGGAGAGAGGTCATGATGGACGATGAGGGATGGGCGGAGCAAAGCTTCCACTCAGAGCAATTTGGCTGAAGACTAATGTGTGAGGAAGTAGACTACATGAAACGGCCTCATCCACGTAGGTCAGCCTGGAGCTGACAAACACCTGTTCTATTTAACCTGTAATGAGTCTGCAACTCAGATCTGTCTTGTCCCTTTTTGTCTGTGAGAGTAATACTAAGAAAACAAAAATGGCAATAAAGGGAAAAAATCTGGAACAATATTGCTTTGAAATCTCTTCCATTATGTTTGAATATATAAAAAAAATATCTGGAATGACCAAATCAAAAGCTATAAATTGAACATTACTGAAAACCCCCTCGTTTTCTATTTCCCCTCTGGCCTTTTACTCCCAAAACCGGTTTGTGAATTTGCAGTGAAAACATGACTTGTCCTTATAAAGGTCATACCTTGGTTATGTTGATTGTATTACCTGAAAACACAGGTAGCATTTTTTTTTTTTTTTTTTTAGGTTGGGAAGGGTTGGTTGCAGGCGAAACAGGAAATGAAGAGTTTTGGGCCTGTCTGTCCGCGCTGATCCTCCAGCTAACCGGGAGGCAGCAGGGGCTTCTGCAAGAGCACTCAGATGCGAGGTCATGGGTTCAAAGCCCAGGTGTTGTGCCTCGCAGCAGGACACTTCCCAGTCTAAACAGTGTAAATGATTTTAGAGAATGTAGAGGTTAACCCAACATCAAAGAGATCCACATCTGAAGAGACTCATTCTACTGTATCTGTCAAAGACATCAGTTTGTAAACACACTAATCTACTATCTGGTGTGTGTGTGGTTATTTTGTGTCCTAAATTTAAGGCTAATAATGTTCTCTATATTATTTTCTGAACACACCAGCTGTAAATTTTCATACGTGCCACAGCACTGCAAATCCAAATTGCAATTTTAAGTAAACCTCAGCACTGCCATGTTTTGGTGAACAAATTCGATTGTAGATAACTTGAGATAAAAGTTATTATCAAATTGAATTTGTTGTCGAAATGAAAAGAGCATGTCAGTGGATGTAAACTATGATATGACAGCAGAAGGGGGGGAAAAATGTGCGCTGGCGGAGAATCCCAAGAACATGCAGCTGCTTCCTTTTGATTCCCACTTCATTGATTTAATTTCTCATCCTTAAGAGATGTTACTTTGTCTGAAAATGTATTCATCCTGCATATGTGACTCTTAATAATGCTAATCTTTTTGCCAGAGCAGAAATCTCACGGAGGGATAATCTGAGATAAATATAGTTAATTGAGGCCAGGTGAACTTTCTTTATCAGCAGCACAGTCAACCAATCTGAAGTAAACGTGATAATTAGAATGGAGATGTCTTCACCGAGAACAGAGCGTGGTCCTGTCCTGCAGCCATTTTGCTCAAATCTGATTTCACAACACATCAGAAATCTATAGCAAAATAGTGGCCTAACAAATGTAGTAATGTTTCCCGTAGACATATGTAAACATGATAATCTGGAGGCAATAAGCAAGAAAGACATCTGCTAAGAGTGTCCCTCAACGTTTCTGAAATGACATTTCAAAATGTTATACATAGCAAGTGCGGCAAACAAGATGTACCTTCATTCTGAAAGAAAACAGATGTGAATCAAGTGAAAAACGAGCACTCCTCTCTCCCTTTCGTTTCCTGGTGAGGTATGAAAGGGTGCTCTCTTTGGCCATACATGCAGCCTGTGCTCCACTGAGCCTGACCACCATTAACACCCCTGAGGAACCACGTCCTAATTATTCATCCAGCCTGACAGAATCTCCTTAATTACAAACTTCATTAGCCTGCAGGACTTTGTTTTTCTCCAGAAGAGGAGGGAGCTGGGGACAGCGTGGGCCAAGGTGCAGTGGAGGCAAGGGGTAGGTGCTTTAGCACCTTATTCCTCTATGCATTTCTTTTTTTTTCCTTTTTCAAAGGAGATGTTAAGACCTCAGTCAGAGATCTAATTAGATTCATAGTGAGAATCAGACACCTTTTAACTAGCCTCTGGAGTCCCCCTAAAAGGACAGTGAGATCCAGAGTAAGAGAGGCACAGAGAATTAAATGGACCTACTACTGCCTTTCATGTGTGAAGTGGTCTGATTTGCCATGTCCTCACCTACAAATACAAAATAACCTACAGCTCTTACACACCCTGCTACCCTCATACCTTGCTTATAAACACATAGGACAGCTCATAGGGGGAGGGGATAACAGAAGCTGCAACAAGACCATGTGCAATGGCTTTGGCAGTAATTGGACAGGAAAAGACATATATGACCATTACCTCGTTTATATATTGTATACTCAGTGCTGCACCTGTTTCTTCTGGCTGCTGTTTTATAGTCCAGAATCATTTATCTGAGAAAGTGATGCTCATTAATGTAAATCATTGCACATCACATGGCTTCAGAGTCTCCTGCCGCTTATTTCTTTGGGTTACATGCATTTAGAGTTCATATGTTCACATTGCACGCAATTACAGTGCATTCAGGAAGTATTCAGACCCCTTCACTTTTTCCCCACACTTCTTTATGTTGCAGCCTCATGCTAAAAATCGTTTAAGTTCATTTTTCCCCTCATCGATCTACAGTCAATACCCCATAATGACAAAGTGAAAACAGAATTTTAGATTTTTTTGTGATTGTCACCTTGACCTAAGTATTCAGACACTTTACTCAGTACTTAGTTGAAACACCTTTAGCAGTGCTTTAGCTGGGCAACTCAAGGACATTTACAGAACTGTCCCCAAGCCACTCCTGCGTTGTCTTGGCTGTGTGCTTGGGGTCATTGTCCTGTTGGAAGGTGAACCTTGGGCCCAGTCTGAGGTCATGAGTGCCTGAACTAGGTTTCCTTTAATGATATCTCTTTACTTTGCTCCATTCAGCTTTACCTTAAACCTGACCAGTCTCCCTGTCCCTGCAACTGAAAAACACCCCCACAGCACGATGCTGCCACCACCATGCTTCACCGTTTGGTACCGAATTGGGCAGGTGACGAGCAGTGCCTGGTTTCCTCCAGACATGATGCTTAGGATTGAATTCAGCTCAATAGTTCAATCTTGGTTTCATCAGACCAGAGAATCTTGTTTCCCACAGTCAGAGTCCTTTAGGTACTTTTTGGAAAATTCCAAGTGACTTTCATGTGTCTTTCACTGAGGACAGGCCCTTCTGGCCACTCTGCAATAAAGCCCAGATCGGCGGAGTGCTGCAGTGATGGTTTTCCTTCTGGAAGTTTCTCCGATATCCCCACCGGATCTCTGGAGCTCAGCCAGAGTGACCATCAGGCCCCTTTTCCCCTGATTGCTCAGTTTGGCCAGTCAGCCAGCTCTAGGAAGAGTCCTAGTTGTTCCAAACTTCTTCCATTAAAGAATCATGTAGGCCACTGTGCTCTTGGAGACCCTCAATGCAGCAGAGGTTGTTTGTTTTTTTTTTTTTTTTTTTTTTTATAGCCTTCCCCAAAGCTGTGCCTCGACACAATCCTGTCTCTGAGCTCTACAGTTCCTTCAACCTCGTGGTTTGGTTTTTACGCTGATATGCATTGTCAGCTGTGAGAGCTTTTATAGACAGCTGTGTGCCTTTCCAAATCATGTTCAATCAGTTGAATTTACCACAGGTGGACTCCAGTCAAGGTTTAGAAACATCTCAAAGATACTCAAGAGAAATGGGAGGCACCTGAGCTAAATTTCAAGTGTCATAGCAAAGGGTCTGAATACTTATATCAACGTGATATTTCAGTTTTTCCTTCGTCCTTACGGGATATTGAGTGTAGACTGATGAGGAAGAAAATTAATTTGACATGTTTCTATCATAAGGCTGCAACATAACAAAATGTGAAAAAAGTGAAGGGGTCTGAATACTTTCCGAATGCACTGTGTATGGTAGACGGCATTGCTGCCGGAGAAGTCATCATTTCACCTTTAGCTTACATAAACTCAAGAAGTTAGTGGCATGTTATTAACCAGAAGCTCTCAGAAACTCCACTTGAAATCGTTAGACAATGTTAGCATCCCTCTCCTTCAATGGCTAAACTCTGCAATATGCAGGAAGAACATTATGAGTGAATGATTAGCAAGTATAATTTGGGCTCGTTTCTCCGTCGAGGTGCTAAGGTGTTCGTTGTCCCGTAATAGATGTCACAACCTGAATTACTACTAGCAATCATTTACACCGTCTGTCAAGCAATGCTCCAACTCTCCAACAGTCATACAGACAACCCCACATTTATGCTCAGAACAAATAACTAAACGCCTTTTCTTCTCTTTCTATATTGCTTAAACATGTAAGTGTTTAGATGCGACACACCAGCACACTGTATTTTTCCCCTTCAACACATTTTGAACACATGGCTGCACTTTTTTTTACGACAGGGAATTGAAGAACTCCTGCCACCCATGGAAAGGAGTAACAAACGTAGATCTCTTACTTTTTCCAACCTCATATTAAGTATATTACTTCCATGTTTTGTATCCAACTTGTGCTTCATCTCCGCTGGAGTTGCAGCCTTCAGTCTTCAGGCTCATGAGAGAAAAACCACCTCTTTAGTGTTTTTGCTGAACATACAATCAAAATGTTTTTAGCCACAAGCCAGGACATCGCAACATTTTTCCACTAGGAAGAGCAGAGAAATGCGGAGCTACCCACAAAGGCATATGCACACATACTAGAGACACACACACACACACACACACAACCCCCACAGACAATATTGTTTGTGAATATTAGTCATGTTAAAACCAACTTCAAGTGTCTGTTGAGTGGGGGGCGGGAGGGTATTATGACAGCACTGACCAGATAATTGGCAGAGCTTTGCATCGATGCCACAACTAATTTCAGTGTTATAAGAAAAGCTAACGAGAGCTGGCATAACAGTGTGATCAGCATTCATGACGACGCTGCATAAAGCTATGGAGCAGCTGAAACTTCACAATTTACCATCAGTGTCAAGAAATCCCTGCTGGTGTTTTATGAATACTGTCTGTTCTAAATTAGAGTTACTTGTCATTCTCATGTTTATCCTGGCATCAGTTTGTGAACAGAAAAACTCTGCGCCCCAAATTAAACAATAAAAATTATTGACAACAGTAGTTAATACATTAAGTTTGTGTAGGTTGTTATTCTTTTAAATAGCTAAATACATATGAATGTAGTGAGCTACTTTTCCATTTTTTCTACAGTGTCTCTTAGTCTTTAACATATATCCTGTCAATACATAGATCGACAGAAAGAAAATATTAAAAATATTTTCCCCAGTCCTATTGGTCCGTTGTTGATTGTTGTATATGTTTCAAAATCAAATAAAATTTTGAGTTTAAGAACAGCGAAAATGGTAAAATAGTACCACTTATTGTTATATGTTTTTAAGTTTTATTTGTGTTTTACACTGTTTTTTTAAAATCTCTTTCCTTTTTGAATTTTGTGTATTTCAAAGGCCCACCCAGGGCGGGCTATTGCAAATAGCTTAGGCTATAAATGCTGTGTTACTGGTCATCTGTCCATACTTGTCCCTATAAAACTCAACATTAAAATAAACATATACATACGCAGGCGGTCCATTGCAAGAGTGTAGTGCTGCTTTCATATTTGCTCAGTGTTAATAAGGGACATAAACTGTGCAAGCTGATGTCATGTTCATTTGTAATTGATTGCAAAAAAACATGTATGTGCCGAATAATTTTTAAAACAAGGTCTAATTGAAGATTGGTTTGCATTACATCCTTTAAACCAATGCAAGCAATGCGTAGTTCTAATGATAAGTTTTCTGCAAAATCATGTGAATAACTTATCACAAGCACTCGAAGAGCAAAATAATAAGAATATACAAAGCTATAAAATAAATAGTATTTACTCATGTGAGGTTTATTTTAGTTGAATGTTTCACTTTTTC
This sequence comes from Xiphias gladius, assembly GCF_016859285.1. NCBI lineage: Eukaryota > Metazoa > Chordata > Actinopteri > Istiophoriformes > Xiphiidae > Xiphias > Xiphias gladius. Next base: position 21,104,234 of record NC_053410.1, read on the forward strand.
AACACCAATCTATTTTAAAGCACTTAATAAAAAAATCCAGGGATCTAAAATTACATTTTAAATATGTGTCATAAGCTCAGTTGACTCTCATGTTGAAAAAGAATAAGGAAAAGTGATGCACCATCCTTTATCCAAGTTCACACAGGCCCCTGTCCAAAAAGTCTACCACTAGTATTTTATGCAGCCTCACTTTCCAGACACTAAGCACTCAACTGCTGTCAGACTCAGCCAACAGAAACTTGATATTTCATGTTTTTCCGGGGCCGATTTTTCTCCCTCCCAGCTACCAAGAGGGGGAGACATAGCGAGGTTAAGACGGGTGGAAAGCAGGGACAGAAGAACAGGTGCCCACAATTTCACCTGTCTGCTCAATATCCCACACACCAAGAGCTCTATTCCACTTCGGCTCTAATTGTAGCCACATTTGCGGCACTATCACAGAGATGAAGCAGCAGAAGAAAAGCTGACTAAGGCTCCGGGTTTAAATGTGATCTGATTTCATTGGATGTGATCGTGTACTGACATGGGAAGACACAAAACATAGACAGAAGAATTAGTAGCCTTCGTTTGGGTTTGACCCAAGAGCAATTAAGCTTCAACGAGCTGCAGTTAGCCTGCAGCAGGTAAAAGCGAGAGGTTATAAAATCTGTGGTATTATTTTCCAAAGTACCTGCTGGTTGTGCCGAGGCACCAGCCAGAAAGCATATAGAGCGTATCAGTGCTGATGATGAGGGAGGGGACTCGCAGGTCAAGAGACACAAAATAGTTCAGCAGGCACATGTGATGTATTTAGTGAGGCCATTGTTTGTTTTATTTAGGGAGCGAATTGAGGATTTTCCAAACTGCAGGGCCCCTGAGGTATTTTATCAGGTGTACAGTCCACCATATGTTACACATTAGTGCGCTGAGGGGAATGCTGGTTGCAGATACAACCTATAAAATGTTTGCAGTTAGGAACTTCAGAGGACAGGGGGTCGACAAGTTGCTTTCTTCAGAGCTGGTGGATATGTGGGAAACACTTACATGCAAATGAAACTGCATCACTTTACAGCCCTAATTACCCCTATCATTAAAGAAAATAAATGTTAGGAATCTATGGCATTTCAGCGGGCCATAAGAATATTAATGCATTGAAAATAGATGTTTACCGCTAAATCCAATGAAAATAATAAGAGGGAAAGCTGTAAACTGTCTGCAGCTTCCTAAACTGAGCTGTGCCTGTGCAGAGTGGTTGCAACGCGGCGCAGGCCCGAGTTCAAGCAGATGCTGGAGGTGTCCGTAGACTCCTGTGCGGGGCATTATGGGACCGAGGCCAAAAAGAAGCCTGACAGAAGGAGAAAGACGCGCCTGTGTAGGTGGAAAAAGTTTAGTGCTTCCGAACCGCAGCTCTCGATGAATATTTCCTCGTGAAATGGCCATTTGTCACTCGTAGGTCTGCAACATCTCTGGGTCATATGCTGTCTGCGTGGCGACCTCAGTGAACATGGGCAATGGAGCACCAAATCCTCCTGAGTGAAACTCTGCATGGGTCTGTCAGAGCAGCTTGTAATGTGGCTCTTGGCTTTGTTCGTCTATTAACAATAACATTTTGGTGCCAGGCTCATAGGGTGTGTGTCTACAAGCTGTAACCCTGCTCTGACTTCATTAATTGAGATGGAGAATAAAAAGAGAAAAGAAAAAGGGGACACTTTGCAGGCTAATTGGGGCGGGGACAGCAGAATACATAATTGTATCCGAATGCAACTTTACATATTACTGCCGTCCTTTGACACTTTTTCAATAAAAACATAATTTTAGTTTATTTTAGGCAATATATTTACTAGAATCCATTGTGTAGCCCGATTCAGTTTAGAGTTTAACGCAAACGATTTATGTCAGTGAACGCAGCAGGCCGATACATGCTGCATTTAAGACCGCTGCGTGAGCGTCTGTGTGTGTAATCACACACTTAAACGCCTCGTCTCCTTCAAAACCTCAATTAGAAATCGATTCAAATCCATAAAACTAAGAAGAACATGCGACTAAAATTACGTTCGCGTCCGCGCAGTTTCGTCCATGGCCGCAGAAGGTCAGCCCGAGCCGATGCGGGCCGACTGTACCCGATGGCAAATTTTAAATTGGTGCATTTGGAAGACGTGACCATCAGGTCACATCGCGGCCGCAAACGTCCCTCCCCTCATTATTAATAATAAAGAAAGAAACTGAATCCGAGGCTCCGGTGTTTAATTTATTATTACGTAAGCTATTTGAAGGGTGATTGGATGGTAATTGCTCATTAGGCTTGTATATTTATCGCTGCACCTTATGTCAAGGCCAAGGGAATTGTGTGGGCAGCATTCTCTCGTTTCAAGGATCCATTTCAGAGGCAATTTGTGAAACGGGACAGATCAAGTTAGTCCTGATGTCTTTTTTTTTTTTTTTTTTTTGGTGACAGGGCCGGCCTACAGGTGCCACCTCAGAGACGCTTATTGTACCCTGACGAGATGCGCTTTGAAATAAAGCCAGAAAGGCCCGCGCCGGCCAGCCCCCTCCACAGACAGCGTGTTGACAAACTATCCAAAGCCATCTTTTCAAAAGCCACTTCTCCCGATCAATTATTGACTTTCAGCACTAATGCAAAGCCTGTCCTCCCCCTATTCCCTCCCTCAGCCACTATTCACATTAGCGGTGTCAGCGGACGTAATTATACCTACTAATTGCAGATTAGAGGTTTTGGGTCAGTGGGGTCACTTGATAGGACCGACCACTCTTTTCAACGGCGGATAATCATTTCACGTGGCAGGCGAAATGTTCAATGCAGCGGGGCTTCGGTTGAAAATGGCCAAACCGGCTCGGTCGTCAATATTTGCGGAATAATCAAACTGTTGACGAGCTGTGATGTTTTGTCGGAGGGTCTTTAGCCCCCGGACGGAGCGGAGCCGCTGAGGTTTAGATAAGCGGGTCAGCGAAGGTCCCCACAGCTGGCCCTTAACGCACAGCACGAGCGACGGAAGACGGATCTGATATGAGAGGGCCCACTTCACATCATAACACAGACACACACACACACACACACAGACACACGCACGCACACACACACACACACTGCTTGAATTCTGTCCAAACCAATTATATTCATGTGACCTTAGTCTCAAATTGCGCTTGATCGTCCTTTAATAGGATTTGAAAAGAAGAGCGCGCTGAAATTTTAAGACGCAAAAAAATTAATCTAAATATTAGACAAGCTCTGTGGTTTGCAACTTACACGCGCAATGCGATTTTATTTTTTCTTGGGGGGGGGGGGTAATTTAGGATAGGCCTAATTTTGATTTCTTTATAGAAAAGTGCAAATTAACATATAAAATGCTAATCTCCAACTTTTATTAATAATATTTTTAAATTTAAATATTTTCAAGGGGGCCTTCAAAATAAGGAGTCATTTGCAGTTTCATTTATCAGATTAGAATATGAGGACAGTCGGCCAGGAGACCAGGCTTTTACTCGGTCTCCTGTAAGTTAGGGCTTTAAATTTTGTATCTTAACCTGGTAAATTCTCATGTCCGCAAAAAAATGTCTTTTTTTTTTCCCTTAACGAAATTACGGCATTTTTTTTTTTTTTTTAAAGAGAAATATTTCCAGATTAAAATGAAACGCGTTTGAATTAATCAAATCGTGCCAGGCTCTAATGAGAAGCCTGTCTCCTGTGTGTCCATGCGGGCGCACAGAGGGAGGGGGTGGGGGGGGGCGGAGAATGCGCCAAATTTGTTTGCGGCGGATCAAGGCTCACCGCCTCCACTGCACTTTCTTTATCTTAATTCCAACTTGAAAAGATATAATTATCTAGTTTGAACAGGACTGCTATCAAATCCTTCTTTATAGGCAGGGAAGGGAAAAGCTCGAGTGGATTGTGAAGCTCTGAGCCGCTCGGTGTTGCCCGAGATAGGAGTAATGAAGTTGTGGAGTCCGGAGATACAAAGGGCATTAACCTCATTAGCATGAAACCTTTTCTTCTAACTATTGTGGGACCCTTTCAGTCCTCTAATCCCCCCTATTTCAAAGCTGGGTTTGTAATAAAGCTTTTAGGGTTTTTTTTTTTTTTTTTAGCTAATGGTATTCTCTAAAGATTTTTATTGCTGTTATAATCTATGGGCCGATTAAGAATTCCCTATATGCCCCCCCCCCCCCCAAAACCCAAACCCAGACCACAAAAAACAGCTCTTTTTAGTTTATGAAACAATTAAACAAAAACATGCACCTTGCACCAGGAAACACTGAAGTTGGGCTCGTTGTGCCTACACCAGAAAAACAAATCATAATCCAGTTTCAATTTGTCTGATTCAAACCTGAGCTGCGTGTGTTCATTGTTTTGCTGCTGGTTTGTTTGTGTGTAAATAGGGAATCGTTTCCTGCTGTAAAAAGCATCTCCTCGGTGTGTAGCCCACGGGCTCCCAAAGAAGTCCCGCAATGTCCCCGTCCAGTCCCAAGCAGCAGCCCTGCAGCATGACGGAGCCTACAAGACAAGATTTTAAACAAAGATCCCATTTTGCGGCGCGCTGCAACCTTCCCTTATCGCGTCGTGAGGGGTAGTCAGATTGTGCTAAATTATGTCCAACCAAGCCCCCTTGGATCCGTGGATTAAAAGATTAAAGTGGACCACTGGGCAATGCATCCCCTTTCCCCCTCATATTACTCGCATGATAATTGCCCAAACTGATTTGCACCTTCACAAAAGCTTGCGGGGACTCTTTGTAGCTGGCGCGGAGCAGAGGCTGCGGCCCCTCTAACACAAAACCGAGTGCCGTCCGCTGAAGAGACCGAGGAGCCGCCGCATTTCCCCCTGCCTGTTTTTAATTCAGCTCCGGGGTTTGTGACGCCACATCAGCAGACCTCGCTGCGCACCGAGTCCACATTATTCTGTCCGATGGCCCCGAATAGGAATAAAGATCATCGCCCTAAAAGCCTCGCTTGGCCGGAGGCCTCCGTTCATAATCACAAGTCTATACTTTTACTGCGCGCAACATATTGATAAAACTTTATTGACAAAATATTGACAATTACATACTTCTTGGAAGTATACTTTGTGTTAAAATTGTAGCAAACTTAACACAAACACAAAAATTATTTACATTCTGTAAAAGAGGGTTTAACAGAAACATTAACTTTTAGCATTTCTGTACATGGAATACGCTCAGTGCTTGAAGTTTTTTTTTGTTTGTTTTGTTTTGTTTTGTTTTGTTTTGTTTTTTTTCTCAATTCTTGCATTTAGTCCTTCGTGGCAACTTTCACTGGAGGGTCAAGTCCTGACAGAAGGCTGCATGGGGCCACAGCGACACATTGGTAAAGCTTTAGGTTAAAGGAATGTCCTGATACCTTCCCCTTTAAGTACTTTATCTGTGGTCTGATTCGCTTTTTAGAAAGGTTTCTTTTTTATCGAAATTCACTTTTTGTTCTCTTTTCTTTAAAAACACTATAACGCAGCACCGCTACTTCATATGTTTTCACAATCACTTTTACACGAGAATCATTAATTAAAGACTGCACACTTTGTAAAAAGGAAGAAGCACGACATCTCTCAGTTTGAAAATAGAGTTAAAAACAAAATTGTTTTTTTTTTCTTGGTTTGAGAAAACTTGTCAAATTAAAACAACTACCAGGAAAAAACTATACCATGCAATTCAAGTTTTACAAAAGCAGTTTGGTGTTTTGGTATCTTGAGTGGAAACGTTTTCTTTTTTTTAATTTTAAAAAAAAAAAACCTTCTGAAGTGCAAACGTCCAATATGAATTGGAGAAGAAAATAATTGGTGGCGGTAGATGGGGGATTGAAGTGGTGGTGGTTGGTGCGTGGAAGGGTGCAGGTAGGTGGACTGAGACACTGTCAGTCACATTTTCCCGGGTCATTTGGACTGACAGACCCACATGGTGACAGCAGTGCCACCAGTCGGGTTTCTCTCACCCTCAGCTGCCGATCTCCGGAGATCTGAAATGTGACATTGGCTTTTTACCCTCTCATTGTCTCTACATGGCATCCTTTATCCATGTCCTCCTTCAAACAGACGCTTATATAGTCTCTTTTTTTTTTTTAATCGTCCGAAGTGACATCAATTTCCTCTGGGCTCGCCTGTTTCGTCGCCAGTCTCCACCGGTTTATGTGATGCGATCCTTTCTTCTTCTGCTGAGACTCCGAGCCCTCCTCCTCCAACTTCTGCCGCTTGAACTTCGTCCTCCGGTTCTGAAACCACACTTTTACCTGAGGAGTAAAAAAATAAAAAAAAAGAAAGGAAAAAAAAGTAAGAAAAAGAAAAAAAAACAAAACTGGATCAGTATCAGGAGATAAGCTGCAGTTGGCCTGTGCGTAAAACCACGCGTAAAAGGGACACATTGTTTTGGATAGCAGGGCTAAATACAAGCAGGCAGCGGTGCATTGGAAATACAGAGGTAAAGTGTGACCTGCAGTTGACGATCACAGAGCAAACAAACGCCACAATAAACGGAGATCAATTACATTCTCAGGAAAGCGTGAATCCATCCATTTCAATCCTCAAATTATAATTCTTACTCGAACATATTATATTCATTTAGTGCGCAAAGAGTGAACTCAGCGCATAAAAGGTCAGTCAACCGGGTTTCAAAATAAAACGGTGCAAGTTATCATCCATGACATCCCATAATATGCCTTTAAAAATAAAAATAAAATCAAGCCAATAAAGTAAGAGCAAAGAGCTGGAATAAACGAAGCGTATTTTTTATTTATGGGCTCAAAAACATCTGATTCTGTAAAAACTTTTGACGCTAAAGTAGGTCAGGGGATTTTGTCACAATAGGGGTATTAATGGCAAAGAAATAAAGGAATCACGTCCATGTCACATTTTTAACCTGTATTTTCACACACTCCTCGGAATCGACTCAGCTCTGCTAAGAAAAAGGGAACGTGGGGAATTAACAGCACCTAGATCGATAAATTGTCTGTTCCTGCTTTGTCACTCCGCGGCCCCTTTTTAGCTCCTAAATGGCAACTGAGGTGCATTTAATAAGCCTTCAGTGGACTAATTGAAGTAGGTGATGGTTCATTTCTCCCTTCAGCTCCTCCAAAGGCCCCGCCGTCCGGAGGAGACGCGGCGGACAAAAGACAGCGGCTGATGGGCTCAAACAGCATCTCAAATGTGGCAGGGGGGATTCGGGGAACCCGCCTCGCTCTTTGTATCGCCTATCCCATAAAATGGTTAACTGGTTAATTTGCCCTCCATTTTGAAAGGCAACATCCCTCCCCCCCCAAAAAACAAAGTAATTCAACCCCTCCTGAAACGAGGTTAGGCCTATACAATGACGGTGGATTTTGGTCCAGCAGAAAGCCCCTGTCTTCCATTGACCACATGCATTTATGGAACCTGGTGTGTGGAAAACAATTTGGTGGCCGATTATTTAAAATGATTGTTTCTCAAATGATGCCGCTCCTCTTTATTTCTCACGCGTGGATACCCTGGTCATTTTAGAGCAGCCTGGCTGTAAAGGGCTCGGGACGCACGGTGCCACGTTCGGGAAAAGGCACTGAAATATAGCATAAGGTCCACTACATCAGCCATAATGTGAGAAATGTCGTTTTATGATAACAGCAAGAAGGAGCATAAAGTAAAAGCGGGCCTGTTCTAGTAGCCGAAACATGACACAATACACAAGGTAGCAGCTTTTAAAATTAAAAAATAAATTCGCCTGAGAGCATCGTTGCCGCTTGCAGGTGAAATGAAGAGGCACGGTGTGAAGTGGAGTGTGGGGGAAGATGTGTTGCTTCTTACCTGAGTTTCTGTGAGGCTAAGGCTGTGGGCGAGCTGTTTTCTTTCTGCTCCCACCACGTAATGGTTTTTCTCAAACGCGTGTTCGAGCCGCAGGAGTTGCGAGGGTGAAAAAGCTGTCCGGATTCTTTTGGGCTTTCTGGCCAGCGCGTTGTGCAAAAGGAAGCTCTCTGGACTCGTTTCATTCCCTGGAAACGAGCAGAAGACGAGGATCTGTCAGGATCTTTTTTTCTTTTTAAATTTTATCTCAGAAGATATTAACATTCCCATAACAACCGGGAGGCCTGCGCACAACTGTGAGACAGCAGTCTGCTGAGGCCAGGACTGGAAATATGGCATAATGATAATGTCTGAGGAGAAGCTGGACATCGGTCAATAAATGAAGAACATGTGTCGAAAACGTGTGTATATTTCAATTATTGTTTGTTGTAGACTTTCCTCATCTAACATTTGTGAAACCACCGCGTAAAGGACAGAGAGGAATCATAACAAAGCGGAGCCATAATCCTGGGCCTAACGAAATTAGCTCAGAAAACAGCCTTTGTAAACACAATCGCAGGTAAAAGGCAAACAGCACGAATACGTTTCAATAATCAGCAGCCAAACCACCCACTTTAGAAATTAATTTAGAATCCGTTCCTGTAAAATATGATAATTTAGCTTTAATTTGTCAGGGAAAAAAACAGAATGATAAGAATTAAATACCATAAAATCAGCAACCAGAAGCAGAAACGATATACGAATTCTCTAAGAGTCTGGACACCTCGCAGGGCAACTCAGTTTAAATAATACAATTTAAATGACCCCAAAAGTGCCTCATGTCAGCCTCGGAAAATTAGCAATAGGCTACTCAGTTAACCATCCACATTGTTTCATATTTCCCCCCTTTACAACAACAACAACAACAAAAAAAATGCATCTTAGCAGTTCAACTGTTAAATAAGCCTCATCAAACCGAGCTGCAGAGCAGCGAGATACATTCTTTTCATTCTTAGGCGTGAATGTAGATCATATGCTATAAATAACCTGCAGACCAACAGTGTACAAACATGTCAAAATTGCTAGTGGTCTTTTTTATTTATTTATTTTTATTTATTTTTTTCTTAGCCCTGCACAGACACTTCAAGCAGCAGACGGCCACAGACGCCAAGGTAACTATTATTCAATTATTTCCTTACCGAGGGTTTTTCTACTGACGCTCATCACAGAGTCGATTTTTAAGCGAAATAAGCCTTTGAGTGAGCGTCTGTTTTGGCCTGAGGACTGGAATTGAGAGGCTTTAAAACCGCTCGGCTACGGCTTCACACGTTTTGAATCCCATCTCCAGCCTGCTCCCTGCACGGATGGAGCGAGAGAAAATCTGCCCTCACTCTCCGGCCGCTCGGCGCGTTTCGTGCGTAAAAGTGAGCCCAACGCAGCACTTTGATCACTTACCTTGAAATCTGTGACCCAAGTACCTATATCTGTGTAATAACCAGGGGTAGAAAGTTGAGGGGTCCCTTTGCTGGCTGGCAAAAAGAGGGTGCGGACTGTGTGAGGAAGAAAGCGGGTGAGCGGCCAGGGCGTGCGGCGGGGCCACCGGATGCACCGGGACGGCGGAGTTTGGCGGATGAGAGACCGCCTCGGCGAACACCAAGTCCGGGTTAGAGTAGACGCCCCTGCCGCCGGAGTGAAAGCCGTTCAGAAAGGGGTTCATCTGGCCGGAGTTTGCATAGCTGAGAGCCGCTGGCCTGATGGGCTCCTCGGAGCGGGACGCCGGTACAGGATTATCCTTCGCCACTAAAGATTCTATAGTAAAACACCTCTTGGGTGTAGGTTGAAACATGGTCTGATAGTCCAGATTCCCCAGTTTAAGTTAAAGTCGTCGTAGGCGCTCTCGCTTAAAAAATACTCCACACCCAAGAAAGGGGGAAAGTTTCTGCGCAGTAAATAAGTTCGGAAAAGGCGGCAGTGCCGAGAAAGCCAAAATAAAAAGTGCTCGGCTACTCCCAGACTAATCCATGGATGTGATCGTTTTCCTCGCCGGGTTCGTGCAGGCAGATTTGTTAGTTCATGAGCCTAATTAGCGCTGCAGTCCCATAAACAGCTTCCTCTGAAAGCTGTAATGGCATGGTGATTGGTCGCTGCCGCTGCTGCTCGCCTTAAGGTGGAGAAGGGGAAGACGCTTAAAAAGTGCGTCAATGGGAAGCAGGGGCGCGGAGAGGCGGACTCGAACGCGCAACACGGAACGGATTCGTCCAGAGAGGAGCCCCCCGCGCGCGCGCGCGCGCTCACTCGCTCGCACACACACACACACACACGCGCACAGATCTCCCGGACATTTAACACACCTAACCGAACCAGTAGGTAAAGCTCAAGGTAGCCTGCTTATTTGCATTTAAAGCCTATGACAGGACCAAACTGATTTGATTGAGGGTGGGGGGGTGTGTGGTGTTAGAACCAGCAAGTGATTATTTTTAATTACGCACAACAATGTTGCGCAAACATCAAATCAGCTCTATTAAAGTCTGTTTCCGAGGCTACTATTTTGCACCAGATTACAGCTGCGCTATCTGACGGCCTTCACTTATTTCCCAGTCTTGCTCCTGATTTGGGGTTTTTTTTTTTCTGACTGGGCTTCTGTAGGGAAAGTGTTCTTGTTTCGCCCCTGCCCGCTCTCATCTGTCACCCAGGCTCCATTAGGATGAGGCTCACACTCCGCGCTGCCGGGAGTCTGGGATGTCTGGGAGACAGCGGAGACACAAACAAGCTGGAGCCGGGGTTTCGAGCTTTCAGTCAACTGCGCAGGACGCGGCCGGAAGACCGGCACGGTCCTCGGCGTCCACTCGCAGCTCCGCACCGACGAGTCGCTGTGTGTCAGAGTTGACTCCAGGCCGAGTGCTCAGGTGTTTAGCGCCCCCCCCGCCCTTGCGCGTGTGGACCGGGGGGCCGCGGCCGGGGCCGCGCACCGAGGGCCCGTGTACAGAAGCGGGCTAACACACACTAACAACCCGCCGACTCACCGTCATGAGGCGGGTTAGAAATGAAGAGATGCACCTCTGAAACTGGGCTGCCCACCCATCACTTTCTTTCAAGGATTATTTATTTATTTATTTATATTTTTGTTTGCTGCTTTGGTTTCGAGGGAATAGCTCTTATACGGCGATGATGGCTTCAGATGCCTGGAAATTGAATTTGCCTTTTAGGGGAAAATAAGGTCGTAATAGACGATAGATTGGAATACTCAAAATATCAATTTCAACGCAAGATTTATTAATATTAATTATTATTATTATTAATAATAATAATATTATTATTATTATTTCCGTCGCTGACTTGTAACCCGGGCTCTACATCTGTCAGGGTCCACTTTTGGCTTTATTTGGCGGCAGGTCGAGGCCCTCCGGAATAAAATAGAGACCAAACGCTGGAACAGGTCGGCGAAGCTGTCAGAGCATCAACAGCTGAACAACACACAGCACGCCCGGTTTGACATTTTAGAAATGTCTGAATTCAGATCACACTTCAGTTATTGTCAAGACTCTGAGGAATCACAGCAGTTTTATTTGAACTTATTTAATCAGGTCATAAGGTGTAGCCTTTTATTTTGTAATATCATCTAATAAACATCAGTCAGTGTCTTAACCACGAGATACATCATCATCATTATTATTATTATTATTATTATTATTATTATTATTATTATTATAGTACATCGTAGCTATGATTCGGGCCAGGGCAGTTAAATTCAACGCCATTTGTAGTTGGGACAAACATTTTCCATGCACGAAGTTCTGCTTGGGTCAGGGTTGTTTTTTTTTTTTTTTTCCTAACTTTACAACCCCAACAACATGATAACGGCTTGCCAATAGACATTTAATAGACATTTTCTGGAGTTTTACAATGAGCTAACTGCTGGACGTGGTGGCGAACCACCAGGCTTTGCCGGCGAACCAGCAGGCTTTGCCGGCTTTCCGCGCGGTGAGGCGTCCCGGTCCTCTGCGCAGTGCTTTACCGACCTCTAGCGGCTAGAACCCGGTAGCGTCACATATGGTCCCAGAAGTGGGGCCAGGGGAGCTTTAGGGTACCTCGACAGCAGAGACACAGCCAGTCCCCAACAACATCGAGAGTGGTTTAGTTGCACTGGTGTTGCGCTATGTGGAAGTTAGAGCTGACGCAGTAAGGGTTGGGACCCAGGACTGCTTTCTGAGCTCTCCTCGGGTTACAGTCCTCCACCACTCTCAGTTTGTCTGAGGTCCTTAAAAAAGGGTTAATACAGACACTACACGTTCAGCTACTCTGGCATCTTCAGTTAATGATTCCCAGCCTGTCAAGGCTCGTGACCTTCGTGACAAAGAAATGATCTGACTGCAACCACTTGACCCAAGTTTTTTTTTTTATATCTAAGAGGTAACATTCACAGTAACTCTCTCTCTGTCTCACAAGTACAGGACCATCAGATTTATCCTGCGAACGCCTCAGGAGGGTTCCAACCACTAGGTTGGGAACCGCTGTCTTAACTGGCTGTACAGAACACTTAGCGGTTTCAATCTTTGATGTTGATGTAGCATTAGAGATCAAATCAACACATAGGTGGTGAGCAAACATCTTTATTAATAAAGGCTTTATCTGTACACATGCAACCTGGTTTGATAACACTGATTGCAGCAAGATAGAAGCACACACTGGATATTGAGTGAGACCAACTGAATACCCTAAGCATACACATCAAAATGGAAGTTCCACTAATTCTTTAACAAGAAGCATCTGAAACATTAGAGGAGCAGCGATCACTGAAGCAGATGACAATTGCCATTACAAGAGCTGTAGATCTGTGCCGTAATATAGTATCTATGCAAAGGTTAATGATTCAAAAGAGGCAGTTGGTGGTACACTGAGTTTGCATTGAAAGTTGGAGCAGATACATTGGTTTTCAGTTTAATCAATTTCACTTCATCATGTCAGGTAACAACACTCCTAACCATTGAGGGCAGTTAAGCTTAGATTAATGGTTTGCATGAGGCCTAAGCACACAGAAGTTCATTGGCTGATGGTGTTTCAGGTGGTGAAGAGCCTCTGGCTCAGACCTGCTGAAGGTCAAAGGAAAGATAAAAGGAAACAATTCCCAGGAAAACTACTGTCTACAAATATTTCATTCAAAGGAATAATGCAAATGAGTATCAGGAGCTAGTAGCTGTCAATTCACCACTGTGGCTAACTGGATACTGATTTGCCCCCCCCCCCAAAAAAAACAACTGATCATCATCATCATCATCTGAGCCAATTAGATGCTGAGGCTGTTGCTCAACGGCGGACAGTGGTCCAGCCATCGTCATCTGTCTCATTCTTGGTGCGACGAGGGATTTCTTTGTCAGAACGCCAACCCTTTTCTCCATCAGCTTCACGGTCGCGTTCCCTGTCCCTTTCTCTCGGGCGGTCCCGGTCCCGCTCCTCCCGCCTATCATCGCCTGCACGACGCCAAGAGCCTCCTGAGGAAACAAAGATGCTCATTAGGTGATGGTTTATATATTTGTCCAAATTGGTGGGTAGCTCTTTAAGACACCTGCTGTAGCAGTAAACAGGTAAACATTGACCTCTGCTGGCTGAATGCAACACCTCCAAAGTGTACCCAATTGTTTTGTTCGATAACAGTGCTGAATAAAGATTACATCTTCTTAAAAGTGATTTTTTTTTTCTATTTTGTAACTCTGTGACTATTTGGAGCCTGCAAGGATAAATGACACAGTTTGGAAGTGTGACTGATGGCTGCTACAATGTTTTGATCATATGATCTTTAAACCTCAGTGTTGTTACTGAAGGTTTTGTTCAGCAATAAGCTGCATTTCAATAAGAACTCTACATATATTTTGGCTTAAAAAAAAATATACGCCAAGTCTTAAAGGAAAACTATGATGCATTCTACTATGTATCCCTGATATGCATGTCGTTCATAAATCCTGTTCTGGTTACCATCATCGAGATCTCTGGGTGGGCCTCTGTTGTCACGGTCATCCCGTTGGTCTCTATCACGGCGGTCGCCACGGCGATCATCGCGGTCACGGCGATCATCGCGTTCAGTGTCTTCTCTGCGAGAATCTCTCCAGCTGTTTCCTTCTTCTGCACCTGCTCTCCTCCAGGTACCGTCCTCTCTGTGAATACATAGCGACGCCAATTAACAAAACAGTGACAGCTCGCTGAGAAGGCAACTTTGGTATCCTCTGCATTTATCCAAAGACAATAAATAAAATCAACACTGAACATAGATCTGTCAAGCCCACCTTTGTGAACGACGGTCTCTGAAGCGATCGCTGGATCTTTCCTCTCCTTCGCCATCATCTTCATCAACTTGGGAACCACCACGGGGAGGTCCCCAGCTCTCCTCTCGGGCCTTCTCGCGCTCACGCCAGCCACCTGCAAACAGAAGCATTTGCTCATCATCCTGTTAGACATTCAAATTAAACACAGAGCTGCTGAGCAGTCTGACTGTTGATTAAAGCGTTCTTCAGCAGATTATAAACCATCTCTATCACTTATCAGCAGCTGAATGGCTACACTCTTACCAGGTCTGCCCAGGGGTTTCCATGGTTTGGCATCATCACCCCCACGACGTGGCCCGTCATCCATGCCTCTCCTTCCACCTCTGTCATCATCCCCTCCTCTTCTGGGGCCCCAGTCATCATCAGCCCCACGCCTGGAACCCCTGGAGTCATCCATGCCTCTACGAGGACCTCTGTCATCATCAAAGCCACGCCTGGGACCGCGCTCATCATCAAAGCCCCGCCTCGGGCCACGGTCGTCATCTCCACCCCTCCTTGGTCCACGCTCGTCATCAAAGCCTCTACGTGGACCACGGTCTTCATCCATCCCTCTGCGTGGAGGACGGTCATCATCCCCACCACGACGTGGGCCTCGATCATCATCAAAGCCCCGACGGGGTCCTCTCTCCTCGGTGCCCCTGCGTGGAGCTTCTCCTCGCCTGAAGGGTACCTCCCTGTCCTCTCTGTCATCATCATTGCCCTGGCCCTCCTGTCTCCAATCCCTAGAGGGAGAGAGCGAGAACAGGTGCTATTAGAGTAGCCCCTCCTGGTGTAACGGAGTTAACAATAAAAAAAGTTAAGTTGAGCTACCAACACACACCTGTCAGGCACAGAGCGACGCCACTCTGAGTCACCTCCTTCAGTGCGCCTCCTCCATCCTCCCTCCTCCTTCTCAGCCCAGTCCTGTGTAAGCAAAACATAAAGAAACATTGTGCCATTACATTGGGATCGCTCAAAGTTCTTACCATGAATATGCACAATGTTTTAACCTGATGTCTGTCGTACATCATGTTACTGATAGATATGCACCAATTATGTACAAAATGTATAAATAAGTGTATCCTTTAAACGTTTGAAGTCTGTTACTCTGTCTAGAAAACCAGCCCCTGGCTGGTTTATGGCCGTTTTATAGTTAAAGGATTACAACCATTTCACAATGCAAATGGTGATACAATTATCCTGGGCAACCAAACATATATAAAATCTTGTATGATTTAATTGTGATTCCCACCCCTCCTTCATATTTGCATCAAACTGTAGGCTCTGCCCATGAGTTAAAAAATAAAACAAGTTAATTTCTACCTTGGCCTTCTCCTCTGGTGGGCCCCTTCTCTCCTCCTCACGGCGACGTTCTCGCTCCTCAATCTCCTGCTGACGAGCACGCTGCTTCCGTTCCTGCTCCTCGAGCTTGCGCAGACGCTCCTGGTACTCCCTCTCCTCCTCCTCCCTCTGCTCTTGTTCCAGGCGTTCGCGCTCCTCACGCTCTGTAAGAAGTAGGAAAAAAACATAAGCCGTGTTCAAACTACATGACCTCTTACAGAATGAGAGCCACTGCATTTTGCTCTGACTTAAAAAAGCAGGGTGCTTTTTTTTAAAGCAGCTAAATGAAAATTTTGTGCTAGGCAACAACTCAGTTCTTCTTTATAGTGCTGATGACCCTCAAAACAACCACTTTAACCTCTACTGCCAACATTTCAACCACAGTGTCCTCCGTTTTCTTCCTGCTAAGTGTCCCAATGCACATGTGCAAACAGAAATGTATTACCTTTCTTGAGCTGCTCTTCATGGATACGCTGTGCCTCTTCCTCTTTCTGGCGGTAGAAAGCATTACGCCGGTCCTCTTTGCGCTGCCTTTTCCTTTCTTCCAGACGCTTCTTCCTCTCTTCCACCAAACGCTCCTCGAAAGCTTTCAATTTTTCCTTGAAAGACAAGTGAAAAGTGAACATGAAAACATTGCTTCAGTCATAAGTACTCAGCTTAAGTCAATGGAAGGTCTCAATGGTGTTACCTCATAAATGAAGCTACGGGCAGCTGTTATTTTAGACAAAAAGTTTTCTTTGTCCTCCATCATCCTGGACATGCGCTTCTTGTGCTCCAGAGCCTTCTCGCGCTCAACTTTCATGTTACTGATCTACAACGTGAGGAAAAAAGTTAATTCTTAAACTGTAGATACTCAGCTGAAAGTCCTCAATTTCTTCGATTCATGTTTGTAATTTTTTTTGAAGAGTTTATTTTAAATTATTAATTTTTCAAAACATACCCTCTCCTCCTCCTGGAGCTCCCATAGTTCCATGTCCTTGATACGCTGCTCCTCGTAAGCCTTTTTGATGAGAGGAATCTCCTCAAGGCGTTTTGCCCTCTCAAAGTAGTCAATCTGGAGAGAAATTAAAAATCAGTGTCAAATTCACATATAGGTAAAAGATACTCAACACTGAATTCTCACTCAGTTACCTTCTTCTCCTGGTTCTTTAGACGCTCCTGAAGTTCCTTCTTCTCCTTTTCCAGCTGCTCCACCTGTTTGGCCATGATGAAGTCAGGATCCAGCTCCTCCAGGTCCTGTACAAAACGGATTTGTTAGTCTCATCTTTGAAACTCAATATCACTATGACCTATTTCTGCAGTACTCAGTTCAACCTAATTAAGTTTATTTTGGCTACAATTTACCTCAATATCAATATCCTTGAAGGCCTTGGCTCCAAGTTCAGTCTTCTTGATCTGCTCCAGCCGTTCACGGACTGTCTTCTTCTTGATCTGCTCATGCTCCTGCATGATGCGCTCCTTCTCCCTCTCTTTAGCCTCCTGGCGCAGACGCTCCTCCTCAGCCTTGCGGACCTTCTGTATCTCAGCTTCCCGCTGCTCCAGCTCCTCCTTTTCACGCTGAATGTTCAGGCTCTCCAGGCGCTCCTTACGCTCTTCAATGGTCTGTCTACGAGCCAGGATGCGCTGGTGATCCTTGCGGGCATTTTTCAGATAGGCAGCAATGGCCTGCTGATTCTGCTCCTCACGCTCTTGCTGAGAAACGACAAAAACATCGAAATGCAGTTTAGAGTTAAAGAATAAAGCCTGTACTGTACCAAAGTAAGGACGAATCATGAATTAGATTTTAATAGCACAACAAGACACATGTTTGTTGCAGTTTGTATTACTGTATTAATGTTGGTCACTGACTTGGTGGCTCAAGTCTCTGTGCGTCTATACATGAGAGCTCAGTAAGAGGCTGACTCACCAGGATGGAGGCAGGCTTGATGACCTGGATGGCCTTGGCCATAGAAGCAGACATGGCAGTCAGCTGGTTCCTTATCTGCTCTGAGGGCATGTTCTGTAGGAAAGGGCCAACAGGAGCGTCCTCTTTGGTTGAGTAGTTCAGGTCAGAGCCAAAGCTCAGAGTCCGAGTCGTGTGGTCTATTCGGACCTAAAAGACAAAACAAAATGTTAAATGAGTTAAGAAATGGCATGATCACTTTTAAGCCCTAACATGCATCCTCATTACTGTAATAACACCTTTGTTGGACTATCAATAGTGTTAATGCATCCATAATGCATAATCTCTCCTGATCTTGACCTTACCTGCAGATCACAGTGCCGGGCAGCATCCACAATGGAGCGCTCCAGCTGGAAGGCGTCCACAAATGGAACCAGGGAGGCCAGACGGCTGAACTCGATGCTTTGATAGATCTGTGCAACCTTAAATATTGGACGCAGAATAATGAGAGTGGTTACTATCATTACAGTGTAGATGTTATTTAGGAGGGAATTCAAGGGGGAATAAAAAAAAAATAAAGACAAATACCTGTTGCAGGAGCCGCAGGATGGTATTGCTCTGCAGGTGAGGAACATACTGCTGTAGATCAGCCTCCTTCTCTGCCTGGTCTCTCACCCAGTTCAACACCTAGTTGGAGAGTAAGTGTTAGCGTATGCTGGAATAAGAAATGAGTAGCTACATTAAATTAAATTAAATTAATATAATACAAACTGTGACTAAGAAACTATCAAGAAAGGTGGTATCCTCTCTTTATTATCAAATGTGTCTGACAGATGGTGCTAGATTCTTTACCTTGGTCACTCTTCCACTCAGTTTCAGAGGATGAAAGTCTACCTCAAGCCAGTTGTAAAGTTCTTTCACTTCAGGTACAACATACTGCAGCAAATTAAATCTCACCTAGAATGCAAACATTAAAACATACATCTGTCAAACATTTTTAAGCAAATATTTATTAGCAGTTTTACAAAGTCAGGTAAAAAGTCAAAGTCTTAACTGATTTTTTTAAGAGGACTCTTTTTCAAGAGTATTTTCAAAAAAGTGAACAATCGAGAGCTTCTTTGTACTCATTAAAAAAAATAAAATAAAATAAAAAATAAAATAAAAATAAAACATATATATGTATATATATATATATATATATAGATATATATATATATATATATAGATATATATGTATATATATAAATAATTTATTTTTTTTTCCCAGGGGCACTCTTGAAACCTAAAACACCTAACGAAGCTCCTTTCTAATGCACATAATGTACCATGTCATTGATGAGACTCTGGCGGGTTGGTGGAGACTGGAGGCCGAGGAGTGTGGCCAGCCTGCGATGTTTCTCCACAATGATACCATCCATATCCAACAGCCGAGCAATATCAGTGCGCTCGGGGGTAATGGGGATGGACAGTGTGGCCAGGAGGACTCTGGTGGACATCCTGAAGATGGAAAGCGTTTGTAACCATTTGGTCTCCACAAGAATAAAACTTGTGCAATTCTCTACAGATAATGTATAAGATACCTCTGCATCTCATCTTGGGTCAGATTCTTACGCATCTCCCTGGACAGGTGATAGAGCCGGTGGAGGGTGCAGGCATGGAAAAGAGCATTTCCAGATTTCCAGAACACAGTAGACACCTTGTTGTAGTAGTTGGCCATCAGCTGAGGTTTCGGAGGCTTCTTGGAAAGCGCAAACAGGCCATGGATGTCCTCAACAGCCTTGAATGCTTCCTGGAAATAGAAAAGATACTGAATCAGTACCAATATCATCACTTTACCCATGAATCACCAGTTTAATTAGAGGGGATATAAGAGGGTCATAGAGAAGTTGAGTTATTCCACGTGTTTTTCACTACACATTCTGAATTACGGAACATAATTAAGCTAAAACATGCGAACACACTGGTATGATCTTTTAAAGGTTTCAGTGTTAGGTGGCCAGACCTGCCAGAGCTCCATGCTAATGGCACTGTCCAGCTGCACCAGACGCGTCTCCAGGTGCATGGACTGGCTTTCGGGGTTGTTCAGGTTGATGGCGGTGCTCTGGTTGTGGTGGCGCTGGATCTGCCCCAGATGCATACGCAGGTTGTCACATAGCTTGCGAAATTCAGCTTTGCGGGTGTACTGAAGGCAGAATTTGAATGCTGCAGAAAAGATGACCAGATAACATTAGCATTTAGTATGTATGTTTGTGTATTTTTGTTTTGGGAATTGTTTTCTGTATGACTTTAACGACACTATAAAAATGGTAAAATCTTATTAAATTATGTAAAAATAAAAAGGTATATTAACATTGAAATTTTAGATGCGTATTTACTAATGGGAACTATTAAAACATTATTTCCCTTCTTTCTGGCTGAAATTATAATGTTTATCATTTTAAACATGGTGCCACTTCCATGTTCTGTACATGTTTTATCATTCAGTAACATTTACCTACATGACCAACAGACAAAATAGAAAATATTTCGATAGATAGAAACATTTATGCACGCTTGACAACCATCACGCTAAATTCAGACAATAAGAGACTGAATGAAAGCAAAATGTACTTAATAAGATATTCAGCTTGTGTCACTACCTTGCTGGGCAATGTCATGGTAAAGACGCTCCACCTTGGAGTTGTTTCGGAGCAGGTCCAGGCACTGGCGGTAGGACTCCCAAAGGAACTTCACCCACGGAGTGAGCAGCAGGCGATCAGTACGATCCTGAGTGTCCTCTCCACTCACAGCGCTCAGGAGCACGCTGGAGTCACAACACACTCAACATTAATGACACATTGTGACTTTAGACGCAACCCTCTAATCCCCTGATATTTTACCTGTGCTGTAATTTTTATATCAAAATAACAAGTTTGAATTCTGTATCAAACTGAAGGCAGTCCAGCAACATAAATAGGAACACCTGTTGAAGCCTAATTTCTGTATGAAAGACTGGGGCGACCTCACCTTTCTGGGGTCTGGATGTTGTCCAGATCCTCGATGTCCAGGACCATCTGCTGGGACTCCTCCTTAGCTGTCTCAGTCTTCTCCTCTGCCAGCTTCAGGTAAGCCCTAACCACATCCTCCAGAGATTTGATATTTACCTGAAAGCAGAGAGAGATTACACTGTAATTTCAAAGACTCTGGTGCAAACAACTACCTAATCTGAGCAAACGTAACATTTCTCCTCACGCACCTGCTGGCAGATGTTCTTGTACTGGTAGAGACCCTCCTTAGCCAGGTGACTCTTGCGAAGATCCACGCAGAGCTCCAGGTACTTGAGCATGATGGGCTCGTGGATCTTCTGCCATGTTCGATGTTTTTTGCTCTTGATGACATCGTACAAAACATCCAAGGCTGGCTGTTTCTTGCCAACCTCAAGGAACTCTGTATAAACACATCACAATATAATGTAACATAAATCAAGGATAACGCAAATGCATCTCAGAAACCCGAGCATCTCGCACCAAATCCGAACCACCTTCAAACACCGTGGTCAGCTACATCTACCTAACACAGTTAGGCCCGTAACGATGCTTGGTGAACGTGACATGAGCATTAACTTACTGCAGTGGTGAACTGACAGTACCTAACAGCCACTGTCAATAACGTTATAAAGCTGCCACGGGGTATAAACGCTTACCTAACAGGGACCTTGGTTTCTAAAACGTTTCTGATTCTGTACAACAGCCAGTACCGCAAAGATGGCCTACCCGGTTAGCTATATACTCACGCTAGCTGTAAGAAAGCGATATGGCTTCCCCGCCATTCCGGCTAGTATTAGCAGTTAGCCCGGCTAACTGAAACGTTGCATTTAGGCGACGAGGCTTCCGAAGACCGGAGTCAGCTAACGGTGGCTAACTAGTTAGCATGGGTGAGTGACATCTCTGAAACGCGGAGCTTGGTTTCTACTCACCGTTCGCTCGTTTCAGAGCATTTTCTGGCCGCTGAAAATACGCCGGCATCTCGGTGGCGTTCTAGTGAATCTCCAAATGGGCTGACTCGAGTGAATTTTGACAGTTTTCACCAGTCCATCCAAGCCACGCAAACACCCGCTGTAACGGCGCTGGCTGAGAAAGGAAGAACCTCGTGAACGGTCTAGCTAGGGTTGCCAAGTGCGTCACAAACTATCCCCCTATCACAAGCTAGGAGCCAAGAAATGCATTTAGTTCTTTCTCGGCAAAATCACAATAAATATCAAAGGTTAACGTCTCCGTAAATAAGGGTTTTGGTTGAATTGTTTTTAATTTATGATAGAAGCTTAATATGGGTATTCGGGAACTCGGACATTACTTTTTTGTGGGTGATTCTTTGAGTGTTTATGTAAACATCTAAAAAATGTAGCTCCCCAAGTTATCTCTACAAGTATAAGTATATTCCTTATAAATATCTGCTACAGTTAAAAATTACATTGCCTTCATCTTGCCTTCACTTTTATACCTAACAACAGCCACTGGTGACTGGTGTGTAGCATCTGTGTGAAATAAAATGTTGGAGAATCCAACAATCTGTTGCCTGGATGTATGTGCTCATTGTATTTGACCTGTTATTACAAAAAATTTGCTGGCGGATGTTATCCGTAACTCCGTAGCTCATTGTATGTAACTCATATGTGACCATGGGTGCTAAATAAAATGTATCCAATAAATAACGTGTGGAATATAAGATATTGAGAACTGTTCTGACTAGCCTAATCCTATAGAATAATTATGGATAAATGTTTGAATAAATATGCCTTCTGTAGCAGTATAAAATGGAAAGCAACTCCACAAAACCTAAAGTTCCCAAATGGGGGTTTTCAACAAACCTGGCAGGTCTGGGTGTATAAAGTTCCCGTATGCGCTTTCCTGAGGTTCGTTCAAGTAACCCTCGTAAAGTGTCCACCTTATGTAGGTGTCATACATAACCGCGTGGTGAAAACAAAGCCCTACAACACGTACAGCACGAAATACATTGCGATCCTAAAAGAGCAAGCAAATTCTTTTCTGTGGTATTTTGTAAGTCAGTCTAAACTTTAAAGTTCTCTTGTCTGTTGAAACAATTTTGTTCACACTGGAGATAAGGAGAGGCTATCTAAATCTAAACCTCCACCCACAAATATCATACAAAACACCATAGCTTATGATACAACATATCAAAGAAAACTATTTTTAAAAAAATATATACGTGTGTGTGTGTGTGTGTGCATGTGTGTCAGAAATGCAGGCAGCATAATTTATTCGCGTTCACAGGTTTTTAATGTCTTGTTTGTATAATTGTATAATATATTGTATAATTTCGTTACCCGTGAACAAGCCATCACCCCTGGAGTATCGACACCCGTGATTGGTTGTGGGCAGCGTGTCTCCTCCAGTCCCGGAAGAAGGAAGAGTTTACGCAGAGAGAGGAAAGTCTGTTGACAGCAGAAATCACACCCAGGCCACTGACAACTTTTAACACATTTTCTCATTCTGTTGATCTGTCCGGGATTGCATTCTGGTGTTTGGACCTAGCAGGAGCTCTCAAGGTACTTGACGGTTACATTTGTGTCCACAGAGGAAGATGGTTGGTGGTTTCTCTCCAGTTAACTTGTGATTATAAACTCTTTCAGGTATGGAATATGGCAACAACTGAAACGCAGCTTATGTTAAGCGTCGGATTAATCGGTAAGTGTCAGTTCGCAGGAGGTTTCTTGGCTCTTTGTCGGTTTTCAACCCAAGCTGGCGCCTCAGCCTCACTGTACGTGCAGGAGAATCACATGATGCCAATGTGACCCAAAAGTGTCCCATCCGCAGGGATCCGTGGCCCTCATTGGTTCATTGCTCCTGCATGTTTGGCCTGTGTGCATTAATGAGCCGGTCAAATACATGCTAAATGCATAACACAGACCCCCAAGATTTGGCCCCGGGAAGCCCTCTCCTAGACCATTTTTAATCTCTGGCCATCTTCTAATATATTAACATTGATGTATGATATTCAGTGATGGTATTATTCTTTTTTTCTGCCCAGAGAAAGATGTGAATGGAGACACACTGTGGGTGTGGTGCTATCCTTCCGTGGACTCAGACCTGAGGCAGGTCCTGCTCAGCAAGTGCTGTCTGACGCAGGACGTCCGGGATTTCCACACCTTTGTGTTTGGACAGTTCTGTCGTACCTGGTTCTACATAACCACCGTGGAGGTACAGGAACCTACAGCACTAAACAAGGTACAGCATCATCATGCAGAGACTCCTCCATCATTAGTATTTTGCCTTGAACTAGGAACAATGACTTTGGGGCTGAAACGAGTGATTGTTTTCATTCTGGATTGATCTGCTGATCGTTTTTGTGGTTAATCAGTTATTCGTTTAGTCCTTAAAATGCAAGAAAATGGAGAAAAACACTCATGACAGTTTCCCAGAGACAAAGGTGAGGTCTTCAGATTGCTAGTTTTATCTAATCAACAGCCCTATACGCAAAGATATTTGATTTACAATGATATAAGACGGAAAGAGGCAGCCAATCCACACATTTAAGAACCTGGAACAAGCAGTTGCTTGGACTCTTTCTTTGATAAATTGTTAATGGTAATGAATTAACAAAATTGTGAATTTATTTTCTGTCGGTCCACTAATTGAGTTTTGTCTGTATTTCCTCCCTTCAAGGTCACTCACTTTTCAATAGTCGTTACAGCCAAAGACTTCAACCCCGAGAAGTATGCTGCTCTTAGTAGAATACTCTGCAGGTAACAGTGTTTGTGAAAATGAAGTTCTCGGCTATTGTACGGGTAATGTTAATACTGTACTTTGGACAGCACTTATTTAGTGGAGTGGTATGTTTTAATTTGTTATTCAGGATGTACATCAAGCATGGCAGTCCAGTGAAGATGATGGAGGCTTACATCACTGTTCTCACCAAAGGAATTTGTCAGAGTGATGAAAATGGCTCCTTTTTCATTAAGGACTACGATGTTCGGAAGGCATACTTGGCCGGCTCAGTCAAAGGTAAGACGTCACAGCCGTGGAGAGGAACACTAATCAGTATTTTTGGGCACTATGGTCTGATTTCACTTCAATCTTGACGCAATGGATTTATTGTCCTATCAGAGCTCAGACTATTAGATGATTTATTGATCGACAGAAAAATAATCAGCAACTGTTTTGGAAACTGATTAATTGTTTCATTTTCATTTTCAACCAAAAATGCCAAACACTTGCTGCTTCCAGCCTCTCAGATGCAAAGATTTCCTGCTTTTTGTCGTCATATACAATAGTAAACTGAATATCTTTGGGTTTTGGCCTGTTAGTATGACATGACATGCAATCTAAGGACGTCATTGGGCTATGACAAATCATGATGCGGATTTTCTAACAATTTCACATTTTGTAGACTGAACAATTCATTGATAAATCAAGAAAATAGTCAGCAGATTAATCGATAGTAAAAATAATAGTTAGTTGTAGCCTTAACTTATATTCAAGTAAGCTTGGGCTACAAAGAACTACTACATGTAAATTATTTTCATGATTTAAATTTATTATTCCCTTTAGAATGGAGTTCATTGAGCAAACTATAGCTGATTTAGCATTTTTACTTTGTAATATGATGTAGAAAAGGCAACCAAGGCGTTTTACTCTCACCGTTGCCTGTGATGCAGGTGATATTACCAGTTAATGCTGAAAGAAAGCAGGAAAACACCGCTAAAACTGAAAGTGGTTCGCAAGACCCAAAGTCCTTCAGAGAGGAAGGTGGGTCATCCAGTTTACTTCCAAGTGTCTGCTCTGTCTCAGATGTGGTGTCTCAGTTTGGTTTGGAGACTATCATCCTGTATACTGCTCTCATGCTGAAGAGGAGGATCGTCGTCCATCACCCTCGTATTGAAGCACTGTTGGAGTTTACAAGGTAAATCTGAGACTTAAATTCAAGTTATTTGGGTTAAAACCTTAATTATAATATGGTGGTAGAGATTATTGTTAACTCTTTACCTGTTTCCTTCAAGAGTTCTGCCGGCTCTGACGTGGCACAGGAAAGACTGGTCCATCCTGCACCCGTATGTGCACCTGACTGATATTGAACTGGAGGATTTAAAGAAATGCCCTGGTGAGGCTGCCTCCTGATTTATTTACTCTGACTGACGGTAAACCGTCATGGCGAGACCTCTCCTCATGCCACCATCTGCACTGTGATCACTGTGATCTCATGGCGTGGAAATGAATTATTTATGCATCAGTATGTTTGTTTTCTCCACAGGGTATGTAGCAGGGTTTTTGGATCCAGAAGTGAGCAACAGATCAGACTTGTTTGATGTGTATGTCAACCTCCCTGACGGTGTCATCACAGTATCCCAGAGTGCCAAAGGTACAGTATGTTGAAAGAGAAAGCGACATGTTTCTAAGAGCACTGTGATTCCTGAGAGAGTAGGACAGCATTTCCCCCAGACTGACGTCGAGTTTCCCACCACAGAGGCCATGGCTATGGGGAAGTTACACAAAGACGTTGGTCACCTCATCGTCCAGTCTGCAGGGGATACTGAGAGGTCGGACACTCAGGTGATTAAGGTGAGAACACACTCAGAACATTAACGGGTCTGTTTTCAAGCCAAAGTTGTGAGGAATGTTGTCTTGAATCTAACACGACGACCAAACTTCCATTCACAGGACATCTCTGTGAAGACGAAAGAGATCCTCGCCAACTTGGTCGCCCTGGCTGACGAGTGTGAAGACTCTAAGATCACACTGGAAGGTTTAAAGCAGCACCATTTCCCTCCGGCGACGGAGAATTTCCTCTTTCATTTGGCAGCTGCCGAGCAACTTCTCAGGATATAAACCTGTTTTTCCGATGCGCCGCTGCAGGACGACGGTACTGTCAGCAGCTTGGATTCTGGCTGTGCTGTTTTTGTATGTCTTGGGATAATTGCTGTTTTCTGAAAGGCTTGTGCCGACTCTTGCGGTTATCATGAGAGTGTGCACAAGACACTTTCTCACCGTCACCTTCAGGTGAATTAGGAAAGTGTCACTAGCATCAAATTTTGGCTTACAGTGTTGTGCTTATATGAGGCACGACTCACATCGTGTACCAATATGAGGGTGTTTAACATCATGGAATTAAAGTTTAAGTCAACAAAATACCATGAAAAGACCAAAATCAACAAGTAACTGATCCTACTTACAAGTGTTGCCTTTAGTCAAAGCCTGATTATATCTTATTTCTCTGAGCCATAGAGCTCCATTGTTGGTCAGAAACTATTTAAACACATCAACGAGCCACACTTTCACTGCGTGACATCTTTCTTGATTATGACGAACACTGGCACTGAAGTTAATTTTGATTCAATCCCCCATACACAGTCCTGCTGCTGTTAATCACTGGAACGCTAAAATGTGTATTCATCCACAGCGGAAAATAGTCCCCAACAAGTGCACTGTTTACTTCTGGTGTTTGCTAAAACCTGCAGTGCCCAGCTGTTTTAGGAAATTATTGTTTTTTTTTTGTTTTGTTTTTTTTTTTACCACTGACAGAGTAGGGAACTGTAAAGTATATAAAGACAGACTAACACACTGTTGATTTTGGTCTTTTCATGGTATTTGTCGACAAAAAGATATATATAAAATAATGATAGCCTTATCCTATAACATTAGTAGTTATGGACAATGGACAATACAATACAGTATTTTTCTCAAATGTTGTGAAATTGACACAAATAAACTGGTACTTTTTCAGCTGGTACATCTGATAGTGCTGTCCAGATGTTAGCTTCCACTCCACTGCACTTACGAACGTCACAAATCTTGTTCTTGGTCTGAAACAACTCACTGCAAAGAGTCCGACCCGGATGTATTTGTGTAGTAACAGCAGCTGAAATGACTCAGATGCGATGAGCACCATTATTAATAAGTTAGTTGATAGAAACTGCTTTGTACGTGGTCATCAGATCACAATTGCAATAGACCTTGCACAACATGTGGGTTTATTTACATTTTTTTTAAACAATGTCACATTTTGTATTTAATGACTTTAGTGTCACACAACTGAAATATACGCTATATATAGATATAGATATATCTATATATAAATATATAAATATCTATATATATATATATATATATATAGAGAGAGAGAGAGAGATATAAATACCTATATATCTAAAAATATATAAATAAAAAAGAACTGTTCCTCATCAATCTGCAGCTGATCAAATAATAATTCATGCTTCTATTCCACAATGATTTATATCGCATTATGTGTGTCTTACTATTCAGGTTCTATTTTTTTTTATTTTTTACTAATGTACAGTTACTAAAGTTGTGTTACTGTTGAGTACATTTTCAACCACATTGCCAAAAGGATGGTTTTTTTGCCTCACTATTTCATATAAGACACAGAGTGCGATGCACATAAATGCTCACTTAAGTTTGAAAACTAAATGTATTTTCATGAATTGTTGTAATATTTCCTATCTATAAAATCACCTAATATTCCAACTAAATAAAATTACTATTAGAAACTATCTTCAAGTTTCTTGAAATGCTTTTTTTTTTTTTTTTAAACAAAATATTCTACATGAAACTCTGAGAAAAAGCTGCATTTGATTTTTGGGTCTGTTACATGGATCATATATTTTCAGCTGCATGATGTTAAAGAAGACATTTATTTTCATGCTATCCAGCACTGGCAACTGTATTTTGGGTCTCAGTTGATTTTGAATCTACTACATGTAACTGCTCCTCAGAGTCCTCTGTTGTAGAATAACTGTCCGTCGACTGCTGCAGCCTGTAGCTCCTCCTCCAACTTTTCCTTCTTTATCTGTAAAACAAGGTCAACGTCAGCTGAGTTCTACACAAGGAGAACATTATGGCAAAGTGGAGGATCGTGAATCTTACTGTTCCCAGTTGTGGAAAGAGACTGAACGACACAGGGATCATTAGACCCAGAACAAATGCAACGCTCATGTGACGGAGAGGAGCGACCAGCAAAGAGTTCCTCTGGAAGAGTCTTGTTCTGTAAAGGAAAATCCATTCGGTTAAGTTTAACTAACGGGTGCAAAGTAAATGGAAGTAAATTTAAAAGTAACTCACCTCTGTAAAAGCAACACCAGCAGATTAGGAACAGCAGCAGTTGTACCAAACAGTGCCGCTCTCGACAACGCAGTTTCCCTCACAGCCTGAACAAAAAGAAAAAAAATATTTAACACTGCAAGTTTTTTTATGAGCAGACTTTTTTTTTTTTCCTTTTGCTCCATTTTCTTCTCACCTTTTCTCCTGCTGCTTTAGAGATCCCGACAGGATTTCCATTGGAATCAAACACTTGGATCCCTGTTTCTGACTCCTCGCTTCTAACAGTGAAGACATTGAAGAAGGCCAAAGCAGCTGGAGAGAGTTACACAACATGTTAGTGTAAAAAGTCCTACCTGTTACTACTGGATCCTTGCCAACGGACTTATTATAAATCATAAGAAAAAAGGAAAATAAGCGAATGATGTACCATTTTGTGTCTGCCTTGAGTTGAATTTATAATGTATGGACCTATCTTTCCATTATCTGTGTGTACAATGTAAAATTGTACTCTGATGTGTGACACAATACTGTTTATGCTACAGTATTGTTAATTTCAGAATAAAGAGCTTACCTGAGAGAGGGATTGGTAATATCGATCTAAAGAAAGTCTGGACCGGTGCACTTCTTACACCGAGTCGGTTAATGAAAATTTGAGGAAGGGCCTGAAAAAGAAGATACATTAGGAACTTTTGTAAATTATACAGTCTATATGAAACACTGAACAGTTGCCGCCAACACCATCAGGTTACACACACCCCTGCACATGTTGCATAGGACACTGTCCCAGCGATCAATAGCAGCTGCTTCAGAGACGTCCTCTTACCCTGGTGGTGAGAGATAAAGACAGATAGAGAGGGAGGACGTCAGATTAAAGACTGCAGATTAACAACGGATTTAAGCAGATGGGAGTAATTTCAGGTGGTGACATTGGTGTCTTCTAACTCATTATCTGAAAACATATGGACATCACAGTTGCATTTTTTTGTTACCGATTTGTGTTACTTATTCATTACCTGCTCTGATGAAGAATTTCTGTTTGCATAGTTGAACCCTGCACTGTAGCTCTGCAGCAAAAACTGAAAGAATGTATTTTTTAATCATTAATGTACATAGTGTTATAGCTACATGTATCATATTTTTATTAATATGATTAATATGCTTCCTTACCTGCCAAAACAGAGCTGGTTTGACATTGTTGTGAGGCAAAAAGCTGGCAACCACCTAAAACAAAAAAATTTACTTTTTTTCAAAGTTTGTTTCACCACCACTACAATATCAAGAATATCTAAGTTTCATTAAATATTTATTGAATGACACACGTACCAAAGGTGCTGATATTGGCAATAATGCTAGAAAGAAAATGACAGAAGTGCGGGCATCAGCATGTATTTTTCAAACTGTTTCAGTGATACAGTTACACAGTAGTAATATACATGATATGCTGTGTGCAAGTTCCAAAGATGTAATTTGAGATGTTTATAGACTTGTTTTAATGCCACTGGAATTGAAATTAAACCCAACAAAGCTGGCAAAACAAGCCCATTTCTCATCACAACTAGTGAAAATTGTCTTTAAGATTTTTACATACTTTTTTGAAAAACCTGCAAACACTATGATTTACTGCCATTAGAGTTTCTATAAGAACATTTTAAATACTTGTTGATACTACATGGTATGACATTTTAATATTGGCTGGAGAAAGATTAGTTAAGGTCTTAATTCCGCTGTACCTGGAGGGCGGAAAACTAGTGGAAGAACAGCTCCAGAATCAGCGTGGACGGACGACTGTAAACAAAGAGCAAACATTAAGACTTTCAAACTCCCTCAAGTCACGACATCCGGACACCACAGCTTCCAGAGGATAAAACATCTGGACACATTCAAAGACATAAACACATTGGTAAAAATGAATTTCAGTTCCTTTGATACAAATATTTGATGTATGTGGCTCAAATGTCCAAAAATATACGATGCTCATCTATTCAACAGAAGCAGAAGCAGCAATCATTACAGCACTATACGTTATTATGCCTTGATAAATACTGAGACAGTGATGTTTATGAAGACAATTTTCAGTAAATTTTGATTAATTTAGAAAATATTCCCAATATAATTTGTTTCGTGATGCTTTCAATACTTACAAGAGCAAGAGTCAGAGCAGGTGCATCCTAGAGAAGGAAGAACAAAGAGGATCAAATCGATCTGTGGCAAGCTGAAAGTTAGGTTATAGGGACAACTGACTAACCACTGTCAAGCAAAAATGTCATCTGACCTTTTCACTTTTCTCCCCACCTTGAAGGAGAGAGTGGGCCCTCTGTATTTCAGCCTGAGGAGAACAGCATCACTAGTTAAACATCAGATATTTTCTACTCGCCTCCCAGGATCAGATCACTGCAGTGGCTGCTACTTACATCAGAGGAGAGCAGCAAAGTTGGATCGAGGAGATTTACCCAGGTCTGTACCCGACTGAGGAAAGACTGCAAAAGAAGGTACAGTTCAACAAAACATAGGAGGGACCAAGATGGAAACACAGTTTCATTGTAACTGACTGAAAGTAACCCAGTATATCCTCATCACTGATGATGTTCTGCATGTTAGAACAAAGCAGTTACCTGCCCTTGGCTTTTCCAGTACAACAGATTAGAATCCATTAGAACAACAAGCCCATTTACCTCTCAGAAATTAAATTTCTTACACTAACGCTACAACAGTTCACATGGATTTCTCATGCTTTTGAGGTCAAGTTCTATTTAGAAACGACTTCCGCGTCAACCACGTGTTCACTAGTGGGCGTGGTTATGCTACATTCAGGAACATCGGAAATATCGGAGGTCATATTTCTATATATTCATATCTATTTTGCCGTTGTGTTCCCTTTATTTAGCCGATAGCGCAGGGATAATGTTCATGATTGATGCTAAAACAGATGAACAAATTCCACTTATTGATAATAATATATAATAATATTAATAAGAAGTTTCACACGCAGCAGCGTTTTGTTGTTTTTTTTCCCAGTAACATTCTTCCACCACTGTTTCTGGCTCCCATACTTGTAAAGTAAAGCTGAACGTATATAATACGAGCTTATATTTTGTATTTATATTTTTCAGAGGTTTGCGTCGAATACGTGCGTAAATGACGCAATGACCGCCCTCTTCTGACATAATCCAAAATGGCAGCCACCATTGGGAGACTGCTCAGGACCTCTGTAAGTGCAGCTTCATACAACACAGCATCAAACTCGCCATCGACACTGTTTCCCCCTGTTATGGTACTTTATTATTTGTTAATTAGCGGGCGCCGATAGCAGGTATCGATGAGTAATTCGCGTGTGCGCCGAGGCGCTGTCATGTGTGTGTCGCAGATTTGAATCGGAGGACCAACTGACGCTGTGGTACCAACCTCTGGTCCGCGGCCGCTGTTTGATACCAATGTGATTGACAAGAAATACTCATAGCATTCTTTCAAGATGTTTTCGCTTAGAAGTTGTTTTCTTCCAAACCTCCGATAAAACAGCAAACACGTGTCTCTGTTTGCATTCTGCTACTATCAAAAAAAATCCTCTTTATTTTATCAATAACCTTTAGCATGTCTGTCACCAACTCGTGATTTAATTGCATTTTTTAATCTGCCGCGTGTCGCAGGAATGTCACGTTACCGTTCCTTACGTAGACATTTTTCCCGTTGCAACATGTCATAGCACGGGTGTAATTAATAAGCTTCATTAAAGGCGTCTCTGTTGTAGGACATTTTGCAGTACGCCATGCCAGCTAGCACGGACACTCAAACTTAATATGTTCTATGCTTAGTCTTGATAAGTTTGTGTTTTGTGTGACGAGTTTGTCCGTTTTCACCTTAAGGAACAAATTTATTTCAATTATTCTAGTTAGAATAACATATGTATCATAGGGTAACATTTTTGAACCTGAATATAGCCTAATCCTAGAACTGACACACCTTAGCGGACTGCAGCCATCATTAAATGCCTTCTCTGCGGTAACGTGTCGGGGAAATGTACCTATGTTTGTGGTACGTGTGCAGCATCCCTCTGAAAGGAAATGTCAGCAACTCGTGACCATCAACGGGACTCATCATGTAATCGTTAATTGACCTGTCGAGACAAACTGTACACCGGGAAAACCCTCAACAGAGACCTGCGATTTTGAGTATTTTCCTCACAGTGCCACACAGTTTTCTGAAATCTCTGAAATCCACATCAGACCTGCTAGAAAACTTGCTGTGAAGGCTCCGACACAGCTTACTTGTTTTTTTTACAACAATAGTTTTGTCACAGCGGCTAATTACTCTTCCTTCCTGGCAGCCGGTGTAAAACACCCGCTGCGATGCCACTGTTTGCGGTGGGGCTCCAAGTGCTCCATGGCTCACGTTTAAGTCCATAGAGCGGTGCAGCATCAGTCTTATTGGAAATGGCCCTTTAACGTGTTTTCCTAATAATAAAAGGTATGACTTCTCGTGCCTGAGGGTGGCGCATGTTGACACGACAGGGCTGCAGATGTGAAACCGCACGAGGGTCGTAGTGACACGGGGGAATCTTGCCCTCGTGACATGGATTAATAGCATACAATGACAAAACTAGTGTGAAAGGAATTTTTCACAACTTTTGTTCATGAGAAAAGTCGCTTTAAAAAACGGAAAGTAGTTCATGCTTTTGCATTATGAAATGTGGAAACCCTGTTGCATTTTAAATATATTCCATTTCAAGTAACTTCATGTATATCTTTTTTTTTTTTTTTTTTTTTTTTTGAATAAAAAGGAAAGTATAACTGTCTTTCTACAAATATTCAGTATGTAAAAAGGGGTTTTAAAAGTCTCACTATCATGGCTGAAAGAATAACAAGGCATGTGAATCATTTTTGGCACAGGATCATTCGGCCTGGAGAAATTGTTGTTCCAACCTGCTGACACACCGTCTGTTGCCTCATCCACAGCTTCATCTGCAGCTCGTAAAACAACCTCACATTTGTAAAGTGTTGCGAGCCTTGTTAAGCTCTCAAGCATCCCGCACATCTTGACCATTGCTCTCTAGACTCTGAGGTGGTAGCAGCAAAAGAAAACTATGTAAAATAATAGAGGAAGGGCATCTTGCCCCTTCATGGAGGAGGAATTCGAATTGTTCAAACATGAGGAATTAAATACCTGTGATTTTATATCGAAGCTTTAAAACTGTTGGTAGATCTTTACTGTGTTTCAGTCCACCAGTCGAGGACACCGACGTGGCCAGTTTTTAAAAAAACTGAAACAAAACAAGTGTGAAGTTGCTGACCCAAATTGCTTAGTATTTTTCCAGTGTATTTGTGTATTATTAACACTGAATTGATGTCTTTTCTCAGGCAAGGGTTGCAACAGGAGGGCTGAAAATCACAGCAGCATGTCAGCATGGAGCCTCTGGGGCTGCAAGAGCCCTCACCGCTCCTGCACTTCAAAGAGCCTGTTTCTCTACCAGTACGTACGAAGCCCAAATCATAGAATTTTAAGTCATCTTTTGTCCTCAGATTATAACTGTGAAATAATATCACAATATTAAGGATGTTTTCCCTAATTGATATATATCACAATAAGGCAAATATATGCAATATCACAGAAAATGGTCAATTTATGCTTAGTGCAGTGAACTAATCAAAATTATTCATATGTAAAATATTTGTTTAGTTTATAATCAGATTTTGCTTGGGATCCCTCATTTAGACCACAGAATTAATCATAAAGGTGACTTGTTATGATCATATCATAAATATACAAATCTACTAAAAGTTTTCTGCAGTTCACACTCGGGACGTAGAGCAAGTCGTCCACTAACCAGAAGGTCGGTGATCCGATCCTCGGCTCCTCCAGTCCGCATGTCCAAGTGTCCTTGGGCAAGATACTGAACCCCAAATTGTCCCTGACGCCTGTGCCATCAGCTTGTGTGAGTGTGTGTGTGTATGTGAATGCGATGTATGAATGTGTGTGCGACTGGGTGAATGTGGTATGTAGCGTAAAGCGCTTTGAGTGGTCGATGAGACTAGAAAAGTGCTATATAACTGTAGTCCATTTACCATAGTCTTGCTACGTGTAATTACTGTGTCAAGCTGTTAAAAAACTGTTCTAAAGCTGATTGCATGTCCCATCTTTTGGCCTTTTCAGTGTCACTATGTTCAGTGAAACACTGAACATGCCCATGTGGATCAGTGTTTTTAAATGAAAAATGAGAGTTTACAGTTGCACAAACAGACACGTTCCATAAATGCATCAGTGTGACTTGTCTGTACTCCAAACTGCAAGAATTACCTTGGTTTTACTAAGCAAATAGTAAGTATGAATAAATTGTGCTTGCCTCTTGTGTATCAGGCAGTTGCAGATGGGCCCCTGCTGTCACTCAGCCTGCTCCTGCTTTTAAGGCCACAGCTGTCCAGAATGGGGAGTTTAAGGAGATGAGCCTCGCTGATTTCAAGGGCAAATACCTGGTCCTTTTCTTCTACCCACTGGACTTGTGAGTACTGGTAGGGGTTTTTTTGTGACTGGGTCAGTGAACATTTTACTCCCATGGCCTTTTACTTGTTTCTGTGTTTCTCCTGTGTGCGCAGCACCTTCGTGTGCCCGACAGAGATCATTTCATTCAGCGACAAGGCCAGCGAGTTCCACGACATCAACTGTGAGGTGGTGGGTGT
The DNA here is from genome assembly GCF_016859285.1 of Xiphias gladius. Lineage (NCBI taxonomy): Eukaryota > Metazoa > Chordata > Actinopteri > Istiophoriformes > Xiphiidae > Xiphias > Xiphias gladius. The sequence continues at coordinate 21,139,219 of NC_053410.1, forward strand.
GTCCGTGGACTCCCACTTCACCCACCTGGCATGGATCAACACTCCACGCAAGGTACACTTCTTCATTTAATAATTATTAACGGATACATGGTGCAAGGTTCAATTCAGTGTTGTTTTTTCATTCAGTCTTTGAAGCGGGCCATAAACAAACTGTTAGTAAATGAGTGATCTGCAAGTAGTGTATGTCTGTTGTGTTCACAGTACTTTGTAATGCTATAATAAATAAATATTGTTTTGTCAGGCTGGAGGCTTGGGCCACATCCACATCCCCCTGCTCTCAGACCTCAACAAGCAGATCTCTAGAGACTATGGGGTGCTGCTGGAGGGTCCAGGCATTGCACTGAGGTGGGTTTATTATGTGTCCGCAGCCGCCGTTAGAGACAAAGGAATGTTAACCAACCTACCATCCAATTTGCCTAGAATTCACCATAACTTATAGCTGTGTGTAATGTAAGGTTATTAGAACTTGCTGGTACTCTTCAACCAATTGATTTGTCTTGGAGAAAAAAAAATCTCCAGGTTATCTCTAGATGAACTAAATCGAGTGTGCACTCTACCTGGTAGCCTGATGAGCCTGAATGAATTATAAACAATCATAAAAAGCTAGTATTTTCAGCATATTAAATCATTTTAACCTAATTGTTTATACTGAAATGATAACAAAAGACTCAGACGACCAGCGTGTACCTGCCCATATTCATATAATTTCTGAAACAGAACTATATCAACTGGTGATCCCAAGCACAAGAACTACTGAGGAATATACACTCAAAGCCTCAAGCGCTAAACATGAAAGCTGATGGACTTGCTGACGCAGACAAGTTCCTGTTTTTAGATGATGTGCCATGTTGGTCGTTAAGCTGTGATATACAAACTACTGTTTACGCTCAAACTTTACACTCAAGTTTTTGGTCACCCGTTGTAACAAAATGCAGGCACAAAGACGACTTCTTTGACATGGTGTCAATTAGTTTGGAGCTGACTGACAAAACGTTCAGTAAACGTTAAATGAGTTCAACCTACCTGCCTCCATTAGGTTGGGCAAGTTCAAAGTTTTGAAAACAGTGTTTGCATATTATGACTGTTGCCTATGTTAATGTTACTACTTCTGTACCTACTGCACTGATTTAGTGTTGCTTGAATTTTTTAAATGCCTGCATGATAGTATTTACTACACTTTTTGTTTTGCATTGATTTAGTCTTGTTTAATGTTTTGTAGAGAACATTGTAACTGTTCATTTTTTTTTTTTTTTGTTCATTATTGTCCTTCAGGGGCCTGTTCATCATTGATCCAAATGGTGTGGTGAAGCACATGAGTGTGAATGACCTGCCAGTGGGCCGTTGTGTAGAAGAGACTCTTCGCCTGGTGAAAGCGTTCCAGTTTGTGGAGTCTCACGGTGAAGTGTGTCCGGCCAGCTGGACCCCTGAGTCCCCAACGGTGGGTACATTCAACCTCTGGATACTACACACATTTCAATCTGTTCAGCTTCAAAATATAAATGTTCCTGTTAGCACCTGTCTCAGACCTATATATTTCACACTTCCTTTTAATTTCAGTCTGTCACATTCATTATTCACTAGGAGTGTCTGTGTTCAGGAAATGCAGTTTGGAGAAACTATTGTGCTCTAGGTACATCAGTCCTCTGAGACAGTCAGAGTGGATACCTGTCATGAGTTCATCTTGCATAACTGTTTGTTTTTCAGATCAAACCAACCCCAGAAGGATCCAAGGAGTACTTTGAAAAAGTCAACTGACAAAGTTCACAACACTTTCAGCTAAAGCAGTCAATAATACAAACTTAAAAATAAATGAAACTCCTAGTATACAGTCTAGGAAGTTGTCTTTACTCATACGCAGCTGAATACGCTAATAAATCTATTCTTTATATACAACAACTCTCTTTATTATGTGCAAGATTGTGTAGTGGTCTTCATTTTGTTTTATTCAGGCTGTTATTTTCCTGACTGATTAACTGAATTACCTCAGCTTCCCCTCGAGAGACTCTGCATAAAAACTGTAGTGATGTTACGTTGGCAACGATTCCATTCTTTTCAATGGCTCTTCGATATGAACGCAGGGAACAGAACTGTTTGTGCTCTAATTTCACTGCCCGTAGTGATTATTTAGCAGATAAACCTAGTTACCCCCACACCCTAAAAAAAACAAGACTAGATAAAAACCTGTGGTATGGCTGGACCGTGTATGGGTCCGCGTTTGTTAAAGGGATATTCGGTTCAGCGTGCGATTAAATATGGAATGAGCAACGGCCAGTGGTTAAACAGTCAGTCAGGGACAGACATTCACGTTTATAGGACTGGCCCCGCCGTCAGAGTCCGGCCAAAAAGGAAAAAAGAACGATGAGCTGTTCTTTTGAATGCCCCCCAGAAAGGGACGGAGCCATAATATCCGGCTCCTTTCAAAGAGTCATAACTCCTATCACTATAAGACTGATACTGAACTGTACCAGTGTATGGTCTTGTAACTGCAATACACATCTACAGTATAGTATCTATGAGCTCATCTAATAAATCAGTTCAAAAATATTTACCCTCTAAGACCAAACCACACTTAATAACCCCTGTACATAAACATGTTTATTTTCTCTTTTTACAGCAAGTTAATATGCAGGTTCAAAATGTCTAATCAGACATTGGTACACAACATGAGGTGCCAAAATCAACTTCAGTGGAGGAGAACTGGAAGTCTGAAAAGAAAAAAAAGCATTGCCACTTCTCATACAAGTAGGGTACGTACTGTATTTACACAAAATGGAAAAAACAAAAAAAGCATTTGAAACACTGCAGCACTGTATGTGGTTATGAAAACATCTAGTTTGAAGTGTACATAAACTTCACTTTGTACAGTATGTTTGCAGGAACAAAGCAAATAGCCTCATTCCTTCTGACATTCACAAATGATGTTTCAGGTTAGGCAACAAAAAGAACATGAAGGGAAAATGGCTTACCAAGAGATGTGGAGCCTTTTAAAGCTTTAAATAATATATGAAATCAAAGTAAGAGTGTCCATGAGTAGGCCAACCGCTCATCAAAATGAACCTTTACATTTTGAGACTGAGAAGATGCTGACAATCAGAGAAAAGGAAATGACAGCACTGACTGAAGTGAAAATTTGATCAGATGGTTTGGTGAAAACTCCATGCAATTTCAGGCAAGATGTAACAGCGCCAACAGCCCCACCCCAAGCACCAAACAAAAAACAAAACAAAACAAAAAAAACCCTTTTTTTTGTGTTTTGAACTGAATGATTCATTTAAAAAAAAAACACCCTGTAGTAAATCTGTACAACGAAAATACATTTGGGATCTACATCTAAAGGTACATTATTAAGGTTATATACACTCCCCCCCATCCATATATTATCTTTACAAGTAGACTTCATTCAAACCCAAACATTAAGAAAACATAAGACTAAACGGGGAAATGGGATCACATCAAACATCCATTTAAAAATCGGGTCTTACTGTACCTCAACCATTGATCAGTCCCTCTGTTCTTGTCTGTACAGTAAACTACAGCAGGACTAAAATCATCAACTGGATGGATTGCTACTGTATCAGGGGATTAAGAATCGTCAAAATGGGGGAATATTCCTCAGGGACGACAGCTTTTTATATAATTTTGCAGTGGTAGTAGATCTGAACAAACTACTGTACTGTGTAGTAAAGATTTCGAGTGACTTCAAGAATACAAAATAGAAATCAAGTCAGAAAACGGGCACAAACTCAACCCTCCAATATTCTGATACAATAGAACAAAGGCTTTCAATACACTTGGCCTCTTCACTGAAGAGAGCTACACTATTCCATCAATTAACATTTATGTTCTCTGGTCTCAGGTGGGACTGGGTTGGAAAAGAGAAGCCATGTCAGCCTTAAACATTTGCCCCAACATTTGTTTGAAAGCAACTGATAAAAACGGAACCTTGTGTTTGATATCTCTTCCGCAGGTTTGCTCTTCTTCACTTTGAGTTGCGGCGTTGAAATTCATTCAGAAAATGGAAAAACTACATTGTACAAAGTGAGATTCTCACAATCTCTTTGCAAGAAAGAAAAGTAATAAAGAATGACTTGTGCCCGCCGTCGTAGGCAAATCCATTATCATCCCTGTGTTGCCGCTTTGCTTCTTAGTCAATTTTCACATTTGTGTAGATCTTCCTCACAAAGGCACTTGTTCCCATGTATCCAACGGCACCTGGAAGACAAATGTGTTCTGTGAGTTTCTTTTATATGGACTGGCAACTCACGCTACTCTTACTTTGCAGGTAAATCCATCAAAAGGATAAACTGATTACTGATGAAAGAATTCACTAAAGGCCAGCAGAGAAAAGCGCATCCTACGTCTTACAAAATGAGCAGTCAGACATCCAACAAACCCAGAAGGCAACATGTAGTAGCGAGTGCAGATTAGAGAAAGCTCCACAAAGGGTGCTTTAGGGTACATGGTTGACAGTCTAGGCTTCTGATTCTTCAAGATGAAGAATGAGTTTGGCTTGTAGCTAATGTGGAAAAGTCTACATAACTGCACTTAAAGCTGAAGAACCGATGTGGAAAAAATGTGCAGGCTGCCCTACAAAGATAATGGGTTTCATGCAAGAACCACCTGTACATACATATTCATTCTCAAGTGATTCAAAACAATTCCACCCTTTTTTTTTTTTTTTTTGGTATTTCGACTTTGCATCTAGGCGTAGTGCAGGACTTATGGACAGATAGTCTGCCTTTCTCCAGATGGGGAAAAGATGATTTTTAAGCACTTAATTTCATGTCAAACCATTCTCTCTTTATTTCTTTCACGGCTTGATGCTGCTCTAAATATCTTTGACACCTGTATTAATATTTTCTAACTGTTATGGGTCCACTAGAACTAATAACATTTACATCTGTTATGTTTTCGTCTGTTTGGACAACAGACAATAACAGGACTTGAAGCTCTGAAATTCTTCTTTGGTTCTCTTTGATAACACTTTTTCATGAACCTGCCCTTGAACTGAGCTAATAAAAGGAGCTTTATACAGTATTTTGGGTGGTGTCGATTATGCAAATGATCAAATCTCACTAATGCCCACATCCTCATGAACAGATGGCCCTCCTCAGGTTGAAACAAGGCCTTCATGACAAGTTTGTGCTGTTAAGAGTTTGGTGAATCTGACTTGGAACACTCGTGGGATAGGAATATTTAAACATCTTTGCGTCATACTCGGTTGTTTGAAAACTATACCAAAATATTCGAGAGCTCTGCCTCATAGATAACTAATCACTCTGAGCGCTTGCCAGAATATCTTCGACATTATTTTGTCACTACAAAATCTAACTGGCAGACGAAGTTGTGGCAGTATACTCGTGTCTCTTGTACTGCAACAGACTGCAAGTGTTTGACAAAATCTAGAGTTTATAAAAGCTGAATTCTGCTAATACTACATCTCAAAGAGCCATGAGCTTCTCTAGTTCAGGATGGTCCTACAGTAGTTAATCAACCAGATCTGGGACTCACCACACATGATTCCTAGGGCAGTGCTGAAAACAGCCATGTAACCAAAGTAGAAAGATGTCTGGAACAGCCCGTACATCCTGAAATACATCAGCATAAAACAACATGTAAGAAATGGCTTTGACTTTTCTGACATAATTTTACTACTTTGATTCTAGGAATTTTGAAATGTTTTTTGCCCGTGAGGGGACTCTATTTCATGTGGTTATGAAAACTCACTTAGTTTTGAAGAAATAGTAGTAAAAGGAGTACATGTAAACATAAACAGCAGTGGATGCAGCAGAGAGGAAGCTTGTCCATTGCCTGGAAAAGAGGGACAAGCAAAAAACTACGGTCAGTAACAATTTTGAGGCTCAATCAGTAACTAAGGTCACTTTTTCACTGACTGCTGATATTTAAAATTATTTATATCAATCATATTATTAATTATTAATTATTCTCTCAGCTCATGATAAGGGACTAAGGCAGGTAAACATTAAAGTTTGCAGCAAATTGTAAATATTCTTTTATCCCGAAAGAGATTATGTTCTGGAATCAAACCCCACTTTCCCAGAATCATCTAAATATTTAAAAAGTTGGTGCAATGACAATGCATTAACTTTATGGCTGATATTTGCAAGATCTGTATGGAAAAAGTCATCATTGTATTGGGCCAAATAACAGTGCACTCACCATCTGTAATCTTCAGCGTTGAGCAGGAAGTACGTACACACGATGGTGACACACACAGTCACGATACACAGGATAACCAGGACAAGCATCATGAAGCCGTACACGTAGTAGATTTTATAGGCCCAAAAAGATGTGAAGATGAAGTACCTGAATAATGAGGATAGTAAACACATCACCAAGGCTGCAAAGATCAGCTAACAACGTACACATCCATCAGGGTCACTGCACAGACTTACATTTCAATGAAAATGGAGCCGAATGGAAGGATTCCTCCGAGGCAGACGATGACAGCGGGCTCCATGAACCTGAGTGATGACAGGATTCAGCAAATAAATATGACTGTATACCTTTAAGTGTTTACGTCAGACTGCCCCCTCCAGGGTGGGGATACATGATTTATTGTGCTGTGAGATGGAAAAAAGAAAAAGGTAGAGACAGATTTGAAATTTAATCAAAGTCTGATAGTGGCCTCAAGTCCAATCTAGCATTTCCGGCTGGCAGCTGGCCACAGTGCTTGGCAGTGGGTTGTAATTGTTAATACAATCATAGTTTATTCCTTTGCTATTTTTCTTTACCCAAAGCCATTTTCTCCTTCAGAGCTGACATCTAACACTTGAACACAGGCCCTACAACACTTTGGACTCATTCCTGCATTATGAACAACACCCACGCTGCCCACTGATCAGCAATCAAACTTCCCTCTGCAACAATAAACACAGCATATGCCATACTGTTTGAATGCACCCTGGAAAATAATTACTCAATCAATGCACTTAAAGCATTTTGATGCATCTCTTTATGTGATTTTTTCATCTCACAAAAATCCAACAAATTTGCTGATTATTTCCTTTTTTCCGTTTCATATCATCGAATTCAAAATCTTTGGTTTTTGTTTTTTTATGCAGAATATGCATCTTCTGTAAGCAATAGCATGCTTTAATTGTCATTTTTTGTAGAGTGGGAATGTACCTTAAGACTTTCAGCTGTCTCTAACTCTGCTCCAATGTCACCAAGGCAAATTCCTGAAAATTTACCGTTCTCAGAGACTAAACTGACCCTGCCTGCGTTGGACCACACCTACCATTTCTTCTCGGGGATGGGCCGTGGCACAGCGTTCACTCGGCAGGGGAAGTTTGGCTGGCCTGACAGATTCCTCCCCAAAATTGTTCCCACGAGGTTTAGCGGCAGAATGACAAAGAAGCAGATGCAGCAAACAGCAACCTATAGAAAAGGCAAACAAAAATTATTAATAATCAGTTGGGTGGTCTGTGTTTACAGCCAACATCGAGTGTGTTTTCAGATCCCCCATCATTTATCTCAACTGTCCTTGGACTGTGTCCCCAGAATGTTTTATCATCAGCTTGTTGTAACACTTTTGAGAAGTGTTAGGTCTCTTGATTCCCAGATTTGTTTTGTTCATGCTCATAACACCAATGCTCACAAAATTAGAGAGATAAATGCAGACAGGCTCATGGTTATTATCACATGATGTTTAGGTTTGACCAGAACACAATTAAAAATGCCCCAGATTTTTTCCAGTTCTGTTAAAAAAAAAAAAATCGCAGGTTTGGCTGATACAGCCAGAATATGGCTTTATCTTGGTTTGATTTCAAGACGCTTACTTGAAGTACTCTCAAAGATGGCTCTGAATGTACATTACAGGAAGAAAGTTTTATGTTCATCTCAGAGAAACCTGAGATAACCTGTGCTGATGCACAAGGGAGCTGCCTTGCCTCTCTGTTGTTGTCACTATACATGCTTCCTCTAGGTGACAACATGAAGACGTTAGCTTTAATAGATACATTGATGATACACAATTGTATATATCTGTTGAGTCAAGTAATGTAGATGCCTTACGCTTCTTAACTGCCTGAATAATAACTTTCTAAAACTAAATGGGGTATAAGAAAGAAATTCTATTAGTTGGCCCCAAACACAAGAGATGAGCTGCTTCAAACACTTTGGAATCTGACTTCCTTGACCAAACCAGTACCAAGTATGGGTGTTATTTTAGACTCTAACTTAAGTTTTATGTCGGGAATCCAGCTGTTTTCAAGTCCTTGTACTTGTATACAAACCTCTCAACGGCTTAGGAGCGGCCTACATCAGAGATTCCCTATTGCCTTATCTTCCTTCACGAACCCTTAGATCATCTGCAGGAGATGCAGCTTTTTTCAGACTTGCTCCCAAACTGTGGAACAGCCGACCCAAAGATATTAAACGGCACTTAAAAACATCTCTCTTTAAACTTGCCTTTTTCTGGCACCACTTTCTGCGTTATGCATGATTCACATGGTGTCCCACATGGTATTTTTAAATGATCTTTTATGCGTCTAAATGTCTTTTTTTTTAACTAGTCAATTAGGCTTTTAAATGTCTTCTTATGAGAGATTAGTTGATCTCTTATATGGCACTTTTATTTTCACCTGCTTGCTTTTTAATGTACTTTGTGTTTCGTGTTTTTATTCTTTTTTTTTTTTTTTAAATGTTAAAGCACCTTGAGCTGCATGTTTCGTATGAAAGGTGCTATACAAATAAAGTGTTATTATCATTATTATTATTACTGTATAACTTGGAAATTTAATTGCAGGAATAAACACTGCACTGAAGAAAGGAAGCCAATGTCATGTAAACAGTTTAAACACTTGTGACTGAACACTCCTCAGTTATCTATCAGCTCCATGACTGATTACTCTATATCATAACACTTTGACCACAGTGCAGCACGGCTACACACACGAACTGGAAACAGTTAACTCAGAGCATGCTGTTCATAATGCTGTGGTTATTAGGGAAGTTTTGTGGGTCAGACCCACCATGGTGCCAAATGGGATGGCTCTGGAGGCGTGGTAGTAGATAGCGATGAAATTGATGAAGAAGGCAGTCCCGCACACCATGGCTGGGATCATGAAAGCCCCAATGAACATTTGTTTAATCCATCTTCTGCCTGTATTATTGAAACAAATCAAACAGCATGATGTAAGAAATGCAGTCTATATCAAGCCAATAGTCCATATCCAGGAAAGCAGTCAGAGAAAATATTATTCATGGACATTTTTGTCTTTACCTCCTTGTTTTGCATACAAACTTCCCCCAAAGTAGCCATTGACAGGGGATGTTGCAGCATACACAAAAATGGCTGTGCTCAGCATGGATCCTCTCCTGGACAGAAAAAAAATGGCATGAGTTCAGCCCTCTAAAGTCCACTACTCCTTCAGTGTCTGGGCTTTATTCCCCTTCAAAATAGTGTTTCATATTTCCAGTATTTTTAACCTAAATTTTAACATGGAGCCTGATTTTTACCTGACATAACCCAAAGAAAAACACATATATACTCTTAAACACAGACCTAGACACAGACAAGTTAATTTGAGCGGCTATCCTTGTTAGGACATTGCACTGAATTCCATTCATTGTGGACAGCGTAACCCAAACCATAGACTTAACCATAACCAATTCTTAACCCTAACCCTAAACAGGACCTGAAAATGATGTTTTGACTCATTAGGACCAGGCTTTGGTCCCCATGAGGACTACTGAGCCCAACAACGTCAGCGTTTCTTCCAGAAAAGGTCCCAAAGCGGTAACAAAAACACTCACACTCACACTCACACTCACACTCACACTCACACTCACACTCACACACTTGTATCTTGGTGAGGAAACTCATTGAGATAATGCATTCGCTAGCCCCTTACCCTAACCTTAACCATCACAACAAGTACATCACATCACTTGTTTCCTTCATGAAAGCATTACTTCCTTCCTTTTGACTTGGGAACTATCTATTCTGTGGTTTTCCCATATGAGCAGAAATAATACTTCTTAACTGTGATTTGTAACTTCCACATATTTTATCCAAACATAAGGTTAGGGTTTGACAAGATTGTTTTAAAAATGGAATTCTTTTAAATCAGATAACTGAGTCTATCAAGGTTTTATTTCAAACATAATTTTACATAACTAAATAGTCAAAATGCAGAAAATAAAAGAACTCAACATTAAGTTTTTCCTGATAAACTACATATTTGTTTTTTAGCTAAATGATCTGAACATTGCTCTTAGGCACACAATAATTCAGAGGAGATAAACATCTGACCCCGGCTCACTTTTATAACAGTAAGTTAGATCCAGGCAGTAAGCCTGGTTTAGACAGTACGTCTGTAAGATTGTGAAGAGCCTACACCATAGCCTAAATAAGTGGCCTATGCTGTTGTGAGCATTTATACTTATGTGCTGGTGTGTCTGCGTCACTCTGCAATTACAATGTCAAAACGCTAGTTGGCGATGAGGTTTCTATGCCACTTTGTTCAGTTTCTTTGTGTACTTCAAACAATGGCAACTGAAACTAAGCGGATCATGTTGGAGTTTGAGCTAGTAAATGTTGAACAACAGTTATTTTTACTGACATTATTGCAACACAGAGGAGAGAGAAGACATCAGAGGAGACATAGACGAAACAAGCTACCAGGCGGACCAATCACAGTTGTTGTTGTCTGTGTCGCCGCAATGTTTTGTTACATTTTTAGAGAGGTGCACATCAGGCTATGGTGTAGGGAGACACAGCCACCCCATACCTATGCCTTGGATTCAGTGTAGAGGTATACATTGGCTGTTACTCACTCTGTGTACAGATCCTCAACCATAGCGACGATGATGACGATGAGGGAGACTGAGAAGATCTGGCAGCCGGAGCCGATGAGCGAAGAGAAGATCAGCGGATGGCTTGATGGCCGAAACACATCACCATGTACCTGCTTCCACCCATATTCATCTCCCAGGTCTCTGTCCTGTTGGTACACAGTGACAGAATGAGAAGGAAAAAAGATCAACTGAAAAACAAAACCCACAGGTCACTAAAACTAAAAAAAAAATAAAGACAAAACCTAAAAACTGAATCTTTGTGTCAATTCTGCATGCACCAAATTACAGAGGGCTCACAAGCAAACTGCTAGGTCAATAAAAACTTACCATGTCATCCATTTCCTCCTCTTTGCTGTATCTGGCATAATCCTTTCTTAGTGTTCTCATCAGAATCATGGACACCAGACCGACCAGGAAAATGACCATCATGAAGGAGTTGAAGATGGAGAACCAGTGAATCTGAATGAAATAAATTCATTAATTTAAAAAAATTCGTAAAATGAATAATTAGTACAAGTCAGGGCAGGAAACAAACTTCTTCATCATCCAATGGCTTTAGTAGCTGCTGGATTCCAAAATTCTGCATCTTAAAAGCAGCCAAAAAACCTTTTTTAGATAGTTCAGCTGGATTCCAGACATGACAGTAGAAGTTAGCCAAAAGTTACCAGGTTGGTGTGTTACATCAGGTACAGCATGGAACAAGGCTCAACTCGTACCTTTTGAGAGGCCACACACAAGTCTGCTGTTACAGCATGCTAGTGGTGCTCTTGGTTAGCATGAAAAAGCACAAATCTCTGAAAACCAAACGTATAATAATCAACTCACCCTGTGCTGAAAGAAGGATGGGTCGAGGTACTTGTCGAATCTGTCTTCAAACTTCACATCTGACTTCTTCCACTTCACCTGTGATGGGAAAGATGTAATTAGACTAATATATGGATTCTTTTTTACTCAACATATTCTATTCATAGAGATCCATATTGCAGACATAAAATGAGTTTTAGCCTATAGTAAGCACAACAAAGGGGACCATTCAGTACTCACAGAATAAGACATTGCGATTCTTGTGTTTGGCACAAGTCTGACTTTCCCCTCACTGGTCAGATTTACATCAACAATTCTGTTGCCATTGAAGCCGATCTCCAGTTTCTTGTACGTCCACAGGTAATGATCTTCTCCATTTTCATCTGCCTCACCAACAATACCTTGAAAAAAAATTGACATGCATTGAATTAGAGAACTGGTTCTTACAGAAGTGGTCACATGGACACTGATCCTTCGGTTATATAAAATAAATAATCAGGATGTGTAGATTCTAAATAAAAGGTCACTTGCTACACTGCTTGTTACCTTTTTAACAGCATCATCTGTAGTCATCTGTTATATTCACTCTTACGGCTTCGGCTGTTGTCAAAGTTTGTCCCTGTTGTCCACCATAAACAATCTTTTACTCTGAGCAAATGATCATTTTGGATGCTGAAGTTTGTGGTGTCGTTGAATTGTATTGCGTTACATGGTTACAAGGTGTTTCCATTATTTTGTCCACCCCATTTATATCAATGAGGGCAGGCTAAATAACAGAAAAACCTCTTAACAATTCAATACAGTTCAACAGAACCACAAACAACATCCTCCAAAATGATCATACATGTATTAGTCTTGGTAGGTGATGTTTCTTTCTAGTTTACCAACCCCAGGTAGGTGAGCATAATCTAATTTAAAAGACACTGTAGTAAGTTGTGCTGCAAGTGTGTTGTGGTCAGAAGGTAATTAGCTATCTGCTTTTACTGAACGGCAGGTTTCCTGTGAATAACCCCAACTAAACATTGTCATTGTCTCATACATGAAGCACACTTGTGAAATTACCACACTGGCGAACCAAACATGCGATCAAAGTCTATACTTATTCATTGTCGTTAATGCATAACTATCTAACATATCACAAGGAGATTTGTCTGAGTAAATGCCAGTGCCCCACCCACTACCTACAACATCCGCCTACACATTTATGTTTGAGCTACTGTAGGAGTGGCACTGTTGTTTAAACTGCTACCACGTATGAGAGAGATCACACTGGCAGATTGTTAGAGAGAAAGCCCTAAGAAGTGTCTAATGACAGTGACTCATTAATATCCTTGTTAGCATAGAACAACAGTGGAGCACATCACTGTCAAGCTTGGCATCAAAAGCTCTTTCCCACATGTGAATGTACCAGTACTGTAAGGTTGTAGCGGTGTAATTAGTCACAAAACTGAAGGTGTGATTAGTATGTCAAGCTGGCCTCATATCCCAACACATTCTCAATAGAGCAGAAATAAGCAGTGCCCTATAGTGTGCATCAGCAATACATTTTAAAGTAATTCTAAGATTTCATTTTATAAAATAAATATGAAATTTATGATTTCATAATTAAACAGTAGCTTTATATGATCCCTTTAGAGTGTTTTTTCTCAGTATATAACACAGTGTATACAGCACGAAACTGAAGATAGCTGCTCGTCACCCAAAGCACTGCATTGTTCATCTGACTTTGATCAAAACCCACGCTGAATTGTTTGATTCACCACACGTACTGACTTGAGTGCCTTGCAGTACGCCATTTGATACATGATATAGTGTACTGTTACACCCCTAGTAGTTTGGCCAAGGATGAATAGACAGGCCCACCAATGAATAAAAACTGGTTTCACTTCTCCAACTTTAAGGTGAACAGACTGATACGCAAGATGCCCGTATCACCGCAAACCCTTTGGAATTAGCAAATTAGCAAATAAGTTACTCAGACAGAATGGAAGAAACAGATAAACAGAGCCAGAAAATTTGACAGCAAAGGAAATGAAGCATCACTTACCCCAGATGGGCAGGTCATCTATGTACATTTGGTACCAGTAATGATTCTTTATCGCATAGACAAAGGCATCCCGTTTGGCTTTGTCCAAGTCAATTTCACAGTATGTTGTCTGCATGACTTCCTCTATGTGGAACAAAAACACATCATCATCTTTGTTAGATATGACAAAATGATGTGTGGAAGAGAAGGCATTCAGATATTCAGAGACAACGGAAAAACGCTCCATCCATCAGTTCATATGTGATCAACAGGTGAAAGTCAGAGTAACAGTAGAATACCTTTGAACTTTATATCTAGGCCGCTGAATTCCAGCTCCACTCCCTGCAGAGCCTCTCCTAGTGTTTCATGGTAATGACTGATAGTCTTCTTGGAGCCCGCGCAGAAAGGCAAAGAGAAGTACTTGTATGTCTCCTGTCGGTTGTGGTAAGGCCCCACTGTGTTCATCCATAAAACTACTTCTTCCTTATCTGTGTACTGCAAAGGAAAAACACAAAACTTTTATTGCAAAGTCCAGGAATGCTACGCCAGTTCTACTAGTCCTGCTGGTTTCATACTGTAGCTATTTGATCTTCTACAAGAGAATGTCTCAACCTTCACTACATATTCACACTCGCATTAGTAACAACACTGACACTGCAACATTTGATTTAGACACTGGGGTTTAAAGATGATTACTTGTTCAAAGTAATGTTAACCTGATTGGTAGAAGGAGCGCTAGTGCATTCAAATTCATGCAAACATATGAACACGTAACAGGCTTAGTTATCAGTGCGTCAGTGTAACACTATAAAACGTAATGCACGTTAGCCACAGTATGTTTGCTTTCAGTCAAGGAAGTTAACTTCGATGATATCACGTTATCCGTTTCAGCTAATTTAACAGCTTTCACGTATGAGACAGCTGGACTGTGTGAAGCGGACAATGAAACACAGCTTATTAACTTGTTAACAAGCTGTAACTATGGCATCTGGCCCTGGGAAAAGCGAAATAGACAGAAGAAACACCGAGAGGCCCTGACGCTAAACCGGTGTTTCGGTATAATGTAACGTTGGCTAATAAAACAACCATCATGACTTCGGGGAAATCATTTTTTGTAACGGTTTCCTTAATGCTACAGGGTTTACGTGTCCATTATGCTAGTGGTTTTGAATTTGTTAAACAACTAACCAACGCTAGCGAGCCTAACTTCAGTGCAGTTTCCGCCAGTGCTCCACGAAAGCTTGTGAAGACCAGTGGGGAAGACGTGCTAATAAGCTAGCAGGCAAACGTTAGCCATAAGCACTTAGGCCGATAAGTGGTGACAAGTTAGCTAGCTAACTGAATACCCCTGTGTTTGAAAGCTCAAAGTATCGATAAATAACCCGGCGGGCCAAGCCTTGCACTGTGTCATTTCTGCAATTCTGTTTTCTCGAGTGCAGCTAGCCGTCGCAGCTACAGCTAGCAGGTTACACAGAGCACAAACGTCCATTATTTTCAAGGCTCCCCCTTTTTCAATCGGCCTCTCAGAGACTGTCTTACCGTGTGTTCATGTTCATCTGCGTCGACAGGTAATAAAGAGCCCACTACAGCGAGAAACGCCGCCGCTGCCACCTTCCACCTGGAAGATCCCATTATTTTCGGGAAAAGTATGCAGAAAGATTGGGGATGTTAGCTTTGCAGGGCTATCCCACCTTCTTCCTGGTTGTCTGACAGAGGCAATTTTTAGGGATGCTCGCGTACGCATATGGCGTAAGTGCTCCACGAGCGCTCACCGCACGCAAATTGGATTGGCTGAACTGAGTCACGTGGCCCAAGGCCTCCAGTCAGCGTGGAAAGCGACGCATCAAACGGTGACTGAAGAAACTCTGTCGGCGCATCGTCCGCAACCTTCAGCCACGTCATCCGACTGCCAAGACTGGAGATTCACCTCAACTCTGATATAGCTGGTGCATGAAACATGATCCCCGGGCACCACAGGCGAGTCTGTTCACTGTCTGATGCGGCCACCGAAGGAGCCAAAAGTTGTCTGATCTATATCTCACTTTTCACGAATTGACATGTGTAGTTTAATGCATTCACAACAACCTCCACCTTTCATTTTCTGAAAGGATTGCATTTTCATGTTGCCCTGAGGATATTGCTCTTAACTTATACCACTGGTTAACACTTTCCATTTTAAAGTCCGATTAATAGATGGGTACTTAGAAAACATATATATCTCCCATTGCTAGACACCTATGAAGGATTCCGTTTCCCAGTCTTTAATAAAGTTGGTTATAATTTTCTTATTAGAACCACAAAACCCAAGTATAATCAAAATGGCGCATGGTCTTTTTAAGGCAATGCTCCACCTACAGCAGTGGTTCACTTTTATTTCTCTTTCAAAATATCAATACATTGAGAGAAATCAGCCCAAGTGAACAGTTGTTGTTGTTTTTTTGAAAGAAAACAAAGCTTATCTGACAATCAAATTTGTGGTGAGCAAATTTTGAAGAACAGGAAAGTTTATGAGTATAACTACTCTGTAGCTACTATAGGTTTCCTGATAAATCTTTACAGGTTGGGTTCACAGAAGAACCCAGGTGGTTGAACAGATTCTTCAAGGCAACTTTAAGGATGCTACATGTACCTAAATTAATCCTAGCTACTTTAGTCATGTGTGAACTCTACGAAGTTGATATATATGTTTGTTTGTTTTTTGTAACACAAAATGCAAGACAGACATGCGATGAACTGCTGGTTGACATTGGGAGGGGGTAAAATTTATTGTAATAAACTGCAATAACATATGAACTAAGATTCTTTAAACTTATGTAACTGCACTATATATTCTATGGTTGAACTGAAAGAAGTCAGAATTTTTTACAATTTGTGTTTTACCTAAAATCACACTTGTGATAACAAGGTCAGGGGGCAGATGTTTCCTAGCTGTTCTCCTTGGATTATTCTGAAACGTTACTGACACCTAGACATCTGAAGCCTTGGATTAATAAACTGATACACGATCTGGTATTATAGATGAGCATTATCACAACACAACAATACCCAGTAGAGGGCACCTGCTGTAGCAACGTCTAAAAACAGAGTTTACGATCTGTTAGCCTGAACAACTTTGGCATTCAGTCTTAAAATAACAGATGTTTAACACAAACATTCTGGATCAAGTATTTTTGCAAAACACATGCAGAAGTAAAGACAAAGCAAAACACTGAAATGCAATCCTTGCTCTACATCTGAAATGTGGCACCGTTTTTCTGTTTCAGTCGTCTCTTCCATATTACAATGACAGCACAAACTTCCTGCAGAGGAGAAATGATGACATGATGAGATATATGAGTTGTAGAAAGAAAACAGACAGTTTCCAAGCCAGAATATAATCACTCTAGGCATTATCAGCGAAATGTTTTCTCACTTTATGATGTCAGGCAGACGGGGGTCTCTATACAAGCCGTTGTGCAGATACCCCAGAGAACCTTCAAATGACACCAGCTTGACTCGCTCTGTATTCTGGGCACTCGCTGCTACCTCATACATCTGGAAGAGAAAGGCACAGAAATTCAGATGCTGCTAAAACAAAAGGTTATCGTCGAGATCACGATAAGTTACAGCTATAAGGAAAATACTGCCTCAGTTTAAACTGTATTGGATGAAGAGTAGCTTTCTGTGCCAGTAATACCTTCTGAGCAGTCTCAATGGGAACTAGGTGATCGTCCTCTGAATGAAGGAAAAGTATTGGGTTTTTCATTTTCTTCAAACTGCAGAATAACAGAAAGACATATAATGTCACCGCATTTTATTGTTAGTAACGATATTATTACCTGATCAATGTTTGATATTATGCATCAGCCAATATTTGACTGTTGTGTATGACCACTATGTTAGCTTTTCATTTAAACCTACTTTTCCTCAGTAGGAAAGACAGCCTTGTTTTCTGCCCATGGCTCTGGGAAAAAGTACCCAGTGCCGGGAAATTTCCAGTAATACTTTAAACAGAAAGAAATAAAACATTGCAGGGTCATATGTAATGTAGTAGCAGCCACAGGAAATGACCATATCCAGTATCAAAAGTGGTAAAGTTACATGACATTACCCAAGTAAAAGGACATTCTGTCATTTGCTGTCGAGCAGCATTGAATGTACCCTCCAGGATCACACCATCAAAAACCACATCTGAAAAGAAGCGCAAACAGTTGTCATTTCCAGATGCTGGAATTGTTTCCTCTTATTTACTTTTTTTTGCCAAACTTTACTGCTAGCAAAGCCTACCTTGCTCAATCAGCTTTACTGCAGTGTTAGTGGTCACTCTGCACAGAGATATGAAGAGCGACATCTTCAGTTAGTTTCTCCAGTTTGTGTATTATTTGAACGATTGTTATAAACAGTAATTTCAATAATTTGAACAGTTTCCTCTTCAACTACTCCTGACGGTGGCAGGTTTACTGTAGCTGAGGGCTAATTTCAATCATTTCTGTCATGAATGTATGATGTACTTTACTGATGACAGAGTAAGTTGTTTGGTACAACTGTAAATGGAATAATTTACTGTGTAAATACATAAATGAAAAGTAGCTAATTACAAGTACTGAAATACCTGTAGGTGATTTTTTAAAAGTACGCCGCTTACGGTTACAGTTTCTACTATATCCGCAAGAAACTGTACTAATAAATAAACGTAGTGGGGTCTGTCTGCAGTTTGGATCAAGATCGGCCTGTAAAACACTGTATTTTTTGATTTTCTGTGTACGTCTGCGACTGTCATCATTCCAAACTGTGGACGTGACCTGCCTTGATTTAACATTAAGGACCCTCTCCTTAACATGCTCCAATCATGAGCCATGTCAGTGATAATATGTAAGACACTCAATTGTTTTACTAATCGCTACTTTAGAGAAATCTTTCATTCTTAATATACTTTTTGGTTGAGCCAAGTTCAAGTTTTCTGAAGTTTTTTGCAAAGCACTGATTTCTTTTTGACATATTTTGTGTTTCTGTGTGGAGCTCTTTTCTGCATCTGTTCAGCCATTATGGCCATCACTGGTCATCTTAACTGCTACAGGTTGAATCAGTTAGACATGAAAATGGAGAAGTCTGTTCATTCAAAGCTTGAAGTTCAACATTTCAAAAATAGGACTATACAATGCACATCTGACACAGTTATTACAATAGTGGCCTGAGTCATTTTTACTTGTGTAAGAATGTCTCTACTTGAGTGAAACACTGTAGCTTGGGAGCCTGTTCCTACTCACCCAGTGCCAAGAGAGTGTCCCCAAATGACGACCAGGCTGTTTCCACTGCGTGCCTTGACCCAGTTGTACAAGTAGAGGGCATCAGTGGTGAGACCGCCCTCAGTCGGCTCCCCGGTGGAATCTCCAAACCCTGACAGAGGTTCTCACATCAACTTCTGCTCACTGACAGATCACAGAGCTGCCTAAGTCTGCCACAAGGTGGCAGTCACTCAGAGGGAAAACCTGCACTAGATCCTGACCTAAAGTTGAACTGCTGTGTTTTAACTGCCTTACAACAAACAACTCATCGAGCACCACTGCATTACTCCAGAGTGATCATATGGCTGCGAATGATAATTAATCAATGTGATCAGGTTGTGTATTACAATCAATGAGAAAGGAAAGAAGCGTTGACATGGAAAACATATTGAAAAGAAGAGTCGTAAACCTTTATTTGCACCAACCTCTGTAGTCAGGCACCAGCACGTGGTAACCAAGTGCACTCAATACCTGCTGACACATAAAGCTTATTTGTCATCAGAATGGCTACTGAGACTGTCATATCTTCATTAGACCGCCAAACGATGAATGTGTTTGTGTTGGTCATCACTTACTTTTGCCACTCCCACCCGATGAGTGGCTGCCCTGTTGGAACGATTCACAAACAACACAATGGGTGTTTATCGGAAAAAGAGCACATATGTCTAGCAATCTGGAATTTGCTCGCTTCTTCAGGAGCCAACTATAATACAAATTAATTATTTAACAGACCTCGTGCCCGTGTTCCCATGAAGATATATGAAAACTGGACTTCCATCGCTTAGAGTGTTCTGGTACCATGCCCAGTCCTTCCCTTGTGCCTCTTTCCACTGACTTTCAGGGACAGTGTGCCTTGAACAACGGATCATCAGGTATTGTCCTTTTCTCTTAGCCTTTTTATAACAGTGGTAAGACAAGAAAAGAAAAGATGCTGAACTTGGCTTATACTCACCAAACGCCAAGGGAGATCCCTTCCTCTGATGTTAAGTACATGTTGATGGTGTGATTAAGGGAGAGATCAGCCGGTCGGCTGAGGTCAACAAAGAATGGCACCCTGACTACAAACAGGAAAAGAAGAGAGTTTGGCCCTTTTTTGTGAGCAACCGGAGGATTTACAGTACTTCCAAAGAGGCAGACAAGGTACCCACTTACTTCTGTGTGTGTAAACAAGGTGCTGGATTAATTCCGGGAGTATTCTCAGCAAGAAAGGCACCAAAATGAAGAGAACAAAGAGTGCCAATAACCCTCTTTTCAGCCAAGACTGGGACCTGAAAACAGGCAGAGATAGAGAGATAAAACAATGTGACTACTGACTATCTAACCATTATCTCATATATCTCTGAGGGGGCACTGACCAATCTCCATACGGTCCCCCAGTAACTCAAAAGTCTGCTGTATTTTAAGTTTTCTAACTACTATAAGCCAAACAACAGACTGATCAACAGTGTTAGGAGGACTATGGATAACCATCTGTACATTTAACAATAGTTATTATTGGTTGGTGATTTTAAACGCCCTCTTCAGGGCCAGATCAGCTCAGACTCCCCAATCACCACGCGTCCAATCTCAACAAGTGTCACTACGCCAAAAACAACACTGGGCAACATGGGGCAAGTTTCCCTCCAGACTCCCCTCTTCACCCACTTCGCATTTGACCTCTGCTTCCTCTCAGCTGCAGACGTTTTTGGATGACTCAACGTTCAAGAGGCGCACGAAGAAAAGGGAAGAGGAGGGTGGGGACAGCACCGAGCAGTGGCTGCGGCACTAACGGGGAAACACTGACGTGGGAGGGAAGATTTGAATAAGCTCATAAAGATGGCGGGCGGTCATCTTTGGAGTCAGTCCTGAGTCCCAGAAGGCAAGAGCAGAAAAGAGGACGCTCTTCGGACTATTGGCAATTAATGGACAATGCAACCCGGCCCTTCCGCGAACACTCTAATCAGCCAGAAGACCGATTTCTCCACAGTGCTCGAGGGGAAACATAAAGGAGGTCGTTTATTTCAGCGGCTATCAGACTCGTCGCCTCATCTGTCCAGAGTTAATACTTTTATTGATACCAATTCACTTCCAAATCTGTTCTGGAAGATGTCAAAAAAAAAAAAAGCTCATATCAGGACGTTTAATGGCTGCCAGACTGCAGCGTGCAACCAACCCACCCTTTCAACTAGCCCTCAACAAACTATTACTGAACAAGTAACAAACACGCAACTTCCCTTCCGCAGTTCTCCTAGTGTAGTAAGCCAGTTAACTCACCATGCCCCCCCCTTCCTCTGGACTCTACCAGCCCGCCGAGCTTCACTGACTCCGGAGGGGGAATCACTCCGATGAACTGCCCTTCTCTTCATCGCACGAGACGTCGACGCGGTCGAGCGCTCGCTGAATTATGGCAAAACTTGGATCAAAGTCCGGCTTCATCGCGAGGAAGAGGAGGTATCCGATGTGTGTTAAGGCCGTGCTGCTGTACGAACGTTTATTACGAAGCACATTATGTGCTGTACGGAACTCCGCCTTAAACACGGCACAGTCTGCTGCGTAGCGCTGAACAGCTCGTGTTCGTTTCTTCATCCAAAAAAATCTGACATTTTTTTTTTTTTTTTTTGCACTGGTCTGGCACTGGAAGTCACGCGACACATTAAGCAATCTCCTGTAATGCGATTAAAACGGATCTTTTATTATACAAATTACATTGTGAAATGATATATGTAAATACACAGTGTATGCCTTAATCGTGGAGCTGTTTTAAGTCTGCTGTGATTGAAAATCTGTTCAATTTCTCTCACACATTAAATGTCCATAGTGAGTGGCAGATAAAACACACAAACAACGGGGTCCAAAAGCTCCGAGGCCCACTTTCCCATTCAAGTGAGCCCCACTGTACATGGAACGAAAGAGCGTAAAACATCACTGATGAAAGACGATTAGAAACTTCTCAGCAACAATCACGGTTAGAGGGCACAGACTGCTGTGCCAGTGCCAGAGTCTGCGCACCAGCAAGAGGTAGAGATGACAAACCAGAGGGAACGAGCCACCGAAGGGTCTGATGAGCGTGAAAGTGATGTGAATCACATCCCATGGCCTATGAGGTCATCAGATCCAGATTTGTTTGAGTGACATGTTGGACAGCGCTGGCCACCGCCACCATCAAAAATACCAAAAAGGACACTTTACATACGCATTTCCTTTCATTTGTCATCCGTGTGTATATTTAGTCCAGCTTTTGTTTGGCATGCCTTCATACATGGGCACATAAATACTGACAAGCATGCTATTGACAGTAAAAAAACTATCTGTAACTACACCATAGGTGAGCAATAGAGGACCAGTTTGACATTGACACATCAGTTGAGCACAAACATACTTTGCATACAAGCATGTCTCTCTGAACATATGATTTCTGGTGGCCAAGATATCTAACTGTATTTTTTTTTTTTCAGGAAACACAAATTTTCTAGCTCCTCTACATCAAATTATTACGCTTTATAAAATACTATACCCATACTGAATACTGAGTGCCTGGTAGGTTTTTTCATTACAGTGAGCAATATGTTTCAGATTTCTGGAAGCGGTAACAGTGGTGTTGCGTTTGGAATAAACAGCACTATAAACCTCCATGGGGACAAACAGTGGAAGAACTGTCAGGGAGGTTAACATGAACAGTGATTAAAGCATCAAGCCTGACATGTTTTGGCATATTCAAAGTATAATTCTGTCATGCATTTAATACTTCACGTCTACTTTACGTAACACATTTTAAGAACATAACCATGGGGAAATAAAATCCAAAAATCTCATTATTTTCCCATCAAAACAGACTCGGATTGAATAAAATCACAATGCCCTGGTATGAAAAGGGCACTTGAGAGGACAAACCCCACCAGGGCTACACAGACAGAAAAGAGTAGCATCTACAGAATCTCCCCACAGTGTATGACAGGGAACCTTTTGGATGTGCATTGCAGAAATGATTGCTTGGGACCCAGGATGTCACCAATAGAAATAAAAGAGGATGCTGATGCAGTTGACCACTTCAAGAACTGTGTGGCTCTGGCTGTACAAGGGAGCCAACGGAGAGGACACTGGCTGTAGGGGAACCCTTTGGTAGCTGATGGGTCAGGTACACACCAAAGGTCACCTAAAAATTCACAAAATAACAGGCAGTGTGATTGTTCTTTTCGTGTACATCGCCAGCCCACCACTACCACTTCAAACACACACATTAAGTCTGGGAGCAGTTTTCGACTGACCTTCCCACTGCGATAAGCAGACAGGGACATTAGCGGCTCTTTTGTTTTGGTCCCCGTGTCCTGGTCTACTCCAACCATCTGGCACCTTCCACACTGACCTGCAACCTTTGGGTTTATCACACAGGGAGCACATTCATTTGAGAGAAAGTCCACTTTTTAATGCATTTGAAGATTTCATCATTTATCTCAAAGAGTCAGCTCACCACAAATCGAGTGTTGCCAATAATCAAGTGCGACCAATTATCCTCCTCAAATGGTTCTACTCCAGTGATGACTAAATTGGCTCGGAAGCGGCTGATGACATTCTGTGAGTCAAGTAGCTGTTCGCCCTCAGAATAGTCTTGCCTGAGAAAAGGGAATGCGGAAATTACGACCCTACGTAAATTATCTACTGTGATGTAAATGTACGGGCGTCGTGATGTTTTTCACCGGAACATGCATATTATGAATAACACATTACGTGTTCAAACCTGCTGCTCATTTGTTTCTGAATGAGCTCCACACTGGCGCGGTTGATCATGAGATACTGCGCTTCATTCACCAGGGAGAGGGACGTAGAGGTGGCAGCTAGAAGGGACAGACTTTATATTACCCCAGTGATTTATTTGATTTCAGCAAAACATACTGATAGCTGGTTTGAACAATGTGCATCCCCAAAGAGCCTACAAACTGAGGTTTTACTGCAATTCAGAAGCTGGAAAATGTGTGACTTCCATAATTTTATCAATATTGATCAAAATGTGCACTCACTATTCAACACACATGAATTAGGGGTGAGTGGTGGCGGGCGAACTTTCTATCACCACGTATGTAACTTTAAAGCCAACGAGAAGTCCTAGAAAAATGCTCAGGGAATGTAAATTTGAACATCTGCAACTGAATGACAACCGGGCAAAACTCCATCTGCCGAGAAAGGTTGTTTAGTAATCAAATCAAAAGCTCCAGAAGAGCTACTGAACAGACCTTGTGATTGGACTGTTTTGTCAAATATCAATATACAGTATATTGTGATATAGTAATTATTCCAGAAATTTGACTGAGAAACTGTTTATGACATTGTCACGGTAATTTTCCCAAACTTGGAAGCTCCCTTCAATTATACAACTCCCTTCAATTATACAACTGTGAATACTGTGACAGTATTCACTTTTTTTTCTCAGACAATTGAATTGCAAAGTGTCTAGGTGGGTTTGGTCAAGTCCGCACTCATACTACTACCACTTGGAGTTGCAGAAGCTATCTATTTTAATTATCACCTCCGCCCTGGGGGTCATGTTCTTTACCCGTGTCCCTTTGCTGGTTTGTTTGTTGGTTTATTTGTCAGAACTTGGTGGAGTGATGGGGCATGCGCCAGGGAAGAACCTGTTAAATTTTGGGGGAGATCCAGATCATTTACTATGAATTTTAATTTTTTTCTGTGAAGTCTGGTGTATGTTGTTTGATATGGGCCTTGGCAGAGGAATGCACTCTACTGGGTGCCATTTTAGTTAGTAGTAATTATCCTTGGTTTTTTTTTGTTTGGTTATTTTTTTTAGCTTTTTTAACTGTTTATCTATTGCTTTAAGCTATTTCAACCGCTTAGCCATCACTTTTAGCTTTTAGTTTTTCAACTATTTAGCCATTATTTTTCCATTGGAACCATTTATCCATTACTTATAGTTATCTATTCTAACCTTTTAGCCATTATGTTAAGCTAACTGTCTCAACTTTTCTGCTTACAACAGGTGGCGTTCAGGTGTTAAAGCTGATCCTATTATGGGATATTTTTTACCAAATTGTAATTTCTATTTTTTAAAATGAAGGGAGTCACTAATAATCTTTGCACTTACCTGAACTACAGGTACTCCTGGTCGGAAACCCCTCGTATATCATTATATCGCCCACCCTCAGTCTGAATTTCTCATTTTCTGTTACATAATAAACTAATGCTGTCAAACAGAGTGACTTGCAAAAGCAGAAAAAGATGACATTTCTAAATTCCAAGTTACCAGCAGGAGGAAATGCAAGGTCGGAGCCACAACAACCAGGTAGTCTTTGCAAGAAATGTGACCTTGATTGCTCATGTACAATGTAACAGATTAATCCAGGGTAAAGAAAGAAGAGCCAGGCAGAACAGGTAAAATGCTTATATATACCTCCACTATGCCGCTTCTTCATGTCTCGGTCGAAATAGGGACTTTGTCTTATCAGGCGGCATGGCTGTCCAAGGAAGTCTGAAAGCCATGATGCAGCCTCATCCCCACAGTCGAAAGTCTCCACCCTGGGGAAAGGAGGAGGATTATATTCAGGAGGCCCAGGGGGAAATCTACAGAGTTTGATGCTGCTTACTATTTGGTGCGACATCCAATCCAAGAGTCACTGGATGAACAGGGTTTTTTTTTTACCCTGTGACTCGTCATGTGGGTATCTGTCAGAGGACATTAATATCATATCTTTGTTTTTCTATTCAAAAATGGTAAAAAAAAAACAGCAATTTAATATGAAATACGGAGAGGGAGTCCTCGTAATGTCCACTGTAGAAAGGCTGTGTCAAGAACAATGGAGTGAGAGAATGCATTGACATGAGTGAAAAATATGGAACAAATGGTACGTGTAACAGCATTTCCTGCAGCTGTTGCTTTCAGATGTTTTACCATTGCCAGCTCACCTGTCACCACAAACTTTACTCTGACACGCCCGATAGCTTGTGTGCTTCTGATCGTTGTTTTCCAAGGGAACAGAAATGGTATCCATCCCTGAAGGGCAATGAAAAAAAAAACAAGATCCTCTGACGGAGAGAATTTATAGCAGAAAAAATAACGGCCGACTGAAATTTCGTTTGGTTAAGCAGTGTATTTATTTTCAGCGAGCCGCTGAGAGACTGCCTGACCTGATGCCTGCAGGAGCAATTTGTTTGAGGGCAGGTGGACTTGCGGGCGAATGAGGCATAAACGCGCCTCTCTCTTCTGACTCAGGCACACGCCGTTTCCATTCACCACCATCCAGCCTCTGTCATACAGCAAACCCAGCGGTCCCAGTGGCCAGTCAAGGACCTGCGTGAGGAACAGCGCAGAGTCGAATGAAAACAGAGGTGGGGAAAGAAATTCGGGAGACAGAGACAGAGAACAGGGATGTAACGATAGGGCTGTGTTGTTCTCAAACCTCATATGCTCCGCATGATTTGATGGGATATATGTAGATGCTGGTGAGAGTATAAGCCTCCTCGAGGCCATTTGAGTCTCTGTGTCTAAATCCCTTGATTGATGCTTCTCTGAGCTTCTTCTCATCTACATTATATATCTCTCTATTGGTAATTTTGATAGGTGGATCTCCATTTGAGCTCTGGGATGCCGCTGTGGTTGTTTTTAGCTTCTCCAGTCTCACTTGGTCCACTGTGACCGGTTTCTCTACGAAGCACTCAGCAACAAAGTTCAGGAACTTTTGACAGTCTTCAAATGTTGACATATAGCCAAAGGACACGCGAACTGATCCGGTCGGCTGGCCGTCCACCAGGTCGATACTGTCTCCGCAGACGTGGCCGGCCTTGAAGAGAAAAAGACAATGTTTCATTCTACCTATCATGCCCTTAACAGACATTTTCATTTTTCCCATTCCTTGATCTCACCTGCAGGTTTCTCCTCATCTGATGATTGGTGATCCCAAGGAAGGACTGACAGGCCCCGGTGTTGCAGAAGCAGCCTGTGCGCACATGGATGTTGTACAGACTTGCCATTCTGTCCACCTGAAGACGACAGAGCAATTATCATAATGTTCACCTGCACTGCATATGCATAAACATGCAGTAATGAAACTGTTATGAAATACTATTTCTGGAATATACCTGTGAATACCCAATCATCTGTCCATGAGAATCCACGAGGTTGAAGTTTAGGATTGCACCTTGTGTGGCTGGACTCTCAAACTGACCCTCACAGTATATCCGGGCCACTGGTTGCCCGTTGCCATGGCAAAGACTTGACAGCAGCAAGTAAGTGTAGCGTGCCAGGCCAAACGTGTGCTGCTGGATGTTGTGCATGCCCCCTGAAGGCAGAAAGGGATAAAGACAGGGTTGCTGTTGATGTTAACCTTAAACAGATTATAATTTTGAACAATCTGCATATGCATTATTACTCTGCTATTAAAATGGGGGACCTGTGATCTTGTAAAGAGCTTCGAAACCGTGATTTAGAGCTATGATGTCCAAGAAAGAGACAGTCCCATCTTCAAATCTGTATCAGGGAGAGAGAAAACATTGCATTTTTAGAAAAAGAATGAAGGAACTACAGAGCAGCTGTGAGCTCGGAGAGTATCTCGGATTGTGCAGGCTTGTACGGTGCTTTACCTGTCAGAAATGTTTGCTGACTGCACATAATAATCTTCTCCAGAAAGGTAAGCTGCTGCTGTGCCTCCTCCAAAATAAGTCTTTTTTAGCATGCCTGCTGCGTCGTGACGGACAAGAAGGGCGCCCAGCCCTGTAGGGAAGCCAAACAACTTGTAGAAGGAGACGGGAATGAAATCAGCAGGGCAGTCCTGTAGGTTTAGAGGGGAACAGCTGACATGAGAGGCAGCATCGAGCAGCACAAACCAGCGGCCTTGGTGGTCACATGCTGGGTAAAGGCGTCTCGCCTGGATGCCTTTCACATGGCTAAGGGGATACTTCCTCCCAGAGAAGTTGCTCTGTGCTGGGTAGCAGAAGAGGTGCGGCGTCTGACAAATAACATCTTCACCTTGAGCCTCCTCCCTTGCCCTGTGTTCCACCTCGTGCGGGGAAACAGGCAGGGCGACTACCCCTCGGCCAGAAGTCAGTCCTCGTATGCCGACCGCAGAGGTGTGGCAGTCGGTGAGGTAGCAGAAGTGACTCCCCGCCTCGCTCTCGGTCCGGGGCCTCCAGGGAAAGCTCTCGGCCACTAATTTGAGAGCGGCTGTGCAACCAGAAGTGAAAATCACACAGTACTCCTCGGGAGTGGTGTTAAAATGCTGCAATACCCTGTAAGAAAATGCTCTGTTTTTTAACTCATTTGAACCAGCAAAGCACCACTCAGAGGACTCACAGGGGCCCATTATGAAGGCTTTACCTGTATCTGACCCTCTCGATGGTGTCATGCGTCAGTCTGCTGCTGGGGTTATGGCTGTGCGGGTTTCCTGTTGGATAAAATAACAATCCTTAGAGGCTTCCAATTTAATGCTTGAACGAAAAAAGAAATAGCCACATGAACATAACACTTGTCGGGCTCTCAGTGTGACTTCTCTTACCGTATACGTTCCGTGTAATGTCCAAGCCGTAGTCCCTGACCAGCGACTCCGGGTACAGAGTAGTTGCTGCATGATCCAGATATGTTATACCTGTTTACAGGGAAGGAGAAGCCATAAGCGGTCGGCCTGCGACCACCGTCCTGTCACCTCCACTCGTGGCCGAACACGATCATTACCTTTAATCCGCGTGAACTCCCGCCCGATCGCCTCTTCGAAGTGCCCCCCGTAACCGTAGTGGCTCCAGACCCGCTGAAAAGTTTCCAAAGTGCAAAGTTTCTGGAAATCCATCGATCGCTCTCCGCACCGCAGCGCCGCGGTGGTTGCGGCCGTCCCAAGCCGCAGCGCTCGCTGACACGCTGACGGGTCTAAGTCCGGTGATCAGCAGCTGACCTGCACAGCCCCGCTGTTTCCCCGGCGGTCACGCAGCCACGTTGACGCGCGACTGGGGGGGGGGGGTCAGAAGCGGGTCCCTGACAGAAACTCAAGTTGAGCTTCTGTCGCAGTGGAAGCCGAGCTGGTAAAGAAGCAGCAAAGCACTTCGGCCAGGAGTCGAAACTCCGAAGTAATAAAAGGCTTTTGCTGTGCTGCAGTGCTGGGACTAGCCAGTTTTCCCTCTATCTCCTCCCTCCACAATTTGTTTGTACATTCAAGTACATTCGGTGAAGACTTTGGTGCTTCACTCTCGGGAACGTTAGCTAGAACACATACATTTTATACCTATTAAAAAGTTGGTCATTTGACTGATTATTCCATTTTATATGTTCACATGTATTTTGATAAAAATATATTTTCACAAAAATGTAACAGCTACAAATTACAAATATCCCCTTTTAAAAAAAATAAAAATATGTATATTTACATATTTCTAATATACATTGATTACATATACTGCACAATATATAGCTATGTATTCAACATTTTTTTTAAAAAAAAAACATGTATTTGACATATGTTGTGATTTTAAGCATTATAAAAATCTGACTATTCATTACTTCTCAGAGGTATGTGATCAGGGATACCGAAAACTCATGCAATTTACAATGTGAACATTTTGAAACTAACTCTTTGAAAAATGAAATGATTCTATCTAATGTGTTTGTTGTAATATGTTATATGTTTTCTATTAGACAGAGGTGAAAGATGCTTCGAGATTTAAACCGTTGAAGTATTATATTTATTCTTTACCTACTTGCCCAAGGCCCCCCCCCCCCTTCATTTTTTCAAGGTTTTCCTTCCAAGAAATGTAAACCCTGCGCTGTGTTCAGTAACTGTAACTGATTATACCAACAATATACTTTTCAACGTTTATTGATCTTCATTCGTTATCCCCTACTCCTGCTCCTCAACCTGAAAAGGGCTTTTAAAAAATTGTAAAGAGTGGCACTTTACAGAATTACCTCCATCATTCATTCATTCACATTTGAACACCATGGGAATTGTACTGAAATCCTGAGAAGTAAACGTAATGCGTCGTCAGATGTCTGATACACATTGAAGTTAAGCACAGATATTGAGGAAAGACCCATACAAATGTTATAGTTATAGCCATTTAGCATGTATGCAACTATAACCCCTTCGTCTCATTTTTTTCAGTCTGCTCTTTCCAGGAAATTTGAAATCTACACTGCTTTTAGTAACTGTAACTGATTACACCAACAAGCCTCAGTAATCACTTCGCAGTAGCCCCACTACATATAATCCCCAGCTCTTATTCTCATTGACACGCAAGGTACATCAAGGAGTAAATAAGTTAAAAACGTTTGGAATCCTAAATCTAGCTAAAAAATATGGATTAGTTCACATTATTCCAGTGTAATGATTACTTTATGTCAGGGCTGCTAGACCTGCTGTGTTATTAAATCTTTCTACCATTCTTTGAATTGAAGTCAAATAAATGCAACTAAGACCCCATTTCTTCTCATTTTTTAGGGCAATTCTTAATTTGAAATCTACCCTGCTTTCAGTAACAGTAACTGATTACACCAACAAGTCTCAGTAATCAGTTCACAGCAACCCCGTTACATATAATCCCTGACTCTTTAATCTCATTGACACACAAGGTACGCGAAGGAGAGGAAATTAGTCACAAGTGATAGGCATGAAATGCCTGATCGTCTCATGGGCTCTGAAAGGATAGAAATAACTGTCTCATACTTGCCCTTGACAGCTTTGATGGCTTTTTTTGTGGCTCTGATTCTGTTTGCTGTCTGCACACAGAGAGTCACACTATTGTACAAGTTTTATTATACTTTTCTAGACTTTTACCGACCTTCATTCTGACAACAGAACCTAGTATTGACCCTGAAAAAGTCTCTTAAAAAGTGAAGAATGGCAAAATATCCAAGGATTATCTTCACATTTTTGTTCTCATGAGGACTTCCAGTTCTTTTAATTGTAAAAATATAACTTGCAAGTTATATTGAAATCCTAGTTGAGAAATGACTGTAATTTGGCCTGCTTAGATGTCTGATAGACTGCCATGACGCTCACAGCAGCCATCATTGTCTCCGTGCAACACACTGAATAGTAATTAAATATGCCACTTATGCTTCACTGATTCATTTCCTTCACAATTTTGAAGCCCAGCTGAATACATTTTTCTGTGCAGAAGGGCTGTATTGTATCCAGTATGGCCTCATTACAAGGGCAGAAGGGCTTGGTGTGGGGGAGGGCAGAGGCGCGGGGGTGGGGGTCTGCGGGGGGGGGGCACCCCACGAAGACATTGTGCTTAACATTACTAAATAACTCAAATGCCACATTGTCCTTCCCAGCCCTCAATTAGTTGGGTTCCTTGTTCAAAGCACCGATTTCATACAGGGAGATTTATTTTTAGAGAAAATCTGGCCCTGTGCAGGCAGGAAGCTCTCTGAAAATCTAATGAAGAACACAGCAGTCATGCAGAGTTGTTAGTCATATAGCACCATCAGTTAACAAAGCTTCTCTTCAGTGTCTCTGTGTGTGTTTTTGGTGACTGCAAAAGGCTAGACCTTCCCCATTTTTCGGTTGTGGTGGCTGAAACTGTAGCTTGCTCTATCTGTGCTGGACAGTGTCCAGGCAAAGAGCCTCTTTGCCCTGCCCTCAGGCCTCTTCAGCTTGTGGATCTCCGTGCGGAGGAACGCCTCTTTGGTGGCTGTGACAGGGAGAATTAGGCAAGAGATGCGGGTTCACTTGCCCTGCGTAGGGGCTTATCTTGGGCTAAGCTGAGGGACTAATAGCAAAGCCAACCTCCGCTCCAGCCGGTCTGAGGGCACAGGGAGCCATCTGTCCACTCTGTGGATAACTAACAAAGGGGGCAAACATTGAACACGGACTACAAAGTAAAGGGCCGTCCATTTTGGAGATATCAGAAATAAAGAAGAAGAGCAAGCATTCTGTTTATAAGGTCAGTACTCGATACTAATCATTCTTGTTGCATTACAGGCCTTTCATTAAGCCACAAAGAGAAGAGTCAGACTACCTACAGCTCAGTTTCTGTTGCTAACAATGTTGCAGACTGCAGCAATGTCGGGGTTTAGCCAGACAGAAAGTTGAAGGGTAACTTTTAATTCAGTCTTCCCTTTTCGTTCTATCCATTTAAAGGGAGCTGAAGAATGTGAGGCTTTGTCTTAACACACTACTCCTGACTCCTATTTGATTGAGTTAATTTAAGCTGGTTGTTTTTCTGTACTCTGCTGTGTTGTAAATGGATTTTGTTGCACTCTTAAATTCAGAGATAGTCTGGGCCACAATTTATATCGCATCAAACCAGACATGTGATGAATCTCCAATACTGTAGCCCTTGTGTTACAGGGAGGGAGGAATGCCATGCTGTAAGGCCCCATGCTCATAGTCTCATATGTGGCGGCTCAGAAACAGTTATAAATAGAACATTAGTTTAGATATTCAAGAAGCAATTACTGTTACGTTAGTAGAAAGCTTTCATTATAATAAAGATTAAATATTTGATACGTTCTTTCAAAATGTATGGAATTTTTTTAAATCAATGTCTATTTAAGAGCTTTGTTCCTGAAACACTAATGTATGTAATAATCTTGTAAAATACATTAATCTTTTCATAACAATCTTCAGAATGTTAGAAAAAAAAAACTCTTAGTCTCAAAATTTTAATATATATTCAAATATGACTCTTCAAGTAATCCACGTAGACATTGTTCTCCAGTTCTCTCAAGGATTAATGCCCTGTTTTTTTTATTGTCTGAAACACATTTCTGCCTGTCAGTGCTCTTGGAGCTGGGCTCCTGTAGATTATCTGTTTTATCATGTATACTCTGTGGGTGCTGTTGTGCACCAGTGTTTTGTTCGGAAGTCTTGAGTGGGCGCTGACGTGCTAGAGGTGACAGAAATGGGTCAAAAGGGTCTTAGCATTAACCAAACAAATCCTGGCCCATAGGATTAGACAAAGATGTTGCTGTTTATTTAATGTATTCATTGTAACTTTATAGTGATAGACTGAGGGGAGAATAGTTGTCAGTCTTGTTAGCAGAAAGGCACCCTCCACTCATTCATGATATGGTATTGATCAAGTCCTTTAGCGCAGTCTGGTATTATCAACACTGGAATGTGCTAGAACAATATCTTATTGTAAACTCAGCTGGTGGAAAGCCCTGTTTTATTTGCCCATTATCCCACTGATATGCCACATTTCATTCACTAATTACCCACAATTGTGTTATCATCAGAGTTAGCATGCTTGAGTCAAACTCACCAATTTTTGGCCTTTCCTTTTTTTAGGTGTGGAATGGCGGCAGAGAGTTCTGTATTTATTGGTCTGTGTGAGTATCTAAGCTGGGGTACGCGGGAGGGTCAGAGGTCACGTATTAAAGAAAATATTCAACATTTTGGGAAATACAGTAGGCTTGTTCTCTTTCTCGCCGACAGTTAAATGAGAAGACTGATACTGCGCTTGTATCTGTGCATTAAATATGAAGCAAAGTTTTTACACTTTGGTGTTTTTTTGGTGGGGGTTTCTTAACTTTGGACAGAGCAAGGCTAGCTTATCCGCTTGTCCAGCCTTTGTGCAAAGCTATGCTAACCGGTGGTCTTTAGCTTCATATTTACCGTGCAAACATGAGAGCTGTGTCTTTTGATCTAACCCTCCGCCAGAACACAGATAAGTGTATTTCTCAAAATGTTGAACTATTGCTTTAAAAATGTGAAATGTCATGTTAAGACCCTGGAGTAGGATTGAGTTAAACTCTGGATTAACTGGAAACACCTCATACACACTCACCAATAGCGTGCCAGCATGTTCCCTCCTCCCTTTGGACATCACCAAAGTCTCAGCAAGTAAATCTACCATTAGCATGAAGCCAACAGGTTTTGGTTGACGGTTCACATGTGACTGGCTACTCAGTCGGTCCAAAATCCAAGCAGCCCCTCCTTAAATTACCTTTTTTCATTTAGATTATTTTGTTTATTAGTTACAAAGTCTTCATCTGAGTCATTTTTCTGTGTCTAGTGTCTCTCAATTATTAATAAATGTAATAAAGGGGAAAGCATTCTCCTGGTGACCTTGGTTCTTCATAGACTTAAAAGTTCTATAGTTCTCTCCGTCTGTTATGCTTCAATAAGCTCCCTACGCTGCATCGAGACATTCTTTATTTGTTCTGCAAATATAACGAATTGGATACGCGGCCACAACAGAGCCAACACTGTGTGGTGTCAGTGTGATATTAAGAGACAGTCACACACATCACTTGATCATCGGGCCTCCACGGCACAAGTGGCTTCCTTTGTATCTTATCTTATCCGAGGGAGTCACACAACTTGTATTTAGCCGGAACTAAAGTAACCGTCCCATGTGAAGATTGCACCTAGTGATAGGCTTATCTTCCCCCGCTCACAACTACACGATCAGAAGGCAAACAACAATGGTTCACAACTCCTCAGAGAGCATCTCATTCCTGATAAATTAAAAAAAAAAAAAAAAAAAAAGGAGTGGGGGGTGGCTTTGGGCCCCTATAGCATCATAAAAGCCACTGCTCCAACTTTGGAGTATTTTCCAGTTATGTTACATTCTCCATAGTTAAGGTTATGATCCTTAACATTTTCAAATGGAGATCTCTTTTATCGCTGCTGCAGACTGATTTAACAGTGACGATGCAGTCGACACCGAGTTCACGAAAGCTTTCACATTTGCTGTGTCTGGTAGCTCTCTCCCAGGAAAATGTTGTTGAGCACAGGAGATGATACATTTCACATTTCTTGCAGCTGCAGCAGCCTGACTGTAATAAACAGAAGAAGAACCGAGTAGCTAGCATGAACAGTGATGATAACCACAATGGCTTAACAGACAAAGAAAAGGCTGTGAGTTTATTGAAACTTATAGGTAATCAGAATTAAGTACAATACTCTCCACTTTTAACCATTTGACTTCATAACAAAAATAATGAAAACACACCTGGATATTGCAGAATACCTCCATAACTTTAGAGACAATTTCCTGAACCACCTGAAATACTAGAGAGCGGGTTATATACGGAAACTGACTTAGACAATATCTTTCTTTTCGCAGAGTGTTTACTGTGAAGCTCAGAAAACACAGAGGATGTCTGACAAGGAAGAAATGGCTTCAGATGGGAGCCTGAATGTTACACTGACGCTGAGACTGCTGATGCATGGAAAGGTAATTGACAGATGTGGAAATAGTTGAAATAATTTTGTGTATTTTTGTAGTAATAACCTAATGGTGTGATACCATGTAATACCATGTCATTGCTGTTAAATGGATTAACTCCTGCTCTAAATTTGAAAAGCTGTTAAGAGAAAATCTTGTGTGTTGCCACTTGCTGAAGCGTTGCTATCTTTTAATTCACAGGAAGTTGGCAGCATAATTGGGAAGGTATTTTTTGTTTTACAGTCCATCAGCTTTTTTTTATTCATACTGCTCTCCTTCTGATTGTCTTGTTTTCTTCTTCTTATAAAACTAATCAAGCCTATTGTTTGGTCATTTCTTACATGATTCCAGAAAGGAGAAACGGTCAAGAAAATGAGGGAGGAGGTGAGAATTCACTTTGACATCTATAATTTTTAATTAATATACAATTTAATGTGTTCTGGCAGATCAATTACAACTAATCAAAGCTGGAATAATTGTGGATATGTGTTTCCAGAGTGGCGCTCGTATCAACATATCAGAGGGATCGTCTCCTGAGAGAATAGTTACCATCACAGGACCTACAGAGGGCATCTTCAGAGCTTTCTCTATGATCGCGCAGAAGTTTGAAGAGGTACAGCAAAACAAATACGCAACAAACTCTACTGCAACGTTCCACAAATTGTCAATAAAATACTATTGTTTAACAGAAGAATTTAAGAGAGATCCTTTGAAGACCGTGTCTGAAATCTAAAGGACAGTGAATGCACCTTTTCCTCAGTCCTGTTAAAAAAAAAAAGACATTCTTACAGTGCTGAAAAAAAAACAGCCTAGTTTTGAATTCTCCCTCAGGACATTACTGCAGCGATGACAAACACCAACGTGACAAGCAAGCCACCTGTGACACTTCGCCTGGTTTTCCCAGGGAGCCAGTGTGGCTCACTGATTGGCAAAGGAGGCTCAAAGATCAAAGAGATCAGAGAGGTAGGAGTCCTTTTCCTATTTATATTTCTATCAGGAAATTATTTTTCTGCACCCAAATGGGGACAGAAAACCTCCACCCCAGGTCTCCGTCACTTCGATTATCAAACGCTCCAGTCAAACTATTCTTCCTTCTCTCTTCCTTAAAATGCGTGTTTTTTTTTTTTTTTTGGTTGCTGCTCATGAAAATCCCACTGATTATGCCTGTAAAGATCAGCGGAGGCTGAATACTCATTCTGAATGGACAATATTTGTGTACGCCTCTTCAAATATTGGAGCATGCGTTGCTATTTGGTTTGCAGCTGCTCCCTGCATGTCAAAATGTGTTCGGGGTAATTTGCGGGTGCTTGAAACATCATTTCAATTTGGGTGATGGGATGCTCCTTTCAGCAATAAATAGGCTTTGTTTCTTCTGCTGTCTGGCGATGTTAAGACCACAGGCGCTCAGGTTCAGGTGGCAGGAGACATGCTGCCAGACTCTACAGAGAGGGCTGTCACGATCTCCGGCACTCCGCAGGCCATCACTCAGTGTGTAAGGCACATCTGTTCTGTCATGCTGGAGGTAAGCACCGTCAGACAGCAGATGATCTTCACGTTCAGCAGCTCTATTTAGGTGTCAAGTATGTCACGTTTGTTCAGGCTGTGGTCAAAGCTATTCACTAGCACATTTCGAATATTTTCAGTCGGAGCGATGTATTACTTTTAGCTTACTTTTTCAACTGTATATCCATTACTTTGAGCTAACTATTTTCCACTTCTCCGTTACCTTGCTAACTAGTTTTCATGCACTCTCAATTGCATCATGTGGTATTAATGTGTTACGACTGAATCAGGTTGATAGGCAGCTACTGATCATTGCGAATAAACAGCATTATAACGTTAACAGTTTTCAATCCCATTTGGCTGTGTATTTTCCTCCTTGACACAAATATGTGGATATCTTATTTGAAATCAAATCAGAATTTCTATTTTTCTGTTGAATTAGTAGGGTTTAGTTGAGTTAATTAGTTGAGCTCTCCACATATCCCCTGTAACTGCAGAAGTACCACCTGGGGTACCAGTACCCCTGGAAGGGAATCACTGAAGCGCAGTATAGTTTTTTATAGAGATTTATAGAAGTTTGAAAACATCGGTAAAATGGGTTCCTTTATATAATGTTAATCTTCATAAAAGAATGAGTTTAGATTTCCGTTCAGAATTCACTTGACCTCCATCCAGTTCCTTATTTTCGGGTCGATTCGGAGTTCTTTGGTCCAAGGTTTCATGTAACTTTCAACTAATGAATGTGTTATGAAAAGATACAGCAAGTGAAATCAAAAGGGATATAAAATGCCTCAGTGGCCGTAAGATTTCTTTTCTTAGCTGTGGCGGTGAAAAAATGTTTCTCCCTTTTTTGTTGGCATGACTGTGTCTCTAGTCTCCACCAAAAGGAGCGACTATTCCCTACCGTCCCAAGGCCATACCTGCAGGAGCCCATGCAGTATTAGCGCCTCAGCACTCTGCACAAGTAAGTAGCCATATCGGGGCTATATTAAAAAACTAACAATTTAAAAGTATCCTTATTTTGTGGGATCTCAGAGTCACCCTGATCATTAAGCGTATTTTCACCACTAGAGGGCCACGTATGTGTAAGGGTGCGAGCAGAGGGAGAAGATAATGATCTTATTAAAAAGTATTCAGCCAAGCTGTATTGTGCCATTGATATGAATAACAGCCATTTACATTAATAATTCTCCTGCAGTGTGAAATTTGAACGATGTCGTGACTAAAGCTCATGTTTTCCATGAGCTGGCTAGCTCCTGTCCTGATTTTGGCACAGTCTGTTCTGACCTATCAGACATCTGTTTATGTTATTGGATTTCTGGCCATGGTCAAAGAGGGGGACAAACAGCAGATGACATTTAGATGAGATTCCATCAAATCTATACACATTAGAGCTATGGAAAAGAGGACGGGGATGGATTTTCTGAAATGCAGGCACTGCACTGAGTGTGCTCTTCATACTCTGTGACAAATTCATATTTCAAGCGACAAGTTAGAACATGTGTGCACCTCTCAATCAAATAACCGCATCGCTTCTCTTATTCCTTCCAGGCCTTTGCAATCCCAGGGCAGTATGCTTTTGCACATCAAGATGTAAGTATATTCACTTGAGTGACTGACATCTGCCCTAATGACCTACTCCTGCCCACTCCTTCCAAGCCACCACTACGCCCTCTGTGTACCCTACTCTGCAAAGATGAAACTTCAGTAACCCTGATCTGTTGACATTACTAACTCTAACTCACAGTAGCAGCATGCATTGATTGAAATGGGATCAAAGATCTTAAGAGTTCATAATCAGTTGTAGCTTTGTAGCCAGAGATGTGAGTGTATTTTCAGATGACTGCCATGAGAAGCCAGCATGCTTTCTGAGGGAAATGAATCTCTTCACACTGACACCATCTGTGATGTTTGTGAACTTCAGATTGGCTCTGTATTGTAGTTGTCAGCTCCTCTGAAATAATCCAGTTTGATTGGTTAGCTCTAACTTCCTTCCTACCCTGCAGTTGACCAAGCTTCACCAGTTGGCTATGCAGCATATCCCCCTCCCTTCCCTTGGGCAGAGCAACCCTACCTTCCCTGGTACGTACCCACAGCTCCAGGGAAGTCCATCTATCCCTCTGTCTTCACTCCTCTTTGAATCACACCATCAAAACAACCCTGTCACTTCAGAGGGGATCAAGGATGTCTCCATTCTTTCAGAGTTTACAGACTCTCACAATTTTTTTTTTGTAGACGGTAGCTTTAAAGATATGCATATACATCAAAATAGATCTCTTGCATTGGTATTTGCATCTATCTGTACCCAAAAAGAAAATGAAAATTTTAATCCCACAAACAAGTTTATTGTCAACCATCTTGAAAGTTAGTCAATGAAATATTTATAGTCCAAAAGAGTGTGTGACAGTTTAAAGCAGACAGAATGATACAAAAGATAGAATACGAAAAAAGAGAGTTCTCTGAGAGGGAAATGTGAAAAATGACAGAAAATATTTACAGTTTAGTAAATATTTCATCATTATCACTATCTCTCATATCCTCCCAAAATTTGCCCAATTTCCCCTCTCCAAAAAAACAAATCCTAATCTCTCGACCCCATCCTTCACCTCTGCAACATTTCTCCTCTAAATCTAACATCGTCATGGCCAGACCATCCCTGACCTCAACCACCCCATGTACTCATATATCATCCACAACTAACTGAGAACAAAACATTACAACATTATGATTGCATTGGCAAGACTGGTGTGATAAAACTTATGAAACCTTCTCATTTTTAATAAAAAAGTAGCTTATCTTCTTGTAGTGATGTAAAATACGTGTATAGAACGTGTGTTGAATACATATATACAGTATATGTGTCTAACTAGAGAGATTTTTGTGCCATAAGCCATTTTTGTGTTCCTAATTTAGCAGTGTAACAGGTATAAACTAGACAAAGTAGGGCAACTTGTCATGCCATGAAAGTGGAAGCCATTAGCACCATACTGTTGTTAGCGTTCCTTGTCCTACTTTGCAGGATTGGATGCATCTGCCCCCACAAGTTCACACGAGCTGGCAATACCTAATGATGTAAGTGCCACATTGTTTGTGTTCCTCAAGCACTAAAACTCACACTGATAATCCTCATGCTCCTGACTTCAGTAACACTTTTGTAGGAGGACAGCTTTAATGAGGAATTTTTGGACACTGGTGTTTCGCCTTCTTAGCTGCGGAAACTAATTTATACTTTGTCTATTTCTGGCGAACATAAATTATTGCACAAATTCATAGCACACATCATTGCAGTGCTGTTAGTAGCAGTATTAGCTTGTGGCTTGAA
Source organism: Xiphias gladius (assembly GCF_016859285.1). Classification (NCBI taxonomy): domain Eukaryota; kingdom Metazoa; phylum Chordata; class Actinopteri; order Istiophoriformes; family Xiphiidae; genus Xiphias; species Xiphias gladius. The sequence continues at coordinate 21,179,054 of NC_053410.1, forward strand.
TATCATTAAAATATATATGTATCAATATAATATCAGTTTTTCAAAGGCTACATAGCAGTCTATTAGTTATTCTACTTTAGCCTTTGATAAGATTAGTTTCAGCTATGCTGCATCATCAAAAGAGAAACATTAGCAAAATAGACGTCTTAGATAAATGTGTTTTATATTTCTATAGAGTTACACATACAACCAAACCTCTGCCATAAGTTGATAGCACTTTCATGTCCGTACGGTAAATATGAAGGTGGAGCCAGCAGCTGTTAGCTAAGCAAAACATTCGGACTGAGAGGGGGTAACAGCTAGCCTGGCTCGGTCCAGAGGTAACACAATATCCAGTTACGTCTCGTTTCTTTAATCTATACAAAAACTGAAGTGTACAAACAGATTAAACAAAGGAGATGAGCTTAATTGGAGGTGCTGTTAGGGGGATTATGTTATCTTTGGATGGAGCCAGGCTACCTGTTTCCCCCGTTTGCTGTTTTTGTGCCAAGCTAGGCTAACTGGCTGCTGGGGGTAACTTCATATTTACCGTACAGACATGCCAGTGATATCAATCCTCTCATCTAACTCTCAGCAAGAAAGCAAGTAAACACATCACCCAAAATGTCAAAAAGTTCCTTTACAATAGTAGAGTAGCAAAGCCAGCAACCTAGTGACGACGCTCAGAATATCGCCAGATTGCATTGCATTTGATCTTATAACTACAGATAGGAGTTTTACTAATAGGGGGTGTAGTGCACCATGGAGATGTTTTCTGCTGTTACAATAACACAGCCAGGAATTTGGTTTTCCTCTTTGTCGCTTCCAGATGTTGTTTTGAAATCTAATTCCCCCAAATCATGGAAACTCTTATTCACATGTTTCTCCCCTTCTAGTTTATTGGGTGCATAATTGGGAGACAAGGCAGCAAGATCAATGAGATTCGCCAGGTCTCTGGAGCTCACATCAAAATTGCCAGCGCCACTGATGGCTCAGCCATGCGCCAAGTCACGATCACAGGCTCGCCGGCCAGCATCAGTGTGGCCCAGTACCTCATCAATGCCAGGTAAGACATTATGCAGGGCGGCCACGTCCAGCAGGGCTTCACATCACAGCCTGATGATAAGACAGCCAAACTCAATGTTATTGTATAAAGGCAGAGTTATTGTGCTCAGGGTGAGGCTGGATTTGTTCCATCTCACTGCTCCGTTCTCTTGACTGCATTAAAATCCTTATTGTCTCTGCTTTCTAACACATTCCTTCTTTGATTCTTATGTTTTCTCCTCTCTCTCACCTCCCTTCTCTTTTGTCTCACCCATCCTCCCCCGTTTCGTTTTTCACTCTCTTCTCTTAACTCCTCACCATCTCAACCTCCACCCCCTCACCCTTCCTCCAAAACGTCACGACCTGCAGCTTAGAGATGGCTAAATACACCATGCAGGCCGCTTCCTCAGCGACCCCAGTTGACCTCAACATGAGCTTCTCTCAGTCCGCTCCCACTGCCTCCACTGCTGCTACCTCTATGGCCGTCCTGGCGGCCACCACCCCAGCCCCAACCACCATTAACGTCCACTCTCCCTCCACCTTACCAACCATCCAAAACCCACACTACGCCGTCCCTGTTTCCAGCCTTCTTGGCATGAAAACGCTCCCTGTCCTGGCTGTCCACCCAGCAGCTGCTTCCAGCCTAACACAGGGTTTATCCCCTTACACCGCAAAAATGCCAACCTCCGGCATCAAAAAATCTGAGCGGCAGAAGTTTGCTCCTTATTGATGTGTGCTTTTGAGGTCTAGTCAGTATAGCTGATTGGTAAGAAATTATCAAAATATGTCAACTTATTTAACATTAAGGATCTAGGCTTAAAAATAGCTTACACCAGGGTGTGTAAGTTTTGCAAGTATAGCACTTGTTTTCCATAAATCAGGAGAAAGGATGGTAGTATAAAAAAAAACATGTCCTCATTAATTAAAGCAGGCAGCAGAGGTGAATATTAAATCAGTATTATCTTACAAACATGCATAACAATTCCTTTGAGTAACTCAGGCTTGTAGTAGTATCCTAGAAAAAGATATTTTTCAAATGGATTCATGTTACAGAGCTTTATATGAAGACTTACACCAGGAGATGTGTTTTCCCACGATGCAAATATTGACTTAGTTTCCTGTCAGTGTAACTAGTTTACAATCAGTTTTTTGTTAGAGAATACAAATTAGTATCATAAGAGGTGGTACTTTGTTGGCAGCAGGCTGTTAAAATGTTTGTCTTGTACAATAGAAGTCAGTGTGTTAAGTATTTCTTTTAACAAGGATTGCTCCACTCTTCTGTCATATTTCCCCCTCTCCTTCACTATAGGCTGTCCTCAGTGCTAACAGGCTTGGGTGTTCTGTAGTAGCGCTGCACTGTTGAAGTTCTGATGGGATTATCCTAAAGCCACACTGGATTCTAGTGGATTTCACTCTACACAGTAATCCTGTAGAGCGGGACTGGCCTAACTAATTCATTTACTGTTTCTTTAGCGTGTTTCTTGTTTACTCTCCAACCTAAATGAGTGGAATGCTTCGACTTTCAGCATCTGAAATGGACGCTGAGCAATTATTGTAATAAATGTTTTATTCATGTGTTTCTGATGTGGGTCTACCCCCAGACAATGCAGATTTGTTATATTTGCTGATGAAATGACTGAAATAAATGGGACTTTTTATGAATGCAGGTTTGGTTGAGTCTTTTCTAATTTTGTTGATGCAGAAAAATCTTTTACAATTTTGCACAATACTCTGACCCTAAATAGAAACATCAGCTCTGAGGATTTATGCATTGTTTACTTTTAAGTGGCTTTAAGCTTTAACTGTACATAAATCAGGGCCACACCAGCATTTAAGCTATTTTGTATTAAATATCGTGTCAGAGAAAAATCTCCATGGTGCCAAAAAACGTTTTGGTAGAAACAAAATATTTAAAAATATGAGTTTAGTAGACATTGCATACACGCAGTGGATAAAGAAGTTGAGCACCTGCTGGGATATGATGTGATATTTGTTGAATTTCAAACTTTATTGATGCAAATCATTGTGATATAATTAATCGAAGTTATAAACAAACTGAGGTAATATTTTTCCAAGTGTTTGTCTGAAAGCCCAAAGACTATACACAGCAAGGTGTGAGACTCATAGCAAACATAGCATAACTGTTCTCCATCTTTTGATATTTTTCCTCCACAGCCTGCACGTAAAACATTAAACAGCAGTGATACCGAAATATAGAGAACTACAGAAAGCAGTAACAGTGGCCATTAGCAATGTGCAGCACACAGACGTGTAGAGATTTTCGGCAGGTATACAAAGACAACTCTGCACAAACTAGTCCATGGTGGATGCAGTTTGTTGATGGCAGAGGGCACAAAGCTCCAGCCCAAGCAAACTTTTCCTCCTGCACTCCCCCAGAAAAACAGAAGCCAACTTGGACTAACCTCACAGTAAATATTCAACACATGCCGTGGCAAAAATTCTCACGGGTCCCGAAAAGAGAACAACTTAACCTCCAGGTGTCCACTAAAGCATACTGCTAAGGGGCAGGTAGGGTAGAGTCTAGCCACTCCTTGTTCCTCTGTGTCCCCGCCACCGTGTCCCACTTTACCCTTGCCCCTCTTTGAATCTGACTTCACCCCCTTCTCACTGTAAAAACCAGGAGGTGGGAACTTCTGCTCTGCCCTGATCCGTGGAGGACGGGTAGCGAGCCGTGTGGGCCATTTTCACAGCAGGGCTCGAAATGCTGAAGTGGAGATAATCAATAGTTAATGGGGGCAGAAATGTAATGACAGTGAAAGATGACATTTCAACCTCGGGGAAGGTGTAGCAGCGGAGAACAGGGCTGCGTGTAGGTTGATGTGTGCCCGGGGCAGTTATGAGTTCACAGCCAGCTTCTAATGCTATATTAATGATTTCCTTTTTCAAACCTGACACGGACAGGAGTGAGGGGCCCATTTCTGGAGCCTGCTGCCTTCATGCAGTTTTGAAAGGCAATTTAGAGGCAAATAAGTATGTATATATATATATATATATATAAACATTTTAGGTGCATAACCACTTGAAGGTTTGTGGCATTTTGGAAGTCAGGGCTGTCTCTCAATGTCGGATGAAAAATCACTACAATACTGTAAAAAACAGTTTTCTATGGACAGACCCACATGTCTAAGGTGCCTTATTGTATTTTTTTTTTTTAACTTTGTCTATGGTGTTCCCTCAGTTTTTTTCCACAGAACTTCTATTTGCCATTGTTGATATCATACAGCTTGATACTTGCTTAAATGCTTAAAGTAGTACTAATACTTCTTATAGGAACTTATCATGTTTTTGTGATACAGTGACCTAGACCTTGCGTTGTGTTTTTTTTTTTTCATCTATTGCAATCCTATAATATTTCTATGGCATCCGTACTCAGGCGTCTTGGATAGCAGTGAAGTCCGTCACCTGTCATGCTGTAGGTCGTCTGTGTGCATGCAGGCCTGGAGAGCGACGACGCCGAGCTCACGTCCCCAGTATTGCCCTCTGTTGCCGTTCGTTCGTTCGGGGGCGGGGGGGGGCTTTAGCGACCCGAAGGGAGGTTTTACATTCTGCCAGTGGTGCAAGAGGTAAAAGTAGCAACACCACTCTAATAAAACACAGCCTAGTGCTGCGTCCAAAACGAACTAGTAAAGTGCAGCAAAATGTACCTGAGGTGTAAAGATAAAAGTACCCCCTATGCAGCAGACTGGTCTCTGGCAGAGTTATAATTTATATGATAATACTGGATTACTATTACTGAGGCATTAACATTTAATGTGATGGCTGAGAAAGGTGGAGCTCATTCTAATCATTTTGTATATTATTGGGTGGTGTAATTTACTGTATAACGATGCATCGTGTTTTAGTATCTCATTGCACGCTTTTAAGCCACGCTGTGGACCGCACCACCACAGGAACCCGCCGGGCGGATTCCCCGTGGACCCGGCCTTTCTGAAACCCGTGCCACGGACCCGCGCGGCTCCCGCCGTCCTACCCCACCCCCAGGTGTCACGGTGGCCGCGGGCCCGCCTACATTTCGAGTGCCCTCCTCCTCTGTGATGCGCTTTGGTCTTTTGTCGTGCGCTAACAAAACCAGCCAGGGGCCCAAGACCGTGTACGGAAACGGCCTCCTAATTCGAGATAATGAAGTGAAGTCGTTCATCACAGCGGAGTGCGCGAACCTCATGAACCGAGCTGGGAAACATCCATCCGGCTAATTGACTGCCTGTTGTTCCTCAGTCATTTCAAACTGCTCCATCTAGTGGCCCCTCGGCTGAACGTGACGCCGGAGCGCCACTGCCCCCGTTTATTAAATTATTTATTTATTTTTTATTTTTTTATTTTTTTGCAACCGTGAGAAATAAAGTGCCAGCACAGAGCAGGGACAGCGGTGGCAGCGCGGCACTTGCAAACAGAGGCGGAGGATCGCCGGCGACGGAGCGCTCCTCTCACTCACTGTGGCGATTAAAGTTGAGGGCGACACGCTGATGACCTGCGAGCATCCTCCGGGGAAGCTGTGCATTTGACGGGCTTAACGAGCGTCAGTTTCCATCGCCTCACTGCCGATCAGTTGTCGCCGCTTTAGCGCCGCTGTCCAGCGGGTCCGAAGGCTGCGTTTCAGCCCAGGGCACTGGCGGATTACGGGCAGACTCCGAGGAGGATCACAGGTGAATCATGTCAGTGTTGCCGTGTGGGGATGCCGCCTGTTATTCGTGCATGCTGGACTAGATTGCTTGAATGCCCAGGTTTCACGTCAACTTTGGGAATGAATTTCAGGAAGATGTCACTCACTCGAGGTTACAGTAAAGCCCCCCGTGCCTGCCTGAAAATTAAAATGCATCTATCACAAAGGCCTATATATATATATATATATATATGCAAGTGAGCTTGATGTGGCAAACTAATGCCGACTGTTGAAATCTGCAGAAAAGGCTGCCGCACCTGTAGAGGCTAGGTAGGTGTCCGCGTAAGTGAGCTGTGTTGGCATCTTGATGTAAACAGGACTGGGGAGGCTCTTAAGGAGCATCAGAGGGATTTGAGTCTCTGCACAAAGACTCTGTCTGCTTACACACTTGGGGATGCAACAACCAGTCAGCACAGCTTCTGACAGTGGACTAGGCAGCCCCGCACAAAATACAATGTATTCACGGTGTTCAGCAAAATAGGTGGTTGTATGATGACATGGTCTTTATTTGATTTTATTATTTATTTCATTTTTTATTTTTTTTATTATTTTTTTTTGGAAAATATAGCTGCTTGTTTTTGGTTTTTTTGGGGGTGGTCCTTTTTGCAGTTATGATCACTAAATGGAGATTTATTCACATCTTTCTTTAAATGTCAATACATTTCTGGGTGTGACACACAGGACTTTGGCATAAATCAAAAAAGCTGCATCATCGTCACACACATCATCATCATCATCATCTTTTCTTGTTCTCTCGGAGGAAAAGACATTAAGATGAATTACATTCCGATGTATTTTCGGCTTCAGACTTTTCCTGGCAGGCTTTGTGTGCGAGCAAATTCCCACCTTGTTCCACCACATAATCTTAAGATTATATGACAGCTTTGCAGGGGCTGTTGGTTTTGCATTGCATGTTTAGGCAAACTTTCTTTTGATTTGGGTCACTTGTAAGATTTACAGTCAGAGGATAAAATTCAATAAGACAGCCCTGCAGCAATCTTTACTCACTGGCAGATGGCTTAATACTTTTGGATCCTGCTTTAGTGTCCCTTATTGCTCTAACAGGATTTCCTAATTTCACACTGTTTATCTGTATAAAAAGGAGTTTTAAACATGGCATCATTAATTCAATGCTTTCTCAGCCCTGTCAGATCCAAGCCTACTAGCCTCCACTGTCTAAACATTTCACATCTCGTCCACCATGATCTGCTTTGTCATAAATTGAAGTAGATCTCAAAGTAAATTGTTGCATTCTCCCACGTCCCGTCGATAGCGTGTTGGGATGTTGGAACAGTGTAAGTAGGAGGATTTTTTAACGTGCGATAAATGAAGTGCACACGGTGACAAGGGCATTTTGTGTGTCTGAGTTAATTCTAGCCCCGAGGAGATGGTTTTCCTCTCAATGACATCCAGTTTGATTTTACAGGGGGACACCGCAGGAGTTTTTTATTCCTCCAAGACAATGTGAATTGAATGTTTGCTTGTTTTGGAGGCTCATTGTCAGACTGACATATTGTATGGCCCTAAACAGAAATCAAAACTAGAAGGACGCAGTGAGCCCCACCACTGCTGTATGACTTTCTCTGCTGCGATCCTTTTCTGTCACATTTGCAGTCAGATAAACTTTGCAAATTTGCCAAGTTATTCTTTTAAATACCGGTCCTTTTCATTGAGACCAAGTGGTGATTAGAAATAAACAAACAAAAACATCTTAGCTCAGGTGTGGAAAATTCCTGGAGATTAGAGCGCTGCCTCAGTACATTTGGCCTATTTATAGCATTATTGTGTGAGTGAAACAGCTATCAACCTCCCTGGAAGAAACCTCTGTGAGTGACATCCGAGAAGACAGCGAGAGGCAGGTCAACCTTAACACATCTTAACTGCCAGGCTTTGTACCATTGAAGCCCTGCCAATTCAATCTGTCCGGCTAATAGTATCTTATTAGTCAAGGTAGAGCTAAAATGTGACTCTGAGCCCAGGTTGTTGTGTCAAGACTTATGGGCCTTATTCATCCTGCTGGGTAATGAAAAAGACAATAATTTATGAGTCATAAATCAATGCGAAGGTGAGCCGCACTGAACTGTGAACTAACAGCCAGGTTTGAATCCTTGCTTGATTAATCATTGTTTCTGCACCTCACCGGTCAAATCGGCTATGTTCAATAGCCTGAGATGCAAACAGAGCTTTGGCCTTTGACAGAGGGATATTTATATCTACAGTGACGATAATGACTGAACCTGCTCCTGGTGCCAAACACAGGCTGATGTTGACTTCATTCTCTCTAGCGCAGGGAGCCGCGGCAGCATATAAATGTCAGAATAACAAAATGGAACTTTGTTATTGTGAAATTAGCCATTTACAGAGGATAATTATAATTTTCCTGCTGCTGCACAGTCAAAGTTCCAATCCAGTGTATATCTAATAATTATAGTTAACTGCGTGCAGAAAATCCAGCTGTAGAGCTTTCTGAAGTCAGAACAGGTCACATTTAAGGAGGAGGGGAATGCATTTTTAATGTATGGCAAAGTCAGGTCCTGTTAATATTACAGTCTGGCCACTGTGGATATTGGATAGGTGATGTGATGTCAGTATCTGTAAAACTGCCCTCGTTTCGACCCAAATATTGTTATTATTTAGTGTTTCCCCAGAAATATGAAAACACACACTCACACACACTCACACACATATATATATATATATATACATATACATATACATATATATATATATATATATATATATATATATATATATATATTTGATTGCTGCTTTTGAAGGCTTGCTTTTGAGTAAAAATACACAGTGGTACAGAAATAAGCAGAAATTTAAATTACAGGTTTTACATAATATTTATGTAGCTGCGGTCATGGAGCGCGCCCTACATTAGGACAACATTGCCTGGCAATAATCTGACTGTGGTTTTTTTATGTTGGCTTTACTTCCTCATTGTTTGGCTTGTAAAAATTTTAATAATTGTTTTGTAATGAACAAACCTATAAAAGATCAATAACAGAAGTCCAAACACACTTATTTGGGTTTTTGAATCACAGATATAGAGCATATTCAAATCTATTGTATTTAACTATGTTTTATAGTTTATTATTCACTGAAGGATTGATTTCCACAGTGATACTGAGTTCTTATGTTTTTGAATATTGTATTTCATGGAAATCAGCTTCCCCTGCTGTTGAGTTTCAGCGGAGGTCCCCTTGCTGGTTGACCTGTCAGGCCCGAGGTTTGGACTGACAACTTTCACATCCCTGGTCTGGGCACTGTCTGACCATAGCAGGCTGGCTCAGTGGTGGAGGAATTAGAGAATGAAACTCAGTTCATTTAAACTCTCATACAGCTCGATCAATAAACTATGATAATATGAGCAGAGATTTTTTAGTAGTATGTATATTTAAGACCTACATTTTACTCCGGGGTGTTCAGTTTGTTTGCCAGTTTCCACACACTAAATCACCTTGCACAGCTTCTGCTTTCAACATTATTTATTAACCAAAAATCAATTAAAGACATTAGATTTCAATTTAGCACAAGAGTAAAGCTAAGTGGAGGTATTGGTTTTATAGGACTCTCTATCATGCATGTGTGACCACGGGAGTTGTCTGCCCCATTCCCAGAACTTTTTGTCTAAACCATTACAGGGTAATACAAACTGCATGGTGTTGCATTTTAAAATTTACCAGAATTTGACTGAATATTTCTCATATATATTTCTTTTTAATTGACCATTTTTGGCTTGACTTACATGCCATTTGAGCACTTTATGTCATTTGTTAATTGCTTGGAACACTTCAGTATTTGGAACCATGCCGAGACCTGTCACTAGCTGAACAACAAGGAAACCACATGACCCCTCAGCTCTGTGTGGTGGAAAAAGGTAGACTGTTCTCCAAGACAAAAATATACAACTAATTCTCCAGCGTTAATTATTGTTTGTTTTCCAGAGATAATTATTTGGATCTGACAAGTGTTAATTGAGAGTTGTTTTTCCTCATACAGAGCTGATTTTTGCTGTGAAGTGGGTGTTCAAATGTGTCAGAAGTGTGAATGAACTCGGTGATGTTGGCTTATATAAACTCTAGTATGCTGCTGATTGATGGCTGCAGCTAGTAGTTAGTATAAGGCTTCACTGAGCGTGGGCCGTTTCAGGTCACACCTGTGCAGAGTTTATGAGTCTCAATGTGGCATATTCTAGCTATGCTGGTAAAAACAGAGGATTACGACATCAGGTTCTGATCCTAAAAGAGACCTTACAGAAACATGGTTGCATTTTATCACAGATGATGTGCTTATTACACTCAAATTACTACTTACAATTTGTCTGGATAACAGTCCATAACAGAAGCTTGTAGCAAATGTCTTCAGAGATGTGTAGAGAGACACTGTATCGTATCTTTATGTCAGTTCATAGTTGTGTTTTTTTTCTTTCCGGCCATGTCATTGCTAGTATTCAAGATAAAGCAGTGAAGCAAAAAAAAAAAAAAGAATTCTCTGCAGGGCTTCAGGGCAAAGATAAATCCATGACCTTTCACCAAATAGCTTATGTGCAACATTAGAAATGTTAGAGAGTTTGACATCACTTGAACATGAGTGGTAAGACCCACAAGGGCATCTTGAAAATGTTTAGTGATATAGGACTTATACCATTATACCAGAAAGGACTAATTCCAGTCTAGCCTGTAAAATTGCATGACATTTGACACACATTATGCTGTGTGGCTGAGAATTAATTAGACAGACATTTAGAAAAGATGTGGTCTGTATTAAAGATGCCAAGATGGCATTAGGATGTAATGAATGTAGCAAATGATTTAATTTGCAGATCCAGAGAATCTACATGAAGTTGTAAAGATTTTGTTGTTATGGGATACAGACGATGTTGTTTTATATTTTCTTATTGTTAACAAATGCCATGAAAAGACCAAAACCAAAACTGTGCAAGTCTCTCCGACAGTAGTTTTCAAGCCTATTACTGAAGACATAAATCTTTACAACAGGTTATCTATATACAGTAATCATTTCTATTTTCAAAAGGGTCTGTATTTGTATACAAAAGCTGGGCACTGCAGTTTTAAGCAATAGTTACTCAAACAGAAGTAAATAGTGCATTTTTGAGGGGAGTGTTTTCAGCCGCGGATTAATACACAGTTGGTGCTGTAGTGAGTACTACACCACCAATACACAACACCACTTTAAGCGACTGGGTGTTACTGGCTCGGCTCAGCACACAATAACAGTAATAATAACACAATAACAGATCAGCAAGTTATTTTAGCTAGCTAACAACTAACTAGCTTGTTTGCTGAGTGCACTAGTTCATGTTACAATTGTGTATTTCCTGTGACCAATTTAGCACTGTAAAATGCACTACATCTACTTGTTTTACTTCTTAGAAGCCTTCTTATAAGTCACAACACTAGCATGTTCACACAGGGAAAAATTTGACAGGAATTTGCTATAATGTTCAGAGAGGCAACATATTTTTTGAATGAATAAAGCGCTACATTTATTAACAGCAGCGGCGTCACCAGGAGATGGTTGGGGTGGATGGTGGGTCTGTCACACCGCATATCGGGCTTTGCATCCAGAGTCCAGTCTGGGGTTCGGTTTAGGCAACAAAAACACTTTGTTTAAGATTAGGGAAAATGTAATCAAACACATTGTGTCTAAGGTCTCTGTGAACAACTTCTTAGTAAACCCTGTTACATTTGGGTTTGACTCAAAATAAGCTACAGTGTGTGTGTTCATTGTAATGAAGGATCATGTTAGCAATTACAACAGTGTGGCTCACTGATATTTTTTAATTGTTTGTTGCTGGTTATGATCTTTTCATGGGATCTGTTGGCAGTGAGGAAAAATATAGATTTATTGGCCGACTTATCCCTCAAGATACCATGATGCCGTGGCTAGTTTTTGCCCGCTTGACAAGCAGCCTGAGAGCCACCCAGGGGTCGGTCTGACAGAGAGCACAGCGGCAGCAGTAGCAGCAGCAGTATCTGTGTGACAGCTAGTAACAGTTGTTAAGGTGGAGAGGTGAGGCAGAGAAAAGCCAAATGAGGTCCTTTTACTAATGAGCCCCCCCCCCCGCCGCCCCCAGCTGCAGCAGCATTATCGGTATTCACCTCGTTCTGCTTCCTCTCAGTTCCACAGCAGCTCCAAGGATTCTGCCTCAAACATAGCAATTCGGCTAAAACACCGCTCAAATACCACTGGCATGCCAGCAGTCAATTTCAACCTTTTTCCCCCCAGAAAGGATCAGAATCCATGAATATCAAAATGTATCACTTAAAACATATGGAGAGACTTTGGCTTCATAGTTGAGTCTGACATTCCAACATTATCTCTGCTCTGTCTATGTATTATCACATACCTAATCGTGTTTGCTTACTGTTTACTTAATGCTTAGTTGCTCTTCACCTCCTGTTTGGCGCTCCTAATCACTCTGTTGGAAATTAACTGTGTTCATTGAGGTTGACAAATTATCAATGTGCCGAACTATTCTACAACAAGAGCAGGCAGGACTTTACAGTTAATTGGAGAGACGGTCGATATGGCATATTCTCACCTTTTTTCAAAATCAGCTATAAATGTCATCACAACTGCAGGCTGTTGAAAGGAACTCAGCGACGACAGTGAACATTTGGGAAATAAATGGAAGTAGGCCACCACACACAGCAAAGCATCATAGCAGGCATTTGAATTTCAAGACGCCGCAGTAAATCAAGTTAAGCAAGAGATTAAAACAAAAACATTGACTGCAGCTTTTCAAAAATGTGCAGCCTCTGCAACATCTGCTTTTGATCCTGGGATTTCACTCGACTCGAGCTGTTGTATGTTGAATACTCACTGTGCTAAAAACTGTAAAGAAAGTGATGTGCTTTTATTTTTATTAAAACAAAACAATGAGAAATTTAGTGGGTTCTTTTAGAGAAAGTTTTGATGCATTTTCTGCTCTTGGCAAAGGCTGGAACAGATCTGGCTTTATTTTGAAGTGATATGGCTACTTCTGTCAGCTACAGTAAATTCCTTTTTCTAGACTAGAATTATGTTCTATTTTCAGATCAATTTCTGCTTTTGTACAGTTGACTGTGATTCATTTAAAAAAAAAACCCGACATTGATCGTGATTCTTTGTTCCATAAGAGGAGCAGGAGCTTAAGAGTGTTAGATTCTGGTCCTTCTTGGCCATTTTCCTCTTACCCTGTCACTGCTGGGACGATTGATGTAGGGAAGAATTACAGTACGAAGCAGTATCGATTTCCTAACACAGCTCTATGAATACTCCTTTTCCTGATGATCCAGTTCACTGATCCTGGAGACTTGCGTCACACTCGTTGGGATGTTTCCTTGACATGATAGAGCACTGCTCTGAAGTTGCCCAAATTTCTTGCACTGTTCTAGAGGCTAAATGAGACAAACCCCACACCTGGAATAAAAAGTGACAAAATACTGAGCACATAACCCCAGTTTAATTTTCTCTTTCCAGATGGACTGGCTCACACCTGAGATGTGAAGTGTGTTATGTGAGCCAAGGTGTTTTCCCACCTCGCTGGTGGTGGGGAGAGATGCTGCACTCCGTTGCCATGACAGCAGAGGTTCTCTTTGTTCTTGGGTTCCTGATGAGTGGTGCTCAGTGTAATCCTATAGCGAACGTACCAGTGAGCCGAGAACGTCTGCAAAAGGTGTTGACCCAAGCCAGGGAGGACAAGCATCAGGACAAGCAAGCCCTCGAGGAACCGCTGGGATATGGCACTCAGCAGCAGCCGGAGGAAATCAATACTTTGGACCCCAACAGGACTGCCGTGAGCCGCACCAGGCCAATTCTCAACTCCCAGGCACGAGGTTCTAAGGGCGGGAAGTCCCAGGAGCTGTGGAGTGAACAGGACAGCCTGAACCAAATAGACGAGGGCCCAACCAGTGACGTCACCCTCTCCCTGGACGCTATTGACGAGTACGCCTACCCAGACTACAGGGGGAAGGGATGCATGGATGAAAGTGGCTTTGTGTTTGCCATTGGCGAGCAGTTCACCCCAGGCCCTTCGACGTGCCCTTGCCTCTGCACAGATGAGGGCCCTCTGTGCACCAAGCCAGAATGTCCCAAGGTTCACCCTCGCTGCATTAAAGTGGACACTAGCCAATGCTGCCCACAGTGCAAGGAGAAAAAGAACTACTGCGAGTTTCGGGGCAAGATCTACGCCTCGCTAGAAGAGTTTAAGGTGAGCCCATTAACTGCATTCACTCATTTTTTGACATGCTCAAACTTGAAAGAATTGCTGACAGAACACTCCTCGCCCATTCAATGGAGTTTATCACAGGCACTACACAGAAACTAGTTACCTTGCCTCACAGCGTGCATGTGAGCAGGCAGGCAGATTTATAATGGCAAAGGTCAGCACTTGTCTTTTTTCTCATACAACGCCGGCATATTACCAGAGGCTGAATTTAGCAGTGCAGCTTCAGCAGGGTGTTACCATGTTCGAATTGTTGAAACACATGATAGAATTAGAGTTATAGTAATAATACAACTCTGCAGAGCACGCTGCTGCACATGGGTGTCTGTGAAGAGACATAGAGATACAACAGCGAGATCTTTAATGTTTTATCTTCTGACACTTCTTTGAAAGGCTAGACTCAGGATTGTAACGAGGCATAACACGTCTCTTATGAGATGCTACATTTACCAGTGCCTAATGCTTCCCGTCATGTTGGCAAGGTCTCAGCTGGAGGTTAAGGCTAATATGGAATTTTCTTTTCTTTTCTTCTAACTCACGGTGTTACCCACAGCTCTATGTCAAGTCTCTGCCGAGGGATATCTACAGAAAGCTCTACATTCATGAGCGGCATACGTCAGCCTTTGTGCTGTTCAGTGGGGTGTAGAGGGGGGTGCTTTGAAACTAAGCAACAGGCAAGTTTTTATGCTTGATTGCTGAGTTCTGGAGCATTGTACTAAGTGCCGCCTCGCTCCATTTTTCACAGTGGAGTGCCATGCGGAGGCGCAAGCTTCTACTATCTACAGCAACGCTGGTAGAATTAACCTTTGCTCGCTTGTTAAGACTAAAGGTGTATGGCTTAATACAAGTGACTGCTAAATGAAGCCTTTCATGGGGGATGTATGAGCTGGATGCAATTCCAAATGTATACAATCAGTCCTAGCCTTTGTCCCACAATTGTTCTATTTCGAGACACACAGGAATGCTTGGATAACCGAGTCATTTCTAACTCTGTTCACACACAAAGAAAATTGGAGGCATCTTTCTTTTGCTTCCCATTCCTATTGATTTCTCCATATCCCCTGATTGGATAGGGATGTTCAGGTCTCAACTCCGCTTTTCTTAAAATGAGGCATTCATTGGCAATGAAGGTAGGAAGGATAGGACTACCCTATAGATGTAGCATTGTGACAGTGGATGCACACTGTTGTAAACAAGCCAAGACAGGCGGGTTTTTTTTTTTTTTTTTTTGCGCGGGTCTGCTTGTGTGTTTGAAAGACAGTGACTGCTCTAGAGAGACAGAACAGTGGAAAAAGAGAGACAGACACTGAGACAAAGAGAGAGCCAGAGACATAGATAGCAAGAAATTAATTAAGAGGAGACGACTGTTTTGCAGAAGACTGTTCCTATGTGTGTTTATCTGTATGTGAACTGTTTATAAGGGTGTTAATTACTATTTCTTCTCCGTCATCCAGGTGTCTCCATGTGAGAAGTGCCGATGTGAGCCAAGTGGGGAGGTGTTGTGTTCTGTGGCAGCCTGCCCTCAGACGGAGTGTGTGGACCCAGAGTACGAGCCGGATCAGTGCTGTCCCATCTGCAAGAGTGGTGAGTGGAGATGATATCTGTCAACAAGGCTATGGTGAACACTTTATTCCAGTACAACCAGTCTGGTTGTGGTGGCTGCCGGGTAGCTCCACTACAGCTGACTAGTGTCAAATGTTTTTGCTCAAGGGCACCTCAGCAGGAGTTATAAGGGCAAGGTAGCGCGACTCACTTCGCTGACGCAAAGAACCCAGCATGCTGCACTGCAGCGTTTGTTTCATGCCATATCAGAATGCATATTTGAAGTAATATTTCAGTGAAGTCTCACCAAAAATGTGGTTAATCAGTAATGATTCGTGGCCTGTTTTTGTGTAAAACATTCACTCGTGTCATTTTCAGTCTTAATGTCATATAATTACGTAGTTTATCTGATGGAGGCTGTAGCGTATGTTCCAAATCTGTCGCTACTGTCGGGTACAAAGATTTGAGGTCCACTTGCATTTTTCGCTGTTAGGGGTTGTGAGTTTATGATCCTGTTGGTTTGAGAGCTCTGGCCCGTCTGAGAAGGAATTCTGCCGCTCAGAGTCGATTATCTGAAGTTGTTTTGGATGATTCCAGACAGGATGTCCTAGATTATGTCCCCTTGTTTTCTTGGTGTGACTCTAATGCAACATGGCAATGTCAGCAACATTGCTTCCTTCAGCAAAAAGAATGATGACTTGCGATATGTATCTCTGACTTGGAATCTTAAAGCGGTGCAGGCTGTCTGCTATAAACAAGAGCAAGCAATCTGCATGAAGAAAAAAATCCCTGTGTTGGAGACAAGATATACAGTGCACGACACATAAAAATGCTTCGTCTTGTCTCTTATTAGACGACAGTAGAGCTAATATGATTTTTGGTAAGTAGGATATTTTGATATTTCATGCTGTGTTATGAAACTGAGCATTTCTACATAATGTGATGAACACAAGATGAATAGAAATAGCAGATTGTCCCAAGTGAAATTAGAAAACCAACTGTCTGACATAGAGTGGTATCCTTAAAAGTATATCAAGAAAAATAAATCAAGGAGATAATGAACAAAATGTCCACAAGATGCCATTCAGCATGTGACTACCATCTGCTTAGTTTATTATTCAATTACACCCAGAATGTCACATCAGGATAATTAATTTATCATTTTAGATTTATAAAACATTATAGACATAAGCATTTGCATGTAATGAATGTTTATGAGTAGTTATCAGTCAAAGCTTTTCCCTCTCAAATTCAAAGCCTGTCTCAAAACATCTACAGAGTTGAAAACATTGGTAGTCTTACAGCGTTATTTGCTTTAGTCTTGTTTGCCTGCTCTAATCTTGGGGAATACATGCTGGTCCTTTGTTTCCATATTTCTGCAGTTCACCCACTTTTTATATATGCACGTATAGATCATACTGAGAGTGCTTGGTGCAGAATTTTGGGCAGTACTCCATATTTTCCCCTGTGCAATGCCCAGCGGATTTGCTGGGTTGCATTCGTAGGCACATCAGTCAAGGAGACAGATGTAGATACAGTACAGCATGTGCAGAGATGTGGCAGACTTGAAGAGAGCATGCATCTGTATTCAGAGGTCCCACCAAATCCATGGGCTCATTCAGCCGATAAGGATTTTCAGTTTTAGGATAGCATTAGTCCCTATTACCATAAGATTACCACACATTACCACACATAAACCGGGCTCACTATGTCTAAGAAGCTAAATTACCTGACCACAACTAACACTGTCACAGTCTTAGTTAGAAATTCTTGAATTATTGTAGTACATTGGGATACTGTGGTTAAAGGGGCACAGCACTGATTTTACACCTAAAGATCAGTTTACTCATCATGATGAGTACTACTCAGCTTGTAACAACAGTTGTATAATGTTTTCTGTGGTTCTGCAGGAGCCGTCTAAACCTTTGTCATAAACTGGGAGCATGGAGTTTGAAATATGTCTGCTTTTATTAGGCAGAGAGGGTTTAATAAGAGTGAGAGCAGCTGCTGGTTCTAGAAGGGTTTTTCCCCACTGTAAATCTCTATTTCAAGTTTTTCTTTTAATGAGATCCTCAATGTACCTTAACATAGAAATACTGTAGCCTCCTGGGCACCTGAAATAGCTCTTCCCACTTCACAACTCTATGTCAGAAAAAGATTCAAAACCTTTTATATGGCTGGACCGTGTATGGTCAGTGTGCAACATTAAGGGCAGTTGAAAACTGTTGTGGAACCGCTGTAAACATCTACTTTCAATGGAAAGTATCTAAAGCCTGCTTGAGAAGTTGCTAAATGCCGCTAGATGATATAATATGTAAATAGCATATTCAAGACGTCCTTGCATCTTCTTTCCTTCTGCCAAGTGTCAGCCATTTGCTTCTCTCCTACTATCTGTGCTTACATATACAGTAATCTAATAGAGCCGAATTCCTAATAAAGCTGTTCTTGTTTACATGTTTTTCTGTTTCTGTTGTCACACAACGGAACAGGTATGAAATAGTGACTGAAACGTGGCCCATTAAGACCACATGTTAACCTGCAGTTACTTTCAGGACATTTCCCGGCTGCTGCTCTGCACTGCTGACATCCTGATTTTATAACCGCAACATTGTCTGAATACATGTCCATACACATAAGTTAAAGACAGTGGCTGTGCTGTGATCTCGGCTATATTTACTTGTAAAAGGATGACTCAGAGAAAGTTAGAGGCTCATTCTCGTCAGTTTCAGTTGCCGTGTGGTCAATTGAAAGAAATGCATAGAGAGGTGTGCCTAGGGAGGGAAAGCCCAGCCTTGCGCTCGCTTGTGTTGACTCTGTTGTACGGAAAGTAGCTAAGGTTTGTCCAAAAAGTTGGTTAATCTAGCGACAAAGGGGCTAAGTTGGCAACACTGCCTGTAAATGCCCCTCCTGATGACTTAATAGAATCTATTCGTGCCAATTCATTTTGACAGGGCAACGGCCAATGGTGAACCTCCAACACTCGGCCGGCTGACCAATGGTGTAACTTCACAAACTCAACTCTATTAGTCACTATTCCGGGATGGTAAATGGACAGCACTTATATAGCACTTCCTAGTCTTATCAACCCCTCAAAGCGCTTTGCACATTCACCCATTCACACACACATTCATACACACACATTTTTTTTTTTTACATACATACAGCACTTTCTATACACACACACACACACACACACACACACACACACACACACACACACACACACACACACACACACACATACACACACACACACACACACACACACAGATGATACATTGGGGGCAATTTGGGGTTGAGTATCTTACCCAAGGTCACTTCGACATGCGGACTGGAGGACCAGGGGATCAAACCACAGTTAGTGGATGGCCTGCTCTACCTCCTGGACCACAATCACCCCATTATGTAGGGGATGTAGCGCTAGACTGTGCCAGCAAAAAACTGTATTGAGTTGCATTATGGGAATAGTAGGCTGCAGTGTTTTTGGAGCTTGACCAACGAGGACTATAAGTCAGGATCCCTTGGTTTTTATTTCTGTCTCTTTTGAGTCCCGCAGATTTATTGAAGTCAAATACTAGATTGTTGGAATGCCCCTTTAGCTGGCTCATATTATTTCCTTTAACGCATACACTTGTATGGCACTTGGCTATAATTCCTACATCATCATGCACCTTCTGTCAGTTTGGTCTCACACTCTGTTAGAGTAATCTACAAGAACACAGTGGTGTTTCTGAAGATGCAGAAATAGCCTTTGGCAGCATTTACGCCTCATTTGTGCAGCAGTCAAGCTACAGTGTTTTTAAAGTTACTGCAGGTGAGATTTTTATGTTAAAAATAGATAGATTTTTAAATTTGTGCCAATCATTTATATTTCCTTTCTTATTTGTATGCCTCCTGCTTGTTTTTTCACATATTCAAGATAGCTGTGAATAAACTAATTGTTAATTAAGTAGAGTTGAGTATCTTTGTATCAGTATGTGTTTAACAACCCCTTATTGGACAGGGAATATTTCTGGCTCTAATTTGATGAACGGTGCTGGCAGGGTAGTCACTGTGTGAACATGAGGTGTAAACACTCTGCAATAAGCAAAAATGTTCGTGAGTGTCAGACGCTGCACACTGCCAGTCACCTTCCACCTGCTGGAGAAAATGGATGTATCTGTCAAAAACATGCCACTTTGAAGACTTATTTGTCGCAAACGTCCATTTGCTTATACAGTTCGTTTCATGCAAGACTTGACACCACAAAGTATATATAATAATTAAGAATAAACAGCATGTTAAAAAATTAAGTACATAGGGGATACCTTATTAACAAATTTAAATACATTAAAAGGGGCTATATGTAAGTTTTCTCAGACAATCTGGTGATGAAGATCACTTGCCAAGAACGTCAGCCATCATTGCATCGACAATGCAAAAGGTTATAATACGCCCTCTGATGCTGCATTGACTTGCTAGCGAAAAGACACAAGACAGGCCAGCTGGGCTGGGGCTAGCTGGTTGGCATGCTAACTTCAGTAGAAGAAAAGAAGTGATCAAAATAGAAGCAAAACAAAAGTTCACATTGGCATTGCTATCCGCCACTGGAGACAGCTCTTGGCAAGTAAGGAAATGAAGTTTGATGCCGAACTTGCAGCGTCTCCTCCAGACTAGTAAGTAAACAGCTTTTAATGCTGGCGTTGGCTATGTAGTGATGGCAAAAAGTTACATATGGCTCCTTTAAGCAGACATGAACGTAAATGACACCACTTATTTTCCTTCAGCTTGTATCAACATCATCAGATTATACATACTTTTATTCATGATGCTTCTTTTCCAGTTATTACAGATCCTGTGATTTAAATGATGACGATCAATGATTGTCAACTCCCACCTCACTGCTGTTGATCATGCAGCACTCAATACGAGACAGCGCCGCAGTGGTAGCTCAGTAATGAAATACTGAAGATGTAAAATAAGGTTACTGGAGGTCATCAGAGAGTTCCTCCTCCGGTTCTGCTGTTTGTTTTGTCTACAGATGTTGTTTGAAGTGCAGGCAGATGTCAAGACCACCCAGGAACTCTGATGCATCCAAAGTGTCACATCAAAGCTCAGCTCATTAATGGGAACGAATTAAATACTCATCCAGATGTGTAATGCTACCACAAAAGGTGTCACGGAGTTTATAAAAGTATGAAAAGCACAGAAAAGGAAAGAAAATGGAACAAAAGAGGTGAAAGATTTAAAGACCAGATGTGCAAAGAGAAAAAAACTGAGCCTTAGCTTATCATCCAACAAGTCATCGCTGCTGTCTTTTACCACCATTTCCTAGCTAACAGCCCTTCTCCTCTTTACCATTTTCCCCACTATTGATATATATCACAATGATGTATTTCAATGTTTGATAAGATAATCAATTATGCACAGGCATTATCTTGGCCTTTTCAGGCATGCAAAATCAATGCTTATGGCAGAGATGTCTCAGATGTGTTATTCAGCCTGTATGCAAGGAGACACTTGGGGAAGAGCCAGGGGAGGAAGATGAAAGTGAGAGGTATCGCTTACATCCACCCCAGACAGTTGTTCATGAATATCAAAGAACAGCTGTGAATGGAGGCAGGTTCTCATCATTTTCACTCATTATCTTAAAGCAGTGGAACACACTGCAATTAAATAGTTTCATACCCTCTAAAGTTTGTGACTATCATTTGCTTGCATCCATAAAGTTTAATTAAACAATATTGATTCATCCAAAGAACACCTAGTCAATACAAGTCAGAGGAAAAAAAGGAAAACATGCTCTCAATACTTGAGTTTTTTTTTTTTTCCTGCTGCCAATATTTTTAAAGTGTTATTTTCCTTGCTTTGACATATACATAGTTGTAAAGGACATGGAAATGTTGGTTGTAAATTAGAAGACAAGTTTTCTCTCTCTTGCAGTATCTGCCCTTGGAGAATGCTTAGGAAAAAAAAAATCATGAAGGAGAGGCCTCTCTCCCCGGCATCTCGGCCGTGGCTCCCTCCCTCTTGTCCTTTACTCTTGCAGGGTATCGCCTTGGCAACGCATGAGGAAACAAGTGGTGCTCTTCAAGACTCAGACATTAGGGTCAACAGTAATCTGGGGGGGAGGTGATAAACAGTCTGAACCAGGGCCAAAATCACTTCAAATAGAGCAACACGAGACATGGTAGCCTGGTTGCCAAGAGGGGTAGAGACTCATTTAAATTAAGAGAGGGCTGATTCATAGAGGCCTTTTTGAGATGTGGCAGTTTTTTTTAAAAGGAAGACATCAAAAAAAACAAAACATAAGACATGAGTGAAAGGGAAGTTTTTTATATTGATATGGAATGGCGTGCTTTGTCCACCTGAAGCAGCCTCCATCTCACCCTCACAACACAGATAAGGAATAGTGTAGCAAACAGAGCTGGTCCCAGCCAATGAATGCAAAAATGAATGCTTGTTTGTATCTGACTAAGAGCCTTGCGCCCCTTAGTTTCTGTTGCTACGCCTGTCAAGCTTTCCGTTTTCTTAAATGGCACACGTGGTGTACAACGATAACATCGCAAATGTGGCTAGCCACCGTAAGCTAACATTACTGCTGAAACTCATTGAGCCGGTTGAGAAATCCGTCTCCAGCGGACTTTTTAATGTTTCCAGCCAATTTGTTTTGAAATTAAAAACCTTTAAATGGGTCTTATATATGCATGTGATGGTTACATAAACCAGGAGATCTTCTAATATTCAACACATATAAGGGTAAGGTTACTCGAAAGAAGGACAGTGACATGGTGGCAGTTTTCTCGAGCTTTTGGTTTTACTCTAAACCCACCAGGATGGGAGTATCATCAACAAAGCGGCATAGAAATTTTGAAGATTTATGATTGTAGTCTGTTCCAATTCAGTCATTATTATATTTGCAAGAACCGGTCAAAGAGGTGATCCCATAAATACCCCATCTTTGAATATAGCATGAATTATGATATAGGAGAATATTGTTTTAATACATGTATCCTTAACGAGCTTTTTCAATGTATTTACTTGAGGTTTGTTGAGATCTCGGTCCCACTGATCCACTAGATCCTCCTCAAGATGACATCAATTTTTCTCTCCAATGGTACATAAGCGAACTGAGAATCAAAATGACACAAATCTGTACAAATCTTCATAAAGGTGTATTGGTATACACTTACTGCGACTGGCAGCATCAAAGGAGTGCTGTAAAAAAGTATGTTCATTTGTTGCCACAGGAGCTGGGAAAAGATGCAAGAAATTTTGCCACATTGTAAAATTCCTCCAGTGGTGTCCATAATAGGGCAAAATCGGGGAACATGGACAAACTCTTTGTGAATCCCGGCGGACATAGTAACCATAGGCTTCATTTTATTCCAGTCTGTAATACTTAGTTTTTCCAATTGAGTCTTTGGGCTTAGTGGCAAGTCAGTGCTGTGTTCCAACTGTTAAGATATTGTTCCCATTTTACCAGTAAAATTTGTTCGCATTTTATTTGAGTTAGCTTGATTTCCATTGATAATAGAATAATCAGCGAACAAATAGTGAAATTTCTTGCTGTGTTTTTCTCCTACCTTCCTCACTGACTGATCAACATTCCTTCTGGCAATTCTTTTGAGTTCTCCTGGTAGATCAGAGATAAGATCTTAAAAAACTGTATTCTCAAAAAGCTTCTGAATAGTGTGTGGTGTGTGTAGAAAACTGTGTGTGTTAAACTGGAAAGGAGAAGTAGGACATTTTGCATCATGTAATAAATTCACTAAAGGTCAAAGTGATTTGTATTCCTCCATTTTTCACCCGGTTGTGGTTTAATTCTTTAATCTCACCTCTATATTTTATTATCTAAAGACCATTTTCTGTTACTGGACTTATTAGTTATGATAACAACACAGAAATTTCACTAGAATGGTGGTAAAGGTTAGTCACATTATGCCTTAACAATCAGAGTACTGCAGGGTCACTGAGTGGTTTTTGGCTTTGGTCTGCTTGTTAGGTGTTATTTTCTACATTTTCCTCTGAATAAAAGTCACTGTTAATGTAACATCCAAAAACATTTTTCACAGTATAGAAAAAGAATAACAAAACTAAACAAAAAGGT
Organism: Xiphias gladius; assembly: GCF_016859285.1. Taxonomy (NCBI): domain Eukaryota; kingdom Metazoa; phylum Chordata; class Actinopteri; order Istiophoriformes; family Xiphiidae; genus Xiphias; species Xiphias gladius. The sequence continues at coordinate 21,202,628 of NC_053410.1, forward strand.
CTTCTAGACTGACGTCAAAGCTTTAAATGTACTGTTTATGAGGTTTAAGTAAGTGAAGGTCTTCCAGTAAAGTCTGTCACCTGGACACTGCTGTGCAGCCTGGCGAGGGTTTGTGTCTCCGTCCCTGTGAAGGACATCGGTTATGACAGTCGAGCTGCTTGTGTGCAGCTGGGTTGTTCAGCCACAAAGATCATCAGTGGGCACAGTAACTGGAGACAACATATGCAAACAAACATTCACATGAGGTAGCACTTCCATAAAAACTTGCAGCTTTTATGCGAGGCAGGTCATATTTAATAGACTGAACCCGTTTCATGCAGCATCTTTGAAACAAATGATTCATATTGTTGTTAAATCATAGTCTCTCACCGTAAAATTCTCCTACTTCCTGTCTTTACAAAGCAAGGTCATTTTTATTCTGCATTTATTATGCAAATGTACTCAAGAAATGCATTAAGATGAGTGAGTTCAGCTATTTTTCTCTTTCCATTACCTCATAATGGCGCTCTGCAGGTTTTTAACATTTCAGAATTAAGGGGTGTGATGATCGGGATGTGCCCTCGTTTCCCTGTCCATTATCTGGCGCTGCTACTCAGCCAAAAGCCACAGGTGCTAATGGCTATCTCTTTCACACACTGCCCATGCCAACCTCAAACAAGCTGTAGTGACAGTTTGGGTCCAACTGTTCATGCACATGCACAGTCCATTTGTCTCTGCCTCTCCGGGTGTCGTTGAAAAGCTCTTGTGAAGCCTGATGTGCCTGTAAAAAATCTCTCTCTGCCACAGAGAGTGAGAGGCCGAGAAAGATAGAGAGTGATGGAGAGATGAAGATATATTATATTAATGAAGCAATGACAAAAAGGTGGGTGTGATATGAATGGCAGAATAATAGGGTGAGGGCAATAAGTAAGCACAGTGGCACCGAATCCATGCATTAATTAACACAAATGAGTGCCTTGCAACCGTGAATGACTGGCTGACAGGCTGTGGTTTAATCCCAGCTCCAGGAGGAAGGGCTTCCGATTTATTTTGTAAAGCGCATGATTATTTTTCGCATTTTACTCTTCTAACATATCCTTGACACATGCATCTTTTATTCGACACGCTGTGTTCTAAATGCTGCTAATGATGATGAATCAGTAGCGACAGCAGCCTGGGCCACAGGATGAGCTGTTATTCAGAAAGGGTGTGTGCGTGTTCATCTGACGACTTATAAATGTGTTAGGGTTGACATTTTGACAGGCCTCGGCAAACTGTTCACATTGATTGATGTGCCAGCACGCTCCTCCTAGGTGCTGCCGTCCAATGAAATGCTGTGGCTGCAGCCGAAAGACTCCCCATTTATCAGCATCTTAATTATACACCAAAGTGGCTCAAGACCTTGTTAGTCTAAGGGAAATAGCCATTGTTATGCTATACCTTATGTTGTGGAAGCAATTCCCTTAGTGTTTATATTTTGTCATGCAGCTTGAGAGATAATGGATGAGTTATGAGGCTTTTTTCCAACGACTGTTTGAGGACAGAGGCACTTTCACTAAACAAAAGCCTCCCCCATCACACCTAGTACCAAAGAGGGTAATTTTGTATAAGATACAAGAAGCACATTTATGTTGGCTATTCTGGGCTTGGCAAGTGGAGTTCTCTGCACACAATGTCATATAGAAGGGATGGGCCCCAGTGGTAGTTCATTTTTTTCGCGTGTGTCTGAGCTACTTAAAGGGCTCGGTTCTTAACAACTTCTACCTAACAACAGAATTTCCATTAGTGAGCCAATTTACGCCAAAATAATAATAATAATAATAGTAAATAAAGAACAGTCCCTTGGGGTGCATTTAAGAACAGTGGTAAAGCAATGCATAACGGTGCTTAATTTGGTTTTTATGAACAATTCCACTGTGCATTCCTACCTTGAAAATACATATGGAGGGGAGCCACCTTCAGTAAAATGTATGCTTTACTTGTGGTGTAGCCAATCTAAGGAGTGTGGAACAAAATATCACTGAATACCTCTCATGTGAGCACCTAAAAGCGAATCGAATATGCAGAGTCTAAATTAAAACAAAAAATCTTGGGCTAAACATCTGAAATCCAGAACAAGACGGTGGAAGAGATAATCATGTGAATCGGGTCCTTAGGAACACAGTGCAATCAGTGTAATCCCAGGATGCATCTCTTCCGTGATGGGAGCGCGAGCTTGCAGAGTGAAAATGCTCTTCTACATAAACCATGATTGGTTACCCAACGGTCTGAAGAGCATGTTAATGATGGCAACTGATAAAATATTTTTGATAAGTAGATACAAAGCCAATTGGTGATTCATGGCGAATTCCACCTTTAAAGGGACCCCATTGAAAACTCATATTCATTCATATTGTTTCATCTTGGATTAAAACCTGCCAGAAACGGCCGCTGACACCACTAGCAGAAGCCTTTTCACAGACCCTGATGCTCGTGTATCTGTTATTTTTCTGTGCCTCTCATATTCCCATAACCAGAACACTATTTTGGGAAACAATCGATGAAAGCCCAGATGTGAGAGCCTATTTTCCACTGAGAGAAATGAAATGAAGGACAACGCGTTTGGTCTCTCATGTTCATTCTCTGCTTTAACTGACTGCATTCAAGTTTACGGAGATGGCAGGGAGCTATCATAAAGAAACGAGATAAGATGACTGTGCTGAACTCCATGTGGAAATTTGGTCATTGCAGCAGATGTGTAATTAAAATACCAATAAAACAATAACTGAAGTCCTGTCTTACTAGCTTGTGTCCCTTTGGCCTTCGTTCCACAATGTAGTTTTGTTTACACAATAACAATATACAATATACATATACAATAATACCCTGGGTATTAGTCTGGCTCAACGCATTGATTCACATGCTACTGATCCTGATATTTAATGTCACTTATTGGGTACATAAACTGAAAAGAACAAACAAGATTTTCTATCATCACAGCTGCAGGATTTATGCGTAATATTATTTCATAAATCACCTGCATCCAGACTGACGAGGGGGTGTGTGAATTCACTGAATTTTAAACTGATTGGGATCTTTCGAGCAGCACAAGGCAATGTGACTTTGAATTGTGTGTTCAGCCCTTAAACTGCATTTTTACACACTGGATACTGTCCTTGGTGGGTCTAGTAGCCGAAAAATACCACAGATGAGTGGAACCTTAATAACACAGGTATTTCTTCTTTAAATTTCCTCCAACACCAAAATATAGCCTGACCCTTATTATGCGACACGATGCCGACAGCACAAAAGAAACGTTTAAAAATTGTATCAAGTCAATCTGAAGTCACTTTCCTGTTTTTCTTGTGCCACCAACAGGGCCAAATTGCTACGCGGACACAGCAGTCATACCGGCCGGCCGCGAGGTGAAGATTGATGAGTGTACAATCTGCTACTGCACATACGAGGAGGGCACGTGGCAGATTGAGCGTCAGGCCACCTGCAGTAAGAATGAGTGCCAGCGGAGCTAGAGACTGGCAGGTTGAGAGGGGACATTGGCACGCAACACCAGCGCCAATCCGCATGTAAACTCTCGGCCTTTCACCCAGTCTACCGGACATCAGGGTCGGACAGCAGCCCCCGAGCATTTCAGCATTTATACTGTAGTCACTCCTGCATTACTGAAAAAAAAATGCTTTTATGAAAGTTTATAATCCACACACAGAATATCTATTTATCTATGTATTAAATTATTTATGAATATATACAAAAAAGGGGTTATTAATGCTGAACTAGTGAAAAAATATTTTTTATAGCCTCTGTATTTTAATAAGCAATGTATTGGACCAGAGGTCAATAAAACAACAGAATGTATAGAACACACACAGCTGTCTTTGGAGGTGAAAAACCCTCAATGTCTCGACCATGTGGTGTCAACTGACAAACCCTGACACCTGCCCCTCTACCACCAAAGTGCAGACTAGACTAGTGCGATCAATGTCAGAATGATGGGTAAAGATTTGCTGTGTAGGATGATCAAGTACAGAGTTAAAAACAAAAGGAGAAACTGAAGGAAATTCAAGAGACTGTTTCCTGATTTCTTTTATCTTTTTTGGATGTTCAAATGTGCTTTGATTTGAAAGTGCTTTTTTGTATTTCTCTTGGTACTGTGTGTTCATGTTTCAAATAAATGCCAATCTGTGCTCGGTAAATGTTCAAATGGTACTTTTCAGCTGTAGGTCTTCGTGGTTAGTTTTTGCTGAAAGGGTGCTGTTTTATGTTTACAGACTTTCAACTGAATAAAATGTTCACAAATTTCATCGTCAAATAATACTGAGATGGAATGATCAACCCAGATCCCTCATTTTGAATGAATGATTTGCCATTTCTGATCTCACAGATAACCTTTGAATGTGACAAACCTGAACGAGACCCCTCTTTAAATGTAAGCATTTTTCTGTTTCGAAGTTCTAGGATGAGAAGTGTTTGTGGGAAAGCTACAGGTAAATATTTAATGAGTTGTCAAGAGTATATTAAGTTATTAAGTTATGTTGCAGTTTCATTTACAATAGCTATAAGCATCACAATATAAACGAGAGGTGGGAAGTGAGAATACAGAATACTCCATAGTTGCCTCTGGAATTTTAACTTCATTTATAAAGGCCTGGCTGGGCAATCTAATGTCATTGATCCCAATTTGCTTCTAAAAGTTTATAATTGAAAGGTCATATGGCTTGTAGCATATTTCTTTCTTGTCTTCATCTTCGGTTTGAGAATAAGGAGTAATGAATGCATGTGTCTCGCGGACCCATGGGGCCCATTGACCAGCAGATCAAAATGATGATTAATAATTTAAGTCCAGGTTATGAACACTAAGGGGCTGGCTGTGATAACTGGATGCAGATGCTGCGTTTCTTTTTTTTCCTGTCATATTTTGCATTAGCAGCGTGGCGCTCTCTGTGTCAGCCAATGTGCTGGCCACGCGGCAAAACTCTTTGATCAAATGGGTTGCCAGACAATGATGTTGCATCTCCAGCAGTGAGACGTGCCCGTCAGCCAGCCGGCAGGATTGAGGTAAATAAGCCTAAATGCATGTACATGCTACCTGACAGGCTTCTCTCAGAGTAGCGGGGGAGAGGTGGCACAGATCTATTAAGGTTTTCTGGTCAGCCTTAACTCTTCTGTTTCTATGACTGTAAGGGTCCTCTCAAACCAGACTCCTTCATTCAAGGAAAACCAGGCTTGTGCTTGTGCATACAAGTGATAAATGATTGTGGGATTTTTCTCTCCTATAAAACAATCTTCACTTGTAATACAAAGAGCTCATTTTAATGTGCCTTGTTCTCCCTCCTCAGTTTCCTTCTATTTAGAGTTATTACTTCTGTCATCTCTCTATTCTTTAATTTCACAAGATAATACTCCCTTATGTTTAATTTCCCAAGCAGCTTACCTGCAGTGTCTCAGTCTGTGAAGTAATGATTGTGACCGGGGATGTTATCTGTCACCGCCATCTGCTCTGTCCAGGTCATTAACATTCACAATTGGCTTCAGATCAGTTCATAGTCCAGCAGTTATGCAAGATCAGTTCTGTGTATGACTGGATGTAAGAAAGACTGCCTATAAAGTCTGCTCATTAGAAACAAGGCTGGGTCTTTTACTTTGACATAAAACTCCCAGAAGTAGTAAACATCTAAACTCCTTCAAAGACAGGTCATTAATTGGAAACATCTGTTGGAGAAACCCATGAGAGATAAGCTTGGTCTCCCCAAAGCTGTTACTATGTAATTAGTCTTCTGCCCTGTTCTGGACAATGTGCACTGCTGCACTTAGATGAGATGTGTTCATACTACAGTAGGTGATGAAATTCATCATTCATTTATAGCAATAGGCCAGCTCTGTCATTTGAAATGAAAGCATCATGAGAAACCCTCTGGTCAACAAAGGGAGGTTGAAAGCTTCATCAGCATGCAGTTTCACAAAAGACTTAACTTACAAATACAAAGGAATAAAACCAAAAGTCCTCCAGAGTTATTGGGCGTCGAAGAAGGATAGCAAAATACATTGTAACCTAAATGACAGATGAAAACTGAATTACAGATTATTCTACTGATTTATAATTTGAAGCATTTAAGAAAAATGCCTTTAGTGTAGTGATATACATAGGCTTCTTGAATAAAGTTTTACACGATTAATTGCAATATCTCTTAAACACATTTCCCATCTAATTACTTCATCAGTTCAATCTTTCAATGAGCATGTTAAACATCCGCATGTTAGCATTGTCATCGACAGCACGGTAACATGACGACGTTAGCATTTAGCTTAAAGTACCACTGTGTCTGGTACAGCCTCACAGAACACCTAGCAAAGGTTGTAGGCTTTCAGTCCTGTTTCACAAATCTTTTGATTAGAGGAACTGAAAGTGAAGTCGTGTCTGGAACAAGTGATGACGACAATTTAATTTTTGAGCTGAGTGATCAATCATAATTTTGTAGCAGAATTGGAGCACAACAATATTAATAAAATAATAGTAATAAGTAGAGACATGAACTTGACAGCAAAAAGAGGACCCCTGTGCTCTTATAGTTAAAGCTATGTTCTAAAAGGTAGACAGGCAATGTTATTTTAATGTGTTTCTCAGTCTCTGTCACTTAACACCCATACATTTAAAGGTTAAACTAAATAGAAACATCTAGCTAACATACCTATTCTGAGAATCACCATATGTTTTCCTATGAAGCTTTTGGCCACAGGTTGTTTTTTTTTTAACTTCTTGTTTCCCTTTCTCAAGGTCAATCATTTAGTATAGTCACATGTTCAGAGATACGATATAGGCATAAATATCTTAGGGGGCAGTCCATGGTTTTAGCGTCCTCATTATGTCAATAAACTGCATTCAGAAGCCTTATGCCATTTGCAGCCTTGTGTTAACAACAAATAAATTCATTATTTCCTTTATCAGTCTACACTCAATACCTCATAATGACAAAGTGAAAACAGAATATTAGAAATTTTTGCTAGTTTATTAAAAAGGAACCACTGAGATATGACATTGACATAAATATTCAGACACTTAACTCAGTACTTAGTTGAAGCACCTTTGGCAGCGATTACAACCTCAAGTCTTTTTGGGTATGACGCAACAAGCTTTGCACATCTGAATCTGGGGATTTTCTGTCATTCTTCTCTGCAGATCCTCTCAAGCTCTGTCCGGTTGGATGGGGACCGTCGTTGGACAGTCATTTTCCGATTGGGTTCAAGTCAAGGCTCTGGGCCACTCAAGGACATTCACCACTCCTGTGTTGTATTGCCTGTCATTATTTCATTTTCATTTCATTCATTTCCGCTTACCCTCAACCCTGACCAATCTCCCTGTCCCTGCTCCTGAATGAGGGTGCTTCACTGATGGGATGGTATTGGGCAGTTGCTGAAAGGTGACCGGCTTTCTCCAGACATGACGCTTAGAATTGGGGCCAAAAAGTTCAATCTTGGTTTCATCAGACCAGAGAATCTTGTTTCTCACATTCTGAGAATCCTTTAGTTGCTTATTTTGCAAACTCCAAGTGGCTTTTCATGTGTCTTTCACTGAGGAGAGGCAGTCCAGTGCTGCAGTGATGGTTGTCCTTCTGGAAGTTTCTCCCATCTCCACACAGAACCTCTGGAGCTCAACCAGAGTGCCCATCAGGTCACCTCTTTTTCCAAGGCCCTTCTCCCAGATTGCTCATTTTAGCCAGTCGGCCAGTCTAGGAAGAGTTGTTGTTGTTCCACACCTCTTCCATTTAAAAATTATCGAGGCCACTGTGCTCTTGGGAACCTTCAGGAATGAATTTAAATGATTTTAGCATAACGCTGCAACATAACAAAATGTGAAAAAAGTGAAGGGGTGAATATTTTCTCAATGCACTGTATAGTTCCCATTCTCAAAATACTTGGATGAATAGTGACATTTGTCCATGGACACAGAGAAAATGGATAAATCTACATTGTTAGTAACAAGTACTGATCACCTTTAAATGAGGAGAAAAAAAAATCCACATGAATTGTTTCACTATCTCTTAGACACACCATTTGAAAAAAATAAGGCTGCAAGTTTGTTTTACATTTGAATGACAAAGTGGTTAGAAAAGGGCTTAATAATAAATTACTCTTTTTCCATGAGTGCTATATTTTTATCAATATATAGTATTATTGATTTCTGTCCATGGTTGCCGGAAGTAGGGGGGGCAAAGGCCATTGGCTCCCCACTTTACGCCCATGTTCCACATTCTATTTAAGTCGCAGATCACTGTATCAGTCATTCCCGTCCACTCTAAGAGATTAGGTAAAATAAAGCAGGCAAACATAAAAAAGGAGAACAGTTAAATTTCAATCCAATCAATGAGGACATTGTGTAAGTACGGGGATTGACAGCAGCCAGGTGCACCCGGTAAGATGCTCAGCTTGCAGGGAAAAGGCATGGACCGACAGACTCAAGGCTCCATGACTCAATTCACCTCTGGAGACCTCTTTCAGCATGAGCGTGAGAAAATCATTCAGGCAGACAGCATTTCCAAACCTACACTCTGTCTGCTTCACAACAGTACATTTGTTTTGGAACTCTGTCAGTGGCATTGTGCGGGGAAACGACCCCGTATTGCAGTTCACAAAAAATGACATGTTAGAGTTGTGTTTGACAGAAGAAGCATTATTGTGCATTAGGGATATTTAGGATTATAGCAGGTTTAGGGGCATTTACAGACCAGCCTCCCTCCTACCATAAGCAAAGTTTGCCATTACACACAAGGCACATGTTTGTCTCCACATACCAGTTACTCATTCTGAAATTATAGCTGACAGAGTGCAAACCTAATTTTAACCACACATTTAACAAGATTTTGACTGAAATCGATGTTGGGAGATCAGCCGATGGTGACGCGCCACAGATGCAGGCGGCAAACCGGCGAGAGGAGCACCTCGCCCCTGGTCGTCTATTCTCTCACCACAGAACAAGTTTGAAATTATGACTGAAATGTGGCCCATTAGGACCACATGTTAACCAGCAGTCACTTCCAAGCCATTTCCCAGCTACTGCTCTGCACTGCTAAAATCCTGATTTTATATCAGTGGTGTCGTCTGACAAAATCACCATAAAATCACAACGGCTGTGCTGTGATTTCAGCTATATTTACTTGTAAAATGATCACTCAGAGAGAACGTTAGAAGCTCAATCACATTTATGTCAGCTGTCGTGCGGTGAATCGAATGAGGTGCATAGAGAAGTGCCGAGGGAAAGTCCGACCTCGCACTCACGGGGCAATACTGGTGACTATTATCTATGGAAAGCAGCTAAGGTTTGTACAAAAAGTCGCTAGACTTGCTGCTAGGTCCTTTTCTGAAGAAAAGTGGCTAAAGGGGTCTGAAAAGTCAGTAAATCTAGCAATAAAGGAGCTAAGTTTGCAACACTGCCCTGAAAACCACCCCCTGATGATGCAACAGAAACTGTTTGTACTAATTCATTTTGACAGCACAACGGCCAACGGGGAAACTCCAACACTTGGCTGGCCGACCAATGGTGTAACTTCAGCACTCAGTAACACATCTGAATTATCCAGAGGTGCATCTGGCTACAATAAACAAAGCATCAGAAACTGATGTCAATCAGTCAGTCACGGACATTTGAGTTTGTAAATTGTAATTAGTTTACTACACATGCTTGCGGGAGATAATGAGCTGAAATTTCACAAGTTCTCCAAAAGCTTGTTAATAAAGTCCTTAAATTCACTGAGTGAAATCTGTAAAGCTTTACTGAGTTTTTGAAATGATAATAAGTCCCTTGTTTTATTAAATTATTATGTCATATTGCATTTAAAAAAGCAGTTTCACAAACATGTCAAGTCTTAATATGAATTTTCTCGCAGCTTGGGCCACTTCAAAGTTCATAATCAATAAATGCCATTCAATTGAAGCGTTAGATCAAACCACTTCGGCGCCACTTCAATATAAAGATTTGAAAGCACGGGTTTACTTTCATGATTTCTCATACCGAAGTGTAACGCTAACTCAATGGCTCTATCTGCTGCAGTCTTATGAAATGCATAAGCTTTGTGAGATGATGATTTGGCAGGGGTGAAAATATTCTATGAGCCCACAATACAGGAAAATAAGCAAAGGTTCAAAGTGCAGTTTACCCACCTGCATCTATACCGGGCACTACAGTAAGATTTAACTTACCAATAATACTGTAATGGTCTACCTTTTCACTTATTAAAAGTGAATAATTATGTAGGTTTTTGGTTTTTGTTGCACATACACAGTATCCTCAGCCAGGAAGAACTAGATGACAGCTGAAATTTATGAATATTTAATGTCTGATTTTCAGCATTTGTTTCAGTTTCAGAGGGAGCACTGAGCTTTTAACTGGAATCACTTTAAATAAAAGAAGGCTTGTTATCTGTAAGTGAATTTCTGCTTAATATGGCACTGTTATCAACAGCGCGGTTCATTAGTAGATTTACGATTCTTTTTTCAGAGAGCCAGGCCCTTTGAATTTCTGCCGTGAGAGTAAATTCAAGCCCTCTGTTTCTCTGATGGCAACTTTATACGTCTAAATTCCACTCTCCTGAACATTAATTTTACTGGACAGCTGCTAAATGTTGGTAAAATGCTGTGAGGATTCTATTTGCCCCTTCTGAAATGATTTCTAAGCACATCACCTCAAATCCATTAAATCCAGCTTTGAATCTCCTGACAGTTCTGCGAGTCTTCCTTGGAGCCACATGTAACATTCCCATGTCATTACGACGCTCCTTGATCAATCTGGGTGAGTCACTTCATGATTGAGCGCCTGAGTCTCCAGAGTCTAGGGCCTGAAATTGTCCTTTATAGATCTGGTATTATATCCCCAGCACTCCTCCTCTCCCATTAGCCAGACATTCACATTTTCAATTTCACCTCTGTGCCTTGTCTTGCCTCCAGATGAGGGTGACACTCACTGTTGCAGTGTTGAATTGTCTTCCCATTCATACATCTGGGGAGGACATCTAACCCAGTGACAGATATGATTCGATTAACTACAACTGGTTTTTGGAAGGACAAGATATGGGAAGTAAACAGCTTACTTGGCTTTGCTTTAGTGTTAAGAAGTAATCTAAGCCTGGGAGAAAGCAAATCCCTTACTTTCTCTAAATGGCATGGTTTGGATAGGCACTGTAGGTTCAATCTGGCACTATCCATCACAGGCTGTTACAGGCCAGGGAGGTGAGTGATAAGGCTTAGAGCATCATGGAGGACAGCGTTTCATCCACAACATCCAGCCTTCGCCAATGTGACCTGCTTGCTGAACACTTTTGGGGGGGGGGTTAAATTCAATGGGGCACTGCTGAGCTAAGCACATCTGCATAAGTTGTTGTCAGACTGGAGATAGTATTGTGGATTGTTAGGTTATCGTAACAGAAGCAGCTTTCGTCTCTGCCATGCGGAATACTAAGTTTTTATATTTGCAACACAACATTCATCCTGGGGTATCCTTTTTTTTTTTTTTTAAATTTCCTATGGCTCTTGTATGGTAATTCATCATCCAGGTCTTCATACATACTGTGAGAGTGCCCAGTGAATGTATTAGCCACTGGCTCACAAGCTGCTTTACATTCCCTTGGGATATTTTGCACATGTAAACTGTAGGATGTCAGATCGCCGTGCAAACAACCCTGCAGAATTTGTTTGGTTTTTTTTGTTGCTATTTTGCCCTCTGAATGAACAAAAACAACCCAACGTGGAGGAGAGGAAATGGATGTTCAGGCTGTGGTCGACCAGTCCTTGGCTTCTTTACTAGGTTTAAGTTTCAAAAGCAGGTAATTCCACTTTGGTCAGAGGGAATGGAAACAGCCCAGGTGGGCAATGTGGTGGAGGTTTAATAATGGAAACCAAAGTCTTGAGGGACAAGTACATCTTTCTGAGCAACAGAGAAAGTCCATTGCACTAGGCATTTCTTTGCCTAATGTAACATCTTACTTGTAATTGAAAATCCGATGTGTGTCATTGCACACCGGTCAAAAGCTGAAATGTGCAGTGGTGTCCACCGTTAGACACCTTGAGAGAGAGCCAGAAATATCCTTAAAAGCAGAAATGATCTAAAACTGTGCTTCCTACCGTCTTTGTCTGACATACCCACATCCCCATAACATGAGCTCAAGTACCTCTTCATCAACACCATCCTTCAGGATTTTAAAGTGGATGTTAAGTGACACTACATAAAAGTGGGTATTACAATATTTTTTTTCATACAGTTGAATTGTCTATTTTTAGCTTGGCTTGGTGAAGTTTGCTTTCCTAACTTCTACCTGGACTGGCAGAAGCTGGACCCTCAAACCATTTATATGTAACTCTTAGCTAACTACTTCAACTTTTTATCCATCACTCATAGCTAGCTTCCCCCAGTTTACTCTTAGTTATATTTCAGCTGTTCCTCCATTACTTTTAACAAATTATTTAAACTGTTTAGACTTTAGACTAATTTCATTTTCTTAAATAAAAAAAAAATCAATTTTAAAGGTTTAAGAAATTGGTTAACTTACAGTTTTCCTGCAGCAGTGGAAGTTAATGAAACTTTGAAAGTTAATGAAAACAATTCTTACAGGTTCCCCAACTTACTTGTTGATGAGTTACAAACCCTCTGTCTGTACAAAGGCAGTGTTGGGACAAACCGTTACCAGGCCCTCCAATGCATTATTAGGACAATACTGTACTGCAGGAAGTAGAACTACATATTGTTACCAGAATGGTGAGAAAAAGACAAGTAACACAGGAAGACAGACTGGTTGGTCAGGGGTTCATCCTACAGCAAGATAATGACCCAAAACATTAGAAGAAAAAGAACCAGACGGTGGCTTCAAATGATGGAAGACCAGCACAGTCTTAAGACTTAAACCCCGTTGAGCTGGTTTGGGATGAACTGGACAGAAGGTGAAAGCAAAACAACCTACAAGTGCAACACATCTGTGGGAACTTCTGCAAAGTTGTTGGGGTGAACTTTCTGAGTAATGTGTCACTGCCATTGTAGAAAGAACGTCACAAGTGTGTTCGGCTGCTGAATAGGTCAAAAATTTAGATTAAATTTAGGTCAACACAGAATTTCCATGATTCCTTTTTTTTTTTTTAAATCTCCAACTGTTTATATGTTTTATGCTTTAATTACATTGGCACATCAAACACTAACTTTTACTAACAACTGGAAAACATGAGGAGTTCTAAAATTTTTGACCAGTACTGTAGGTTATCATTTCAAAGTTTATGCATTTACTTTTACTAAACTATTTTAACTTCTCTGCTTGTTAACTAGCTTCAATGCAGTCTCAGATTAATATTAATTTTTAATCAAATCATATTCTCGATTTTTCTTACTTAAGATACAACTCAGAAGTGATCCTGTTTGGGAATCACTGATCTAGAACAACAGTTGGACGGTAGCGTCATCCGGGCGTTTTTCTGTTTTGCAGTGGTGTTTATATGTTTCCATGCATGTTGAATTGTTTAAGTAGCTCATTTTAAATAGTTAAAAATATGCCTAACCTTCGAAATTTGCCCAATTACTCGCTTGTTGATTTTTTCTGAACAGCACTTGTGTTCGTTTGCATTTATCTTTGGATCATTATGTATCCCCTTTCATATTTAATAGTCCTCCATTTTTGGAAGCTCATGGGTGTGCTTCCATGAAAACAAATACATTACTGTAATTATGTGAGACCTGAATAGGTGACTCACAGTAGAGTGAGAGTATTTTTTTTTCCACACCAGTAATTTCCTGTGCAGCCACTGCCTCTTTCCAAAAGAGGACAGGCACTGTTATCCCAACTTACTCATGATTTACAGATGCTTGTATATCTGCTGCAGTCAACATGTTCATCACTGAAAGTGACATTGCATTATGCTGACTCTCCCCTGGGGAATGTTAACATTAAACATCATGCTCATGCAGCATCATGATAGCCTGGAGGGTACTTTGCGAGGGAAGAGTGTGTGTGTGTGAAAACTTCCATATTAAAAGCATTATAAAGAGCAGATTTTTCACTCCCACCTCCCTCATGAAAAATGTACAGCGGCATATTCATTACTTCATTGAGCTAACTGAGTGTGACAAGCGGAGAGCTGCAGCAACCGAGGGCAGGGAAGCAGCACTACAATAAAGCCTTCGGCCACTCTCTGAGGACCCCCCCTGCTCATGGGAGCTTCATCTCTGCACTCTGTTTGGATTTTTCCAAATGGGTGAGAGTGCCGCACACAGCATGAGACATAGATTACTTCAGCCAATTTGCCCTCTAATCTAAAGCAGGCATGCTCGTCGGGCAGTAATCAATGCACTGCCTTTACAGTGTGATGAATATGACCCATGAGCTTTGATTTAGGGCCCTTATGCTATAAATATGGTCATGCATTTTCATCAGTTTACAAGATGTACAGACAAGATCCCAGAAGTGGATGCATTAAGCATCAGACATGGATGGGGCTCTTTGTATGTACTGTATTGTACAGTACAATATATCATGCATACAAAGAGACTGCTGGATATAACTTTCAGGAGATATTCAGGAGGTATCTGCAGGTAATGCATTGATAGGCTTTATATAGAAATAACATGTAAAATTGCAAACAATATCAGTCAGTCATCTGTTCTCATTTATTTGTTTAATTTCTTGAAGTGCTTATTTTTTGATGAAGGATGCTGTCTGTCTATATTTTTTCTAGCATCCTCTCCACTCTCGGATGATCCATTCGCTGTGCCGGGAAGTCATATCTCCTCCTGGCCCTGGCTGTCTGATCCTGAGGTGTAATCCTGGGTCACCATTGGCACTGTTGTCTGGTTAACAAAAATAATGCCCTGCCCAGGGCAGCATCAGCCCATATTGTCTTCAGCCACAATAATACAATTGTGACTTTGCTTTGATGACCCTCTGCAGCTACAGCAGCAGCACTGGCAACAACAATGCCTCTTAATCCAGAGCAACAGCTTCTCTCAGATGAATCCAGCCTCCACAAATTAGTGGCTGCTGCGCTGTAGCATTGGGTCTGGCACCATGGGCGAGATGTGAGATTTAAATAATTTCTGAGGCTGTGGAGGAGTCTAGAAAACGGCAGACAAGCTGACTAATAACACAGGATCCAGTAACAAGGGCTGCTCCAATGGTAATGACTCCTCACTCCAGAAATATCTGATTTCCTGCAAAAAACTACAGTCATCTCAGGCTGAGGTTGGCATTTAAATTCCTGCAATAAGAGAAAAAAAAACTGAAATAATTGGGATACAAACAAAGCATAGAGGGGATTTTATTTTGGTGCACAGAGGAATATCTGATATGGGAATATTTATTGGATACCAAATACAATAAATCATGGGGACATTTAAACCTATATAACCTCATTTTTTACAACTGTATGACTATACAATCATCACAGCCCTCAGGAGACCTAAAAATTGATGCAACAAATGGTAGGTTTTTTATCTGGCAAGCGATTTCAAAGGGAGCCCACATCAGATCTCACAAGTGTCGTTTGTGCTCTCCTTTTGTGGAGGAATACTGTGAGGGAGTCGGGCCTATTCACCACTCAGCTATCAGAATAACTCTAATTAGGCTATTTTTAACACATCCTTTTCAACAGCTCTTGGGTGTTTACATTTGCTAATGACAGCCTGAGTAAAAATCATCTATCAGCTAGCATCACCATCATCGTCACTAACACATTAACATGATTTCTCTCCCAAGAAAAATGCCATCTAACCAGGGTGCCGTCACTATTTATATAAGGCATGCATATGTAGCTGCAGTATGCAAACCTTTATATTTATGTGGCATATTTACATTTGCACATTACATGTAAGCGAACTAATTCATGGGCGCCGAGGCACGTAGTAACTGGTGTTTTTTTGCTCCAGTGATAGTAAGACAGCTCTTTCAAATCAGTGCTTGCACCAGATTAGACCCTTTTAAAAACACTTTTTGCAGCCGTGTGATTTACGTCCTTTTCATTTAGTTTTTTGTCAACTTAAAAAAAACAGCTTACATTTGAAGTTTCTCTGTCAACAAACACCACTTCTGGTTATGAGAATACTTTGTTTACCCTGCATGCAAAAAAGAAAATCCTTTTATTATTTCTTCAGGGGTTTGAAGTGTGTCTGAGGTATTCAGCAGGGGGTTTATGGTCACCTCGTTGTCCAATAAAGGTATTTCTAAGCTCATGATGTATCTTCATAATATGACAGCCCGGAGTTATATTTTTGGCTGTGATATTAGTGGACTGTCATTTAATTCATAAGGGACAGGACAGCATACCCAGGGCTTGTGTCTGGTGTTACCATCTGACAATTCAGGCTCTATTACTCCATCTAGTGGCCAAGTGGCATAAAAGGCGACAACTGCAATCTTCTGTACAGTGGAAAAGAGTTTTATTTGTATTTCTTAATTGTTTTAATTTTTTTTTTAAGTAAGAAAATAACCAATTCCTAAACCATCAGAAGAAGTAATGTAGCATTCTCTCGGGAGGGTCAGTTCACCAAACCCTCAGGCTAGGCCAAGTCTTCTCATTATTATTTGCCACCAAAACAAAACACAAAACACATTTGTGTGGAGAATTATACCAGGGACAATAGTCGCCCTTGACTACTGACCAAACCTCTTTATTTGGTCAGTGTGATAAATTTGTAGTTGTAGGTTGCCAAAATATAACAGCTCAGAGGAAACATTATTGGTCCTGAATGCTCCCCTGAGGCCGTCCAGCATATACACCAGGGGATGTTGACTAGATCTTTGCTCTCCATTATTATAGTTAATACAGAGTAAATGTCCACACACAAAAGTTGTGCTACGGTATGAGGAGCTGCACACCTCCACAGCCTGCAGGTCATGTGGCCTCTCCACATGTCAGTAATTTGCTCTGTGCAGCAAACAAAGACAGTCTCTGGGCAACCAGCGCTCACTAGATCATTATGCCTGACAGCAGATCTATGACCTGACCTGTCAGCCAACCACACACACACACCCACACACCCACACACATACACGGAGTGAGTTTCTCCACTGGCCATAATGACTGCAGTTTTGGATCCCTTGGAGCCTTTCTCTGCTGAGCTACATGTCATCAGGCGGCTGAACTCCAGTTTGTACCGGACTGGTGGTAGAAATGGACTGGAACCTGGATGTGAAAACTCTCCTTTGGCTAGATTTCACCCCCCTGCTGAGTGTGTCACCCTGGCTCCATCACGAAGCGACGTCCCCCTGCTGGATCATTGCTTTGGTCAGCTGAGCGCTGGAGCGGAGGTGGACCTGGGGGTCAAAGGTCAACAGAAATTCATAATTTTCCATCATGTGGCCTCTGCTCTGTGGGTCCCACCAGGTTTCAGGGAGAGGCCACAAAAGTGAGGACAAGGCCTGGAACCCCAGGAGGATCCCTGATGCCACTTTGAAAGCAAGACTCAGTGGTACAGCAACAAATAACAGGTTATATTGTAACGATTCATTATATAAAAAAAGAATCGTTACAATTTTTCAAGAAAAAATGCCAACATTTTC
Organism: Xiphias gladius; assembly: GCF_016859285.1. Taxonomy (NCBI): domain Eukaryota; kingdom Metazoa; phylum Chordata; class Actinopteri; order Istiophoriformes; family Xiphiidae; genus Xiphias; species Xiphias gladius. Next base: position 21,220,123 of record NC_053410.1, read on the forward strand.
TGGCTCCACGTTCTGAAATGTGAAAATTTTCGGCTTTTCTTTGTCTTATATGATAGTCAATTGAATATCTTTGAGATCTGGACTGTTGTTTGGACAAACTAGCGGCGCGAATAGATCTTCTTGCGCTCTCAGATATTTTTATAGGCGTTTTTCACTACTTCTGACAATTTGTAAACCAAACGATTAATCTCGATCACTTTGTCCCCAAAAGGCAATTTTTTCGCACAGCAATGTAATACAGAATACAAGTTAAAACACAGAGCACATGAACACATCATATGAATACAAAGTAGGAAAAAAAAAGGCTGAAACAGGTTGAAAAGCAGTATTTCATTACCTTCTCTGGTTGTAAATTTCAAGGCCGTTTCAATTGTGACTGCTGGGCACAGTTTGCACAGTTGCACCTATAACCACACCCAGCAGTGATGTCACTGTGTACTGCAGTACATCTGCAGCGTGGTGAGAGGTTATAACACTGGGGATCAGCAAAACCAAGATGTCCAGGGGGTGTTCAGTTACTCTAAAAAATCTACTCTAAAACAAAGTTAGAAAGAAGGTCATTAATGTGTAAAAATATAAAATCTTGCGGCAGTGAAACTCAACAAATGCCACAAACACCATGCCAGCGCTTGTTTTATAGAGGGCCCCGGTCTGCCCTGCCTCTCTTTAATTGCATTTGAAACTTGGGTTCTGCAGCGCCCCCCCACAGCAGCAGTATTAGCGCAAGGATTGAGAACAGTGTGAATGCTTGTGCTAAAATCTATCTTTTCATGTTGTTACACACTATTTGTTATTAAGTATTTTGGGCTTGAGAGCAGCTACTATTGTAGATAGTTATGCTTCCCAATTCACCTTATCCCAGAGACTTTATCGTTGTTCTGACATCTGAAGGTTCAGCCAGTCCTGTTAAGGTTCAACCAAATTCAGGGAGGACATTTTCTAAAACAGCAATGCACAGCAATCTCGCTATGAAGCACACTGGACCTCAGGTGGGTAATGACTGAGTTGGATCTGCTACTGAAGTGCATTGCATAACAACATTTCTTTACTGGGCAGTATTCATATTCCATATAAACTGTACTCATATACCCCTATAGGTATTGGTTTTGATTTTCCTTCATTTTTTATATTTAACTCTCAGAGCATGAAAACACTCTCTGATTTATACATTCAATCTGCAATGCAGACACTGCAAACATTTGGCGGAACTAAAACTGAATTGGTTTCTGGTGAATTAATCACTTCACCCTCATAACACATATTAAATATGAAAGCGTGACCCATAAAAACACACCTCCCTTCGTGTCTCATCACACACGTTAAAGACTCACACTATTATTCGGGCAGGCATGTGTTCACTTAGAGAACATAATCCTGCTTTGTTATTTTGTTCCTCCGACTGCAAATTGAAGTAATCATAATTACCTTGAAACACATTATTGTGGTTTAGGAGAAGCTTTACACCACTCAGTTCTAGTGAAGACTTTAAAGTGTTGTCTAGTAAAGGGAGGCTGGATTGATGAATGTATTTAAGCATTCTGAGATGCGGGAGGAGAGTGGTGAACACAATGCTGCTCACTGATGCGTTAAAACATCACATTGTCTGATTGACACTTGACTGTTGCTTAGTCAGTCCACCACTTTGGTCCAGATTGAAATGTCTCAACAACTACTGGCTGGATTGCCATGAAATCTGGCTCAGACATGAGTGATTCCCAGAGGGTGAATCGGAATGACTTTGGCGAAATCCCTGACTTGTTATCTAGCACCACCTGCAGGTCAAAGATTTCACTCATCCTGTGAAATATGTCAGTATTCATTCCTGGTTCCTGGAGGACGATGAATTTATGCAGATTGGGGTCAGATCTAGAGTCATTACAGACCTAAAAGAACAAGTACAGAGGTCAATTTGTAAGATCATCAGACTGACGCCATGTTGTTTATATAACAAATCAATGATCTACTTAACCATTTGCGATTTTAAGTGCGAAGGGATATTTTTTGTTTTTTCTTTGGCAGTTGCTGCCCGATTTTCAAAGGACCACAAAATAAAACCACTGACAATATAATAAAACTGTGAATGCCGTTTTTAAGGATGGCTTCTCTTCTGATCTGAGACTGTGGACAGACAACTCACCGGCAGTTCCACGCTTCAGATACACTTCTACAACCCAGAGGTCAGAACACAGTGACCTCTGAGTGTCTCCTTTTAATAATAATAAAGCTGGACGAAGCTCATTTCCCACATAATTCATTATGTGTAGACAACACACGGTGTCGTTTTGCTTTGAGGGACATTGAGAGTGAATAGGTTTGAGTTGGTGCTCCGGTGATGTCATCAGGGAACAGTGTGTCCTATTGTTGTGTTAATTACTGCTCAATGAACTCATGCAGATGAACTGTAGCTTTGCTTAAAGCCTCAGGTAAGAATATGCTCCCCAGTTAATAAGCTGTGTAGTATACTTTGTGCAACAAAGGGGGGTGTTTAAGAATTTAAATTGAAGCAATTAACTTTTGGGAATCAAGTTAATCAATTACACTCAAGGCACTTCAGATGTTTAATGGGCAGAATTCCCCGTTCTTTTGCATGAGTTATGGGGACGTTGGTTGGGATACAAAGTTACCCCGGCACCAGAAACAACCCTGGAGAAAATGGCGGACCCAGCGTGAGAGCGTAGCTACTGTAGCACCAGTAGCCGATCTCAGGTGAGCCATGTAGAACGAAAGGTGACAAACACTGTCAATGCTGGAACTCAATTGTTTTCGTTTTCTCCTGCTCTGGGCTCTTAGAGGTTTACACTCATTCCCAAAATTTACTGTAGGAAATTTGAATTTTTAATAGTTGATTACCCTGAAAAGGGGCAGAACTGTAACATGGCTGAAACATTAAATATTTCAGCGAAGAGGTGAATTACTTCTGCTGTGCCGGAGTAGTTAACCCTGGCAGTCATTTACTATCAAGAAAAGTCAATCTAATTGAGTTACCTGAATGTAATTATTGTAAAAATAAAACACAGTTTTTTATTTTAAAAGTAAAACTACTTCTCCTACTAACTCACACATAGAATATTTCTCGTCTTATATTTGTCTTACACTGGTCAGAGATTTGGCAGTGGTACTCCAGTAGTAGGTAATGTTACCTTAAGCCGCAAGCCTCAGGCAGAGATGAGGAGCAGGCAACAGAGTTCAGCCCCAGGTTTTGTGATTTTCAGACTTGTAGTTTTCAGCGGCAGCTGATGCTGATTCAAACCAGAATTATACTTCTCTGGGCTGCAAAGAAGTGAGAGTGCATGGCGGTTGCTCAGATAGGTTTACATGCAGGTTTCTTTTATAACAGTATGTAGTACGTTTTGCTTTCATCTCTATTCGGAACCCAAGTCCTGACAAGAGTTGAATCAACCAAGCTTTGCTTGATGCGCAGGCCCGCACAACGCATTGTTGAGATTCAGGAGGTCTGCACGTCGGCGCCTGTGTGAGCCTCTGTGACCCATAACACCCTTCTCTGCATATCTCTCCGCTTTGCATCTATGAGAAGACTAATTCCACCAACTGCATCAAATGATGTCATAGTGACATCACTTGAGGCAGTTTATCAAATTTCTCACAACTTCCTCTGCAGACAAAATAATGCTCAATTCAACTTTTTTTCACATGTGCAGTAGTACTCCCCAAGACCTGTAAACAGACTTTGATGCGAAAAATTGATGGAGTTCCCCTTTAAAATAATGCTGCAGCATGGGTTTTGACTTGTCAGCACACAAAAAATTCAGCAGACTGACTGAAGGAGGCAGATAAAGAATACGTCTGGTGATATTCTACGTTTTAACACAACCATAACCAAAAGATGAATGTATCCTGTTGCACTAGGTGACATGTTCCGTCATTATAATGAACCACTGTTTGAGTAATGTTTGCTAAAAACTACACTGTCCAACTGTTTTAGGAAATTAAAAATTAAACGTAAAGTTCTGGACTGTATGTTACAGTTACAGGTAAGACTTATCCCTTAATGTTTTCAAATCAATGTGGTAATAATGTACCGATGATAAAATGCTGCACGCGGCATTTTTAAAATAGCTCTGCATGAAAGGTGTTGACGTGCAGGTCAGGGTGCAGTTTGCCAGTGTGAACACTATCACAGGTCTACACACTTCATGTGTGTGTATGTGGTGAAGCAAGGGTTATGAGAGAAGACAGAGTGGAACAGGCAGCAGCTTCGATTGAGGAATGACGCCAAGAAACCTATAGCATTGTAAGTTTCCAACAACCAGTGAAAACCCCACTTTTGTCTAACTAGAAATCATTTTAATACTGATCTACAGTGACCTCCAGCAACCCCACTTCCTCCTTTCTTTCAGCTGCAGTCGATGTCCCAGGTCAGGTCAGATCCCTCTGTACACGTGAGTACTTTGTGCAGTTCCTTGCACACATGTTAGCATGAGTTCACAAATCCAATTTCCAGGCATGTAAGGCACAGAGCTGACCTTTATGTGTGTGTCCTCATGTATTTTCAGTGGTACGATTGGCTCTGAAAACATGGATAACATTGACAACATGGATGAAGACTTTCACCCACTGAGCCTGAGGAGGAGCATCTTGCCCCCATACACAGCTACAGCACGGTGAGACACTTTTATCACACACACAAACTGTACCTTCACTGTGGATCTACAGAGCTGTTTCTTTAACTTGAAATGTTCATTTTGCACTATTTAGCGTAATAGATTCTAACGGAACAGATTCTGATAAATAATGTGTAAACTTGTGTTTTTGTGCCAGACGAACCACCATCCCTGGTTATACGGGCAAGGCGGCCTACGCGAACTCCGGTGCTGATGCTGCAGTATCTGTCCCAGCCATCTCCAGTCCTGCTTGCTCCTCTGGGTGAGTCTTCACAGTAACTGTGAAGTGTCATCAGTCATGAATTTGTTTTTCAAGGACTCAAAGCAAACACTATTTCATTCACTAATTGCAGCTATTTTAAAAAATCTGTTATCGCCTTCATTTTGTGTCCTTTTTTGTATTTTGAAAATATTCTGTTGTATCCAATGAGCTTTTTCTTTCTCCCACCAGAACTCATATCCTCAAAACACATTTTTTTTATATGGTTTTTAAGACATTGGACAAGAATTATCACAAATGTCCACTGGAGGGCAATCTAATGCACTACCTTGACATCATACCTCAAGTTATACTCCCAATTCACCTTACAGATGTGCCCATATATCTACATCTCAAAGGAATCATCATTATTACCAACATTATAGTGGTCTATAGTTTTGAGTCTGTATTTAGTTATTTAATAATCATAAAAAACATTTTTTATAAGTAAATAGAGGCTCAATAGAGTAAAATCTTCATAACAAACATTGCAAAAGACAGGCAAAGGTTGGCTCTTCAGTCAGATCCAACTTAAGTCACGCCCAGACAATGCAAGGGTTGCTCCTTCCTGAGATTTATGACAAGATTAATCTTTATGCACAATTTAACCTTGCCAATAACAATTGCAACAGCAGACATCCTTTAGCCTAAATCCTTTTGCTACAAGTCTTAAGAAGAAAGGATCAAGGCAATCCAGTGTCAATCCTGCACTCAGTCTGATTGAAGGAGCAAATAACAAAAAAAATATCAAGAAGAATACAAGATATATTTGCAATATTATATTTCAAGGGAAATAAGGGAGAATAAAATGAGATAGATTAGGAACAACTACAGTGTTATTGGTAAATGAGAACGTGGGATGGTTACAGCAGTAAAATAATTCCATTTCTAATGTCTTCCTGTTTTTATTTAGATGTATTTGTATTTTATTGTGAAAATTGGAAGTCTTGGAAAATTGGGGAGAAAATGACAAGGTTCATTTGAGGGCAAAAGAACTTGCATTGAGGATATTTCACAGCAGATTTCTGGGTTTATTAAATGTCATCAAACGCAAGTGGACATGTTTCATATGAGAGAATTTAATCTTATTTAAGTGTTAAACAGTCAGCTTAACTGAGATAATGTCAGTTTACAGGAATCCCTCTGCTCTGGGAGTGTTGGCTGTCTGTTAAGGAGGCGTAACCCTGTTTCGTAGTTGAGCGAACTTTACCGGCTTTTGGAGCAGGCATCTCCAGATGGCTGAATCCAGAGCAGCTCGTGGTAATCGTGGTTTTTCACAACCCAGATCCATTTTCCTGGTGCCCGGCACCCCCAGAGATCTGTTTCCTCTGTTGATTAGGCTGGCCTCCCATATTTTTTCCTCCAAACAGAGAAAAGACAGGTCCTTGGATTGATTAATTGTCTGCTGCAACGGTCAGACGTCCACAGGATTTTTGCTTGCTAGAGTTCACTCCTTACACATGTGGGTATTTTTTAAGTCTCATACTGAAGTCTTCTTAATTATTGAATCTCTAACTATGAAGATTACTGTTGGGTTCTTGGATTTTTACTTCATCCAGAATAATTTATAATTTAATGACTCATAAAAATAATTACATATTTTCACAGGGCAACCGAAGAAGCACGCAGTCCTGTTTTTGGCCATGCGGCACCCCTGTCCAGAATGGTGACCACTATAACCCCCTATAACCCCTTCCTGAGACTTGCACTTCCTGTCTCACACACAAACACACGAGGAGACATTAGACAAAGCAGATGAGAAAGTTTTGAAGGTGTAAGCTTCCTTTTTATGCCATTCAATCTGTTTGTATGAATACGTCTATAATGATGTGATGTCAGTGACTGATTTGGAGTGAGTTGGAGAATAATGAGATGGCCCATTATCATAATTTCCCTGATTTAGATGAGTGGTTTTCTAACTCTGGGTAGTGAGCGCTTGCATTATCCTCTTGAACATTCACTCTCTCGCTGACTCGCTCGCTCGCTCACTGTGTGTGTGTGTGTGTGTGTGTGTGTGTGTGTGTGTGTGTGTGTGTGTGTGTGTGTGTGTGTGTGTGTGTGTGTGTGTCTGTCATGAAAGGCAAAGAGAGGGAAAGAACAGAGAAAATACTGAGGGAAGAGAGAATTTTCTGCCCTAACATTACATATTTAACAGTATAAACAATGGTGGGTATAATAGATCCATTCTGAGTAACAATTTGGTTTTAACCAAAGCTAATTTGCTCAGGAAACACATATTAAATGCAGTCTGCTGTCTACACTGCACACATCATACTGTATAAAGGTGTTACTTTTCTTTTAATGCAAATCTACATTATTAAGTGTCTGCCGGCTATAGCTTTATGTCTGTGGTTTATGCAGCTTCACGCTAAGACAGGAAATAGGGATGAGCTGGTTTTCCTGTTTCTCTTCATCTATATTTTGTTTAGATTTACATTTCACAAGGATTTGTTCTTGAACACACTGCTGATTTTGTGAAGAGTTAAGGTTGTGCGATCACTAATGCATCACTATTCTAATCCACATCTCAAGTATCTTACATTTATTGACATTAAAGGAGGTAGTCTGAGGTTTCAGTATTGCACTTCAATAAAGCTGAGGGACTCAAAAAAAAGGAGGGTCTAAATTGAAGAAGCAGAGGCTAATACATCCTGAGTTATAGTCTTTAGTATGGGTAAACCTCCAAAAATATTGGACATACATTTCCCGTAACGCAGCTCTCTAGCATCTTTTATTAGAGATCATCAGGAAACTTGGGAAAACGCCCTTCAGAGTTGCATAAGACATTAATAAATTGTAAACCTGTTTTCACGGGCCATATAGTACTATTTTAAAATGTAATTTCTTGTTACTCAAAAGTAATCAGTTACATTACTTGTTACCTTATTTCAGTACTCAGCACAGCTCAGTCAAAATCAAAACTCAAAATCCTCCAAAACTATACTTGAGATACTCTATAGTTAACATGCAGAAATAGTGAGCGAGACATTATTTTCTCAATCAGTCTGCGTACATTTGGGAGGTATTTACTGACCAACGACAGCTAGCTTAGCCCTGCAGCAGTTCTGTCCTCAGAGTGAGGCCACGGGGTTCCCTCATCCTCCAACTCTGAACAAACCCAGGTAACTCCCAAATGTGGGCTAATGGGTGATGTTAGCAAGCCAGCTAACAACACACAACACGTGTAAAAAATTTGGAATTCCTCATTTTAAGAGTTCAGAGTTACTAACCATACCAACACACACTGTAGATTTGTTAAGATTTATCCTTTGCATTGCAGTGGATCCAGTAAATCTAGAGAGCACACTCTTCCTTTTGGCTTGGTGATGGACGTCTAGTAACCACCAATTCATGTGCTGGACTATCTTGACATGAAGCTTACATTCAGAAAGCTATGCTTCCTCTTTAACCACATTATCAAATGAGGGAGGAACCAGACTTTGCTGCGACTAACTAAAGCATTTTCAAACTAATTTGTGATCATCTTTTCATCAACTTAGGACTTTTGGAGATGTTATAGATGCTTAAAAATATAGTTTGATGTTTTGGGAGCTTATTATGAGCTTATTAGCTTTTTTGCTGAGAGTTAGAAGAGAGGATTGATACTACTCATTTCTGTATGCCAAACATGAAGCTGCAGCAAGCAGCTGGTTAATTTAGCTTAGCATAAAGACTGAAAACCCTGAAATAGCTAGTTTGGCTCTGTCAAAAGTAGGGCTGTCACTTTTTCAAAAAGTCAAACTTGAACGAATTTGAACTAGCATGTTAGCGTATTTAACGACTTCGCTGGCGAGCTAGCAGGTGAGTCCTCAGATTTGTTGTCGTTGTAGAGTCAGACACCAGCTTTTAACAAAGTCGGCAAACACTGGCAATTTTGTCATCTACAATGAGGAACCCAAAATACTTCCACACGCTGCTTGGTGCCATGATAATCCAGTTCACACAACTTAGCTTGCAAGAGTCCTCTTTCATTGTTATTTATTAGCTTGCAATAAATGCAATAGGTCAAGCTGATAGTAAATTTTAACACCCCCTGCTGGACCACAAGGCAAATTAATTCAAATGGTCTGATCCACTCACATGGCTGTAAATTTCATCACAGTTTGAATATTGATGTTATTATATTTTTTTTCCCACATTTGAATGAAAGTTCGAATTTCGAATAAATCCGATAACCAGCACCTCTAAAGCTCACTAATTAACACGTGATTATATGACTGTCTGCTGCTGGCTAGCTGTTTCCCCCTCGTCTTTATGCTAAGCTAAGCCATCTGTCTCCCGGCTGTAGCTTCATATTTGGCGGACAGACATGAGAGTGGTATCCATCCTCTCATCTAACTCTCAGCAAGACCGCAAGGAAACGTGTTCCCATAAATGTTAAACTGTTGTTTTAAAGCAGGTACTGTACCCAAGATGCAATTTGCTGTTGTGTTTAAGACCAATAAAACGGAGTAACCCTCCTCACAGCAATCATAACTCTATCTGCTAAAAAAGCGCCCCCTCCTCGTCAGATTTTCCAGCCTGTGGTCTGAATCTCATCACTGGCTCCTTTTCAAAACAGGCTCACAAACATCATGATTGATTCAGCCACTATCCTCCAGGATCTCTCAATGCCTGCCTGGGCTGGAGATTAATTTCCTTTTCCTCATCTTAATTTTTACTCATCGCCTCTCCATAAAAAGGCTAAATGTCAAGCATGCCTGACTCCTTCTAGTGACACATCTATTCCAGCAGATAATTACCATAAGGAAATTGATGCTTTAGTGTGCAGAGGGGAATTTAATTTACTCTGACATCCTCACAGCATAATGCATTCCTAAAGAAAGGGAGTTTTTCAGTTTGCAATTGACTTTTTAGATAAATTGGACTATTTAATGTGATTATCAGTCTTGAACGTCTTTGACTTATTAAGGTGTTGAAACCAATTAAGGGTTACATGCTGCTCGTGCTTCCAAATGTGAAACAGTGAATACTGCTTAAAGATCCATGAAATAAGAACCAGCCAGAGCCTATTGTTCCGTCGTCGACCAGCTACGATGCCTGATGATGTTTTGAGACTTGCCAGGTAATGATAATAATTACAGGAGCATGGTTTACCTCAGGTTGTGGATTAACCTGAAGGAGCCGAGGGTTATGTTCAGTTCCAGTTGTAGCTGTGGACTGCAGCCTGCACGCAAAGTATACTCTTAAATGCTACAGAATTAAATAATCTTATAAAACCTTGAAGCCCTCTGCAGAAATCTGCGTTAATGTGCAGGCAATTCCACATGACCAATAACAATTTACATGCCTTGTAGAAGTCAGACGTTAGGATGACTATGAGCAACTCAGCCAGTGGTGAGTGTCGATCCCATTTTTGCAGTAACTCATCTAGACGTTGTCCTTGCAGTATTTTGCCACTCAGACATACAGTGAGTGAAGCTGCTGTGTCACCAAAGGGGAGAGTATCTCTGGGTCATGGAAGACCCCAGTCATGATTGGACACCTCTGCGTTCGCTGATAGCGCTGAGTCGTATTACAGTCCCAGCATTCCCTCTGTGTGGCCTCAAGAGTCGCCCATCCTGCAGCTTTTTCACACCTGCAAGAGTGAGAAAACTGCAGCCTCTGACGAAGCAGCGCTGGCTGTGTGGCCTTGAGGAAGTCAGCGAGCGTTGCTGCAATCCATATTATGGCCGTGAAGACACAGCAGGCCACAGCACTCCTGCCCAAAGTTCCTCCTTTTGCAACCAACTGCCTGAATGTTGTGCTTCTTAGGAGATAAGGGCAGCCTCCCACGAAAGGTGACTCAGCAATCCAGCACACGCAGCCTCTCCTGAGATAAGAGCGCTCTGTGGGGCCTGAGGACAGTGGGATACTGTCCTCAGGAAAAACAGTCACAAGCAGAGAAAGCAGTGGCGTATAACCACCACTTATTCTGGGAAACAGAGTATAAAAACCCCTGCAACTTCATCAGCAGTGAATATATACACTGTAGGAAGGAAGGACTCTAGCTTAATAGTATAAGCTTTAAGTTCAAATTCAGTAATTACAGCAAAGATCCACACCAGCAGATATTCAAATGAGATAATAATGACAAGATATATTTGAAAATGAGAGGTGATATATTTTAGCCAAACCAGAGGTGTAACTCATTATTTATTTAGATTTTTCCATCAATATTAATCCACAATTTATATTTCTGTTAATAATTTCAGACAATATATGGGTGCCCATCATTCTCTGGATTCAACCATACAATTGCACACAAGAGACTGACACTTAGATTGGCAGTATAAGAAAATTGGAAAGTATCTATTAAACATCTTAAAAGGGTCTGGATATGTGATATGTGGCTGCTGCTGTACTGTCTTAAAACTATCAGTATGAATGATGAAACAAGCGAGGGAGATGAAGTATTGCACCCTATCCAGATACATGTGCTGCAGACGGAGTGTGCTGATGGTTTACTAATTTACATTTGATGTTATGCATCTCAGTTTCAAGTCGCTTCCGAGCAGTTTTTTGAATTTCTGATGTTAAAGTGTCGCGTAGAATAGAATATTGATGGAAGCATCTGAAGCTAAAATATCTCTGATCGAATTGGAGCCACAGTGCCAGTGGCGTAGTGTTGGTTTGTGCACCCCAGTGCACAAAACCAGGGGGAAAACCACATTTCACTGAAAAGAATGCATATCTGCAAAATAATCAACTTCAGGACTGAGCCACTGACTCACTTTATGTGCATCTTAAAACAGAAAGTAACAAAGAGTATAATTCTAAAAGAGGAAACCAACTTGGTCAGGCTCAGACATAACCCTGATTGTGGACACCTGCTGATGTGATGGGGTAGGACGAGGGGCTCTGACACTAAAGGGACCATCACTGGAGAGAAAGAGTAAAGTCAAGTGGATGAAAGACCATAGAGGAGGGGGGGGGGGAACTCATTATATGGGAAAGAAAACAGTTGTGTTAATTTCATGGACTGCTTCAGCGTGCCAGAACAGGTGACAGAAGGGGAGCTGTCCAATATGCAAGTGAGGAGTCCCCCCCTCATCAGCTTCCTCACTGAGAATGAAATAAATAAACAATGAACGGTCCACTCTCCTCGCGCGCCTCATCCCATCTCATGCATGGCTGCCAGTAATGGTCTACTGGGTGTCAGCTTTTATTGGCACGGCACAAAGCAAGCGCCAGGGGCTCGGTGGCTCGACTCCCCGTTGCAGACTCGGCCTGTGGATAAAAGCAAGCAAAATGCCCTAGTCGAGCTCAGAGACATAGTCATGTTGGGCTGGAACGAGGAAGTGCAGTGGAGAGGGGAGGGACTCAGGGCGCAGCTCCATGGGGCCGCCGCGGCGCTGCGACCTTCTGCACATGGAGCCGGGGAGAGTTGGAAGAACTTCATACTGCAAACTCAAGGAATAGCAGGTAAAGTGACTTCCACCGCACTTTTCAGCTCCACGCTAATCTCGAAGACTTGCTCGACGCCGCGGAACTCGGATAGTTTGTTCTCGGGGCTTTTAGGAGACTTCTGCACCCGACTGGAAAAGACTCTCCTTAGAGTTTCGGTGCAGGTGCGCCGCAGCATCAGATCCCGTTAGTTGCGCGTGTTTCTCTGCTGATGCAGGACGTGTCAGGGATGAACAAAGCCGAGTACTTTTTAAAATTAAATACAGAAAAAACGATATTCATTTGTACTGCCGTATTTGTTTCTCTACAGCCAGTAATTTGAGGGAAGAAATGGAATGTTCCCCATTTTCCATGTGTCTTTTTCTTTTGGGAACATATGGATAAATTACTTCACAATGACGTAGATTTATGTAAAAATACTCATCTAATTTCTAAGGAGTCCTACTAATTATCCAGGCATTTCGTTCTCATTTCAGCCTCTTTAATACACTTTTAAATTCCTGTTAGAGCACCTGTTGCAACAGATGTGCGCGCCCAGTAAACCTCAGATAGTCCCTCGTTCTCTGGAGTTGAATAAAATATTAAAACGCGCATTTTCAGGAAAAAACAAACAAAAAAACAAAACAAAAAAAACCAGCTTTTAATTAAGACGCATATTTGTCAAGGGCCAAAGGACCGAATGTGGAAACATTTTAGAGCCGCTTGAACAGGAAATCAGTACGCACCGACCTACGCTGTGTCTATTGTCTCAGATGAATTAATAATCGATAAATCGGATCATTTCTCATACCCTTAAAGCTTTCTATTCACTCGTTCGACCCACGGTCTCGGTTGTTAAACGTCTGTGTGAAGGGGGAGAAAAAAAAAACGCGCACATGTAGGCAGGACTGATCAAACTTTTTTACAATGCAGACACTGAGGTGGAAAGTTGTTCATCAACGCCCAGAAAAAAAAAAAAAAAAAAAAAAACACAGAAGAAGAAAGTAAGATTCACTGTCAAACTGCTGAGGAAATCAAGTGTTTTCTTCTTCTTTTTTTTTTTTTTAACCACGGCGCAAAACCTAGAATTCTTGGTGGTAGACGCCGAGCCTCTGTAGAAAATATTTAAGCCCAGCTGGAGCTTAAAATGTTGATCACATGAAGGTTTAATTTACCCTTTCATAATTCTATCTTGGCAGCAATTGTATCGGGGCGTTTGTGCGAGGTAAAGCTTTGAATCAATGAGTTTTCATCGTTTTGTTCACATCTTGAACTGTGGGACAGCATGTTCCTTTTATGTAGCCTAATTTGTATTTTCCTTTTTAAGCAAGTATGAATGCAATTGACGTTCTCATCTAAGTAAAATCTTATTTTTTGTGTGAAACCTTAAAGGGTAGTCAGTTACTCAGTAATTTCACTAAAATCAGACCTAAATGCAAACATTCGAGGGAAACTAACACTTGGCTAAAGGTCCCTAAAAAAAGTAAGTTTGATTTCAGATGTTGGAACTTGAGAGTGGACTCCAAGTACCTGCTCAGATAAGACTTTTTCAGAGCTCAGTTGGAAAAGAGAAGTGCTGAAAGTGCTGCAAATCTGTCTGCAGATACATTATCTTTCTTGTCAGTAGAAACAGAAGTAGGAGGGGGGCAGAGGAAGACAGACAGTTATTAAAATGATTGTACTGTCTGAATCGCAGAGTAGTGAAGTGTGTCAGATGCAAATGAAGGAAACTTCTCTTCAGCGCACCTTTGCTCTTCCCTCACCCCCTCGATAGACTCCCAGAACACATCCGCGAACCCTATCTACCCACTGACACCCATACATTTCATGACTCACTGATGAGAATTCCCCATGTGCATATGAACAACGGTGACCATGTACCACATTGCTTGGCAGCGTAGGACAATCTCTTTTCCTAATGGTTGATAAGAAAGTGCCCAGAGCTTCAATACCCCTCATGAAACCCATGGGAGTGAAAATTATTGAATTATGAATTCAGATATTTTCATTAATTGTCAGTAAGTCTGCTTAGTGACTGTCTCAAGTGGAAACTTTTAGTAGAGTATATGAGTAAGTATCTAGAGTTATGATTCATATTGTTTGATTGTGCATGCAATCAGTGAGAATGAAGTGACAAACGGTTATGTCTATCTATATCTATATATATAGATATATATATAGATACAGATATAGATAGACAGAGATATATAGATAGATATGTATAATCTGATGTGTTTAAATGCTATTTATTTTTATTGCCGCCAAACGTCTAAGCAGAAACATCTAAAAATATTTAACATGGGCCTCCTTGGTCTTTAATCACACTTCTGTTTTGGATTTTAATGATTAATCAGTCCATTAAAGATAACAGACTTTATCAAATTATATCATACTCTGTGAATATTATTACAGTTTTTAAAATTGCAAGAATTTTGCAAGAACTTAATTCAGTTCAAACTGAAACACTCAAGAAATGTCTTTTTTTGTGAAATCTTTTCCCCATTTCTATACCTGAGTGTTTCTTCACGTATTCCCTCATTTACTGTTCCATTAAAATGTGTATTACATATACTCAGGTATACACATACCAGTATTTGTGTTTCCTTCAGGGTACCCAGACTTTGCTGGTGTGGTCCTCAGTATCTGTTAACGGTTTCGTTATTTCTCATCTCCACCCTGCTCCCTGGTGCAGCTTTTACACCTCACTTTGAGCAGACGCCTCTAACCCCCCCCCAACTCAACCACCGCCATCCACCAAACACACACACACACACACACACATGAGGAGGACCGAGAATTCTGTCAACCCACAAGCCTCTTCCTGCCTCTCCTCACTTGACGTAGTCAGACCAAAACTTTTCCAGTCCCCCTGCGCTCTGTCTCAGAAGTCTCAGAAGTCTTTTCTGTGACTTCCATTTCACTGGCTGAAAGATTCCACCTGCCCCCAGTTCATACACTCACACACACACACACACACACACCAAAACACCGGGTTACAACCAGGACATGAGCAATAAGTAGTTAAAATCCTGCTATTTTAATAATTTCAGTTTGATTGGATTACATAAATGAGAAAAAGCTCATAATTGGTTTGTTGGATGAAAACAATTTAACTGCACAACACTTGCTTTTAGATGAAAGTATGTTTTCAGTTTTTAATAGGTAAGACCTGAAACTTTGGCAAAGGACAATTCCAGTTGGGTTCATCAGATAATACTCGAGGCGTAGTGTCTAAAGATTGAAGTACTACTAAAAAAAATATGGAAAGAGTTTTTCAAAAAGTGACAGAAACAGCATGAAAATAGTATCACTTTCTCGAACAAAATAGCTACTTCCTGAATATTCTACGTGCACCTTACTTTCCACATGCCTGCGTGGCAAGTGGCTTGTGGCTGAATGTAGGAACTCTCTTTTTTACTTCTGTCGAAGCCCCCCTCACCAACACATCCGTGTTTCCCCTCGCACCATCTGCCCAGAAAAAAGGGCACACGAGAATATACCTCCCTCTGTACCCGACCTCCAAATTCCAGATGCTGAAGAACGGCGCTGCAGAGTCAGAGCTCAGCAGAGTCACACGCAACACCCCTGTGTTGTGCTAAACAAATCATCTGCACCAGCGACCTTTGCCCTCCTCCCTCTTCCTCCTCCCCTCACACTTGCATCCTGGGCGTCTGCAGGCTGCCGAGCTCCTGACTTGACTCCGCAGAATATTGTGCGTTGCGACAGAGCGGCCTGTTCGCTTCCCACTATTTGTTCCAAATGTGTGGAGCCATCTGTCAGTAAAACAGGAAGACCTAGGTTCCCCTTCTCCCTTGGGCTCGTTTCGCTATTTTCGGGAGCTTCACTTCTCCCTGTGTGGCTGCTTGGACTGGGCAGCGGCCCCACCAAGGGCTTCTTGAAGTGGCGGAGCTGGGGCTGAAGCTGTCGGGCCCATCTGCTGCAGGCTTGAGGGCCATCCATTATTAATGGGGCCACGAGCACTGGTGACTCCTCAGATATTCAGCCCTGGCCGGAGAATTGCTTCTGGACGCGACTGCCTCGTCTTGCTAAAAAAATTAATAAATAAAGAGAACTTCTCTTTCCTTTGGCCTGCTTTTCTGTCTCTTTTCTTTTCTCAACACCTTCCTGTTGCATTTGCTCTTCTGACTTCTTGCTCCCACATTGCTATCTACTTCTCTGCCTCTATATCTATCTTGTTGCCTTTCTCTCCTTCTTCTTCTTTCACTTTCTCTGCCTCTCTTTTTTTTCTGATTGTCGCTTGCATGTGTCTGTGCTCAGGCCGCGGGCTCAGCGATGCATGCTCACTAAATTAGAGAGAACACGAGCGCCGATCAGCTGGGCACGCAAACGCCCGCATCCCTGGTGACCTGGGGCCAGTTAATTTTCTGCTTAATTTTGCGGCAGTCACTTTGCATTTTTGGATGATTACGTGGCAGGAAATTAACAATAAATAACAAATGTGGTCTGAAAGCTCATTCCCAGCAAAGTCGTGCTACCAGTGGGCCCCATCAGCCAAAGCAAAGCCACTTTCCAAGTTCAGTCTCTCTGTCAGACTCGTAATGAAAATGTCTGTGATTCTTTGTAATGTAATGTGGGGGACAGTGGTGTGTCTGCGGCTGTGACAAGAGTGATCTCACTGAGGTGACGGAGTCATGCCGAGAAGTACACCTTTTACTCCGCTCTACCTTTTTATAATGCTGTTTCCTCCGCCTGCACTTGATTAAACTTACAACCAAATCCATCTCCGTCTCTCTCCCCTTAGAGTACTTGCATCGCATGGAGACAGAGGAGGCCCAGGAAATGGCCCAGATGCCAGGTAAAAGACTACCGACTGCATAATTGAACCATAGAGTGCAGAAAGTAGATACAATAGGCCCACAAACAAGCTCTTAAACCCACTTGGAGGTAATTTTGCTTCTCCCCTGAATGAAACATATCATGGGGTTTACTGGTGTGTGTCTCCCCAGGCAGGGACAGCCCCCCCACCAACGAAGCGTCCGAGGAGGCAGAAGAGGCCATGGCCGTCCCTGAGGACCTGTCAGCCGGCTCCACCCACCAGCAGAACAACAGAGGGGACAAAGGTAAGAGGCAACATCTCACCAAGTGCACCCACAGCCAGTCAGAACATCACCGATGCTTGTGTAAATTAGTATGAGTGTGTGATTGCCACATTAAGTAGAGCGTATCCCACGAAGGGGCAATAACATGAGTCAAAACCACAGCAGTGCCTCTCCCAACAGTAATGTAACAGTAATGTATTCATTCCCAAAGCATCCAGAAAAGAGTAAAACGGTTACATGAAAGTAATGTCAGTATCAAAAGCATAACATATATATATATATATATAAAAGCATAAAAATGTTTAATCCCATGCACATCCAGTGGGGGAAATTTGCTGTTCCAAATCCCTTGGAAAAATTAATTTAAAGCTGCAAAGAGACACATTTAGGTCATTGGCAGAAAAGGTAAAAAAAAAAAAAAAAAAAAAACAGAAATCTCTTTGATCCATGGCATGTCATTAATAAGCCGAATCTTAAGGAATAGCTAATGTGGCCTTGATTTGAGTTTGTGAACATCAAGCCAGGGAATACCATGGTGAAAATAAGGATGAAGCATGAAAGGGGGATTCACATCGGCAGTGTATATTTATCTCAAGTCTTCTAACGTGGGTGGTTTGTGAAAAAATTGAAATGTTGAGGTTGAAATCGTCATTAAAGGTTATCAGTTTTACATGCCAGCAAGATGTATCTGACTTAACCTACACAGGACAAATACGTAAGTATTATATTGCTTACTATAATTGTTTATTCATGAAATTCATAGCTTATTAATAGTTTAAAGTACATTAACATGTCCAAAGAATGTCCGATTCCAGTCCACATGAGACCTGCTGCCACTTATTGCATTAGTTTAACCAGTCACAAAGATAGTAGATGTAGGACATAGAGATATGAAGAATCAGAAAAGTGTGAGGACATTTTTTTAGACAGTTAAAGATGTGAAATGGACAGACAGAGACGCAATTCAGGATCATGAAAATGTGGGTTGTATATTTTGTTTTCATCATGACAAATGATTTTACTCGATGGCCAAAAAGAAACACAAAAACAAAAACAAGCATGACAGCTCGAATTTGATCATCCTATCAGTGTTTTTCCACTTATCCAGATAACGACAAAGATTAGCAGCTCACAGTCAAAAATAAAATATGAGAGGAAACTGAAATAGGATGTGTAAGAGTTTCCTAAGAAGAACTTGCCATCAGACAGTTTCAACACTCCTGGAGATAGAGTGTTCAGGAACAGGGCCAAGCCCAAGAGAGATCAGTGCATCACTACACCACATAGGTCACACACCTGCACACATACACACTTACTCACAAATGTTCTCTGTTTGACTTTACAACTGTTGAGATGTCATACAGGAATCTCTCAGCACTTCTGAACAAGTGCTGCGGCGGTATCTGAATCGAGTTAGGAGGCATGTGCAGTGCCACGTTCTATGCGACTGTGCACGCCTCACCTCAGCCGACTGATGGATGTTTGGTAAAATCTGGGAAAAACAGAAAACAGCGATAGAAGATGATTTAGATGTACTATATGTGACTTTCCGTTCAATCCCTATTAAGTAGGATCACTTCGCATAAGTGTGAGTGTGTACATGTGCCTACATAGGGACAGAGAAAAAGAGCCTAAAGAGAGAAAGAAGGGAAGTGCAAGTATCTGGTACATCTATGCATCACTGCCTCTATGATAAAAGCCCGAATGAGTTATAATTATCACCCAGGATCATGTGCTGCTCAGTTCTCTGTCATAGAAAAGGCAAAAAGCAGGGGGGACTATATCTGGAACACTGGACCTCAAAGTATGAAAAGCTCAAAACCTTAAAACCAGTTTGTTTCCTGTTGCAAACAAGTCTTCACAACTTGGGATCGTCATTGGTGCATGCACAATTTCGCAATTCATACATATACGACTACAAGCAT
Source organism: Xiphias gladius (assembly GCF_016859285.1). Taxonomy (NCBI): domain Eukaryota; kingdom Metazoa; phylum Chordata; class Actinopteri; order Istiophoriformes; family Xiphiidae; genus Xiphias; species Xiphias gladius. Next base: position 21,239,354 of record NC_053410.1, read on the forward strand.
AAGGGAGGTTTTACGTCAGAGTGAACCCTATTTTGTCGTCAAAATTTCCCCGATCCACTGTTTGGTATACTGTCACAGACAAGCAAATTAAATTAATTTTATTGTCTTCAGTGCAGCTATAACTGAAATAAATAAGCATGGAGACATATTTGCTTAAGGTCACAAGAGGATCTTCACAACATCCCAGTTCAATGATTTCTCTTTCACTTTCAGTGATTCAGACAGAACCTTTGCTATTTCAGAGACATGAGACTGAGAGGGAGACTGAGCTGTCTAGTTCCCGAAAACATGGAGGCGAGTTTTTAAAATAAAAAAGTGTGAGGGGAAAAGTAGGCTGTTTTTGGTGTTCCTGCAAGTCGTGCTGAGTGTGTTGCTGGCATGGTTTAACACATATGTGGTTCCACTACTTTGCACACAGGGTTATTTTCAGGCAGTGAGAGCAGCACAAGTCAGTAACAGTAACCTTCAGCAGGCTCCCTTTGTTTCCACACTGCAGAACTAACAAACTTGCTAACTTGCTTGGTATCTGCTATTGATCTCTGTCAATATAGTTTGAATATTTTTATCTTTATCTTTTTATACCAACTCATGAATGATATAGCTTTTCAAAAATATATTATTTTTGGTCACATATCTCAATATTTGTCATTGTTTAATTTCCTGCAAAAGACTGCGTTACCACTTCACCTGTAATTTGACAATTTGATCCACACCAGGTTGTAAGAATTTTATTGCGACCTGTTTTGTTTGTCTACCGAGCGATCTGACAGTTGCTTCCCAAAAAGAGCTAATCAGGATGTGTGACTGTGACAAACATGATATAAAGTAAAAAGCCTCTTCCTACTCCCAGTTTAGTTACAACTTCCCCATATCCATGAGAAGTGGGGGCAGCCCAGTGCTCATGGTTCCCTTATGTCTGCTTTAGCCAGCTGATAATCTGAGAGCCTTGCTGGTGTATTAGATGTTTCAGGAACTAACAACTGCAGATAAAGATAAAGGTTTTTTAGTGCTTTGTTCCAACCATTCATTTTCCTTAAATCAGTGAGAATATGCAGAATACCTTATGTACAGTATACATCTGCTTTGGAGTTTAAATTGTTGTTAAATCGAGTTTTTCCTTAATCAGTGGCCTCAATTCCATGTGCAGAGAAATGCCTCTTGCTAATACTGAGCAAGGCAATGGTCTGATTAAGCCGTTTTATTGATTTACATAATTTTATGACTCCACATTGACATTAGAAAAGTGCTTAAGTTATCCAGAAAATTGTGGCAATCAGGGATGTTGTGGCTAAAACCATGAATTAAATTAGGAGGGTTGAAGGGGTGTTGCCACTTATTTAGTTTTGCTTTCGAGCTCTGTGATATGCAAATGGCACGAACTTGATCGCTTGCCCTAAAAAATCCCTTCAGTTTAATTTTTTCTGACACTGACATCACCGCTAGAGTGCTTATGCCTGGCTGAAAAACCTTGCGGCTGAAGTGAGAAATTTATACACGTTTTGCAACACGTACAACGTAAAATCTCTAAAAAAAAAAAAAGATGACTCTGGCTGCTCAGTGCAGGAGTAATTCTCTTTCACCTCTGCAAACACGAGTAGGACATGTGCACAACTTCACTTCATACTGCAGTTTACAAAATGTCAGAATGACGTGAAGGTGTAAATATGTCTTAAGTCAGTGAGTCCCAACAAGGGTTACTTGTACCCCAGGGAGTACCTCTGTAGATGCAGATTGTGGATTAGCTAAACTCATTTTAAAAAGGAGCAAAAATAGCAACGACATTTGAGAAGTTGAAACGGCTGGCTGAAAGTAATTGATGAAAAGTTCAAGTAGCTAGCTAAAAGCAATAGACAGATGGTTAAAATAAATAATGTTAGCTAAAGTAAGAAATAAATGGTTAATATAGTAAACATAGCAGATAAAGGGTGAAATATTTGAAAGTAATCGATAAATAGTGAAATATCTTCAAGTAATGGATAAGTATGTGAAATATTTAGCTGAAGGTGATGGATGAATAGTTAAAGTAGACAGCTCAAATGAAGGGATAAGTTTACTTTGCCAGAAGTAATGCAAAATGGTTCAAATAAGGTGTAGATGGTGTAGATAACAAAAACGGTTGAGAACCATTGTCTTAAGTTATATCTGTTCATGCATGTACAAACAGAGAGCTCTTAAGTGAAACTAAAAGCATTCTGGTTATAATGGTGTAAGAGTTTTGTGTTCACATACAGTAGTTTCTGCTAACATGCATTGTTATCTTCATTGGATTGTGTTTACAATATGGATGCACATGTAATATGTTTGGTAACTAATTCATACACAGTTTTGTACCATAACTCATCGTCATCCTTTGCACTTTTGTGCAACTGTTAAGAAGCCCTTCGGCTTTGTACAGCGAAGCCTTTCCTTCTCTTTGCGTGCACAGTCTGTGTTTGTCTTATCTCATCTGTTCAGCAAAAAGACACGAGAGGTTGTCCAAAAGGTTTTCAACAGTCGAACAGATGAGGAGATTGTTTGTCCTGCAACTGAAAATAAGACACACCTTGTGTGGAGATGGATGGTCGGATTACGTGACTTTGATTGGAAAAGAGATCCTGTACATCTCGTGATCCTTCCTCCGTGTTAGCTCTCAAATTTTCCTCCACCTCCTGCTTTCTATGGGAAACATTGTGTACATTAGGGGATTTATGTTCCCTTGGTGGCTCGCGGTGAAAATGAGACTATGCAAAAAAAACAAAAAAAACTAACAAACAACAAAAAAAAAACAAAACTGTTTCAGTTAGAGGCTGTTTTACAATTCCTTTCCCGTGCTTCCCTTTCTGTCACTTCTCCATAATTCTTGGTATTTCAGTTAGACAGGCCCTCTTTCTAAAGCTTCCCCTTTTCCATAGATTCCTATATTTCATGATTTCCACCTCTTCCTCTTCAGTTGTACAAACAGAGGTAGAGGGATGGGGAAATCAGGCTGCCACCATGACATGCAAACCACATTCTGGTAGTTGTGGGACTTGCAAGAGCTGTCAGTTCTCTTAAATGTCTCTTACGTTCTATGGTGGGAAAAGAAGGAGCTGTTAGTTTAACACAGAGGGCACTTCTCTTTTCTGATCACTTTGGGAACACCACACAGAGACTATGGATTTTTTTCTAACAGTTCCACAGATAATAGTTGCCATTCATCAGTCTTGCGGCATTTACTTTCCGTATTCTGAAAATCATCAAATGTCAAAAGTGAGACAGATCAAGACTGGTGAAAAGGCTCTCTGCGCATGTGTCTGTGTGTTCATTTCACTCTGTTGCTCTGATGCACACCGCTGTCGTCCCTAGTTTCGCACTGTTTCCTGTGTCTCTGTTTCCTGTTTATCTTGCTGTCATTTGTTTCACCAAAAGTGTGATGGTGCGAGATGATCTGTGTGTTTCTTCACCTCCTCATCAACATCCTCAGTAACAGTAGATATGCTCTCCACCTGTCTATCCTTATGAAATCTACTATAGTTCTTTCAAAGAAATAAGCAGTAGAGTGTACAGTTTAAATGTGTAGGCTGCGGGTTGCTCTTATCTGATACTTGTTGACTTTTCGCAGGCTAAATTCACGAAATGCCTAAAATAGAAGGGGAAGTTTTTGAAATTTTGATGCAGCATCCCTGTAAACATGAAAATGTCACATTGTGCACTAAAGGAGGTTTGTCATTACAAAGCCGTTGTTGCCCCACTTATATTATAATGCAGTTGGAGGGGCTAAAACACAGTGTCTATCGCGACAGAAGAAAGAGGCAATGAACAGTACAGTGCTGTACTGAATGGATTCAAATAAAGCCAGGCCATATTTTTTCATAATGAGTTTCAAAGTTGAGTTTAATAGCTGCAAATTACTGTTTGAGTTCATCACCAAAGTCTTTATAAAATGAGTCCGTAAGCATGTAATTTATTTCAGTAACAAAAGTGCCGAATAATACGTGTGTCATTCAGACAAAAAAATAAATTCACTTCAAAAAAAAGTATGTAGGTGAGATTAAAAAACAAACAAACATGCGTTTAGCAGAGTATCTCACCGAAATAAAAGGCCGAACAATATGAGAAAGAAAAATTAAATCAGTCACTGAAAAAAAACAATTAGTCAGCCGTAAATTATGAAAAAAGTATCAAGTAAAAAAATTAAATAGTAAGATTAAGAACAAAACTAACAGTGATAATGACTATAAAACTATATTGAAGAAGTCAGACCAGGCAAAATGAAAAAGAGGTTAATCTATAAAGCAAAACAAATCACAAGCATTTTTAGAATTGATCATTTAGGTAGGTTATTCTCATGCCACAGCATCAATCTCACACTGATAAATTGCCCATCTTTAGTATATAATATCATGAAAGAATCATGCTCGTATTCTAAACCGTGGCCCCCCCTTGCCCTCTTTTCCAGCCTGTAACATTAAAGTTGAGGCTCGCAGTGATGAGGAGAATGGGCTGGCCTGTGACATGAATGGCATGGAGGAGGAGGAGTGTGCGGAAGACTTGCGCGTGATCGATGCCTCGGGGGCCAAGGTGAACGGCTCACAGCCGAGCCCCGAAGCCAAGGCCTTCTCCTCGGCCGGCGGTATCCGGCTGCCCAACGGGAAGCTCAAGTGCGATATCTGTGGGATAGTTTGCATTGGCCCCAATGTGTTGATGGTGCACAAGCGAAGCCACACTGGTAAGCCACCTGCAATACTTCTTGCCCTTCCTTTGCACCCATATTCACTGTCAGTATGAGAGGATGGATGAGGGGTAGAAAGGGTTCCGCTAAGGCTCCTCCCTAGATTTAGAGCAGCTCTTTAGACATTGAATGGCAAAAAAATTAGTATTTGCCTCCTACAATTTTTTGACATTAAGACAAGCAGTATCATATATACTGTACACATAACTAATAGAGATATAAGTAGAAATAAATCTCATTGCCTGTTCTTATGTTTTCAAACACCCTTATACTCAGCTGTCGTTGTGATGGCATGCTTGTATTTGGCTGTGTGCATGTAGACCCTTCTATCGTGCGTGAAATAGACTTTGAGCATACCATTAGCATTCATTATTGTTCATCTAAATGACTCTGAATTACCACATGACAAGCAACAGTAACTGATCAAATTATTGTGCGATAAAGTAGCAGAGATGAGCTTGGTCCGAAAAAACATGCCCTCAGTTGAGAAACAGGATATCTGCTGCAATTAAATGGAATCTCCATAAAGTGACAATTATCTGGCTATTAAAAGTTTTTCAAATTTCAAAATTGATATTCTATTGTAACGAAGCCAAACCAGTGGTGGGGAACATTTTTGAAAAAGGCACTTTAACTATCAAGCTTTAGAAACTAATGAAACTCAAAATGGAAGAAAGGAACACTAGACTAATGTAAATGCAAAAGAAAGTACAATAAAGGACATAATGAAGTGCCTCCTATTTAAATAGAAAATATTCTGTGGTGAGTCTTTGCTCCTGAAATGCATTTTTAATGAATTTCCTTTTTTATATATTTTTGCTGCTTCACTGGTGACTCTTATTTTATGGGAGGCCTTTGTAAAAAAAAAAAAAAAAAAAAAAAAAAAAAAAGGCATATTAAAACGTTCTCACAGAATGCCACAACACTCGGAGAGGCTGGATATTGGTTTATTCCAGAGGCGCTGATCAGGAAGACTGGCTCTCAACACAAAGTGTTTCCTTCGCTTTATTCAAATGAGGCTGAATTTGCATTGTGATGTGCCGCTCTTATTTTAGAGACGAAGAAGAGTAAAAAATGAGATTTTCAGATCAAATTGACCTAGGCAATGGTGCATTACGGAACTGGCAGGCTGAGTCTGAAAGGCTCGTGTTCGATCAGAGCGCCAGAAGTCGGTGAGGCAGGGGGAGCATGGAGAGATGGAGTGTCGCTCTGCTGTGAAACCCTCCCACAGGGTGCTGGATCGCTCTCTGCCCCAGAGGTGCTCCATCATCCGGCTTGTTCTGGCGCTCGGGACGCTTGTAGTGCAGTGACCCCGCATTCCCACATCAGCAGCCTGCTTTTTCTCCACATAGAAAAGACAAAGGCTTTGAGCTTTTTATTCTTGTCAGTGGAGGGATCAAACGTGGCGAGATTAGGGAGAGCAGTGCAACCAAGAGAAGCCTTAAAAGTCATGAATTGCCTGATACATGGAAAACATAAAAATAATTGAGTGCAAGTAAAAACATACACGTTATTTTTTTTTCTGTTCTTTTTCTGTTCGTGCTATCTGCCACTTTACAGTACAGTGTGTGTGTCTGCTGTGTTCTTGTCCCCAGGAGAACGTCCTTTCCAGTGCAGCCAGTGCGGTGCCTCTTTCACCCAGAAGGGTAACCTCCTCCGCCACATCAAGCTCCACTCAGGGGAAAAACCCTTCAAGTGTCACCTTTGCAGCTATGCGTGTCGCAGGAGGGACGCCCTCACTGGCCATTTACGCACCCACTCGGGTGAGTACGCACAGGTCACCCACACTGCAGACTTCTGGCACGTTCTGCAGTGCATACGGCGAGAGCTCAGGCTTATATAAGGGGAAGTTCACAGGGTGCAGATATGGTGTCACTTTATTTTTGCAAATATTTTGCAGAAGTATGTGTTAATGAAATATTCTGGGTGTAAACAGTGCACTTTCAAAGCCTGCTCTGAATAGGTTAACTAGAAAGTAAAAGCTTAAGTGGCAAGATTACAATCTCTCACCATTTTTAATATGCAGATATGATGCATTAACAAACAACGTCAAAAAAAATTAAAGTATTGTCATCAGTGCGTCGAATTAGTTGTCTCAAGCACTTTTTAAGTCTCCAGACTTTGGTACGCATAGGCCACTGAACTGGATTTTCTGAAAAGCAAAGGCTACATGGAAGCTAGTGAATTGCAATTAAAAAGCTTACAAACTGTGGCAGCCTATGCTTAAAGGATAAATGATATTAAAGATAGAAATATTCTAATTATATTAATAGTATTCCTTTTATGAGTATAATAGGATTATTTTTGGTATTGTCAACAAATCCCATGGAAAGACCCAAAGCCAATAGTCCGTCTCTCGACACTTGGCTTCCCTACCCTGTCTTTGGCACTCAGCCCCGTGCCCATTGCTTCCCATCTCATCTTTAAAAACGGGCCACAAACATACAGTTTCATTCAAAAAGGGTTCAGTCATTTCCTAAAAAAAGGTGGGCACTGCAGTCTGCCAACAAATGTTACTCAAACAGGAGTAGTTAGTGCATTTTTTTCTGGAACTGTTTTCAGCTGTGGCTGAGTAAGTGCTGGTGAGTATTCATGACACCGGGATGATGTATGGGGAATCGACTTAAAAGTAATTACAGTGCCTATGTTCCTTTTATTGAAAGAACATTTCACCCAGTGCAAAGGTGTGGCTCTTTATTTGCCTTTTTTTTTTATACTTTTGGGACAAAAGCTCTATGGCTCAGAGGAACAAGCTATAGCCAGAAGTCCCCAAATGCTGCGTCCTCCCCCTCCAAAACCTGGGACCAAAAAACATAAGAATTCTTTTCTTTATATGGATTTTTCATAATTTGTTTATTCAACTTGAAGATTTATCCTACAAGGCCAGGAATACACGTCAGGTGGGGAGATAGTCAATCCCTCATTTATTTATTTTGTTGGTGTAAAAGTAGTTGAATTAAAATAGAGTCTATATAGGAGTCATCTTATACAATACCCACCACGTGTATATATATTTGTAGAACCAAAAAAATCCCCTCAAGTTCTTCCTGAATTCCCCCAGAAAATACAGAGGACATGACCTCAGAAGCAGCTACAGCCATGCTTATGTCATCCTAAGAAATCTAAAAGTTTACCGGTGAAGCGTTCGCTCTGGAATTCCCAAAGATCATCTGCTGGCAGTGTGGGCGGGACCGCTTCTCCTCGGGTTTCCTCTAGGGGGTGCTCTTTTCTTCGGGCCGAACACCCAGTTCGTCCCCCCCCCCCCAGGCCGAACTGGAAAGTGGGAAATCCACCACTTCGCGCGTTTCTCCGTGACAGAACTAGTGAAGGGAGCGCGTAGAGGAACAGGTGGACTCACCTGTCGCTTGGATCGTGATTGTGTAACGAAGCCGACGTGTATTTATTTAGAAAGCCCCGCTTTGGGATCAGTCCCCGCGTGGGACACTGCGCCGCTCTGTTCACTGACAGAAAGTTGTGTCTTGCAGTTGGAAAACCCCACAAGTGCGCCTACTGTGGGCGGAGTTACAAGCAGCGCAGCTCCCTGGAGGAGCACAAGGAGCGCTGCCACAACTACCTCCAGTGCATGGGGCTGCAGAACAGCATCTACACAGGTTGGTGCCCCGTGAGACGCTCGCTTCACTCTCACCCGAGTCTGATGACCCACTTTACCCTGAGCACAGCACTCTGTGTGTGTGTGTGTGTGTGTGTGTGTGTGTGTGCGTGTGTGTGCGTGCGTGCGTGCGTGCGTGCGTGACAGCAGTGTACCATGCCGACAGTGTTGCAGTTACTGAATGCCCCGGCAAGTCAGGTTGAATTCAGTGTCATTTCCATGCGAACAGAGGCTCACGCACAAGCTCTGTGTTCAAAATAACTGCAGAGCTAATCAAGTCAGTTTGGACATGCTGTCAGTATGCAGTTCCTTAGTTGTCCGTAGATCCTCTGCAGTCATGAATTAAATCTACACACTATAGAATCCTTACTGAATGTGCAGGGTGCTGTAAGCTCTGCATTACATACATGATCTGGGAGCATGGACAAATACTCTTATTTACAGACCAGGGGCTTCACATGTGTCAGAATAGTCCGCTCTGCGCCCTGTGAGGAAAAATACCACCAGGCATGTGTTATCTGGCACCAGCGCATCGCTTTAAACAGGATAAACGCAAATTACTTTGACTCTGAATTCTACTTCTCTGTCTTGCTTTCCAGTAGTAAAGGAAGAAAGCAACCAGAATGAGCAGAGGGAAGACTTAAGCCAGACGGGATCTGACAGAGCCTTGGTGCTAGACAGACTAGCTAATAATGTAGCTAAACGTAAGAGCACTATGCCACAGAAGTTTGTAGGTAAGGGCTAAAATCTGCTTCCTTTGTGTAAATACAATGTTGCTACTTTTGCTGAAAAACAAGTGTGACGGCTGCACCTGTGAAAGCTGCATAAGGTGAAGCTGCTGTGTGTTTTGTGTCTTTTCTTTGCCACCTCGGCTCTGCAGAATGCATGCAGTTCAGTCTGGTCAGGAATTGTGCCTTTTCATTTGTTTAATCGCTGTTAGAAGAGACTTTGTTATAATATTTCCTGAGTGTTAGATCCTGGATATTAATTAATCACGAGACCAGAAAAAACAATAACATTAAGTCATTTTCCAACTCAGCTAGAGAGGAGCAGGCTCATTTCCAAGATAGTGAAATCACAGGGTGTAGGTGAAATTTTATGTGGGTCGGTAAAGCTTAACCTCTACATTGCTCCTCTGTCTCTCTCTGGCACCTCAGGTGACAAACGTCTGTCAGACCTCTCCTACGACGGAGGAGCAGGCGAGCTGATTCAGCCCCACGTCATCGACCAGGCCATCAACAGCGCCATCAGCTACCTGGGGGCCGAGTCGCTGCGGCCTCTGGTCCAGACCTCCCCAGCCTCCTCTTCTGATGTGGGCCTCAGCTCCATGTACCCTCTCCACAAGCCGGCGCCCGAGGGCCACACGGGGACAGGCCACAGCTTGTCAGCCAAAGACAGTGCAGCTGAGAACCTGCTGCTGCTCTCCAACTCCAAGTCTGCCTCCAGCGAGAAGGATGGCTCGCCCAGCCACAGCGGCCAGGACTCCACCGACACCGAGAGCAACAATGAGGATCGTCCAGGCGGGGCGGCACCCGGCCTCATCTACCTGACCAATCACATCACCTCGGGGGTGAGGAACGGCGTGCTCCCTCTGGTGAAGGAGGAGCAGCAGAGGCAGTATGAGGCCATCCGGGCCAGCATGGAGATGGCCTCCGAGGGCTTCAAGGTGGTGACGGCGGACGGGGAGCAGGTGAGGGCGTACCGGTGCGAACACTGCCGCGTTCTCTTCCTGGACCACGTCATGTACACCATTCACATGGGCTGCCACGGCTTCAGAGACCCCTTCGAGTGCAACCTCTGCGGTCACCGGAGCCAAGACCGATACGAGTTCTCCTCTCACATAACGCGAGGGGAGCATCGCTACTGAGCCCCGTCCACACACACTTTCACACAAACGGGTGTATATATGGAAAAAACACACACACTCACTCATAGACATGCACCTTCAACAAATGCATAGAAAAAACAAAATGTAAAAGATGCTGTTGATGTCTGAGAGTTGTGTTTTTTATACAAAGGATGCATGTTTGTTGAACACAGATAAATGTATACAATTATTAAAAAATCCATTATTTTCCTTTCAAATACCATGCGAAAAAGAAAGAGTAGTTATTCATTTGTCTTTTATAAAGGAACAAAATATTGTCCAGTGGAGACGACACAGCTGAGGTTCTGTGCCACTTTATACTTAAGTTTAACTCATGTCTATACAGTTGCCACATGTATAAAATGTAAACGTGACTTTTCTTTTGGAAAACCAGGCAGCAACTTTTTTCTAGTTTTGAAATAGAAAAGATTTCTATCCTTTTATTTACACATCTCTGTCGTGAACTGAAAATGTCCATAAAAGATTCTCCTCTGCAGCTGTTTTCAGTACAGGAAAACCTACTTTAATGTCGGTCTTAAATGCAATCAATAAAAACGTAACAATCAGTGTAGATAACCTCATATTGCCTTCCAAAGTGTCAACCTGTTCTTGTATTTGTAACAACCTACATATTATTTATATCACATTTACACTCCTGTCTGTTTTTGTATTTATTATAATGATTGTTGTTTGTCTCTAGGGTAGTTAAAAAAAGTTGCATTTTTTTTTTTTTTTTTCTGTTCAACTGTACTTAATGTATTTGAGGTGAAAACATGACTGCTGCTGGAAGCTACATTTGGTTTTATCATGGGAAAATGTTATCCTGGCCTTTTTGTTTCATACCTGATGGCTAAGAATTGTCTAACTCGCAAAATGAAAGTGAGCCATTTGAAGGGAGCTTTATGCTTGCAAAATATCAATAAAGGATATTTTATATATGCACAAAGAGTGTTATGTTGTTTTTTTTTTTTTTGTCTACGGTGAATGAGTGTAGAAGTAAGGGGGAAGCAGCTTAATTTATACCTGAGAAACTTCGTAGCAAGTAAAGGAGAATTACTTGTAGCAAGAATAAAGGAGAAAGAGTTAGCTCTTTATCCTTTATCCTTTATCTTAGCAGAACTGTGCATGGATACGTCATTACGAATATACCGTATATACATGCAGATATTTCATGGCAAATTGGTGTTTTTAATAGGACTGTTTTTCGTAACTGGACCATATTCTTTGAAAGGGTAGTTAAAGGAAAGTTTCTCTGAGTTTTACTGCATCAGTTTGCCTCCTTAACAAATGTGGAGATTTCATTTCACACTCTCGAACCTTCTGGAATAATTAAGTTTAGACGTCATTCAAGATGCCGCTCAGAGACACCTGCCTGTCAAGCCAGAGCCGAGAAAGAGCGAATGACTGGCATTTCTGGACAAAATAGTAAACCACCGAACACACCGAAAGAGAATTTACAGTTAGAGGGGAATAAATAAACAACTCTCCACATACTGTACAATTAGTGTGGTTGCAAAATGCTGTAAGCAAATCAAATGTTAATCTTTTCCTCAGTGTTTTTGGAGCTATAAGCCGTAAATTCCATATTTTCCAACTAAAAATATATTTATATTTTCATATAATTTACTAAGGATGTCAAACAGTCAGAGAACACGACACAGTGGCAAGTGTCTGCACAGAGACCCTCCTATTCAAATCGTGACATCAAGAGACTACTGGTAGCATAAGCAGCACACGCACAAAAGGGTGTTTATGAGAGTGAACACCCTCCATGCACACACACACACACACACACCATACACACGCCAGCAGGCCGACATGTGCATGTGTCCGGGACCTGAGGAGTCCGACTGGTCCTCTGAGGAGTGGCAGCAGCAGAGGGCTGGGACAGAGAGGACGAGCCACTGGAGCAGAAGGCCAGGCCCGTCTGGAGAGGCCCAGTCAGCGCCGACGTAGGAGCTCGGCGGCGTTGTGCAGCGACAGCCTCGTCCAGATGGCTGCTGTGTGATTTAGCAGAAACGGGAAGCAGCTGCGGGCAGCGCTGAGTCCCCCACGCTTGACTGGGACCCATCACGGGAGGGTGGGCATTTGCATGAGAGGGATAATCTGGCCAACCAACTCTGGCCCTGCCAGAATCCCAAATCTCACTTCTCCTTTCAGCCAGCGGACTGAAATAGTCCTTTAAGAGTCAGACTTAACCATACCCAATTGTACTGTCAACAGGATCCAACAAAATGTTACCACTCAGGGTCTTTCTTTTCTTTCACTTTACATGACTCTGTCCCATTAATGGATGACAATATTAGAATATTCAGTACAGAATTTGTGACTTTGGTCACTGTTTCTACCAGTGTTTTTCTCAATGTCGGCTTTCCTGTCCAAAATATAGATTACTAAAATTAAATATTACATTTGATTGCCTCTCTTGGAAGTGTGTGTGTAGTTGAGACACTTAGTCCACTGAACTAAACTACCTAACGGTATATATACAATAGGATGTTTACTTTTGATACTTTAAAGTTATAATCCTTAAGATTTTCGGTCATGGTTGGTTAGCTGGTGTATCTTTTCACAGTGCAGCTTAACAAACTCATGTAGTTGTAAGAAGTCAGTCGATAATAATTGCAATCACAATCGATCACACGTTGCACACGGCACACGCAGTTTTCCAAAATAAAACATAGGCGACACTGGATTTCATGCTGCATTGTTTCCTATGAGTCCCTGGTGCACGTGAAGGCAAATGTAAAGGCACTGAATGGCTAGTGATGAAAAAGTGTTGCCCATTAAATAAAATCAAAACCAGGGTTTGATTTCATTAAAATCTTAAGAATTGTAACTTTAAGTTAATTTTGCTGATTATAGGTCTATACTTTTACCCAAATAAAATTTATAATACAGGACTTTTATTTGTAACTGGGTGTTTTTACGTTGTTTCACACATACTTCTGCTCAAGCAAAGGTTCCGAGTACTTCTTCCACCAGTGTCTCTACCTGAACTCCTTGAACAACTCACAATACTCAAAGCAGGAAACATAGAGCAGTTCCAATAAATCATCACCATCTCCAGGTTAGTTAGATACTCCGAGTCTCATGACACGTGCACCTCAATTTCCAATGTCAGCATTCCAAATTTGAATAAGAAGCATATAGGCAGTTTTTTTTTGTTTTTTTTTTCAGTGAATGTACTGTGTAATGTGTGTGTTTGTGACCCCACAACCCCAGATGTAACCGCCGTTGCACAGCCAGGGTCGAACTGAGCCACAAGCTTACGCCATATGGCACAGTTTTCAGTCTATACTCTATGGATTCTATGGATCCCGCCAGCACCAGAGGAATTCTGTGCATCTGTCCCAGTCCAGCTGTGAGGAGTCCCCCGTGTTCGGAGACACCCACTGGGGGGTTGTGTGACTACTTTCACTGCTGGCTAATTCAACAAAGTTGCAATACAGTGGCCAACCACACACGTATGAAATATTTATTAGGGACTTGACAAAAAGATGAAAAATAAATGAAAGTCTTTTTTCATGGTCTTCCAGATTTTCAAAGATTGTTTCATGAAATTTACATGAGAATTTCATTTCATGTGTGCACAATCTATAATCGTCCTCTTCAGTAATAGTGTATGTATGACCAGTGAGGCATTCAACTCGAAAAACATCAACATTGTTAAAAATCTCTATTGACCAGAACCACCACTTGGCAATAGTTTCTGCTGTGTGGAGGAGAGCAAGTGGCTCAGAAATGAACAGGACAGATAGTTGGACATGTACACTTCTGCACCAACCACAAACCCTGTGGATCAGAATCAGTACTAAAATTATGGAGCTCACGCTTATTGTCTAATAAAAGGGATGTATTGCAGCAAGAGATTTTCCTGTTGAGTCCACTGCTGTCTTAATCACGAACAGGAAGGTTTGCACGAGAGCCAGGATACTCTTGTGTTGCCCAACTTCCAGGGACACGATTAGCACAGCCAGCCTCAGGAACATTTCAGGACTATGAGACCTACGACTAAATGTTATAGAGATGTGCAAATAAAGCTCTTAACAGGGTGATCACACCGCCCTCTTTGGATTAAATGGGAAGGAGGAACAAGTGGAGAATAGCACAATCCACTGGAGACAAACTTACTATTGTTTTGTTTGAACTGAGTCTGAGACATTAACAAACTCATGGAGATTTGAGGTAGTCAGCAAAGTTTTATTTCATTAGGAAAGCAATCAATTAATTACATTTACAAAATTGTGACAAACTAAAATAGTGACAAAAGTTAAGTCTTGGCGTAAGTGATGATAACTGCTATACGGGAATATAAACGGAGATCAATGTTTTATCTGGAGCACAGTTCATGTACATAACATGGTGCAACAATAACATTAATATCTAAGCCACACAGTCTGACTATTGCAAAATTCTTAAAATAATGTGAATACCTAATATAAATTGCTGGGAACAATCTACAGAGCAATTTCTCCGTACAGAAAAGTCTCTCATTCTATCACCACAGAGTTTACTGTGAATACTTTAAAAAGTTTATGAGTCATTTCAGACATTTTCGAGAATTATGATAACACATCGCTCTGCTGTGAACTTTTGGTTATGTTTTTCTTTCAACTGACAACAGCCCAAATGTGAAGAGTAAAGGTTCATGGATCACAAACTAAAAAAATAAAAAATAAAAACAGGACTGGTTGTAAAGAGATTAACTAAATCAACTGTGGGACACAGAGGGGGTGGACAAATTAACAGCAACACCTGCTCAATTTAATGCAACTGAATCCCTGGATTTAGAAAACTCTCTCTGTGAAGCCATAGTGTAAGGTGCTCCTGCTATGTTGTCCACGCCCTCTATGTGCTTTATGTGCAAAGCAGAAAATATTCTACAGCTTTTGAATTTTCCAGAGCTGAATTTTTCAGCCAAGTAGCTGCCAAGTTTAACGGCCACATCCAAAAGTCTTATTCCACTCTTCATACAGCTCCAAATCTTTTGATGAGACACTGGGTCGTACTGTCTTCAGGGCGTCCTGGAAGTCGCTGTAGAGGATTGGTCGCACCTGATCTGCCGTGATAGTGGCGATGTCATTGAGCTGGATGCTGCGGATGGGCCCGAGTGCTGCCTCTCGACAAAGCTGAGTCATATCGGCGCCGGAGAAGCCCTCGGTAGCTGTTACCACGCTCTCCAGCTCGTGCTCTCTCAGCTGGTTCCTCTCTCGAGCCATGAGGTTAGTTACAATCTGCCACCGGGCGGCTGCTTCAGGCAGGGGGATGTACAACCTCTTTGCCAGGCGTCGACGGGCAGCCTCGTCTATCTCCTGAGGCCGATTGGTGGCGCCCACCACCAGGATGCGGTCCTCAGCTGCGGTGGCTGCCCCATCCAGCTGAACCAAGAACTCTGTCTTTATCCTACGTGATGAGTCGTGCTCCCCATCTGTCCTCTGGGACAACAGTGAGTCAATTTCATCAATGAAAATGACAGCGGGCTGGTGGCAGCGGGCAATGGCAAACAGGGCTCGCACCATTTTTTCTCCTTCACCCACCCACTTGGAAGTGAGCGATGAGGCGCTGATGCTAAAGAAGGTGGCGCCTGACTGACAAGCAATACATTTTCCTATCAGAGTTTTTCCAGTTCCTGGGGGTCCAAACAACAGGATGCCTTTGGGCGGACCACGGAGGCCAGTAAAAATGTCAGGTCGCAGCATTGGCCAAACCACGATCTCCTTTATGGTGGTCTTGGCAAACTCCAGACCTGCTATGTCATCCCAGGCCACAGGAGGCCCGTGGTCCATGATCTCGCTCATGATCAGCTCAATTATCTTTGGCTCAAAGTTTTTCAGACGCTCATCGAGGATCTGAGGCTCCTGACTGGAACTATGGCTCGCCCCACCTTCTTCCTCCTCCTGTCGTGGAATAGGTGACACAAATTTAGAAAATGTACCTCGAGGCCTGTTAGCACCCAAAGATTTTTTCACACTTGCTGCCATTCCAGGGATCTGGCCTCTCTGGGGCTGATGGGAATGCTTTTTCTGTTGGTCAACGATGAACTGCTCACGAGCCGTTTTGAAGTTGCCTCCAGCTCGTGGGTCAGCGGCTCCTTGACCTCCATGTGGCCCCCGACCAACATCCCCACCATCTGGGTTGTAAAAATTCTTCCGTTTCGATGGATTGGAGGTGGAGAAGAAGGAGGATTGGCAGTTTTGTGTGCCACTTGCAGGGCTAGGGTTTCCCTGTGGAAGAGCTGAGGAGGGATAACTAAACACAGACTGTGGTCGGGCTGAAGGTCGGGAGAATGAGTTTGGATTAACTGAGAATCCCTCAGAGCCTCTTGGTCTCTCTGCAGAAATACTAGCAGGATTACTGGCACTGTTGTTAACCTCTGTTTTAGGCTGTGGTGGTCCTATAGGTTTCAACAATGCAGCCTCAGACCTGACTCCGGTAAAGGGAGCGGACAGGGAGCTGCCTCTGCTCTCTTGTCCCACAGATATGTTAGCATCTGCTGGTGCCACAAGGGCGCGTCCCCCACCTGTCTCTGCCTGAATCATTTTCTGCACGCAGGGCAGCTCCAGCACACTCTCCGTGGTCAAGGACGACTCCCATTTGTCGCTGTAGTTCCTCTGACTGCGGGCCAGATGCAGAGCGCTCTCTGCATAGTTGTTAAGCCCTTTGCAGGGGTCATCTGAGTCCAGCACTGCTGCGTAGCGCTCCGAGTAGGTCCTGAGCAGGCTGGCCATGCCGGCCTGAGAGATCTGGGAGCTTGCCCATGCATACTGAATGGAGAGGATGTGAGCCCGGTAGGCATCAGCCGTCTGTTCAGGTGTACAGTTGCCAGATGAAATGTCAAAGGACCTCCTCTGCCATTCGTCCAGGTGTGCGCCACTCATGCCTGGCCTGCTCCAGCCTGGTGAAGGAGAGGGGACATAAGTTATTAAAAATACATGACCTCCGTAAAAACCAAGGCAGAAAAAGTTTTATTTTATTACCTTGCATTCTTGGAAGACACATAGTTGTTTTCAGAGGCTAAGCAATGCTTTTTATGACTAATGAGCTGAATGTGTGGTGGAACATGGCGGAACCCTTCTAAGTGAAACTAGGCTAAAAGTTATATTATATGGATGTGCAGCTGTACTAGAGGCACCTTCACTAGCAAAGATGCTGCAGTGTCCTCTAACTTTATGTTATCATTCGTTCGATTGACAGAGAAACTTAGTCTCCATTACATGCCGTGATAAACAGCCTATGGACGGGACCCACTTGCATTTGTTAGTTGTTCACTTAAAATATCCCGCACCACATAAACAGGCCACAATACTGAGGATAAGGGACGTCACTTACTATTAGTGATATCTTCTTATCTTTCTTGATATTATGCCAAAAATAAATAGGTGCTACAAACACGACTTTTATAGAGTTAACACAGTTACTGCACTTCAGCTCGCGGTTTAGCTCTTCCCGCCACCTGCTTCTTCCTCAACAGTACAACTTCCTGTCAAGTTCCAATTCGTTCTTCGAAAACCTAAATTAGTCTCTCAGCACCGCTTTCACCCAATGTAGAAACCCGGCCAAAAGCTGATCTAACTTTATCTCTATTATAATGACAAATGTAGACTTAAGATTAAAAAAGATGAGAACAATAAAGAACACAGCTAAAGCTACTAACGTTCTTAAAAATATCGGAACGAGACCCAAAACTTGTCACAACTAGGGAGTGTTCCATTTATCCTCCAGGTTCGCCCAGAGATCCGTGTCTTTCTGTTAATGTGTTATTAAACTGCTTTATATTCGATGTAAAGCTTTTTTTATTATTTATAATTAATTAGAAACTAAGTAGGAGTGATCCCCTGTGTAAGAACCTCTTTCATGAGATTAAAAAGTATTTTCTTTCGGGTCCTAACTGCTAACTTGTAGTGAGGTCTATGACGCCATCTTGTGGTAACAACACGCTAAACAACCATAATGATTAAATAGTCGCTTTAGCGCGTTGCATTGCGGGAAATGTAGTGCGCATGTTGTTGAAATTCAAAAGAGCACTAAATTCCGACATAAATTATTTTTGAAGTAATTACACTTGCGCATAATTCACATTGAAAGTTGTGTTTATTACTTTTATCATGGATAAAAAACAGTTAAATATCATCTACCTGTGATAGCAGTGTACGCGAAAACTGCACTAACCACAACCGCAGAGTTTTATATTTGTGCTGTCGACAGTGGATGACAGCGGCCGCTGAGCTTCACAGCACACGCCGTCGGTGGAAAAATTGGCTGCGTTTGTAATATTGGGTAGCTAGCGAGCTAGTAAGTTAACGTTTCCCACTATTACTCATTAAAGTATTTGTTTTTGAGGAGGGATATCTGAAAAGTTCCTAGATAGCTGTCCACAGTTACAGTCATTACCGTCCGTTAGCTGTAGCTGAACCGGAGACGCGATGTAAATTAATCCAGACGGGACCAGCCCCAGGAGCCGGTAGCAGCAGTCAGTCGCACCCTTGTCTGGGGACACTGAAGGAACCCTGTCTGCTGAGCAACATGAAATTGCTGTTCTTCATATGTAATGCTCTTTTATACAAATGCATGTTAGCCTCAAATTGCTGAATTTCAGAGTTTCAGAGCACCAGTGTAAGTTAACTGGGAAGTGTGGACTGGATATGACTGACTCATCATCATGGCACGGACAGAGGAGATAACCCTCAACAGTGTCTCTGCAGCAGTTCCAAACAGGGAGCCTAACAACTAGCTAGACAGCTAAGTTATTTACACATTCCGTCGTTTTTATCATATTCTAACCCCTCGCAGTCAAAGTGGCATTATGAATACCCCCGTGTACACCTTTGTTACCCGTGACGACAACAGCACTGTTTATGCAGAAGTTTCCAAAATCCTCCTTTCAACTGGACAGTGGAAGAGGCTGAAAAGAGACAATCCTAGATTCAACTTAATGCTTGGTGAACGGAACAGACTGCCCTTTGGACGTCTAGGTAAATAATGTTATATTCCTTATTTCATGTGATGCTGACATCATATGAAAAGTCTGTATGTGTTTGCTATATCTCAGGTCCACCCACTCAGGATGAAACAGCTGCTGTGACTGTGCAGCGATGCTCGCTCCAATGTCCAGTGGAAAGATTGTGTCCATTATTTAGATGTGCAGTCCAGGCCCCGTGTTTACACATGTTGGTATCTGAATATATTTTGAAATGACCTTACTTGGACTTTCCAGGTCATGAACCAGGACTGGTGCAGCTGGTGAATTACTACAGAGGAGCAGACAAGCTTTGCAGAAAGGCGTCCTTGGTCAAGTGTGTATCTACCTTGTTAAAAGAAAAATCCATATCTTTTGTCTTGCCATCATTCACGTTACTAATGCCCGTAGAAGAAAGTTATTCAAAGGGGAGTACATTTGCTGACGATTTTCCCTTCTCTACTTCTAGGCTAATAAAGACCAGCCCAGAGCTGTCTGACTCCTGTAACTGGTTCCCCGAATCCTACATCATCTATCCCACTAACCTCAACACCCCTGTTGCTCCAGCTACAAATGGCGTTAGCCATCTGAAGAACAATCCCAAGACAGATGAGCGGGAAGTTTTCTTGGCCTCTTATCACTCTAAAAAAGAAAGTGGGGAGGGTACAGTGTGGATAGCCAAGTCTTCTGCTGGAGCTAAAGGTAATATCTGTTATTCACGTTTCATTGGTATAAATCCAAGATACAAGTAAGACTTAGTTAGACTTTTTCCCCTTCAGCGTCTTCTTAGTTTATATATTTTCTTGAATCATTACAAATTCTTCCTGAGCTGCTAAAAGGCAACAATTTCTCATTGATTAAACCCCCTTTTATGTAATGTATTTCTTGTATTTTGTACACTTTCAAATTGAGGATGTGGTAGATAGCATTAGTGGCAGCTTAACATATTTGTTTTAATTGCAACAGGTGCTGGTATTTTGATATCCCATGATGCTAATCAGCTGCTGGAGTACATTGACAATCAGGGACAAGTTCATGTCATTCAGAAGTATCTGGAAAAACCTTTACTTCTGGAGCCAGGACATCGGAAGTTTGACATTAGGCAAGTGTTTTATGTATAACGCAAACCCACAGAGAATGTGCTAATCTGTTTGTAACTGAGGCTATTATGGTTTATGTCATGCTTTTGCTAGGAGCTGGGTGCTAGTGGACCATCATTACAACATCTATTTATACCGGGAGGGTGTGCTGCGGACTTCCTCCGAGCCCTACAACAGCTCCGACCTCCAAGACATGACCAGCCACCTGACCAACCACTGCATCCAGAAGGAGCACTCCCAGAACTATGGACGATATGAGGAGGGGAACGAGATGTTCTTTGATGAGTTCAGGCTGTACCTGCTGAACACTCACAATGTCACCCTGGAGACCACCATATTACCTCAGATCAAGCAGATCATAAAGTAAGTCCTTGTTTTGCTAAGAATACCTTAGCTATCACATCACATTGAAAACTGAAACACATAGTGTTTTTTTTAAATAGACATATCCGTCTTATGCTGTATCCCAAACACAAAAACTAGCTTATTTGTGTGGTTGGAGACATTCTTCAAACTCTACTACTGAGACTTAAATGAGTAGTCGGCTGTCTGGCTGGCAGCCAACGCATATGGAAAGCTCTGAATGTGACTCATTGTTGGACCAAAATTCATTGTAGCATCATGTCATCAGATCCCTGTAAAAAAAGTAATATGGACAACACTGCAGAAAATGATACAGATCAGTGTAACACCGGAAACAGCACAATAACACAAGTAAAATGATGTTAACAATGATATATTCCTCTGCCACAGTGCATGCTGGGAGGCCTTATGGTGCATTTCCTTTCCAATAGCAGTAAATGTCAGCAATTACTTAATCCCTGAAATGTTCCTATGAATTGTGTCATGTGTTTGCACAGGGCATGAAGGTGTTGGCTGTCAGATGGTTGGAAATTATTTTTCTGTCTGGTTTCACAGGAGCTGTCTGACGTGTATTGAGCCGGCAATCAGCACCAAGCACCTGTCCTACCAGAGCTTCCAGCTCTTTGGATTTGATTTCATGGTGGATGAGAGCTTCAAAGTGTGGCTCATAGAGATCAATGGAGCTCCAGCCTGTGCACAGTCAGTAACAACAGATCACTCATGTCAAAATGTTTTTTTCTCGACATCTCAGTCAGTTTGACCTGTCTTGACCGCTGTTTTTTTTTTTTTTTTTTTCCTATTTAGAAATGTTATAGCTCTCTGTCTGCTGTTCACATAGATTCCTGCAGGACTTTTTTGGCTTCTGTTTACAATATGTGGAAAACAAGCTTTGAATATTAGGTGCAATATGTTTGTTATGGAGGATCAGAGTCCGAAATAGGAAAACTTTTGAAAATGTTTCCATTGTTTTTAAAGTGAAGCATTTGAGTGTTTTTCCTCATAAATTTTGATTTTTGGAGTTTTGACTCTGTAACGAACTTTACTAATGTAAAGTCTCACAAGTGAACAAATTAACACTTGTATTATCCTTTCCACCTCCAGGAAACTGTATCCAGAGCTATGTCAAGGTATTGTGGATGTGGCCATTTCCAGTGTCTTCACCCTGAACAGCAGCAGTGACTCCTCATCTGCTTCCTCCTCTCCTTATTCCTCCTCCCCATCCTCCACGTTCAGCACCAACTCCTGCTCCTCTCCAAAACTGAGAGCCCCTCTTCATGTGGGCCCTTTCACTCGACTTTAAGCTCACACACAAATATTCTCCGCATCTCCTCCAAACTACAAGCTTCCTCATGCTCTGTCTTCACTCTTAAACTACACCTGAGAAGTAGCACATGCCAGCACGCCGAGCCTTTAATTGAACCTTGCCTGCCGCGCCTGGAGGGAGTCTTTCTTTTTATGGGAATCGCTGAAACTGCAGAAATGATCTCTGCTCTCCTCATTATGCATATCATGAATGTGAGGATGCTGGTGAATTGATCGACCACACTTTGTGGGAGTTTCTGAATGAGGACAGATGCCCTTCCATCTCAGTTCCACCACCATCAGGTTCTCCCTCTAAGCAGATAAATGGAGGTCTGAAGGATGCTCCAAGTCAGACTGTAGTGCCTTACATTTCCAGCCACACTCCCTTAAAAAGACTGCCAGTTAGCTTGCTCTGTTATCGTGACTCGTACTTGTTCTGTAAGCCTTTGCGCTGTTGCTCAATAAAGTCAATGCAGTCATGATCCGTCCGCAAGAGTTAGCATAAAACAGATTCTTTGATATTGGAGATCTTAGGGAAGTACTTATTTTCTCATCAGACACTTTTTTTTATTTTTTTTAATCACTTTTTATAGTTTACCTGCAGCCATCTGTATCCAGTCGTTGGAATGAGGAATGCTAACAGTGATCAACAGGCTACAGGGACCGATATGAATAAACTTATGACTCCCTAATATTAGCTAATACACTAACCTAATATGTTTGATGAGCTCCTTGAACAACAACATTCCTCTAACCTGACCATGTGGACACTACACATTATTTACACTGAGGGCAGCAGGGTGGAATAAGTGAGCAGGGAGATGGTCTCTTCGCTCAAAAACCCAGGTTTACATCCGTCTCAACAAGCTCTGCCGATGTGTTCCTATCCTCTGACCTCTCTATGGCAGAGAGGAGCTGCCATTATTCAGTTCTCAACAAATTCGTTACCAAATTTAGTTCATCTGAAGACACTTCGATGTTTTATTTGTCATTTGAAAAGCGCATGTTTGTGTGAAAGCATGTAGTTGTATACATCCTCATAAACGGCACCTTTTGCCCCAGTTTGTAAAGAGCTGCCCTAATGTCTGTGTTCTGTTTCTGACTTATGAGAAGATAGACAGAAATTGTCAAGTGTTGTCAACAAGTGTGTGGATTACATTTTTAAACTGTTGAAAGTAGAGTAGATTGTACAAAGTGTGTTATTGATTATTAAAATCAAGACCCCATGAAACAAAACAGACTTGACATTTCTAAACATTTGTTTATAGAAGAGCTGATGGAGACCAAAATACATACAACCATACATCATGCTTCCTACTCTGGTCACGTAAATATACTGTGTCATTTGTTTCATGGCCAAAGAAAAGTCTCAGTATACAGACAGGTCTTCATCAAGTCACTGCTTCTTATTCAGTTTCTGTCTGACTCGCTTTCTAAACTATAATTTTTTTTATCTTCATTTTTTATCAGAGTTGAATGTCATGTTTTTTATGTTTCATGGGGTCATTAAAATATTTTAGTTTAGTTTTTAGTTTTAGTTTTTTACTTTTATTTTCACTAAATCTCTTTGTGAATAGCTGAGACCTGAGGTGTAACTGCCCAAGATGACTTGTGTCAGATCTATTTTAGGTTACTGTTTGTTAGAAAGGAGTGTTTAGTTCTTCCTTAGCTAAGAAACTTTCAGTTAGCACAAAATTTGTGACAGCTGCACGGCCTGTAGTTGATTTTTGAAAATCCGCTGTCGTGTTTCCAGGGGCTCATTTCAAACACAGAATAAGTCAATAATCTTTAATGTTAGAATCCCTGCTGCTCCTCTCTTTTAACCTCTATTGAAATGTGTGAGGCTTTGCTTCCTGTGCTTTGAGTAACATGAGTTAAGGGACATCATCAGAGCATTTATTTATGTTTTTAATCACTGTGTATTTGTGTTTACAAGATGACTCTGAAGAATGAAGGATATATGAGTGGCCGAAGGTCAGAAATATGGGAGAGTTACAGGGCAGGTCAAATGGACAAAATGAAAACTTTGTTCTTTTAAAGAAACTGGTTTGTTGTAAGATTATTCCCAGTAACCTAAGAACATACAGAAACCATGAATCCATTACAGAACCCTGCTGTAGCTGAAATGATGTTAGACAGTTTGGAAAGATATTCATGTAAGTAGAAAATGGGTATTTAGTTCATGATTGGTAAATGCATTAAGTGTTTGATAGCTGGTTTTGGGAATTTCAAAAGCAAACTCAGTATTTTTTACATTAAATTTATCGGGAAATGTCTTTCCATCAAAGGGATGGGTGCCTTAGAGGGAATTGCATATTGATAAAAAAGCAATGGACCTCCAGTATTTAAATGCACCTTCATTTGTTTGTTTGTTCTGAAGTGACTTTGCTTCATTCATTATTAGACCTCTTTTGAATTCAACGATGTCATTTCCTCTTTTTTTGCACATCTGACTCATTTTCTCATGTTTTTCTCATGTTTCATATTGTTCTGGGATTTCCTCATCTTTACCAAAGAGCAAATTCCTGCTGTAAAATGTTTTGTAGTTACTATAATCTGGACATTATCGCATCAACTGGCCAATGGGATCTAAAAGCAAGTATCATATCCAGATCGATGTCTGTGCTGTGCTTATGTTAAGTGATGTTTTATCCAAAATCTTGCATGAACATTTGTCTTTATCAGAAACAATATTGCTAGAATAAAAAAATAGTACAATTATCAAGCTTCTGTCATGTATATATTTCAGGGTAAACATATCCCAGACTGTATTGGACACAGAGATGAAAGATCAAAATGAGTCATCTTCTCATCTGACTCTTGGAAAGACACAAAAACACATTTTTCACAAAATGTTGTACTATGACACTGATATCCACTTTGCTCATTTTCTTTCAGGTTCATCATTTACACTTAGATCTTTTTCACAGAGTAAGATCTGTATAAAGCCCACGCAGTCATGGTTTAATCTGTTTGGAGGCCCCGGGGGCAAATGTTTACTGCTGGGCCCCGACTGACCCCCCTCACACACACACACACACACCTCCAGTACTCTCTGAATGTTGCTCTGCCAGCAACCTGCAACTGTCACCTCCAACCGCAAACTGAGGCAGACAGCTGCAGCCCGAGCCAAGTTCCCTAGCCTTCACCCAGCTGGCTCCTGGCAGCCATAGCCTTGAGCCTCTACCAACCAGTTCCAGCCCTGGACTCTACTTGCAGTTCCTCACACACACCTGCAGCTCTGCCCTCCAGCTTGGGTCTTTGAGTGCCACAGATCCCAGTTGCAGCTCACCATTGGCTTATTTTGGCCATCCAACCGGAACAATATCAATCATTTTAAAATGCAGAATATGCAGAATATAAATGGCACAGATGGGACATGATGGACTAATAAGGCTTACTGGAGAACTGTACATTGAATGAAATAACTAACACCACGAGATGGCAGTGACTCACCAACAAAGATACGACCTGCCGCAAAATCTCAGAGGGAAGAAGAAGAACACTTTCCTTCCTGGGGGGGCTGTACTTCCTGTGTCACCGTACACATGTGGTAAACAAGCGTATGTGTAGCCGGGAGTGTAAGCATGGACTTTTCAGCGAAGTGGAGTAATGTACCCAAAGGTCCGAGTCTAAAGAATCTGACACAGGGAGGATTTGGCGTCCTGAAAGAGACTCAACATGCTGCTGTCCAGGATTTGACAAAAGCTCACATCGAGTCGTTTGACCAGGCTGTCACTGACGGACTCAGCCGCGTTGTGCAGGTCAGTTCTAATAACTTTTAAACAAAGTTAACAAAGACATAACCTATGTTTTTGAGAAATACAAGGAAACAGTGTATCAGCTAAGCATTTTATAACGCTGAAAAACCTTGTCGTTAAAGATGTTAACGTTAATTGAAATTACCCCTAGCTAAACTAAATATAGAAATTAACGTTATTCTTTCAAGCCTAACGTACGAGGGGAACAAATAATACTTTTTAGCCGTGTTTAACGGCTTGTTTCGAGTATTTGTTTCTAACGTTTGTTTCGAGTATTTGTCTAATTATGTGTATTCGTGCCCTTTGGAAAGCTAACATATAATAACCATTTAGGACACGTTGTACATAGCTTATCTGTAATTCTCAAAACTCTGTAACTTCTGTAGAATTTAAAACAAAAAGCTGCACACTAACTGTGACCCTGGTTGAGTGCGTCGTAAGGTTTGCTGGGTTAACGTAACTACCGTCAATAATCTGAAAGCTAACACCAAGCTAACGCCACTAATTTTTTTTTGTGCTCTCACTCAACTTTGTCGCTTCCGGTGACTTTCTGTCGCTATTTCTTCTGCAAAGTGTGTCGAGGTTTCTCAGTATTTCGTGATGTGACATGTCTTTCTCAGGCCATCCCCCCCTTGGAGTTCACAATAAAAAACGACAGGATCAGCCTTTCATTCGTCGAAGCCGCTATCTACAACCCAATGGTCGCCAAAGGGAGCATCTGCAGGGAAATGAGAGTGTTTCCAGCAGAGTGCAGGGGAAGAAGATGCTCATATAAAGGAAAGCTGGTGGTAAGACTGAGATTCATGTACAGCCTCGTGACATTTTTTTTTTTCTTACTGTCCGTGTAATTTTAATTTCACCAATGACCTGATTTGTACTTTAGCGCATGTAAACTGACAGCCACAGCCAGTCAGTTCAGCCCAGATGAGCGGTAAACTAAAGCAGTGGTCAGTGAAGGATCCAAACAACATGTGAGAGACAGAATAACAGAATTACAATGTCTTTAATTTGTTACATTTTGTATCTTCTCAGGCAGACGTCAGCTGGTCGATCAATGGCGTTCCAAAAGGCATCATCAAACAGTCCCTGGGTCAGGTGCCCATCATGGTGAAGTCCAAGCTGTGCAATCTCCATGGTATGTCCCCTAAGGCGCTCGTCGAACACCATGAAGAAGCAGAGGTAAGTCACCCATTTGTAACATCTGCAAGATAAACAGAAACCCATGATATTAGGCCATATTTATTAAAAAAAAAGTGCAAACTCTCTTAAATATTAACAGGAAATGGGAGGTTATTTCATTGTGAATGGAATTGAGAAGGTTATCCGAATGCTGATCATGCCGAGGAGGAACTATCCTATTGCCATGTCAAGACCTAAGTGGAAGAGTAGAGGCCAGGGATACACTCAGTATGGTAAATATAACCTTTCAGATAATGTGCAAAAACACAGCTTTAGTGGCAGTGTAATAATAGTTTAGATTCAGCAATTAAAACTGTATATCTTTTTAAAATGGGTGTCATCCTCTTTTTTTTTTTTTCTCACAGGCATTTCTATGCATTGTGTGAAGGAAGAGCACACAGCAATCAACCTGAACCTACATTATCTGGAAAATGGGACTGTCATGCTGAACTTCATCTATCAGAAAGAGCTCTTCTTCCTCCCTCTAGGCTTCGCACTCAAGGTAGTAATCAGTGTTAATGTATTTTTAGAAATGCACAGTTCTGCAGCGTGTATTTTTAATGAAAATCAAAGAAAAGAAATCAAAGAATATTTTAGAAGAAAAAAAAAATATAGGCTATAATTCCTTATGATTGACCCATGTGATTTATTAAAACAGCCCATTTTCTTTCTGTCCTCCAGGCCTTGGTGGACTTCCCAGACTTCCAGATCTACCAAGAACTGATCAAGGGCCGCGAGGACAATTCCTTCTACAAGAGCTGTGCGTCAGAGATGCTGCGCATGGTCATGGAGGAGGGCTGCACCACCCGCAGCAAGGTGCTCGATTACCTTGGTGAGCGCTTTCGGGTTAAAATGAGCCTTCCTGAGTGGTACACAAACGAGCAGTGTGCCAACTTCCTGCTAGAGTAAGTTTTTATGACAAATGGATGTGAGATTTCTTTTAAATGTACAACCTTACCGAAACAACACTCAAGTTTGGTATTTTATGGTACGGTTAGTAAAAAGAGTTGTGTTCTGTTTTGATCAGTGAGTGCATCTGTATCCACCTGAAGTCGGACGTGGAGAAGTTCTACCTGCTGTGTCTGATGACAAGGAAGCTTTTCACGTTTGCCAAGCAGGAGTGCATGGAGGAGAACCCCGACAGCATTATGTGTCAGGAAGTGCTCACTCCTGGTCAGCTCTACCTCATGTTTCTGAAGGCAAGCTTTTTAAGTCACCCATCTGAATGGGCACTGAGCAATATTTGTCCTTTTTTTAAGCCTCTGCTGCTGAACAGAAGAATACATAGCACTTGGTAAAGCAAACATTAAATGAGCACTGGCACTGATAACTTTTACCTAATCCCAACTATATCCACGTTTTTGCACCTAACTTTCTTTTGTTTTGAAGAAGAAGATGTCCCTTTTTTACGTAGAACTTGAATCTCAGTGCAAATAGCTCCATATAAAATTAAAACAACACATTTCTGTTTAAATATCTCAAATTTACTTTGGGTACACCAATTTAAAATGTTCTTATAGATCTCAAGTTGTTAGTGATTTAACCCCTAAAATATCATCATAGGAGAGAATGGCTGCCTGGTTGGTGTCTGTGAAGCTGTCCTTTGACAAGAGAGGCAGCAGACTGAGTGGAGGATGGAGCGCTGAAAACATGATGAAGATATTCAACATGGGCTCTGATTTGACCAAACCCTTTGAATATTTGCTGGCCACTGGGAACCTCAACTCCAGGACAGGTATGGTCACAGGAGTTGAGGATGAATACTTATGTTATAAAAAAGCAGTTCATCTATTACATTTCTGCGGTTTTCCCATCTGACCCCAGGTCTTGGCATGCTGCAGAACACAGGCCTTTGTGTCGTAGCTGACAAGCTCAACTTCATCCGCTACCTGTCCCACTTCCGCTGTGTGCACAGAGGAGCGGCGTTCGCCAAGATGAGGACCACTTCTGTTCGTAAGCTGCTGCCAGAGTCCTGGGGCTTCTTGTGTCCCGTCCACACTCCGGACGGAGAGCCTTGTGGCCTAATGAACCACATGACGGCCAGCTGTGAGATTGTGGCACCGACCTTGCCCACAACATCCCTGCCTGCTCTGCTCTGTTCCCTTGGTAAGTTCTTACTTCAGACAACAATTCTGTTTACGGCCGTAAGGTGTCCTTGAACTTTTTCTGAAAAGTTTTAAAGGACATATCAGTGGACTGAATTGCATTGTACACAAACTATTTTTCTGTCTCCGGTGCCTAAGGTGTTACTCCAGTGGATGGGTCCCCTGGTCAAGCCTTTGCAGACTGCTACCCTGTGGTCCTTGATGGAGCTGTGGTAGGCTGGTTGGAGACGGAATTAGCCCCAGTTGTGGTTGACTCACTGCGCAGATTCAAGGTATGATAGTGAAATATTAAACGACCGTACTGTGCGTTTTGCATGTGCAGAAAACTGACATTTGATACCTTCAGGTGCTGAGAGAGAAGAAGATCCCTCCCTGGACTGAGATTGTTCTGGTTCCCAAAACAGGCAAAGCCAGCCTGTACCCAGGCCTGTTCCTCTTCACAACACCCTGTCGTATGGTGCGGCCTGTATGCAATCTAGCTCTTGGAAAGGAAGAGTTAATTGGTACCTTTGAACAAGTAAGTGTAAATTACAATTTAAAAAAGATGTAATGGCAGTTATCAGAACTTTATCTGAAGAACACAACTGAATTCTTATTTAATCATCTTTTTCTATCTTGTTGCAGCTTTACATCAATGTGGGCATCTTGGAGGATGAGATCAAGCCAGGAGTGACCACACACCAGGAACTTTTCCCTCACAGTATGCTGAGCGTGGTGGCTAACTTCATCCCTTACTCAGACCACAACCAGAGTCCTAGGAATATGTACCAGTGTCAGATGGGTAAGTCTGAGACCACCATTAGAGGCCCCACGCACCTACACAGACGAACAGGCTATGTAGATTCAGACATTTCAAATTTTCCATTGTGTTTGTCAGAGATTGAACTCGTTCTCTCTGCAGGTAAGCAGACTATGGGTTTCCCCCTGCACTCATTCATGGATCGCTCAGATAACAAGCTGTACCGGCTCCAGACCCCACAGAGCCCACTGGTCAGGCCCTACATGTATGACCACTACAACCTGGACAACTACCCCAGTGGCACAAACGCCATTGTGGCTGTCATTTCCTACACAGGCTACGACATGGAAGATGCAATGGTAAGTAAAACACAACAGTTAGTGTAGTTTTTCCCAAATAGATTACTGAACTAATACACTAACTAAAGAACTAATAGTAGTATAGTCACATCCTGACACACTTATCACACTCTTCTTAGATTGTGAACAAGTCATCGTGGGAGAGAGGCTTTGCCCATGGAAGTATATACAAGACTGAGCTGGTGGATCTGGCAGACAAGGTGAGGGGAGAGGACAGCGTGGTGTTTGGGACCAAGCCAGGTGATCCTATATTGAATGAAAAACTGGATGCTGATGGACTACCTCACATTGGATCAACACTTCAGTATGGAGACCCTTTCTACAGCTACATCAACCTCAACACAGGCCAGACCTTCACCAACTACTACAAGTAAGTGTCAGAATTTGTGCTGTAATGTTTTTTTTCATCAGCTCAGTAAAGGTAATGCCTCTTACTTTTTGCAGCTAAACTTTTCAAATTATAATCAGTATTGTGTTTCTTCACTTTTTTTCCTCCAAGGAGCCAAGAGGCCTGTGTAGTTGACAATATAAAGATCTGCAGCAACGACACTGGCTCAGGCCATTTTAAACGCATCTGCATCACCATACGAGTGCCACGAAACCCCACCATCGGAGACAAGTTTGCCAGTCGCCATGGTCAGAAGGGCATCCTGAGCCGCCTGTGGCCGGCCGAGGACATGCCCTTCACAGAGAGTGGCATGACCCCCGACATCCTGTTCAACCCCCACGGCTTCCCCTCCCGCATGACCATCGGGATGCTGATTGAGAGCATGGCCGGCAAGTCTGGCGCCCTGCACGGCCTGAGCCACGACGCCACACCCTTCACCTTTTCTGAGGAGAACTCTGCGCTGGAGTACTTTGGTGAAATGCTCCGGGCTGGTGGCTACAACTACTATGGCACGGAACGGCTCTACAGTGGACTGAGCGGTCAGGAGCTAGAAGCCGACATCTTCATTGGAGTCGTCTACTACCAGCGGCTTCGTCACATGGTCTCTGACAAATTTCAGGTGAGGACCACAGGAGCGCGAGACAAGGTGACCATGCAGCCAGTGGGAGGGAGGAACATCCAGGGAGGCATCCGTTTTGGAGAGATGGAGCGAGACGCCCTGCTGGCGCACGGCTCCTCCTTCCTGCTCCATGATCGCCTCTTCAACTGCTCGGACCGATCAGTAGCTCAGGTGTGTGTTGACTGTGGTAGTCTCCTCTCCCCTCTGTTAGAGAAACCACCACCCTACTGGTCGTCCATGCGCCACCGTAAGACTGTGTGCACCCTGTGCGGCAAAAGTGACTCTATTGACTCAGTGTCTGTTCCTTATGTCTTCCGCTACTTTGTAGCCGAGCTCGCAGCAATGAACATTAAAGTTAAATTAGACGTTAAGTGAACTTTGCAGGAGGATACAGTTCTTAAATATGACAAAGTACAAATCACTTTCTTATGAAACTGCTCGTTGTTTGTGTTGTTAAAATCCATCTCGTCAAGCTGTTTGACTTGACCATGCTACAGAGGACAAATATACTGTACAGCCATGATGTGTGTAAGAACAGCCAAATGCCTGAGAAATTTACCTCTGTTGTCTAAAGTCTTTTATTAGACAAGACCTTGAGTAAATGACCAAGTAGCAGCATATGATGGAATGAAAATATCGACCTGGTCGGTTGAGTTGTGTAAAAATAATCCAAAGGTCTTTTGTACAGTCATTCTGAGTGTTTGAATAAAAATGATGTGCTGGCCGATTCTTACGGTGCTACACCATATGATTTGGCAGAAGTATTCAGATCCATTATAAGTACCAGCTGCATACTCCATTAAAGGTTCTGTTTTAAAATCCCAAGTAAAATGACTTAATATCATCTTAAACTACCAAAAGAAAAAGTGCTTGGTTTGCAATGAAATGACCCCCGCGACTGATATATTTATAAATTACAGTATTAGATTGTTGATAAGTAGCATCTACTGTTGTAGCTGTTTGAGGTGGAACTATTTTTAACTACAGTATACAATGCATTTAAAATGGTTGGGAAACAATCCATTGTATTTTGAGATCATTTTTAAATGTAAAATCTTAATCTGAAGAGTAAGTAGTTACTAGTTGTCTAGTGGAGTAAAAAGAACAATATTTGACTTAAATGTTGTGCAGCAGAAGTGTAAAGACGCAGTAAATGGAAATGCTTAAGTAAAGTAAAATTACCACAAAACTATATTTTCAGTCCTTGTTGAAATTATTGGCACCCCTGAATTTTAACTACAGAATTTAGAATATCTTCAGAAATAAATGCAAATTAACCACTTTTGTATGATCAAAATATTTAAATAAAATCTCCAAAGTTACTGAACAAAAAAAAAAAAAATTTTTTTTCAACACTAGTGAAATAATACAAACACAAAATGAGCCCCAGACACAATTATTGTCACCCTTCACTCATATTTGATTGCAGAACCTTTGGCAGCAATGACGGCCTCTACAGCTTTCTTGTAGCCATCTAGAAGCTTCTTGAATTCATATTAAATAATTTTCGTTGTTGTTGTTCAGTAACTTTGGACGTTTTATGAACATATTTTGGTGATACAAATTGGTTAATTTGCACTTACTTCTAAAGATATTCTGAATTCTGTACTTAAAATTCAGGGGTACCAATAATTTCAACCAGGACTGTAAGGACGGTACTTGAGTAAATGTATTTAGTTACTTTCTACCACTGTGTGAATAAATAGTTGATACCTGAGTGCCCACATCTGCGCTGACCAGATTTTACTATGGACTTCATGTAGTTAAAAAATAACAATATGTTATACATGTATGAAATCCCTAACAGAATGCTTAAAACAAGTAACACAAGTAAAGTACCCCTGCTGAAGGACATTTCAGTTTAGATCACGACATTCATCTTTAAACATCAGTCACCAGTTGTCCTTAATTCAGCTGTGCCAGAATATGTGGCAGATCTAACACAGTAGGGATAGTGTAGTCTGGTTTCACCGAACCGTCTGGCACAGCACCTCCTGCACTGCTGATCCAGACAGTAGCCCGTACACCGGCATTAAAGCCCCCTCGAATATCTGTGTCCATAGAGTCTCCAACCATAACACAGTCCTGGGCCCCCACCCCCAGCATGTTGAAACACAAGGTGAATATGGAGAGGAACGGTTTCTGCTCCGCATGTTCTCCCCCGATCACAATGGCGTCAAAGAACTCCTCACATCCGACTGCCTCCACTTTCTCTCTCTGGGTCTGAGCTTCCCCGTTGCTCAGCAGCAGCAGCTTGTACCTGCTGCGCAGTCGTTTCAGGAGGCCGCTTATTTGGGGGGACAGACTGAGAGCCTCCAGGCGACTGTTCTTCCACAGGGAGTAGCACTGAGCTGCCAGAGGGCGCGTGGCACCGCGGCCCAAAGCCTCCTGGATGCTCTCCTCCCAGTGACCCACTCGGACATCGTCTATGGATCTGCCAGCGGCGGGGTCAAAAGTCTCATGGAAAAGCTTCTCCTTGAACTTGTCACAAATGCTGCTGATGGCACTGTCATCGAGGCCCAGGGTGGTCCTCAGAAGTTCACTGGTCTGTAAGTCACACACAACAAATAAACTCGTTTAATTAACACCTTTATATCTAATTGAACAATGAACCACAAGAGGTCGCCCTGGGCACATGCAGGCACCACTGAGGACACTTATTTTGGTGGACGTGGGCATTTAGCAACTTGTTAATGTGTGTGAATATACGTGTTTGGGCCAATTCCCGTACGTCTGATCCTGTTAAACAAAACGGTCCCATATTTAATCAAAGACTAAAATGAACAGTGTATACTATGCATCAGCCTGCGCGCCTATTTTCGTGACATCTCCGCTAGCATGTTGTGTTCATACTGAAGTTGGGCAGAGCTCTGCTGGGAATTCTTTATTTAAATACCGCAGGAGAAACATTTCCACGCGTCACCTTCCGTATCGCCACTCCACCTGCCCGGCTTGTTTCAATGAGTGTGTTGTCCAAGTCAAACAGGATCGCCTTCACAGCTCCGCCGTCCATTGCCGCAGCACACCGTCATTCCACGGTTACAGCGTACCACCGCTCGTTTCAACGCGGAAGCACTGCCGGGGAAACTGCACGTTGGAAGTTGTAGTTCCGATAAATGTTCAGCGCTTGCAAGTTTCATCCTCTAGAGGACGCCAGTAAATAAAATAAAAAATAAATAAAAAAATACAGTCTGAGTCTCAGCGAACTCTCCGAACGGATTTCAGGTGTTCCAGTTATAATAAATCATTCAAATAATTAGATTTAAGCCTTTTGTGTGTCGTTTAAAGAAAATGTGTGCCTTACTAAAAACTACAAATAAATTGGTGTAGGATACTACAGATGTATTACGGTTTTAAAATCCTTAAAAGATTTACAAAACCTCCCCAAATTGTAAGGTTACTGTAGAGTCACATAGAGCCTGTTATTTATTTAAGGCATAGGTTATATTTAAATAAATGACTGTAAAAGTACAACAAAATAATGTAAAATTAAAAAAAAGTAAATAACTGTACAGAGGACTAAAGGCTCCTGACTATGTGGTTACAATGTTCTGGCTGATTTTTAATAAGCAGCTAATTTTCCTCACATTTGAGACAGAGAAATTCATATAAAACAACACGTTATATGTGTTGTTAACAATAGGTTTATATGTAAAAAAATAAATAAATAAAAAATTAACTGTTAAGTCTAAGTACAATTGTTAAATGTTAAATCTAAATATTAAATTTAAATTTGAAATTTTAAAAATAAATCTAATTGTTAAATATTACATCTAAATATTAAATCTAAATCTAAATGTAAAATCTAGATCTGTTAAATGTTAAATCTAAATATTAAATGTTAAATATAAATGTGAAATTTTAAATCTAAATCTCATTGTTAAATGTTAAATCTAAATATAAAATCTAAATCTAAATGATAAATCTAGATCTGTTAAATGTTAAATCTAAATATTAAATGTTAAATTTAAATATGAAACCTAATTCTAAATATTAAATCTAAGTCTAACTGTTAAATGTTAAATCTAGCTAAGGTTTTGTGGTCCACTGTAAATCCACTTTCTGTAGCTATGATTCAGATTCGGGGTTGGTGGATCATCACAGCTTCTCATATACTCTTCAGGTATGTTGCAGCTGCTTCTTCCCGGAACCCAAAGAAGAATGACACTTGTTTTTTTTCCCAAGCCCAAGCAAGAATTGCTGCTGGTTTTTCCAGGACCACAGGAAGGATTGCAACTGCTATACCCACGACCAGGGAAGTTACAAAGTTCACACTCTTGAGCAGGCTATAATAAAAATAAATAAAAAACAACCTAACCTGAAAAAAATTCAAGTAATGTTTCACATGTATATTTTTTAAGATGAGTCAGTGCAAAAAGTGTAAATAATTTACTTTAAACGGTGTATTTAATTCAGAATAAACTGTTGTGTTTTTCAGAGTCTATTATTGCCACACATTCATTACACATTCACAGGATTCCTCTTTAGCAAAAGCATTGCCCTTAAATAAGAGCACAGAATTGTTTCTTGTTAATAATCACCTCTTGTGTGTGTTCACAAAAAGGACATTTTCAGTTGTTATGTTGCTTTGGTAGAAATTCCTATTTCATCCACCCTCATCTACTCTACCTTGCTGTTTTCCTGGTGTTAAGCTGTTTTTAATCAAACCTAAGACTTCCCGTGGGTGTTTCACATATAAAGCCTTCTCGGTAAGGGATCATACCCCCTGAACTGTTTGGAGGCTTTTATTGAATAAAACCTCACTTTCTAAATTAAAAAGATACTCACTAAAAATATTCACTCTTTGACTGATTTATTAATGTCCAAAACTGAATTGTTTAACATTAATAGCAGATTCCATTCATAGCAGTCAGCAATTTTTCTCCCCTCCCTGGCAACGAGTTTTCCAATCTACCCCTTCAATGTCGCTCCCTTTCTGCCCCCTCTCTCACCATCCTCTGCACTGTTCCCCTCCAGATCTCTTCAAGTATAGGTTGATCGGCTGCAAGCTCGTCAACAGCACTCTCCTGCACAACCAAGAGGGCTGCCTGCTCACTGACATCATCTGACATGGTCTACTTTGTCGGTTTCCTGGCCACCCTGGCTGCGATGCCAGGCAACATTGTCTCTGCACTGCTCACGGACAAGATTGGACGGTCGAGGATGCCAGGTAATGTGGGTGCTGGGCCACATGCCACAGCATCATGTGTGTTGACAGGCAAGAAGAAAGGGAGTTAAGGTTGTACATCAGCATCCTTTATGTGCGGCAGTTGCTTTTGACCATTTGATTTCTTTAATAAAGATAGCTGGGGAAACTGGGTGTTTAAAGATAAAAGATCAGAAAACACTCTCTGCTACATTGCAAACCATCGGTTAGATTTTAGAGGCACAGTTCTCATTTGCTGCCGTGGAGCTGCTCGTTTACTGCCAGATATTGAAGTCAGTCTCCAGAACAAGTAATGATAAGTTCCAGATCTCCTGGTGAGACTTGAGGATTAACACAATTACGATTTATGCATAGATAACATTGTCATAATCTAGGTCTGAGACAAAAATGTCTTCCACAACCCTCTGTTTGCAGGATCTGGGGAAACAAACCTGATTTCTGTTAAAAAGCTTCAACTTAATCCTTAGTTTAAAAAGGAATACTTTAATATTTAGTCTAAAGGTTTGTCATCGACCCGGGTGCCCAAGCTGTATAAGTGTAGACTCTCTTGATAAAAGGTGCCATTAAGAGTTTCAGTTTTGCAGCCTGAGGGCTGATCATTCTTGTTTTAGAAAACAAATATATTTAGTTTTCCTCCACAATAGCTAAATGATTTGGACAGAGCCCTGATGAAACCATGTTTATTGCACTTTCTGGCATGTACTGTGTGTAGAAATAGAAAAAATACAGCATAATTCCAAGTAATTGTCAGTTAAATTATGCAGGATCTCCTTCCTTTCTTCACGCATCACTCTTTTCCAACACCTCTCTTTTCCCCCTTCTTTCAGTGCAATGTCTTGCATCAGCGGTTTCTTCCTGTTCTCCGGCAACAGCGAGTTAGCCATGATCGCTCCGCTCTGCCTGTTTGGGGGAATCAGCATCGCCATCCTGGAACGCCCTGGATGTGCTGACTGTCGAGCTCTAACCCTCTGACAAGAGGCAGGCAATTTAGGGATGCCCTGAAATCACCCTGATGACACGTACGGTTTTAAATGATGTCATAAGAGTTGCCTCACAATGATTGGTTGGCTTACAGGGGTGGATGACACTGTGGGATGAAATCATGGATGGTGCTTGTGATGTAACGCATCTTGTTGCCAGCTAACGGCTTAAGCGCGATGTACTCCTAGTTTTTTTTGTTGTTGTTTGTTTGTTTTTTTTGTCCCACCTTATATAGTAATAAGACACTATTTGAAATTGAACCTCATTTGACATAAAACGTGGCTGTTTGTATGGAACGTAATTCAAAATTCTCACCAAAGCAGGAACATGCATCTTTGCATCACCCCTCTGTATTCTGTAGTACAGCTTTGGAGAATTTTGATTTTAGGAGATGTAGCTCCATCTTTTGGTTATATACGATCCCTATAGCCTCCTCAATGAACGATGTGCAAACACAGAGAGTTCTGAAACTCACCTTAACAGTTAATATCAGCAAGAAAATGGCTGAACCTTGGGTACAAAGTGAAAGGGGAATCTTCTGTTGCTGTATTACTCCACTGATTTTCTCCTTTGGTTGTTTTTATTGATAAGGAACTGTCTTCTTTATCTGTCTCCTCTTTGTTTTTTCCAGAGCCCCAGCATCTGGCCTCCTCAATGCCGTCTGTAAGTTAGCGGCCGTGTTGGGCATAAACATCTTCACCTCGTTCGTTGGTGAAACCAAGGTTGTACCCACACTCCTTGCCTCAGGGGCGCGTGGCGGCGGGGCAGTTTTTCTCGCCCTCAAACGACCAGAGACACAGGCCAGGTGCTGCAAAAGTGTGAGACAAATTATTCGTGATTGCTCAGAATTGTAGGCAGTGAAAACATGAGGCGGACGTAATGTTAAGGTTTTCAGTGAGAGCGTGTCATTTTATATCCCTGCAACAACAGTACGTCTAAATGTGGTCCCCCTGACCCAATCTGATGGGACCATGGCTCTGTGAGTTAGTTCTCTGTAGTCACCTCCATTCTTCTGAGCAAATTCAACTCACCTTTCAAGTCTTGAATACTTCACCACTGTTGGATGTAAAATCAAAAAATTTCACATTTAATGCCTCAATTTGAAGCATTTTTGACTTTACGTGGTAAAACCAAGACACGCCTCTCTGGGCTTTCTCTTTAACAGAGACCTCATTCTTTGTCTCCCGGTGTCTTCTGTTAATGCACAGACTAACTGTCCTTTTATAGATTATAGCACATTCCAGGTTTGCTTTTGTTACTGTTAGAACACAAAATGTAAATGTAAATGTGAGATGTACGTTTAAAGCACAACCATTAGCCAATGAGAAGGTACCTAACATTTTCTTGACTTGATGAAAATGTTCAGAATCTCACACTCAATTTTCATTTTTCAATCATTCTGTATATCCCTTTGTCAGAAATGCCTTTTTAGTACCTTTCCTCCCAGACCTACAGTACACTTCCCATTTTGGATATGCGGCATTCGCCTTTTGACATTTCTGACCCCTAAAAGTCAGCCCAGTGCTTTTATTCTGCTCTTGCTAACAGTGATACCATGAACACGCTCCTTAGAGCACACTAGACATGATAGGTTCAAAATTAAAATGTTCCTTTATGCGCTTTAGTCATATTATTACATGTTGAAACAATCAGAAGGGTTAAAAAAAAAAGGTTTAACAGAGTTTAAACTCACAGTACTGATGGTTGTGGTGCAGGAACAAAGTTTGTTAAGTGTGTAAGAGATGACAGATAAACTATAATCTAATTCTCTTTGCGAACTGAATTTTGATATTAATGTGATATTAATGTGAGTATGCTTCTTAAATAATTAATTCTTTTTCTTTTACCATTTCACATTTGGCCAACTCTATCTTATTGGTGATGGGATGTGGGGAAGCCATTTTATTTTGATATTTGAACATGGTGCAATAACATACTGGGCTTTTTGCTCTTGGATCATGGAAGATTGAAAGATTAGTGCTCAGTGTCAGTAGAGTAAATATTACACTTGTTGGAAAATACTGCACCCAAAGTAAAAACAGCAGAGTTGTTCTATGTTATGTTTTCCTAATTTGGGATGTGTATGTTCTTGGGACACATATACATTAAACAGTAAAGATTAAATGCAGTTGAAAAGGATTATTCTGCAAATAAGGGTATGAATTTGGAGTGCACTGGGACCTTGTGTTTACGTGTGCTTTATTATACAAATGTAGCTGGATACAACATGAGATTCACCTTAGAGCGCGCACTGCCAAGGGCTTATTGTCATATATCCCACCCAGGTAACAGCACAGAGGGTTGGTGAAAATTTTTTGCCACATTCCCCTGATCTCAAAGAAAGAGTGGTGTGTTCACAACTGCACAGTAAAATAAAAGAAAAACAATCACATATGTTGACCCAGGACAGCTGAAAAAATAGACAACCCGTTGCACTAAGTGTGCACTGTTGTATATGCACAAAAGTGAATACCTTCAGTTCTTCACATATCATGATGCAGCCTTGGTAGAGATTTAAAGTGACAATCTCAAAGATCTTCATTTAAATAAATGTCTGTTAAGTCACTATCTATTGTTGAATTAGGTAACACAATGGTGCTTGAGCCCATGGCCCACTAATGAAAGTATTGCAATATTTATATATTTGCAGCATTTTGAACTGTGTGTCTTTGGCAACCCGGAAGAAATGCTGTATTAAGTAACTGCCAATGCAAACCGAAGATTTTATACTGCTGCAGCTTCACATTAAAAGCATTTAACTGGTGAAATGCGAGTTCACTTTTATTTTAAAGTTTTCACAGGAAATGCAATGGGTTTGTCAGTGAGCTTAGACCTTACCTTTGTTGATGAAGAGCTGCAGGCGCCTGACTGCACACCTCCAGCTTCTCAGCCAGGTAACCAGTCCCTTTTCACTATGCCCTGCTGTTCGCAGACTCATGCCATGTGCAGGATAAAATCATCTCACGGTTGCCCACAGACTTTATTACTTTAATAAAACAATTCTGTGATCTATAGCATTAAACCGCATTTGCTGTTACCACCAGTAATTACAGGTGTCGCCAAATCAACCTGGAGTGATATCTACTCTAAGAAGTTAAAATTGAAACTACTTCACTTACCTTTAATGGGGTGGACGGTACCGGTGGAGCACTTACACCTGCCATAACTCCCTATTCATTCTCTCCTAACTAGAGAGAACCGGACACGTTTGGGTCCTTTCAACTCATTTCACTTCTGATCCACTGTCAGTTGTGTGGGCGCGGGCCAGAGCACTGGCAAACAGATTTAAATGTGATATTTAGATTTAACATTTAACATTTAAGATTTAAATTTCGATTTAATATTTAAAATTTATATTTAGATTTAATATTTAGATTTAACTTTTTTTTTACACATAAACATATCGTTAACAATTGCATATTACTTATATTTGT
Organism: Xiphias gladius; assembly: GCF_016859285.1. Lineage (NCBI taxonomy): Eukaryota > Metazoa > Chordata > Actinopteri > Istiophoriformes > Xiphiidae > Xiphias > Xiphias gladius. Next base: position 21,279,977 of record NC_053410.1, read on the forward strand.
TATATATATAACATATAATGAATTTCTGCCTCAATTGTGAGCAAAATGAGCTAAATGTGAAGAAAGTGAGCTAAATATTCAAAATATATCAGTAAGAAAATTGTAACCAAATTTTCACTTTTGGCGCCCCCTACATGACACATTATAATTCACCACAGGAATATTAAAGTAGTTACTTTTGTGAGGAAAAATGGAGCAGTTGGCCATATTTTACTCCACTATTACACTGTGTTTCAGACACAAGACATTATTTTTCCATTTGTTTCTAACTGAACTGTGGCTGGAGCCTGCTTACATTACCCACCAAAATTACTTTTAGAAAGGTAAAAATAATCAAAATAAGCGTGAAACAATCAGTTTCATCACTTGTCTAATTAAATGCTCTACGTGACTCTTGAACATGTATATTGCCAATTTAAACACATATTCCGTGACACACACTCTTTCAAAATCAAAACATACCTCAATTCTTATGCAACCCGTTCTTTGACTCGCTCTCTCATTTGGCAACGGGCCAGAGGTTCACACGCAACAGTGTGCAGGCCTGTTGCACTACTGTACCAAACCCAATCACAAATCACAACTATCCTCTCTCACATTACCTGAGAGGACACTGATTCCAGATCAGGCGCTTGAATCTTCAACAGAAGCCTGACCTAATTATCTCAATTACCTTGGGCAAAAAAAATGTAAAAGATAAACTATGAATCAAGGAATAGTGTGAGAGCCTACCCTGCTATTATGTGTGAGAACAAACAACACCTGCAGCTTGCATGCAAAGGCGGAATATGCTTGTTTAAAAGAGAAACAGGCAGCAGATGAACTCAAAACCCTTTTTTTTTTTTTATCACCCTTAGCAATAAAAAGGGAAGTGAAACGTAAACATTGGATAAGTGAAGAACAAACTTACAAGCGTAAAGATGGAATTTCCCCTCTGATGTGAAGGAAGAAGAAAAAGAAGCAAATGACTTCCCTAACTGTCCATGTCTGACTCTTCCAAGAAAGTGCAGGCATCTGAGGGACCGGTGAGGCCTGGTGTCTTTGTCTGCACGACACCATTCCTCTTTTATCTGTGTGGGTGGCTGTGGCGGCACATAGTCACACGCTATCTCTGGGCACGAATTCCCTGCACAGGCAAATTATTAAGGGTGTTGTTCCACCAAACACCTTACAGCTGCTCTAGCAGGAAGACAACACTTTTGATCCACCTTATTTTTTTTTTGATTTGTTCAAACACCACCATCACCTATTACGTTCTCATGACCCTCCCTTGGTTCTTTATAGCTGGGGTGTTCATCTGGGCCAGCTGTGTTTCTGATCCGTGGATGCATCTGTGGGTGTATATATCTGTTTGTGAGGATACAGGGAGCAGGTCTGCTTGTCTTTCATGGCCACTTTTGGATCAGGCCTGGATGGGATGAGTGCGAGCCAGAGGGACAGGTGAGTCTCTAGGCCGTCAGAGGAGGGAGCTTATTACTTGGGATCCAGAGGACTGGGTGGCTCCTGGGTTTTACTTAATCGCAGGTAAGCTCAAGAGAATGGAGCCCACTTTTTCCTGCAAGTTTGGAGCTGTACGTGACACCAGAAGTGAGCAGGTCACTTGCAAATCAAGATATGAGAATTTTCTCACACAGATATTGCTCATCCGTGTGCATTCTTGACTGGGTGACACCAAATTTTTTATCTTCAATCATTAAGCTGCTCTAAAATATTGAACATTTTTCAGCTCTGAATGATATGGATCAAATATGCCTACGATGCTGCTGCGAAAGAAAGGACAGTGATAACTGGAATTTAGCTTTCTTTGTCAAGGTGCTCCCATCAAGCCTTGCTTCTGCTACAAAGACAAACTCCGGCCACACACACACACACACACACACACACATATTTAACACACACAACCACACACACATAGATGTGAGATTTTATCGAGGCCAGGGGAATGTATGAACTAAAGTCTAAGTAGAGAAACACTGGTTTGCCTAATGGCACTTGTCATGGTAACAGGGGGAGTCTGGCAACCTGCACGTACACACAAACAAAAACAACAAGATCTGGGGCAGGATGGTGCCTCCTCAGGCGGTTATGCAACGCTCTCTATGATCAGGGAGTGATATGCTTTTCTGCAAAGCTTATATAAATTGTGCGTTAGGGGCCTTCAGCAACCTTGGTGTCATTATCAAATCATAGGTATTTTGCATTTAGTTCTGTCAACTCGCTTAATGGTGGCTTAAAAAAGGACTCCTCTCAGTAGGCCTTTGTGGTTGAGTATTGTGCGTCATCTGATGCGTGGGTACACTGAGTGTTCCTGCTCATAGAAAGACTGGACCTCCCATAGTTGTCTGGCAGGTTGCCAGTGCTGATACACCTGAGTTCGCCTGACCGGCCACTGAACCGGTGCAGCAGCAGGGAGGGAGACAAAGTATGTGTGGTCACTGAAGTAGAGCCTCTATTTTTTTTTTTTTTACTGTCAGTGGTATAGCCCCGAGAACCTGGACCCCGGAAGATAAACCAATACCAATCTAGTCCTGGCTGGAGCACAGCAAAATCCGTATCCAGAGGGGAGTGTGTGTTAACTTATGCCTTTGCGTTGTCAGTTCAAAATAATCCTTATGTTTAGTCTCTAGTATGGGTGAAACTCCAAAACACTAAAGTGCCCAACACTGGACATAAAGCTAAATATGAGAGCGAAATAAGTTAAACACAAATGAAAAAAACAAACCAACACATCAAAATAGACTTGCAGGTTTCAACACTATGTATTATGTGTCTTAGTGATTTAAAAAGAATAAAGAATAAAGTTATCACATTTTTTCTCTCTTGTCAGTTAGTTTTCCACGTTGTACTATAGCCTAAATATGCAATTTTTATGAAGTCAAAGTGATGGCATTTTAGTTAAAAAAAATAATTATGTAATTTATTGCTATTATTTGTTAAACGTAAATAATAATTCAAAATAAGTTGTTTTTTCTTGTACCATTTTTTGGTCACCTCATGCTGCAGCAGATCTACTGAAAATTTTCAACTAATAAATAACTGCCATGTTTCTGAAGAATCGTGCCTGTCCTGCTGTTTCCCAAACTGAACATACTGAATGATCACTGCTTTAACTGTGACTCAAGTTTCCGTCTCAGAGGGAAATAAATCACATAAATGAGTCAGGATGTTAAAATGGACTTACAAAGTCCTGTGTAATTGTGGCGTTAAGTAATATATGACTGTAATTTCTGTCAAAGACCAACAAGTCATAAAAACCTGAACAATTCTCTGGCACTGCTCTGCTGGCATGTCACTGACTCTAATTATAATGTCGCATTGTTGCAAGAGCACCTCTTTTTACCTTTGTTTGTTGGTGATATGCTCTAGATACAGCTTGAGATGACTAAGTGGTAGGACTCAGAGTAAAAATATTTTGGAAAGCTCATAAAGAAACTAAAAGAATCAGCAATACACCGCAGATTGTGTGAAGATAACTTTCTTTTTGAGCTGACTCATCTACAGGTATGAGTAGTCCAGAGTAAACTGAAGTGTGTGTGTGTGTGTGTGTGTGTGTGTGTGATGGAGCTCTGCTAACCCAGAGGAGTTACACTACAGATTCTACATCACGTCACCGTAACCCAAATGTGCAATTTTCAGGCTGACTGGATGAGCACGAGAAGGGACAGGCTGAGACAGGTGACTGGAGGAGGTGTATCAGAGGCTTTGATGCATCTCTCTGACACACGCAAGGCAAACCGCAACACAGACAAAACTTCTCTGTTACCATGTCGGTTATACTGTAGACTGTGACAAGCAATGTTATCTCTTATCAAAACATATTACACATCAGGCTTTTGCGATCTAACATGGTTGTATTATTCCAATAGCAAAAGGTTCACTTAAGGGAATGGTCTATGGTCCTGGTTTTACAGTTTTGATCAACACACATGATGGCTCAAACTGCGAAAATACCGTAAAACACGCAAGTTGTTGTAACACGAAATTGGACTGAGGCTGAAAGAACGGGTGGAAAATCCCGAAACACAGTTTTAATTCAGTACTAAAAACACAGTCGACTTTGTGGCCAACAAGCCTTCATCTCAATTTTGCAAATGATCTGCAACTCTCACTTGCCTGTGTGATTTTAAATCTCTGACAGCAAGGGTTCACACAGAACATTTGCCTTGGAAAAACCCTGGCGAGAAATTTTAAAAGGTGAGATGTTTCAATCAAGTGATAGCATCAAGTGTCAGATGATTGCTCATGCAAGCTTGCAGTCTCAGACCGCCGCTCTCCTTTCAAGTTGTGTTGCTCGAAAATAGAATCTATAGATCACGCTCTAAATTGGTGGTTCCCAACCTGGGGGTCGGGACCCCCAAAGGGGTCACAAGACAAATGTGAGGGGGAGGGGTGACAGTTAACGGGATAGGATATAAATTATGCTTGATATAAAATATGTTCTGGCTTTTTATAATTGTTGTTGGTTTTGTGTGAAATATTGGGGAGTTGAAACCCTTCAAGCCTGTAAAAAGTTGGTAATGCCTTATTTCACACATTATCACACACAATCACACACAATTTCTCAGAATTTTTCTGGAAAGAAATTTTGTAATTTGATGACTGTTATTTTAATTAGTTTAGTTAGTTTTTTCATGTTTAAAACATGGGTGTAGACTTTGGTATGGACAGTAGGGACGTGTCCCTACCGATGTGAAGGTGTTGCTTAATTGTCCCTACCGATATATTTACCCATCTCTCTTTCCTCTGTGATACTGGTGTTATGAGTTGCCAGATTTGTGTGTCTTCTGCAAAACGCCGCTTATTATGATGAAGAGGGAAAGACTGGTGTATGGGGGATACTCGAATATGATCTGGCAACCCTCAACTTTAAACCGCGTTACCCGTTGTTGAGCAGCTGCAGCCCGACGGTAGCAGTAGTGGAGCTGCGGATGAGCAGTGGTGAATCTGAAGCAGTTAGTATTTACAGTTGAAAGGCTTCAAATGTCACAGAACTGAAAAACGTCTTCACTGGACAAAATTCAATCATATTTAAATTTCAGTGCTTAAGTGTCAGCTAGTTTGCGAGGCGAAAATGCCTCCCAACGCGAACGAAAACATCAGGCCCCTTTTTAGAGAAGAACATTATGTATAAAGTAACTTAGCCACAACCTGTGCGGCTGGTTCGTTTTCTAACGTCGGGCGTCATTTTATTCTGAAAGTCCTGTCAGCAGCAGCCTGAAGAACACAGACACACAGAGCGGTGAGCTGCAGGCTCTCAGCTGAGCTCTGGTAGTGGAAGATGCCGCCATAAGTTCGGGAGCTGAGTGAGAAATAAGACAAGAATACGTTTTTTATACCACGAAAGCCCCGAATCAACGGGTGAAAGAAGGAAAGAGCTCCAGAAATGAGATTTGAAAATGGCTCACAGCAGATAGGTGGTTCAAACAGAGCTGCACACTACCTACAGGGTTTTATATATTTATCTTCTTGTAACATTTTCTCAAAAATCTATCTATCTATATATTTACTTTAAAAAAAAAAAAAAGTTAAATATCTGTTTAAAATCAGATAAAAAAAAAAATCATGATAAAGGTCTAGTTTCAGGCAACTTATACCAGCAAACACATATTTCGATTTTAAGTAAACTTTCTTCACAGTCAGGCTCTTTATGTGCATATGTTTGTGCACATGTGTGCATATAAATGGGAAAAGAGAGACAGAGAAGACGTGTGCATATTATTTTGGCCATCTTACAAAAATGTTCGTATCATATATAAAAACCAAACAACTGGTTTAAAAACAGATTCCCAAAGGAACGTTCTTGATAGAACTTCTTCATTTAAACCCAAGTAAATATTTATACATCTTTTATTTAAATTTGAAAACTTTATTCTTCACATATGTTGAATTGTATGCTTTCCTATAGATAAATAGCAGTTTTTTTTTTGTGCAGTTGATCTGCTGACTAAAATAATTTAAGTTACTCTAGCTAAGCTATTAAAGGAATAGTTTAACATTTAGGAAAATATACTTATTCATTTTCTTGCCAATAGTAAAGAAAAAAGACCGATATCACTTCATGTCTTTGTGCTAAATATGAAGCTACTGTGAGCAGCAGTAGCTTCATATTAGCTTCATATTTTATGCTTAGCTTAGCATAAAGACTGGAAAGAGAGGGGAAATTGCTAGACTGGCTCTGTCTGACAGAAGCAAATTCCACCTACCAGCACCTCTAAGGCTGACTCATTAACACGCTGTATCTCGTTTGCTTAAACCGTACAAGCCAATGCGTAAAAACAACAATTTGTGGTTTTCAAGTAGTTATGTGCCTGACGATTTCTTGGCCATGCATAGTAAGTTCTTGGACTATTGTTGTGACTGTGAGGTTGCCAGACAGCCAGCGGAGACTTCAGGACATTAGTAAGCCCAGCCAAGAAATAGTCCGGCACAAAAAAACACATAACACCTTGATGTGTTGCTTTTATACTACCAGTCTTTATGCTAAGCTAAGATATCATATGGCTGATGGCTGCATATTTACCATACAGATGTAATATGGGTCGTTAAAGAGCTTCTCATCTAAATGTGGAATTATTCCTTTAATTGTAATTAATCATTCATTTGGAGTGTACCAATTGAAAAAATGTCCCCGTTTTACTTACTTACTTACTTGTTCAACATTCCATGGTTCTTTACAGGAAATTTTCTATGAAAGTAATCCGACATTTTTGGGAATTAATGAACAGAATAGAGAAAAGAATAGAAAGAATAGTCAATTACACTAAAATGTTAAGTAATTACAAGCCCTGTCCATTTAATACAGTTTTATTTGTTGTTGGCCAAAGCCCAAGAAGAATGAAGCCAGTGAACTGCAACAAAATCAGATTCCATTCTCATATATTTTTTTCGTTGTCGCCTATGTTTTTGATGACCGATTTGATCCTCCTGGGCATGGATGATACCAGTCTTGCATGAATCTGTGGAGAGGTGTTCTGCCATTCCTCAATGATGATTCTTTTCAGCTGCTCTTTGCTAGAGGGGTTTTGCTATGCTTCTGCTTTATAATAATCCAAAGGTGTTCTGTTGGATTCACGTCAGGGGACATACTTGGCCAAGGTCATAGTTTTCACTTTTTTCTTCTTTAAAAACTCTAGTGTTTTTTTTTTCCTGTGATTTTTGCAGTGTGTTTGGGATCATCGTCATGTTGAAAAATTCCTCTCCTGCCAAGCTTCTTGAGACTGGGAGTCATCTTTTCGTTCAATATTAGGGTACATGAATTTGCATTCATTGCGCACTCCCACCTCCATGTCTCATGGTCGGCACTATGCAGACACTGTGGTGGTTCTGGCCAGGTCCATGCCAAACGGGCTGAAAACTTTTGGTTTCATCTGACCAAAGAATGTGCTGCTGATATAAGGCTTCTTTTCATGTTCTTTGACAAAGTTTAATCCTGCAGTTTTGTGCTTTTTTTGTGAGAAGTGGTTTTCTTCGTGGATAAAGGTTGACTTTATACAATGTCCGTCACACTGTCTGATCAGTCCCTGAAACACCAGTTTCCAGAGATAATCCTTGTGCCAAGTCAGAAACACTTACCCAACTGTTTTTTAAATGCAAGGGTACATTTTGGTTTTGAGGATGTCCACTGCCCCTACTTTTATTGGCTGTAAGGCTCTTCCTGTACCTCCTAACCACGGCTGCAACTGTGTTTCAGCTTACATTGAGTAGCCTGATGCTCTTGTACCCTCTCTCATCTCTATGAGGTCTCACAATCTGGTTTCTTACTTGTTCAGGCAATTCCTTATCATGTGGAGTCATGTTTTGCGTTAGATACAACCCAGGCCAAGTTTTTTTTTTTTAATATACATAAGATCAAATACCCTACACTTCACCTGAGAAATAATATAATTACTGTAAGATGACACAAATTTGACTCATTAACATTTTAGTGATATTGCACAGGGAGTATTCAGTTTTGTTGTGTACTGTATTACCAAAGATTTTTTTGATTTAACAGTTTGAGAAGGGGAAAAATCTATTGCTTAATACATACAATACTACTGATGATAATGGGTCACGAGTAGACATTGCTTCGTTCCAAGGGGAAACAAGCCAGAAAGGCTGAGAGCAACTGGTGTTTTTTATACCCTGTCATCTGCCAATGTTTTACAGTAGATAATTCTGCAGGTTTCTGCTCAAGGATGAGAAAACAAACCCAATCAAGTCCCCATTTCCTTGCACTCCCTGAGTGGATCATGATGTGCGGTGCCGAAATGCAGTGAGTGGAGAGAGCAGATGGTGTGTAGATGCTGGACTCTGACTGCACCGGGTGCTGACACTTTCCATTTGGAGGTTGTTTTTTTTTTCCTTCATCAGGGAGGAGTGTTTATGACACGACATGCCGCATGTCATTTGCAGAGGTTTAAAAGAGGCTTCCAGACAGAGGGTCTGGTATTGACGTGGAGGAGACATGACTCCATATGGATTTTGTGTGTCATTCCTGGCCGTCCTTGTGCTGTGTATGGGTTCATTGTGAGATCATCCAACCATCACCTCCAACATATGAGTGTGGCATAAGAGTCAAGGAGAAGAAAAAACTTTTTTCTCGCTCCATATACCGTAGCATGAAAGAGTACCTCACAGCAGATATTTACAGGAATAGTCTGTGATTTTCTTCTGGTTAATGTCCATTTTGCTTCTCTGTATCTCCTTTCTTTATAAGTGTAACAAACTCACATGTAGATACACTGCTTTTCAAACAAACTCAAATGATTTTTTTCAGTGTATCAGCCAGAAAAATACCCTGCGCCTGTCCACTGTAATGACCCACGTTTAGTTACATAAATCTTTGCAGCTAGTGATACAGATGTACAGTAGTTCCCATGCTTATACACTTCCTGTATCTAATGAACAGTTCAGTTTCTGATCATGGTGCAAAATATTCGTGACACAGCATTGTCCATGCTACTCGTCCAACTGTCAGCGATAGATTGCTAAAAACTGGTATATTAATTTTCTTAAAAACAAATAGAAATGAATGACGTTACACCCACACAGACGCACATAGACATAGCACAGACATGCATGCACACAGACATAGACTCACAAACACACATTCACACAGTGTAAAGTTGCTAGCTACTTCTCTGTTCTACAACACTGGGAAAAGCAAACTTGAAAAAACAGACACATGCATCAGTGGAAACAGCATTTAATGACAGATGCATGTGGACCTCCCTGCCAGCAGACAACAATGATCCAATGTAATTAAATGAAGATATAGTTTCATATTCTTTTGGCATAATGATGAAAATTCAATCTCTGCTAAAATATTCATTTGTATCTTATTTTGTGTTATGATGGTCATATTTTGGGTTCATAAATCTGTATACGAATGACATAATGGCACAACTTGTTAATATGATGCACAAAATACAGGTTGTGGTGATGTGAAGTATGCAAGGAGTCGAATTTCTCATGCATCCTCCCCTCGGGGGAAATTGGTAAATTCTGCAAAGATTTCTTCTTTTAGCAGTGACTATATGGCTTATGTCATCACATAATTGGATCAAGTAGATTGTGTTTCCACTGCAACGGAAGCAAGCATGCTCCAATCTATTCAAACGAGTTCCTATCAACACACCACTAAAAACAATGTATAGTATAGGAGAATATACACTATGAATGACCAAAAAATGTAAAACTACAGCACATAAAGGGAAGCCGAATCCAAATTTTACTGCAATTTTAAGGATATTCTTACATCTATTGACTCAGTTCTAGTGAATTACATTCCACACTGAACATCCTGGAGGTCTTTTCTCAAGGCCTCATGAGAGATGAGGCAGGATCCCGGATGCTGATAAGGCCTGGTGACAGACGGCCACCTGGGAGACTGATAGCCAGACCCTTCTTTTATCTCACCTGGCTGAGAGGAACGGGACCTCTGACCTGGCCCACAGAGGCTCAAGGGAACCTTTGTTGTTGGCACGGCAGGGCTGCAGCAATGGAAAACAAAGAGGCCCTCTTTAATGAGTAGCAAACCTTCTTTTCTCATCAGTAATATGTGCTCTGGGGACAGGTACGCCTGTGTTTCTGTAGAGTCTGTTGGTAGTTGGTGGTGAGGGGGGGCTTGATATAAAATAAACAGTTTAAACATTTTGTCTTCTAGATAGTCATTAAATCTGCATTTATTAGTATTTCTTATTAAAAATGGATCAAATGACTATATGTACCATGAATGGGGTCACTCATAGTGATTAAGTCACAGAGAATTATTATCCAACTCTACATTCCCCTTACCTCTATGAGGTGTTGTAGCTTCTTTTAGCTCATTGTTTTGGTTTTACAGGCCCCTACTTTACTGTTTGGCTCAGTGTCACCACTGTCATCAAACTCTTTTCCAGTTGCAGCAGGTAGTCATTTACAGAGAATAGGCTCAGATAAACCCACTGTGCACTAACTACTGAACCCCAAATGGCAAGCGGACAAAGTTAGCAACTAGTTTGTGAATATAGTGAAGCATCTAGTAGCTAGAGAGCAAGATATTTCCCTCAGGAGGTGGTAGAGACCAGACCGAAGCTAAAAGGTGACTGAATATCGACTTCCATTTGTCGGTTGGCCATGAACACGAATCCAAATAAGTGCTAATGTTGTGCCATGTGCAACAGATGTGCTTGACGGAGTGGGGTGAGTCCATGGGCCGAGTGACTGCAGCGTGTACTAACGGCGGGACATAGAGGGCCGAAAGGTTAGGATGTTTTTTAGACCACAGAAATTTCTGCTAAAAAGAGAGATGACATTATAAGAGGTGGATGCAGAAGATGTAAAATAAAAATTTCTGATCACATAATTAGCCGTGCTGCCGTGTTGGTAAAGGTTTCAGCTTCTAACTGTTAAGTGCTGTGGTAGATGCTCAATTATCTAAACCCAAGGAAACACATTTAATTTTTTTAGTATGACCATTGAAAGAATTGCTCAATGATAGATTGCACAGAAGCTAGTAGAACAGCGGCTAGCTCTGGGGGTGATGGCAGGGCTTTCTTAGCTTGTCCTTGTTTGTGCTAATAAACGGTGCTTTAACTACTGTTCATCTGCCCCCAAGAAAAATAGTAAGAAAAATAGTTTATTACGGCTTTAGATGAAAGCAAGTCTAGTAATAAGCATAGTTTGCCAACTGTGACATTTCATCATCCTTGACAGCTGGGGGCAGCAGAATCTCCGCCTTATTTTTGAATTAAAACATCTGCTATTAGGTGACTCAGTTTAGTCTTATCATGAAAGAGGAGTATAAGAGGAAGAAATCCCCCAGTGGAGAAACTGCTGCCATTCAGTCAGCATCAACATTAGCAATGGCCGTGATTTCTCAGAATTCCTGCCTCTGTGTTGTGAATGGTTTAACCTGAGGGCACATAAAGTACGTGTTAAAAATGATTTTAGGACCTAGCTAATTTTCCATGACAAACGAATGGTGAGTAAGCTGGTGTTGATGTGTTGGGACTTGGGTTTATAAAGGCCGGTATGGTTGCATTTCTGGAATGATGTTAGTGACTCAAACTGGCTCACACGGGGAGCAGCGTGTTTGCAGCACAGATAATTGTTGGGTCTTATTGACTAATCCTGCCACTGGATTATCATTCTCATGGCATGTGTCTGTGCGTTATACAGTAAATACTGTATGTACAGTATGTTGTATCAGGTTGAATTGCCATTGCTCTGTCCTACAATGTTCCACCTGCAGTCTTATGAATGAAAAGACAGTTTCAACACACCAACAAAGCCAATGCAGGTTAATACTTACCCGTTTATACCTCATTCGTGGTTGTAACTTTATCCACAACAGGTTAAAAGAAATTTGTTTTGATCAAAATGACCTAGGATGAAGGTCTCTTTGGCAGCTAATTAGACTTAGCACCTCTTATCTTTGAATTCCTCAGATTAGGTTGATTAGGTCCAACTGCATCTCTTGTATATCACAGCCTTCTTTCAGGTCAATTACAGCCCTTTACTAACACTACAGTGTTGATACACCAATGGACACATCAAGCACACACACACATTCCCTTGGTGGATATGACTTCTGCAGAGTCGGAAATTATGTGAAAAGTAGGTTAGAAGGTAGGGTAGAAGGTTTTTTCCCCCATCCCCCTAAACCCAAAACCAGGAAGCTGCAAAGGGTTTGATAAAAAGAGACAGACAAAATGGCACCACAGTGTTGTTTACTGTACCTGTCCTGACGGTTATTTTCCAACAAAACATCAAAGCGACAAAACTGAGCCAACTGTGGAAACACAATGGCAGCCACCAGCAAATACATTAGTGTTAAAAATAGAAATGTGGCAATATCACGTACTGCACAGGTAGACAATCATTTTTAGGAAATATGTCCACTGGTGCTTGGGAGTGGGCGGGATATGCAGACCGTGAACAAACTGAGTCTTATTTTATCAACACTACCCAGGAGCTTTTTTCTCACTCTTTCTCACCAGGTTCCAGTTGAGGTGCATTGCTTTATTTCTCACGGTGGGACGGAGATCGCTTTAAAAAAAGACATAATATCCATGGTGATGACATTATTGTATGAGGGTAGAATCATGTCATACTTAAATGAGCTCCATTCAAATCTATTGGCTATCAAGATAACTGAGGTTTGTAAGGAAAATAATGTGGATCTAACACGTGATATTTACTTCCCTTTTGTATTTGATGATTTATTCTGTATTTTATTAATGACATTTGACCCTATGTGTTGCATGTTGTTATGGTCTTAGATGCTATATTTAACCTGCAGTGGAGGAAGAAAAGTAGCAGATGTTGACATTAATTAGCAAAGAGTAGGTCTGTCACTAAGTTCTGTGCAAAGTGTTAAATTCAGCACACCTGTCAACACCGAGAAGGACTGGCAGGGCTTACACAACACAGTGGAAGCTGTCAGTGCCACCATCAGCAGTCCAGTAATTACCTAACACTTATTTCAGTTGGACTGTAAGAGGCGGCCCGGCTCGAGTGTCATTGAAAAGGCCTCGATCAAAGAGTTTAAACTTAAGTGGCGACTCTCAATGAAGAAGCACAAATCTTAGTATTTGGAAATTAAACGAGGCTGGATTATGGGTAACCTTGATGTAAAGCCAACAGCAAATTTAAACAAGTCAACAAATATTTTTCTCAGGAAAACTAGTAACAGCAGATATTTTCTCTGGGGCCATCAGTCTACAATATACTGCAAAATTAAGCAAAATGGGAAATATGATTAACAAAATACAAGGCATTATCCTTTCAGCCCAGTATCCCTCGTAACTACGCCCATATTGCATGACTCTGCACCTCGTAAGGGCGGATGGGCGTGATGCTCCTTTCAAGATTTTTTTCCCCCTGTTGAAGTGAACTTCTTTCTGCGGGAGTTTTTCCTTATCCAGGGGTGTAAGGATAGAGGGTGTCATGAACTGTACAGATTGTGAAGCAAATTTGTGACTTGTGATTTTGAGCTACATAAGGAAAACTGACTTTACTCTTTATCAGCCCTAACCACAATCTTTCCCTTACTTTAACCAAATGTCAGTGGTGGAAAGTAGTACATTTAGTCAAGTACTGTGCTTAAGCACAACTTTGCGGTACCTTGCTTAAGCATTGCCATCATGTGATATTTTGCACTAATAAGATGACTAACAATTTATATGACTGCATACGAGCTAAGCTGTCCCACCCTAACAGGTACAACAAACTCAACAGTGGGGTGAGAGAGATGTCAATCAAGCACACACCCACACTGTCCTGAGAAGAGGTCTAACGAGGATATATTATTAAAAACACCTGTGTTAGGGGACTATGCGTGTGAAAATGCTTTAAGATTTGACATACAAAATATATATGAATATACAAAATATGATGCCTTGTTATTGATTAAACTACCAAACAGAATTTGGTCTACCTTGACCGACAACAACAACAACAATCTGCTTCTTATTTAGTATCTAAAATAGGACTAGGTCAAAACATAGTATGTGGCTGGTCTGCCCTTTATCTGTCCACTTCTCTCCTGCATACACAGTAATTTAATACAGCCAATTCCCAGCAAATTTCCAATGAAGCTGAACGGAACAGGTATGAAATAGTGACTGAAACGCAGCCCATTTAGACTGCATGTTAACCTGCAGTCACTTGCAAGCCACTTCCCAGCTGCTGCCCTGCTCTGCTCAAATCCTGATTTTATACCCACAACGTCGTCTGACAAAATCACCACACACATAAGTTAAAGTCAACGGCTGTGCTGTGATTTCGGCTATATTTACTTGTAAAATGATCAATGGAGAGAACGTTAGAAGCTCATTCACGTCTGTGTCAGCTGTCGAGCAATCAATTGAATGAGACGTTTAGAGAGGTGTGCCTGCGACAAAGACGCTAAGTTGGCAACACTGCCTGTAGACACCCCCGATGATGCAATCGAAACTGTTTGTGCCTATTCATTTTGAAAGAGCAATAACCAATGGTCACCAATGGTGTAACTTCAGCACTTAGTCACATGGCATTCGGCTGACCAATGGTGTAACTTCATCACGCACAAACTCACTCACTCACTCACTCACTCACTGTTGTGGTCCAGCCAAATATAACACTGACAGAGTCAGCTCTGCATAACAAGTACTTTCACTTTTGATTCTCTAGGTACATTTTTCTGATAAAACTTATGTAATTCTACTTGATTAATATTTTAATGTAGTACTTTTACTTGTGTAAGGTTTAGAAGTTAAGTTAATGAATATATTTGGGTTAATTTACTAAAAATTGGTTCACGATTTTTACAGTTAACTATTTACATGTTGAATATGTAGAATATTTAAATGTTTAAAAAAAATTACAATAATCTGCGGAATCTACCTCAGTGGTTCCCTCACGTTTACCTCAGTGTAACTCCTTCTAGCTTCTGATTGGTTGGTTCAGTCACATGTGAGTCAGAACCCATGTTCTTGTTCTTGTTAAGAGCGATCCACTTTCTCGCGTTACACTTGTAACAGTATTTTTACACCGTAGATAACTTGCAATAACCACAATCTTACCCTAAACCTAACCATGCCATTTATTATGCAAAGTTATTGCAGAAAACACCAAGGACGTAAAAAGCTTCTTTGACTAAAATCGTCCAATTTCAATGTTCTTTTCTGGGGAGATAGTAGGGTCGTATCAACTGCATTAACATAACACTTTTATCCAAAGCCCTTCACAATTTGCTTCTCATTCACCCTTTCACACCCACACTCACACAAATGGCAGCGAGCATGCCAGGAACTAGTCTAACCATTGCAAGCAATTTGGGGTTCAGTATTTTGCCCAAGGACACATGGACGGGAGGAGCGGGGGATCACCACCAACAACCCTGTGATTAATGGTAAATTTTCCGAGGTAGGCCATCAAACTTTTTTGCACAAGCCGACATAAAATCATAATTGCTTGTCTTATATAAATCTCCTTTAAAATACTTTTTTGGTCTATTTTTGTTCTTTCCTAGCTCTCTATTCTGATAGTAAAAACTACAAGATCCTGTTTGGTCTCATCAAGGTTAAAGTATGACAATAAATTAAACAAATAAATTATGTGCCAATCCCATTACTTAGCAAATGTACTCTTCATCAGAGCGTGGCATTTCAACACTGTTTCATTCATTTTTGACATAAATTTTGATATATCATGCATCCTTGACTCAGTGAAACATGCTCCCTGTAAGCATTCATCTAATTTTTCTGTTGTCCTGTCACCTTCCTGACTGTTCCAGAGAAAACCCTCCAGCACTGTCCCATTGAGTTGAGCTCCTCTAAGGCTTTCAGGAAAATCTTGATATCCATGCAAGCTCCCCATTTATCTGATCTAACAGACCCTAATAGCTACTTCTGAGAGATTCTTCATTAGATATTGCACAGTGCTGCAAATCCTCCCCTCCCTTGCTTGATCTTTTCGTGAGAAGACGGTGCAGCAGAGAGTTGTCAGGGCAGAGCCACCACATGTGATGGTTGAGCTGTAACAATAACTTGTCGACAGCTCATCTTACCACTGAACACCCTCATCTGCTCCCATCTACTAAGCAGCAAAGGCCAAGTCCTGCTATTCATAAATCATACATAGTTTATGAACATTTGGAAAACAGGCAGCTAATAATATTACCAAAAAAATCAATGCAACATAAATACAGTTAAATGATTATCTCTATAAAATTCAACCCAAATTCTACAAACTCTTGGAGCTAGTTTCAGAGGCGTTTTGAATGTGTTTGTGGCTGCAGAGCAGTTTTTCCCAGCAGGTGTGTTTGTGTGCATACGTGTGCCTTCGGGAGTCAGAAGATTACAGAGCATTGCGTGCTTCTGCTGCTACAACCTTGTCCATCCAGTTTGGTGTGTTCTACTTAACCTTACACACACTCCATTACGTGGTGACAAACAGGAATGTAAACTACAAAGAATTTCAATACAAAAAAAAAAAAAAAAGAACACTTAGACAATGCAGAACACAGACACTTTTATGAATGGAAAAAGCCTTTGTCAATAATCATTCATAAATCCATTCTATGTACATGCTTCATGTGTGCCTGAACACACATGATGAGTCTGGGCTCTGCAGTGAGGGGGGAATACAACAAGCTGCAATGCTGTGAATTCAAATGTCGTAATGTTGCTTTTGTGGCCACTTACATCTCGCGAGCTAAGACATGTACACAGCGCACACATACAAGCTTAAGTTGCAATAGCTATTTTTTTCCTCCTGGAAAAGTTGCAGTGCTCGTGCACTGCAAACGCACTTGCCAGCCAAATCTGTGTCCTGTCCATGGGAGCCAATCCAAACACAGAGAGGAAGCATATGTTCCTCAAGCTCGTAAAAGTTATCTGAGGCTGTCAGTGCACATCAAAGCCCTGCTGAGACATAAGTTATCCAGAGTGACAGGCCAGCCTCTCACCTTTCTGCCAGAGTACCAAAGCCATGACAGCACTTTTTTTCCAATCTTAAATCAGAGAATAAAACAATCCTACACGATCCCAGCAGTGCTCTGTACACTTTGTTAGCGCCGCGGCAGCCACGGCGCCTGCCGTTACACTTTGAGTGGATACGTAGCGTGACAGCACGGGAACGTTGTAGACGAAAGATGTGTGGTTTGTGAATTTCTGTGCAACGGTTCATAGTCTGTATCGCACTGTAAACGGAGGGTTGTCAATCCTGTTTGAAGGCCTCAGTGGAAACAGAAAAGACATTCTCAGTGGATGGACCATGATGCATCAGGGCTGTGAGACCTTATTGTATCAACAGTGAGAATTTGGAGGTCCTTCTGTCAATCCAGACAAGAGGGAGGGACTCAATCCAAGCAAATGAAGACCTACCAACGCTAGAATCTAATTAGAGTTCAATCTGAGTTATTAGAGCATGTCGACCGTTGAACACACCCAAACAGTGGCCGAGGACAGACACCTACATATTTTTGTCCACAATTAGACCTGTCAACATTTGTATTGTGGGTCCATCTACACCATAATGACCATCATACCAAAGCCTTTTTTTTTTTTTTTTTTTTTAAAAAGTATCCCTTCCTCTCAAAAGCCATTTTTACATCTTTTGAGAGGATGGGATACTTTTTTGGGAGAAGTGGTGTCTTAAATCCTGGAAATACAGAGTTCAGTATGAATTCAAATTCCAGTTGCCCATAAACAGATATTGTTCATCAAAATTTAAATGGGACCATTTTGTTTCTAAAAAAGTAAAAGTCACAAAAAAAAAAATACAATTGGGTGTCTGCATTTGTACAGTTCATTTAAAATACCACTTAAATGAGCAGCATTAATAGATTCACCAGCTAGTTGTTTTCTGTCTGCTGTTTGGTGCTAGGCAAGCAGAGTACAGTACGTTTATCAAAACCATTTCACTTAAAACAGCTGCCTGATGAGAGCTGTGAAAGTCAACCAAAACAGTAAAGTTGTGGTCTGTACAATCAAAACAACGTGCTGAAAGATGGTAAAATGGTTTGTAGGGTTGCGGAGAATTGTAGAGTCAGGTGATAATTCTTTGTAAGTTCAATACATTCAACTCCTTTCACACTGCACATGATCATTTGATCAGTTATTAATGTCAAAATTTTGCAGTGCAGTTTAATGTTAAATTGTGGAATTTCAAATTAAAAAAGTGTCAGACTGTCAACGTGTAAAAGGACTTTGTAAGGTGACCATTGTTGCACCACACGACTACCGCTGACAAAATGGTTCACTGCTCATTCTCCCACGCCCCCAAAACCCTTCGCCGCTTTTCAGATTGATTGTCCAAGACCTCCACTGTCACCTTTATCTGCAACATGTTGAGGATATGTGACATTCTGACAATGTTGTGGCAACATGATGAGAACGTCATGCTTCAGAGATCTGTCACCACAGTCTCACAGTCAGTTTGGAGTCTTTTTTGTGTGTGTGTGTGTAGTGTGCGAGACGGTTTCCTCCCAACACAACAGGGGACCGCCACGCTTTATGGGTTATTTACTTGGCGACGGTTCTTTTGTTGTACAGGGGCCAAATCACCCCTATTCTTCTATCACATTAACTCCCACAGCCATCTGGGGCCCGGAGTCTCAGTTTGAGCTCTGTTTTAATGCAAACTGGATTTTGAAGGCCTGAAGCTTAAATTACTTAAGTCTCAGAAAATGAGTTCCCAGGTTTTACCACTAAGTACTACTTTAAAACAAAAAGACAGAGGAAGGGGATGAAAATTGCAGCAATCATTGTTGTTGAGAATCAATACTTGCTCAATTATATCTGCTTGGTTTCTTCTTCCGTGATGACTGCTGCCAAGAAATGCCAACCTGTATCTAAATATAACCAGGACTGGGCAAGCACATGTCAAACAACTTTAAAAGCTGCACCTTGTACCTGTCAATTAAATGCAAGTGATTATATTTCACTATTCATTAGAGAAATTGTGCCATCCAAAGTAAACATGCATGTGTTTGCATGACGTCTGTCCCTCTCCTAATGTAATAAAAATAAGGACAACTTTACAGACACATTTGCTTCACACTGGTCTGTTGAACTAAACCCTTTCAAACCAATGATAGTGATAAATCTTATCCTGAGATCTGAACAGCTGAAGCACTAGTAGAAGGAAGCTCCTTGTTGCTAAATTCAACACAACTGTAACAGTTTTTAAATGAATGTGAAGATACCTTATATTACTAGGGAGGATACTTTATATTAGTTTAATATATTTTAATGGTATTGAATGATGAATATAAAGTGATGTTTTTTGTCCAAAACATCTTTATTGAATTAATTAAATTTACACACATACTGTCTGTTTACTGTTTAATAATTAACTCGTCGTATAATAATAAATAATAATAAAGGTTTTCCTCGTATAATAATATAATAACTTAGTCGTATAATTTTTTTTTATCAAATTCACCAATTAACAACAGAGAACTCAATGACCTTTGACTGTGTGTGTGTGAGTGTGTGCATCACTGCACTTGGTTTTTAGCTCAGATGATAAGGTATGTTTTGCTCTTTCTGTATTCCTCCACCCTTCCTTTCTCTCAATAGAATCATATCCACTGGGACTCTATTTTATTTCTGTCAGGGGTTTTTCAGTCATTGGTGGGGGAAGAGGGATGTGGGTGGAGAGGAAGTAGTTTGTTTCCACTGTAGGTTATAGAAACATATTACGCAGTGGTATTTATTTCTTTTGGTTGGCCTTCTTTTTTTAGTATACAGGACCACCCATATCATGTTTTCTCAATCATGTGCTATCATTTCTAAAGTAATTAAGAAAATATTTTTCAGATACAATCAAGTGAAAACCATAATGCTTATATGTATATACATTCATACATACATATATATACACATAAATACATACATACACACATACATATACACACACACACACACACACACACACACACACACAACCATACATATATACACACACACACACACATATATATATATATATATATATATATATATACACATTATATATATACATATATATACATACATATATATATACATATTTATATATACATTATATATATACATATATATACATATACATATATACACACACACATATATACACATTTATATACACATACATACATATATTTATATATATATATACACACATATATATATATCATATATATATATACACAATTAAAAAAATAATTTTCTTAACTGTTTTTATTTTAAATTGAGCATGTTAAAGTTTTCATCTGACCTTAACAGAATCTGACTCATCTTCACCAAACACTGACTGCACTATCAGTGGGAGCAATCAGCACAGTAATAACATACCTGCACAACAGGGTCAGTCATTTACTGTTTGTCTCTTTCATTGGCGTGTTCATAAACACATTAACATACAGCGGAACCAATGTGCTAATATATTTCAAATTCACAGTAACCCCTGTAATATCTGAAAGAAGCCCTGATGATGAAAAGCATCCATACTTATATTCGAAACATAGAAAGAAAAGTTAAAGACTGAAAGGGCCTCATGAGAGAAAGGGTCAAAGAAAGTTCTCATTCCTCACAGGCTGATGACAGAGGAGTCTGGGGTTTTTTTTCTTTGGTTGAATGTACTGCAACTTGTAGCTCTGCATGGACAACTTATAAAAAAGACAAATAAAAAGTCATAATCACGAGGAGGGAAGAGAAATGCATTTCTATTCCTCAATTGTGCACAGTAATTTAATGTAATGTAATAATAATACTATATTATCGAATAAAAAATAAAACACTGTAAAATATCATCTC
The DNA here is from genome assembly GCF_016859285.1 of Xiphias gladius. Taxonomy (NCBI): domain Eukaryota; kingdom Metazoa; phylum Chordata; class Actinopteri; order Istiophoriformes; family Xiphiidae; genus Xiphias; species Xiphias gladius. The sequence goes on from NC_053410.1 coordinate 21,300,727, forward strand.
TGAAATCCAAACATTTGTTTAGTTAATTTTACTTTTGCACTGAAGCATAATTGGTAAATCATGATTTCCCTCATTTTTCTCAACCCACAGTCATTCTGAGCCATTAATAAATTAATAGAGCAGATAAATGAAGGGAGATTAAACTGAAAATGACAAAAATGCCAGTAAAACAACAACCTCACTAGCAAGACCTAATATGCCTCCATATGACACTATCTGATAGATGGTAATGGCGTATCAGCAGCAACCACTGGCCAAAAGGAAATACCAATCTCCCAGTGGAACAATAAGATTAAAAACATACAATTCAGAGCTTGAATAGGCTTTCATATGGGACTATAGGAGAAGAATGTCATGTGGCTTCCTCCTGCATGACCCGTGCCCACATGGTGCATGATCCATGAACTGTACACAACCCTATTTTGCATTGGTTGTTAAAAAAAATATGACAGGATCACCTGTAAAATAGGCTGGATTCTGATGGTCAAAAGACTGTACCAGTGCTTTTCCATGTTTTACCCCATTTACTTTTTCTACCATTCCAGGCTTCCATTGGTCTCCTTGCATTTCTGTACAATATGAAAATCTCTAAGCAGGCTCTTAAAACTTGCTTGAATCGTATAATTATTTTTCTATATACTATCTGTGCTTGACAATGCAGTTTAATTGCAAACCGATTTGAAAAGTCTGCACTGCTTTACTCACTAAATTTTGCTTTTGCACAGTTTTTAAGTTTTACTTAAAAACTTGAAAAAACACTGATATGATTCTATAAAATATTTGAGTAATTGAGGACATTTAATCCATGGTTCTCTAATCAGCTCCCTGACCCAAACTATTACAAAGTACAAGGTAAAACACGTGTTCAGGCATTGTCCCTCCAATGATGGATATGATCTGCTTTATGATGACAGCAAGAAGCTCATGTATTAATGAAAAACAGAAAGCCCAAAGCTTAACTATTGTAGTCAGGCAAATCCAGTCTTATTTCCAACAGACATTTTTGTCCCATGTTTCCAGTATAATTGTGCTCTTCTTTTATTTCAGTCCAAAGTGCTTCAATAGAACAGGAGAGGCCCACAGAAATGCATTAAAGGTGAGATAACAGTGTTGCCAGCAATTAGCAGCTAATAATTAGTATCAGTTGTAAAGATGTCCTGTATCGTCATCGTAACTGTGGAGCTGTGTTCACCCAAAACACCCACGGTGAATTTGATACATCCTCATGATGATCTTCCTCTACAAAGACAGTCCAACATAGCATCCTTGTTTCTGTGACATTGTGATTTCGGCATCAAACATTGAAGAAATGAAACTAACAGTCCATATTGTCATTTCCACGCAAACAAACGCGCTGCCTGCAACATTCAACTTCTTTGGCACCCGAATCAGATCATTGCACAGTTGTGGCTGGGCATTTTATACACCCATTGTTGTCACATGACTGGGAAAATAAGTCACAGTTTAATGCTTCAGAGGACCGATGCTGGATTTGTTTGGGCTTCTCCAGCCATGAAGACACAAACATAAGACAACTATTTGTAATGTGATATAAAGACTGTCTGACCTTTTGAATAACTAGGCCATTCACATGCTTTTATTTTTGTACCGTTTAAAGAGATTCTACTAAAACTACTATTATCGCTGCTGTCATTGTAAGTCCAGTGTTGGTGTTGCCCGTATTTTAACTTAAAGGTGAACTCCACTGCACTTTACACATAGATTCCAGTTTGCTTGTTATGAGGAGTATTACTCAGCCTTTAAGAATAGTTGTATAATGTCTTCTGTGGCTCCTGAGGAAAGTCCTGCCCCAAGTCTGATAAATGACTCCTAATGATGTCATCAGGGTTATCTTTGATTTGGCATGGATACTACATATTTATAACAGAAAGCCTATGCTACAAACAGGGGGTGTGAAGTTTGAAAGAACTGTGCACTTACGAGGCAGGGAAACTAAAACGAAAGCATGCTATTGAGTTGCAGTATGGGAAATGTAAGATCAAGTTTTTGGGGGCTTCACTATTACGAGGGACTAAAAGTCTGGATGTCTCTTCCACTGCTGCCTTTACAAATCTTTTTTTAAGTAGTCTGTTACGAGCCCCCAGTTTTATGGAAGTACAATATTAAATTGCTAAAGTTTGTAACTGAGTACAGGGCTTTGGTGTTATGTTGCAAGACAGACATTTTGTAAATTCTAAGCAGTTCTCTGTCCCAAAATCATATTAAAGTTTTACCCCTGAACTCTGTGCTGGGCTAATTACTGATCATCATGGGTTCCTACTTTCTGCTCCTTCGAGTGTTCCTGCTTCAGTTCATACAGCAGATAGGAGCTCTGCCGGGGACAAGACGCAGCACCTTGCGTGACTTCCACTTCTGCAGGCTGCAGCCTATGGTGCATGACTGTCCGTCATCATTACTTTCTTGTAAAAACACCAAAGACAGGCCTAGAGAGGGGGTCGACGAGGAGAGGCTTAGCTTCCCTTTGAGCGCTGCTTCACCTTTGACCTCTCACAGGAGGGAAGAGATAAACACAAGGGGGGAGACAACTAAGCTTCAGTGACTTTTAACGACAGACCTGGTTTGGGTTAGAATAGCAACACTGTCATCATGCAGAGTCTAGATGAGATTAGGCCTCATCGGGCAAGAGAAGGAGAAGTGGCAGCCTCTGGTGCCTGGTTTTCCTCTGCATTCATCTATATGTGTGAGCACAGCTGTGTGCTTTGTGGATGAGGTGGGATTCGCATTTACATATACAAACTATGCACTAACATCAGATGTGAATAGTACCCAAGTCATTTGGTTCACAGTTTCCTGCAGGACAGCGACCATTTGTAAGCACACCACTGCTCAGAGCAGCATTTGCTAAATGCAGATTGGGACAAAACTCACAAAAAGTAAAATGTATCTCCACCAATTTTCAGATCTGATGTCATGATCCAACTTTTCATCAACATTCATTTTCACATAATTCTCAGTTCATTCCTTTTCACACAGTAATCCACAAAAACAAAACACCTCCGCCTTCATTAAAAGCTATTCACGTTCTATTCAGTGGTTATTTTCCATGGGCTTCTTGTCAGTCTCTTCAATTAGGCCAATAAAAACAATGACTGACTACAACAGTTACAAGGATAGAAGGGGGCAAGGCTTTTTTAGCTGGCGTGGATTTGAAAAGCGCAGTCATGCGGCTGAACACGTAATAAGCCTCCCATTCTTTCCAACGGAGTACCAACAGTTCAACTGGACTCCGCAGACCCCTGAAAAGGTTTTCCTCCAGTAAGACAAAAAAAATCCCACATGCACGCCGATTCAGAATTCAGGGGGAAAATGCCCTTTTAGTGTGAGAATAGAGGGGAGATGCCTTCACGGGCTGGTGACTACGCTTTGGCAAGGGCCTCCGGAGCACTTGGCCGGACAAAAAAAAAAAAAAAGCCATACAGATAGAGGTACCTCAGTGAGCGCTCATTTAATCTGTAAGGTCATTAGGATACTTGGAACACTCATTAGCATCACTCCCTTGAACTTAGATGGAGAGGGCTGCTTTTTTTCGGCGTTGGTAGAAAAGAAAAACACAGGATTTGTGGATTTCTGGGAAATATCGGGGTGAGAATCGGGGAGGGGGACAGTTTGACATTTGGAGTCACCGCAGTCATTCAATCGTAATGAGGCACTCGCGGTCGGACCAAAGTAAAAGGGTTTGCCCCAGCGCTCAACTCTCCCAGACTCATCGCCAAGCCAGATGACAGTTTGCTTTGGTGGTAGTCAGACCAATCACACGGCGGTGGGTTGATTCATCTGTAATGGAAAGTAATTAACAAGATGGGGCCATACGGACAATCCTGATGTGTGTGTCTGTGTGTGTCTCTCTGTTTCTGCATGTGTGTGTGTAGGCACTTGTCTACTTGTACATATGTTGTCCTGACGGTTAAATGTTGTAGATGGTTAAATTGGACAAGAAATAAAATCCCTGAAGCACAGATGGCGACAGTGGAGGGTGCTATCAGGTCGAATACCAAGCAGCAGTATTTGTCAGTTTAATATATACATGTAGCATTCTTACCATATCCCTATTGGTTAATTTCAAATTTAGTGAGTTTGGGGTTTTTTTGATATATTGTCAAGATTGTCTGTCATATTAAAGCAGTATGAATTGATTTTTTGGCCACTTGGGGGCAGCAGAACAAAGAAGTGCTTGTGCTATTAGCTGTTGAAGTCCCAGTTAGCAAGCTATGCTAACATTTGCTGATTCAACATTAATACAGCTTGAAAGCAAAACAGTTGATTTTGATTGGCCTATTGGAGGCAGCCAAAGAATTTGTAAACACAGCATTGACGCACTGTCAACATATAAAGTCATTATGTCAAACATGCTAGCAGAAATATCAAACACATCTAGCTGATTCATTTGTTATTCTGGCCACCCAACAAATGTAAGTCTGATATTCAGTTTCCTTTTAGGTCTGGTTTGGTCTTCACCAAATCTTTAGTTGGTGACAAATATCTGTCTCATTAGCAGCTAAATGCTACACTACGTTCACCAGCTAGTTGCTAACTTTATCTGGCGGCCATTTGGTGCTAGGTCGGTAGCACGCAGATGGTTTATCAGAGCATTTTTGCCAAAGAGACAGCTGCCTCCTGCAGCTGGATAAGGTATTGCTGTTAAACCAAAACAAACACAGCTGAAAGATACTAAAACTCTTTGTAGAGCTGAGGAGAACTACAGAGCCACGTGACAGTTCTCTGTGGGTTTGTCACTACAACTAAATCCTCTCACATTACACATAGTCATTTGATCAATGGTTAATATGAAACTTTTTATTAGTGCAGCTTTAAATCATTTTTCTTTACCGATGCACCATGGCTTGGCACTTTTGGAGCCCTGAGAGTCGACTTGTTGCTCTGAAAACTCATCAAAGCCTTGTCTGTCAGATGTTTTTTGTAGCTGACAACTCTCCAAGTGTCTCTACCTGTGATTAAGTTACTTTAGAGATGAAGTCCATTTCCAAGAAGTGCTGTATTGTGCTGTATACTCCCTGTAGTTTTCAGTCCCTATTGTTTTTCCAGCTCACTGGAAAACAGGACACAGAAATAACAGGCTGCCAGTTTCTGAATAACCTTTATGATTTAAAGCTGTTAATAAAATAATTAAGTGCAGTTGTTTGCCTCTGCTGAAGCAATATAATAGATATAATTTCATTAACCTGTTACAGGTTTGGAAAAGTATCATTGTTCCCTTGTATAAATCTTCTTTCACTGGACTTTAGTGCATCAATAGATGAAAACCTCTATCGTCCTAAATCTCAACATATTAACCTAATAGAGGCTCATGTTTGTTGTTAAATTAAAGGTAAAAAAATACCAAAATTTTATATTTTTCGGGTTTTGTCCTTTTGTCTTCAAATTGCTTTTTTGTCAATAACATTTATAAGTTCTAGTTGTTTAATTACAAACTTGTCCTAAAATCTTCTCCTAACTTATTATAGCAAGGTTGAGCAAACATTTTAAATCTATGTGTTAGCAGCTTTATTCTGTGCCTAAACCTGAAAAACACACAGAGCGTAGACCTGTGTTTTGTGAAGTTGTCAGAGGTTTTCCCTTCAGTTGTCACCCCTATGATGAAGCACATGTGCGTGACTGCTCCGCACCTTTAGAATAGCCTTGGGCAGTCGACTCTGTTCCTCTGTTTTCCCCAGGAGTTCACGGCATTGATTCAAAGAGCGAGATAAGCCCCGTAAGTGCAGAAGAAGGCGTGCAGATCTTCCAAGGTCCTGTGCATAAATGTGCGTAAATCAAAGTAATTGCCCATTTCATGTATCATTCCTGTTTGAAGATGATGTAACTTCCTGATATGGCTTACTCTGATTTCCCCCGAATGAAACTATGCTCTGAATGTGAGAAATGTTGTTGGAATCAGACATGATCACTGGCCTGCCAGGCTGGATCTTTACAATGTAACTGTACCTTTTCTGTCTGAGCAAATCATCACCTGTACACACCTTCCTGGGCTCCTCCCTGACCTCCATGCTCACTCACACGCGATGAGCAATTGAGCTGTCAGTCAAGTGGGAAGGGAAACTGGTGTTTAAACTGAACTTGCTCGCAGTGAGGAGCTTTGGGGGGCCCAAGGCAGAGGCCACTGTGTGGGCCCATCTACCCTACAGGTTGTTCTGCAGCTAAAGTCACCTCACGACACGGGGATTACGGCAGAGGTTTGGCATCCAAACACAAACAACTGTGGGGTTTAAGGGCTACACAGAAACAGAGCCTACTGGTGATTGACTCCATGCATGAAACTGCACTGATATCTATAAATGTCGATGTTTACATTCTAAAAAAAATGAAGTTCAAATATCTGCATCCTCGTGTAAGTATAATTGATTGCGGCAGTCTGCAATCCTGGCAACAGTGGTTTAATGGTTTATCTCCCACAAAACAGCTGAGAAAAAGTGGAAAAAAAGACCAAAAAAATTGAATTTTAGATGAAAAAGACTACATATAACAAGTTTTCAAATCAAATGATTATTATCAAATTAGAATACAAAATGCAGTGAAGATTAAAAATGGAGAAAGTTATATTTATTTCTTTTTCAAAGTTGATTTTTTTTTTTTTTTGCTCTCTAGGGGAAGAAAGAGGCTGTCCCACTTTTATCAGACAAGGACTGTCTTTTTTGTGTTTTAACAATAGAAGAGAAATATAAGGTCTTGGGATATTAATCAACTTGCAGGGATAATAAAAATTTTAATGAATTAAACCGTGGGCTGAATTCATTATCACCCTTCAAGCACAGACAACAGTACGTGCTCCTTTAAGAAAACAGTTAAAATTCAGTCTTATGACCGAGGGATGTTCTGGATCACTAGTCTGACCACCGACCCCACACAAACAGACACACACACACACACACACACACACACACACACACACACACACACACACACACACACACACACACAGAAGACACACAGACACACGCACACACACACACACACACACACACACACACACACAGACACACAGACACACACACACAGACACTCACACACACACACACACAGAAGACACACAGACACACGCGCACACACACACACACACACAAACACGCAGACACACAGACACACACACACAGACACACACACACACACACACACACACACACACACACACACACACACACACACACACACACACACACACACACACACACACACACTTGACAGAGAGATGTGTGTATGTTTGTGGGTGTGTGGATCAGATAATTTCCTGAGAGCAGATACTGTATCTAAAACTATTGTGGGGGGGGAAAAAACTGAATAACAAAGAAAACAAAAAACAAACAACCAATCAAATAAAAAAAACAAGCAAATAAAAATATTGCCTTTTCAGTTTTTAATCAGTAAGGGTATTATCAGCTATAGATAATATTTGTTTCAATAATTACTGGTTTGCAAAAAGGCCTTTTATCTGGCCAGATAAGAGGATCTGAGAAAATCCAGAATGCTTTTTACTATGTGGAATAAAAGACAGGGGGTACCTGCTGGGGTTTAGTCTACTAACTGGGTCCAGCCAGTAAAGGAGGATGGGACCAGTTGTTCATTCACTAGCTTGTCTCCACCCTCATGGAACCATTCACTACTGGAATAAAGCAAGATCCCATACTGTCACCTTGTTAGAGGTTCATCGAGGGAAGGACAACCAGAGGACCCTGACTCAGTAAGTGTCTGTGTGCTCTTTATTCACTCTCTCTAAATATAATTGTAATCTGGTTAAAAATTGAAAATTGAAAATGTTAGAATTAAACCTTTATAATAAAACGGTTCTATTTAGATTTTAATTTAAATGCATTATTAGTAAACTTCTGCTATCCAGAAAAGCTTTAAAGGCCAAGTATGCAATCGTTTTTGAGATGCAATAATGAAGCTATTAGGCCACAGGATGGTCTAACATTGACTTAAAAAACATAAACCTGATTATAAAAATTGTTTCAATATTATCAATTTTTTTTTAAATTTCATATTGTACTGTGTAGACTAGCCACACAATAGCAATCATAAAATATAATCTGTTTCAAAATATCATTAGAAGACAATTGCAAAACATAAAGACACAATTTCCTAGAGATTTTGGTGATGTTATAGAAATCCAAATATTTGGTTAAGTAGAGTAAGGACAGTATTTTATGTACTGAATAAAGTAGGAACCTACAATATATTCCTCAGAGTGCCTCAATATTTAGCTACCTCTCCTTAGGGTTCAGCCATAAAACACAAGGTCTGTCTTTTTTATTTCAGTATTTCAAAAAACCCAAAAATAAATTGAGTAGTATCAAATCAAATGTGGATTTATGTGTGTGTGTTCAGTCTCTGTTAAAGTGTTCAAACTGAACAGGGCTGCAGCTCCGAGGAGCTCAGAGGAGCTGCAGCTCCGGAGGGTCAGAGGGCATCACCACCGGGTCTGTCTCAGCCGCTGTCCGCGGTGCTGAAGCCGGACCAGGCCGGGCCGGACCTGCGCAGGACGGGGACCCAAATATCTTCTGCAGACCGAATAAAACACACATCCAGACAAACGGCTAGAAAAAGCAATTGAGAGTTACTTGAAATGACGGGGCTCGTCTGAGGGTCACGGGGGGGTCTTTGAGGGTCATGCCGCGGAGCAGAGAGGGGCAGCATTTATTTTATTTTCGGGTCCTTCCGAAACAAACAGGTGATCATCAGGCAGCGTCGATGAAGCTTTAGCGGGGCGTTTCCATTCCCCCTCACGCGTGAAGTATTGACGGTGGTGCAGTGTGTCCCCACAGGATCAGGCCCTGGTGTTTGTTAATCAGGGGGAATTAGTGGGTTCGCCTCCTCCTGGTGGCTCCACGGTAAAAACGCATTGTAACCCCCCCCCCAACACCTTCAGACTGCGGCCTCAGAGGAAACACAGCGCGGAGCTCATCCCGTGCAAACAGTCGCACTGAACAACTAGGCCACAGACCCCTGTTCTCACTCCAAATCAAGAAACAAAACAAAACTAAAAAAAAACAAAACTGGAAAGCTACCAAACGCCTTTAGGAGGTGGGAGCAGTGCAGGTTCCCTCTTGTGTAATGTTTCAGCACGAAATGCACGTTGGAATAACTGGGGTTGCTTTTTTGTTTTGTTTTAATTATATATAACCAATTCGCGAGGCAAACTATTTTTATAATTTCAGTGCGCACTTGATGTATGGACGCCGTGTTTCAAACGCGGCACAGGCTTCAAACATCCATCTGGACATACAGCACGTAGCCTCCTTAAAAAAAGATGGGGGGGGGGGGGGTCGTAGTTTTCAAAGGAGCAGATTCGTAACGCGACGCCTGGTGCGGCCGCGTGCGAGCCTCGGGTAAAGCACTTTGACTTTCGAGCCTCGTTGAGGAAAAAGAAAGAGAAAAAAAAAAAAAATTCAAGCTGAAACAGTGTTTAAGAACTATACAACATTATTAGTATTATCATCATCGTTATTATTAATTCTATTATTGTTATTATTATTATTAATGTTAAAAAAATTTAACAGCATGCAACTAGTAAAACTGATACTAATATATCTCCACCACCACCAGTCCAATAATAATAATAATAATAATAATAATAATAATAATAATAATAATTGAATGTGTTTATACTGATTATGACATCGATTATTGTTATAATAAAAAACGGTTTAAGGTGGCTAAGAACATCCACTCACCTCAGATAACTTTACCTTTCTCAACTTTGCACAACTGGAGTTTGAGCGCTCTGTCAGTGAGTGAGGGAGGCAGACAGCGGGAGGGAGGGAGGGAGAGAGAGAGAGAGAGAGAGAGAGGTGGGTGGAGGAGGAGCTGGTGGGGGGAGCGTGGGGTGACACCCTTTCCAACAAACCTGCCCACTGCGACCAGGCTCGGGCACACACAGGCGCCGACGGGCCGTGATGCTGCGCTGCTTGGGGATAAATGGCTGGACTCGGTGCCGCGGGGCTTCAAAGCATGGGCAGGCTGCGGACGGAGAGCAGGGAGCTCAGGCACACACGCTGCCTTCACACACTGTCTGTGGATGCACAACGGGCTGCGCGCTCTGGCAATGACTCTGTATATCTGACCAGTTTTCTATACGGAGGAGGATTTCTTAAACTAATAACCTAATAGTTTTGATGGTTGAAAAATGTAGTCTGTGCATTCAGGTCATGGGTATTTGAGGTGGGATCTGAAGTTGTTTTTTTGTTGTTGTTTTTTTTTTGGAATCAAAAACAACATTAAATATTTGGGGAAAACTGCAAAGCCTGGTATTTTTTATTTTTCGATGAACCAAGGACATGACTAGGTATTTAATCACCTGCCGTTTTAACACCATTTATTTTTTACAATTAATTTCACAAGCCTACACCCTATTCTATATATGAGACATCTACTAGTATGCTCGTTTAACGTTGATATTGTCGTCACATTCCCTCCGCAGGATCCCCATCATGGATGTGACATGGGAGGGGATTGACCCGGCGACACTACGAGCTCTGTTACTGGCATGCGTGACTCTGTTGTTCTCCCTCCACCTGTCGCGGTGGCTCCAGCAGCGGCCCATCTCCTGCCCGCCCGGCCCTCTCGCCTGGCCGGTCATCGGGAACGCCGCGCAACTTGGCAAGGCACCGCACCTGTATTTTGCGCGCATGGCGAAGAAATACGGCAACGTCTTCCAGATCAAGCTGGGCTCTCGGACCGTGGTGGTGCTGAACGGGGACTCCATCAAACAGGCGCTGGTAAAGCAGGGACCCGATTTTGCCGGCAGACCGGATTTCACCTCCTTCCAGTACATCTCCGACGGGGACAGCCTGGCGTTTGGCACCATCACGGACTGGTGGAAGGTGCACCGCAGAGTGGCCCAATCCACCGTGCGGATGTTCTCCACCGGGAACCCACACACCAAAAAGACATTTGAGCAGCACGTCCTGTGCGAGGTCAAAGAGCTGATGCAGCTGTTTGTGTGGAAAACGAAGGAGCACCAGTATTTCCAGCCCATGACCTATCTCGTGGTGTCCACGGCGAACATAATGAGCGCGGTGTGCTTCGGGAAGAGGTACTCCTACGAGGACGAGGAGTTTCGGCAGGTGGTGGGCAGGAACGACCAGTTCACTCAGACAGTGGGGGCCGGGAGCATAGTGGACGTGATGCCCTGGCTCCAGTACTTCCCCAACCCCATCAAAACCATATTTGACAACTTCAAGAAGCTCAACCTGGAGTTTGGCATGTTCATTCGAGATAAAGTCATTGAACACAGAAAAACAATCCAGTCCAGCACCATCAGGGACATGACAGATGCTTTTATAGTGGCGCTGGACCAACTAAGAGACAAAACAGGACATTCGGCAGGGAAGGACTACGTGTCCCCCACTGTTGGGGATATATTTGGAGCAAGTCAGGACACACTGTCAACTGCTCTGCAGTGGATCATCCTCATACTTGTCAAGTAAGCACCTTTTCCTATCATTTTACACAGATCATTTTAATGTCCTGACCTTTTTAGAAGCATAAACAATAGCCAATATAAATTGTAAGGGGAAATAAAACAAGATAATAAATCTGTGAGCCCTCATCCTGCTGCTGAGTCTATCCAGACTTGAGGAAGTTCAGTAGCATTTGTGTTATGTAACAGCCTAGTGGGGGAGCTGAGGCACGGGCACGTACTGGGAGCAGAAAATAAAGAGCTGAAAGTGAATGAAGAGCCCAGTCAGCATTTCACGTTACAAGTGGCAAGATCTTTGCCAGATTTGACATGAGTTCGTTTTCTAATCTTGCTTGATTGTTTAATCCCATCAGTCCCTGGGATTTAACAATAAAACAGGCTTTTGAAATACAACACCTTGAGCTCCCAGTTTTAAAAGAAGAGATCGTCATTCTACTTCTGTAGGCTGTGTCCATGAAATTGGCCCTCGGATCAAATGGCACGGGGCATTTTCTTTGGCTGGTAAATATCAGTGAGTGTCAGATACAATTTTCTGCTCACTTATTCTGCGATTAAGAAGAGATGAATGTAACCTCTATCCTCTTGGTATTCACCTAAAACATGCTCACCTGTCACTGTAGGTATCCTGAGATGCAGGTACGACTCCAGCAGGAGGTGGACAAGGTGGTGGACCGCAGCAGGCTCCCTTCTATCGAGGACCAGCTGCAGCTGCCTTACATCATGGCCTTCATCTACGAGGTGATGCGCTTCACAAGCTTCGTCCCTCTCACCATCCCCCACTCCACTACCACAGACACCTCCATCATGGGCTACAACATACCAAAGAACACAGTCATCTTCATCAACCAGTGGTCCATCAACCACGACCCAGCCGTATGGTCCCATCCAGAGACCTTTGACCCCCAGCGTTTCCTGGACCAGAACGGAGCCCTGAACAAGGACCTGACCAGCAGCGTGCTCATCTTCTCCCTGGGCAAGCGGCGCTGTATCGGCGAGGAACTGTCCAAGATGCAGCTGTTCCTTTTCACAGCGCTCATCGCCCACCAGTGCCACATCACTGCAGACCCGGCCAGGCCGCCAAAACTAGACTACAACTACGGTTTGACTCTGAAACCTCATGCCTTCTCCATATCAGTGTCGCTGCGAGGACATATGACACTGCTGGAAGAAGCTACCAAGCAGATTTTTGCTGAGGAGGTCAAGGGTGAGCCCTCATCAGACTCACAAACAAAAAATGAATAAAATAAAAACTATAATAAGCAAAAAAATGAAGGCTGAAACACACACACACACACACACACACACACACACACACACACACACACACACACACACACACACACACACACACACACACACACACACACACGCGCACAAAGAACTATAGCTCATGTTTTTTGGGCTAAAAACTCTATTTATACGATAAAATCTCAGGCTGAATTCATAATTTTTACAAGTGGTTTTAAATACTTAAAATGACAGTGAGTTCAGAATGATTGAACAGCTGTGATCATTGATTACTGACTTATTTCTAAGTATTATGGAAACAGATGTGGCATCTGTTTCACAGGAGGCATGGCGTAGTGCGTACATGCCACGTCTCACACAACCAGCAGTTCACCTGGGATGAATGTCTTAAAACATCAAGTCTTAGCAATTAGCATATTCTTTTGATTCATCAAGGTGGAGGACTGCACTGCACATCACAAGCAAACAGCCTCAACCAGACCTCAGTAACAGGTAACACTGTGGTAACAGGAGTAATAAGCTTGAATAGCTACTGTAACACAACCTTGTGATTATAGCGTGAATGCCATTGCTGAAGAATTTATTAGGGACATCATAGTGTTGTCATATTTCATTATTAAGCTTATTATAAACATTTTTGCCATCAGATGTAAAAGAAAAAAACAACCCCCCCCCAAAAAAACCCTTCCTTGTATCTTCCAAAATGTTAGATTTTCAGGAATCCCTTTAATTTAGCCGCCATTTTTATCTATTGTATTGTTTTTTTTTCCCCTAATAAGGGTTCCAAACCCTTCTCAATGCCATACCAAACTTCTCAAAAACATACAAACATTTGATATTTGAAGGTAAACAATCAAAACTGGATTTACAAGATTTTTATGTGACAAGAGCAATGTGCCATCTAAGGTCAGACTTCTGACCGATAGGTGTTTCTGCATGACCAGGCGAATAAGCTCATGGAGTGCTTCAGCCCTTAAGCCTAATGTCTACTAACATCAATTTTTCACTACTAACGTCTAGGTTTTGGTATATAGTACAAAAGCGTAGTTACTCAGGAATAAGGCCTATGAAATTCCAAATATTATCTTAACTACATTGCTTTTTAAAGACATCTAATATAGTCTGAAACCTACTTTAGATGCGGTTTGACAGGACAAGGCAAAGGAGTGTAAAGGGTACATCGGACCTGCTGCAAGTACTGTTTGTGCATGTGAACTGCTGTCCAATGCACATATGAAAAGTTGAATATTAGATCAGTGTTATTTTGTCTCTCTCTCTTTTTTTTGTTTAAGTTTGAATGTTGTAGTATGCTGCTCTATGGAAAACCCTTTAACTCATCATTTAATTTCCATGGTCAAGATGCCAGTAACCAAATTATTTCTTCTTTGTGTTATTATATTTACAGAAACATTCATGCATTTGCTCTCAGCATCGGAGACTAATGCGCTTACTGTAAAGTCTTGGATATGAGCATTTTTTTGGCTTCTACTGAAGTATTTTGGAATGATGTAATTCCGGTTAAACTTTGAAATAACAAGTGACTTTCAGCAAGTGTTAACATACCCGGAATAAGTTATTTGTACATCTTGAAACCCCTTAACAGTGGGATGATACGTCTTGAGGATTTTATCCTGATATAACAAATTTGACTGTTGTTAGACCAAAATATATCCATTGATGGAGTCCAGTGAACCTACAACCCTGATGTATAGCTTCCTCAAGACAACTGAAAAGACGCAAAACATGGCAGTCCAGGATGATCTTCTTGGAGTGAAAGCATAATCTTTATGAGACTGTATCACGCTAATGTTCCCCTTTCCTCAGAAAACCTAGTGATAATTCCACTTACTGGTTTGGTCACAGTTTGAACGGAACGGTGGCACGGGTCACTCTACCTGAGTCACGACATACACTACGGTGCAGTGTAACAGAAGAAAATTGAAGTACTGTATATATAAAGTTACTGCGTTTGTAACAAATGCAATTTGGGATTTAGCAACAGCTAAAATCCAATACAGTCAACATGATGGGGGTGAATAAATACCTCAAATCCAAACAGTACAGTATCTTTACCTCAAATACTTCTTTTATAGAATTATACAACTTCGATAAGTGAAAGAAAAAAGGCTACCTAACATTTATTACTGCTCATTCTACTATTACAGTACTTTAAGCTTCTGACTACATGTATCTGCAGCTGTGATGTGGCTCTTCTGAATATTTCAACCCACTTGCCTGAAAGTTGTTTTAAATATTGTACCGTACATAATAAACAGACATTTTAACTACTCTTGTTTTCCACTATGTCTATCTAAGACATAGTTTCCTATGTCTTAGATAGATTAAAGATGAAAAAATTGTCAAATTAAAACTCGAATGACACATTTAAAATTACTATGCAGAGAAAGTAGGATCCTGTATTAAGTTGAATCAGATACATTTTTTAAAGTTAATCACCTTATATTCATGCTGGTTTGTTCAAAAGATTTGACACCAGTGTGACTCCATATACGATGCCTGATCAGGCCAAGCTGATTCACACAGCATTTCAAAGAGTCTCCCCATGAACCCTTAAAAAATAAATAAATAAATAAATAAATACAACAAACTCTTGGCATCTTGCCAGGTCAGGTGGGAACAAAAGGGAAGTGTTTGGGAGATCCCTTTCCCTGCACAGCGTTTTATCTCACCCTGCCAGAACATCCTGTTCTTGATCAGCGAGAGGCTTGCAGCCAGCTGGCCAGACTACTTTTGGAGTGCGTGACAAATTCAGATAAAACTACACTAGATGATTACTGATATGGCTCTCTCCACGCTCCCTTTCTCCCTTTTGACAAATACAAAATTAAAACAGAAGACTAAATAGTGCCGGTGAAGTCATGTGTGGCAAGGCTCCAAGCAAAATCTTTATGAATGGGCAGGAAAACAACAAGTTTGCTCTTTCACCTCTTTGGTGAAATACGGAGTCAGTCTGAGCTGACAGATCATCAAACACAAATGAGCTAAACAGCAAAGAGAAGCTGGCAATGTCATTGTTAATACAGTATGCCTGTGTCAATGGGATAATGACTTGAGTTACAATTGTAGACAATATCCGCCTTCAGGGGTTATTGCTTTTGTTGTGCTTCCCTCCTTGCATTACAGGAAGCTGCAGAATGAAAAAAAAAATATTTCTAATATACAGTGCAACCACAACTTTTATTTTGTAAATTACAAAAACTAAAAACACACACAAAAAAACTTGAATATCTCAGGTAGATGCTGATTAAAAATTAATATGACAGGAGAAATGTCATATGTCGAACAGTAAAACAGGTGCATTTGATGAGTTGTGCGGACACACGTCATAAGAAGGGCTGTGGTGGAATAAGCCTGCTGAGAAAAGTGAACTATTGCATGAAGAGGAGGTAAGACACATCCTATGTCATTAAAGCTTAGACCTGTCAAGACTGCATTACCTAGATTATCGTGTGAATTGCTCTATTTAAGCTTGTATCCTGCACTGGCTGAGGATAAAACATGTACACATACAGCACATACACACAACAAGACCGCTCTGCTGTTTAGTCTGAGTTGTGTAACTTAGACACAAGCTGAGCCTTGACTGTGAATGGAGGGATATATGGAGATCTGAATGAATGTTAGCAAGATTGTACAGATGTGGTATTCAGAGAGTAGGTTGCAGGCTGTTGACAGTGACTGATAGGAGCTCAGGAATGAAAGAACAATAGCTCTGAAAGGTCGGCCCAGGGCTGAAGTCAACAATATCTTAGCTGAGCCCTAAGCAATGACAAGGGCAGGTTCTGGCCAGTTGGGGTCAAGACAACCCTGACTAAATGGCTTGAGATCCGGTCAAGACCAGAGCAGGTTGAATAATGAAGATGAAGTCATTGACATTAGCATTAACCTCTTACATCTGAGTAATTAATGTTTAGGCAAGTTTAAGATCGTTAAGCAAAGCAGGAAAATCCTATGGCCCCAGAGCCCAAAGGCTCCAGCTTCACAGTGTGGTAATTTGATTGCATTTTTTGGGGGGTAATCCTGTATGCACGCACCACTGAAGCACTACACATACTGAAATGAAAGGAGCCTTAAGGGGATACCCTGCATTATTACATAATTCTTGAGGCCTCTTCCTCTGGAGGGGGCCCAGAGTTAAAATCTAGTTTTAAGGCCTTTATTATTTCAGATTATAATTTTATTACATGGCACATGTACCTAGATAAATTCGTGGTCAAATAGGTTACCATTATTATTAAATAGGTACATAGTAAGTGGGAGAAACTGGTGGATCAGTAGGGGCCTTTTACAGTGTTAAGGGAATACTTTGAAATTTTGGGAGATCTGTTTATTTGCTTTCTTGCAGAGAGTTAGATGAGAAGATAAAAAACCATCTGCCCTTTAAATATAAAGCCACAGCCATCTTATCTTAGCATAGAGACCGCAAACAGATAGCTTAGCTTAGCTTGGGCTGAAGCTAGTGACTTTAAAATAGAAGTACAAGAAAAGTACGTGACTTTCACCTGCTCATGATAGACAGCAGTCCTTTCTGAGCACCTACCTGCCTCTGTCTCTCTCTGTCTGGAACTTGGACCTGACAATAACAAAAGCCTGAAAGGCTGCAGCCTCTAAATTCTTATGCAACATTAGGCCCTGTCTTGTACACCAGCATGCACAGACATCGAGATCACATACTATATGATGCCTGTGAATAAATGTAAAACACCAAAAGTTTCATTCATATTTAGTAAAAAACAGCTGTAAGTGAATTCTGCAGCTGTGTCAACTGAGGTTTTTCATAAAAGCGCACAGGAGGCTAATAAAATCCGTTGTGGAAAGGTGAAGTTTTCATGACTGTAAAAACAAACACCTGTGCTCATTTGGGAGGCACCTATTTTGAGTGATTCTACCCTGGACAAAAAAAAAAATGCTGAAACATGACTTGACTGGTGAGACATTGGCCTGAATCTGATACCGTGACTAATTCTCAATTGGTCTGGCACAAAATGTACAGACTGGGGAAAATGGTAGAGATGTTTTTAAACTCCACAACCATTTATACTCATGGAGGAGCCTGCTTGTTATATACTTTGTTTATTTTGGATAAAGATCAATTTAGTTTATAGCAAAAAACAATGTAATATTTAATTAGAAGTTACAGATTACATAAGCTTTTGTGAGAGGGTATTCCTCACAAACCACAATAAAACTAACAAGCACACAAACAAGCTTATGTACTTAAAGGTAAAATCCGCTATTCTAATCCAATACACTTTTTGTCAAGTTCAGCAAATATCTCCTCGTGGTCCACTAGCTGTCTTTTCTGTGTGCGCTGAAAAAAAATCTGGTGTTCCTTCACAGCCCTGGCTCTGTAAGTGGGAAACAAAGTGGCAACAACGTTACTCCAGCTATTTAGCAACAGGGGCGGGGGGCATTTGTCCTTGTGCACAGGACAGGGGAAAGAAGAAGAGAAGAGGTCAGATTGGGGAAAGGGGACTGCGGGAGAAGGAGATGGTAAATCTGGCACATGCTAACTATTAAGGGTGGATAGTGCCAATTTAAGGAATACCAGAAGAAGGAGAAGGAGCAGTCTACCCTTCATTACCGGACCATGTGGAGTTTTGAACAGGACTCATCTGGACTGCAGACAAGAGAACGTCTACCAGCGGCGGCATCACGGCGGTGTATACTCCGCAGCATAATCGCATTGTGAAGGAGAGATTGCCGAGAACCAGCCAAAGAGGAGAGGTTCAGAAGAACAAAAATTGAGATGGAAGCGCTGTGATCGGGCAAGGGCGAAGAGCCATCAAGATGTGAGCTATAGTAGCACAGGAGTTGTGAGTGTCGCTGTCTGCAGCTGGTGTGCTGGCTCTGGGAAACCATCTCATCTTCTCTGCATGTTAGCTTCCTAGCAGCAACTGTAGAGACGGTTTACTGTCTTGTTTTTTGCTCTATATCATGATATTTGTCCGTAAACGTGCAAAGGGGTTTAACAGCCATACAGACCTACAGACACAAGATTGCTAGATTTTCTGGATTGATGTATAATTCGAAATGCTATGCCAGGTAACGTTACCTTCCTTGTTAGCTTAGGTAGAAACCTATGGTCCTCTGACACTGTAGTTTTATAAAAGCACTCTAAATTAACTCTACTTTTTACCCTGTTGTGTTTCGGATGCTGATGTTTGTGTGCGTGTTGTTTGCTTGATGACTTTTTAAGGTTTTTTTTGCTTCAGCTATGAGAAAGAGAGTCCAATTCCCTGCTGTATCAGATGATCTGGATCCCACCATTGTTAGTGTCGTTGCCTTGGCAATGCGCATCCATGAATTTTGGGGGGCGGATCTTCTGAAGGAGCACTGAAGGGAGGCGTGTAGTTGTTTTGCTGCTGAGTTCAGTAACAGTCTTTCTCCAGAACCTATTACTATTCCTTTAAACAAGCAAGACAAATGACAAATTCCTATCAGGACTGCACAGATTTAATTATAGACTCCAGTACCATTAATCATTCAGTACACACTGCTTATGATACTGTACAGTATAATCTCTATGTAGTGATCAGATTTGATATAACCGTAAATATTTTACTTGCTTTGGCATTTGAAAAAAAATCAAATACATTCGTAGTGCTGGTAGAAAATCTGTTAATTGACAAATAAAAACAAATATTCTTGTAATTTTCACAATACAGGTAGCCTTAATACACAAAATGAAATAAAGTTAACCAGACTGTAGATTGATAAAAATCATCCAAAACAAATCTCAAGAGTAAACAAAACTAAAGTTTTCATACAATATGCATGTTTAAAATGCATCACACTTACAAGATTGAGGACAAACATTCACAAAACAGTTAGGAATACCTAAAATTAAATATCCAACCATTAACGCAGATTTTAGGGGCATTATTTAACCTGGAATGCAATTGTATGCGCCATCCCATCATGCTAAAGCAATGGGTCGGCCTTTCCTGCTTTATTTGTTATAGTTTAACTAGAGAGCCAGTTAAACTGTCCAACCCTTTTGCCACAGAGAGAAGCAAAGATTACAAAAAAAACAAAACAAAAAACACAGTTAACTATGTTGTTTGTTCTCCTTTCATCTTGTACTAATGAAGCCTTATCATCATATATATTTTCACTTCATGTTTGAAAAATGTTTCACTATGTGGACTTTAGCAGGATGTTTTTTTATATTAATTGAAGCCTGAAACCTTAATTTAACCCAAACTAGGTTAATTAGGTGCTGTATATATGCACTGCAACAGGAACCTTCACTGAACATTAGATCATTTTTTAAGTAGGCATACCAAGTTTGAGTGGTGTGCTTAGGACAGCTCTCCACATCTTTGACATTGCAAAAGTTCATAATAAAACAGATGTCTCAATAAAATTGACTTTTGATTAAAAACAATACAAGACAAATGAAATGTAAGGGGGTCCGAGCTCCAAAAGGGAACATATGGAAAATCATTTAGGTAACCATCCTGAAGAAAAACATTACTGAAAGGTTCCAACAGGAACTCAGGATCAAAAAGGGGTTTTTCTCAAAAACACCTATTGGGTGCTTCACATGACCCCTTAATAAGAAATAACTGATATCATTTATGGGTTCTTTGTTAAACCTGTTCCTGTATTTCTAAAAAAATATTTTTCAATGATCTGGCGAACGTGCACGAGGGCACATTAACCACAGGACGTCTGGCCTACAGCCTCAAATTCTGCATATCAAATACCCCAGGTCAATTGATAACCAGGGCTTAAAAAAATGTGAGGAATGACATATCATGTCAAGTAAGTAAACTTTGATATATTCGTATGTGTGTACTCGGATTAGAATGATTCAGTGAGGGTTGTTGCGGATCCGTATAACAGTGGTCAAGGAAAAACATTAAAAGCGTACTGCACCCAGGGCTAAGAGTACTCTATTATGTCTTCCTGTTGGATCGTTTGATAAACTGCAGTTATACTGGGGTGACATTACTGTCACAGGTGCTGAACAGCAGGAGGTAACTGAATAATGAATGTCTTCAATGAACAAATGCCAAAGTCAAAAACCACAGTACATCAGATCTCATGAAAAAGGACATAAAAGAAAATGTTCATCTACATGTGTTTCCTGCATGATTTAATTATTTTACAAAGTCTGAATGTAAATGTAGCCAGTGAGCACTTATGCTGGTCTGAATTACGGCAGAGTGAAGAGTGCAAGAGGTCGTCCAGTGGTCACGGCATTCCAAGATCTTTGTTTGGGTGCGCCATTGTCAGATGTGCTTTTGTTATTCCTACTTCAATGTTTGATGGGAGACACAAAAAACACAGGACGGAAGAGGAAGGAACAGCAAGTCCTATGGGTCACTTTCCCAAAAAGTGACAGGTCTTTGTTGTCAGTGAAACTCGGAGCAATCAGATTTCGGAGAGAATGTCTGCTACACACTGCTGTACAGACAGGAGCAGATATACTGTATATACTAACAATCACACTGAATTCACTAAAATTTATGATTAATCCAATTTCTCTAAAATTAAAATCAATAAAAATCTATCTCAAACTTTTGATGGCAATGGACTTGATTATTTGAGAGAGGGAAAACAAATTATCCAATTGATTTAGTACAACTAGGAATGTCAAGTTTGTTTTCCACTATTAAAAAAGTTTTTATAACAACACAACATTAGAATACAAGTCTGATTTAAAAGGACACAGGACGGTGCTGACGTAGGGAGCCTATTGCTCCCACTGGTAATATAATGCCACATCACACCTTCCTCCACTCACAGAGTGAATTAACATGATGGCCTCTCAGTACGCACTATATCCACACCCACACACACAGAGCGCTCAGAAAATAATTTTCCAAAAGAATGTGCTACTGCGCTGTCATCGTCACACTCCAAGTGCTGGGCAGAGTAAGTCTAGCTCCTTTTGTGCCTCTTCATCCTGAGGAAAAAGCATTATTGAGAATACAATAAAATATGGCTATTTGACTGATTAGGAAGCCACCCAAACAACTGCTGCATCTGTACTGAGATTCCTGATTTATAGTGCATTTTGTAAAGAGAGATGAGAAAAGGCGGAAGGAATCACCCTCTGAGATGGATATAAATAGAGCATTGCAATATGACAGTGATGACTTCTACCTCTTTTGAGACAGTATTCATTGAACATGCAGCTTCATACATCTTCACAGCTTTTTCCCTATGCCCCAGGTCTTTGTAGCACTGCCAAAGAAAAAAACAAAAACTGTCAATGCTTTTTTTAGTCCCAGTAGGATCCCACAGAACAGTGCACATTTTACAAGACAACTGCGATCTAAAGTTTCTGGTACTAACCTTGGCTAGAAACACATAGTTGAGTTTAGAATATCCTGGATTGATCTCCTCAACCTGAATAAAAACACAGATAAAAAGGTTTTGGTTCATTATCCATATCAGATGGATTACATATTCATTAATTGGTTGGATTTCAGTGGACTGTATTTAAATGAAGGCACTGTTCTTCACGCATGAATGGCTAAAAGTTTTATCTGTATCATTATAAAGGCCAAAAACAACAGGCATTTTCCTTGACTCATCCCGACAGTTAGTCAAATACAGATAACCACAGGTTAGAAGCCGGGGACCTGCTATAACCTCGCAGGATGTATTTGTTGAAGCTCGACAGTCTCTCCAGAGGTTCTCCTCCAGTGTCATGAGCAACATGTCATAACAGGACCACTTAAATCAAATTGATGAGTGAGATACACAAGACGTGACTAAGAGGCAAGCTCAGGAATATTGGCCAGAAGCAAAATTCATTTCTCTACTACATAAACATTAGAAATTCTAAACACTGAGGGTTTGGTCTTTGAAAATTGGGTACAGGAGCAACCTGGAGGCAAATTGCAAGTATACGCTGGACAAACAGGACACTATGTGCTACAACTTTCATTAATCAGGACAGTTCAGGGGAGAACATGAAATCAATAAAACTGTATGAAAATAAAAATAAGCAGTCTACGTATCAGTCCCTATTTTTGTGCAATTATTTTCTAGTTTACTTAGTTAAGACACTAGGAATACAGACTGAGTGAAATTCAGTGATTCCTAAAAGTGTAAATATGCTTCAAAGAAAGTGAAAATTAATAGTCATTCCTTCTTCATGCAATGTTTGTCCACTTGTGCAGAGGTGAGAAAATACACAGGATTTGAACCCTCTCAAGATTTATTCCTATTTGTATGAATCATTTCGTCTCATCTCTTTCTGTGATGGCAGGCTTTTGAAACTGCATTTTTGGTGTGGGGCAAAAAAGTTTTCGGAAACACTTTTTCATTCAGATGTGGACGATACACTGTAAGAACTATTTCAATTTGAGAATACTCCATCCTTAAGAAGTCGAATGTCCCCAGACTGGTGTAAAAAAGTACCTTAAGAAAAAGTACCTTAAGAAAATTCTTTAGTGCATCTTCAACTGTGGCACTTGGAGGTTCTCCAAATAGTGTGGTCGCAACTTTCCTCTCAATCCATGATAACTGAGCTACCTGCAAAACAGTCGAACACCTTACGTTAAAAGAGAACTCTGCAAATTAGTTTGAGAGTGAATTAACATCAGGCTAAAAAGAAGTGTTTCACTGCCCTCTCTGGTTGAAGGTTTCAAGCCTGTTTCACATGCTGGGTGTGGTTGGGTGTGGTCAGAAATGTGCCTTTTGGCAGCTGCAACCACACCCAACAGTGTTGTCACAATGATCCTTGAGTACACATGTGCTTCAATGCAGCAAGGCACAGTTTAACCCCTGGAGGTCAGCAAAAAACAAGATCTTTGGTGGTGTTAAGTTAGTTTAAGAGATTAATGAGCAGTTTGAATAACAATGTCCATCAACTTCAAACAACAATCTGAGGAGATGTGTACCAAAAAAGGTCCTCATCTCATCAGATTTAAAACTAAATTTTTCAGATCTTGCTGAGGCATGTTGCAGCTATCTCATGAGATATAATGTAAAGTGGAGGTTTTTCCTTGTATCTCCTTTTGTAACTTAAAAGTAATCATGTCTGTGAGCAACCAACCGCAAAATTAAGTGCTTTAGAAGTTAACGGGAACAAAGTTCATGAATTTCCTAGCAGGATTAGTTACATATAATTTTTCTAAACTATTCCTGGCCAGAAAAACACCGTTACCAGACTGTGATTTGTCCAGTATTTCTATGAAAACCGATACCCAGTGCATTGATACTTTTGTACTGACACTTTTCGCAGAAGATGATAATGGCCAGGAAAAGCCTGGGTCAAACATGTAATGTTCCTGCCTCACACCATTCATCAGAGCAAAGACTAATTGCAGGTGTAGCATTGCTTTGGCGTCATCACAGGACCTTTCAAACAGAACTGCTGGCTGAATGCAAACAGTAGATCATTGTTGAACATGAAGGCACCACAGACGGCCCATAAAACTCAATCCCTGAAAACATCAGGTGTTACTGCTCCACTAGTTTTGCACAGTAACTCACTCTTTCTCCGGTACCAACAATATAAGCGAGTATTAAATCATTTTACCAGAGCAATATCTGTAACAGCTTCCTTCCTTTCAGCAACTTAGTTTGACAACTAGAAGTTACGTGATAAATTACTCATGAAACAACTGGACACTCAATAGCAGAACATCTGTAAACCTTTATATCTAAATGACAATAATTCATCATCACACATTATTTTCAAAAATGACAGGAGTGATTAAATGGCTGACAGACACAAAGACATGATGATCAAAGAAACAATCAAAAACAACTGGCTACAATGAAAGAACATGAACCGAATAGGAAAAGGGTTGAAAAATCTCAATGGTACAAATATTGCAGATGGAAAAACAAACCTCAGGGAAACCTAAAAAGTGGGAATGAAAGGGGGAAACCATGGGTAGATTAGCAAAGGGAGGTGGGAGGCCACAGAGACACGTCAGCCACAATTAATTCAATTTTTGCCAATGTGTGGAGAGATGGGAGAGACAAATGTGTTGTGTGTCGGGAAGGTCACATACAGCGTAGCACCAGCGGCCCAGCAGGTAGTAGGACATGGGGTCTTGTGGCTTAAGCTCAATGGCTTTATCCAGATGATCCTGGGAGGAGAGGCACACAGACAAGGAGAAGATTTTCACTGTTGATTCATGACACGGCTGCTATTTCACTGCATTCTGTTCTGACCTGATCTGTCCTGCTTCACCAACCCACAAGTATTTCACAAACACCTCACACACACGCGATCTCGCTGAGCGACCACACACTCCTGGTTGTCACGCACCTTCCCTCCCTCAGTCTTTTCCATTCTCCCTCTCTCTGATCCAGTTTTTTTTTTTTTTCATATCTTCCCTCTCCAGCTCTCTATCTCTCTCTTTCACCTGTCAAGAGTTTGCAGGTACACAGTGTTTGGGGTAGCTGCTGACAGAAGATGAAATGCTACGTGCCGGTGTTCCACACTCTGTCTTATGCAACTGAATGGCTACAGGATTGGCTTAAGTGATATGAGTAGCCTTTCCCCCTCTACTCTAGTTACATATATGTATATATGAAATATGTACACACATAAT
Source organism: Xiphias gladius (assembly GCF_016859285.1). Lineage (NCBI taxonomy): Eukaryota > Metazoa > Chordata > Actinopteri > Istiophoriformes > Xiphiidae > Xiphias > Xiphias gladius. The sequence goes on from NC_053410.1 coordinate 21,325,981, forward strand.
AGTGCAAGCATTTTATTAAATAGTCACACCAAATTTCAGAATGTGTAGTCCCAGACACAAATTATGACAACAATGACTTACCTTAAAGATGTATCCATTCTTTATCTTGTTCTGAACTGTGTCATACTCTGCCATAATTCCACACATGATGGCATACCTGTTCAGAGACCATATTAAGTAGAAGTCATTTGTCTGCAGGTTATACTGTTTGGCTCATCACTGAACACAAAGGCATCTTTTTGCTAATATTTATTCTGGCAAACTGAAGGCCTGGACACAGTTGTGATACTCCAGCACCACTCTGCTACACATTCACAGAGATTAATACATTCACAAGTGTGAGACACAGATTACAGGCATCAGTATGCTTTTACTGAAGTGCTTGTTATTCTCTGCCAGCACATTTCCTACATCAGAAGCGGTTGGGCGCTGCATCCAACAATTTTTGTTGCCTTTTCAAAACTAAGAATCTGGTGAGCACACTGACTTCAAAAAGCCAATCGCCCAGGTGTGTCGAGTGTTTAAACTTTGTCTTTTTGTATTCTTCACACACTTTTTGTGTTTACAAACGAGTACAACACGATGAATGGCTCTGACGAAAGACTTGAAAGTGTGTGCTGTTATCCCTGTATCTGAATGATTATTGAGTCTTGCCTGTTTTTATGACAGCCAGCTTTTGACGCTGTTTTCAAGTGTGCCTGTTTGGAACAGCTATAAACACGTCTTCCTTAGGACGTGGACCACCATGTGTTGGGGACCGAAAGTCTTGCACAAGGGCATCTCAAAACCATTCCTTTATCAAGCCACCCAGTTGGTCCAGCAAATTGAATCTTTGACCTTGCTTGACAAGATCACATCTGTCCTCATTTTGCCACATCTTTATATTGCAGACAGAATGAATATCAGGAGGTCACTGGATGGAAATAGAATAACTTGCCGAGGAAAGTTGCAAAATACACAAATTATTTTCACTGCCCGATTAGGTCACCAAAGAATCATATTATTCTCAGCTTTTAAGGTACCTGTGCATTATTGAAAACGTAAGATCCAGCTACAACACATAAGTCAAGCAGAGAAGTTTTGCGTAGGTGGGAGGATTGGAGAGAAATTGGGCACCACCATTCAGTCACACCGCCTTTTCTCTGGGTCACTAACAATGAGTCAACCAAGGGGGCACTGAAAAACCACAACATTCACTGTTCCTTAGCAAGACTCCTCATTAGACAACATCAGCAGAGATAAGCTGCTTCGCCTTATTCCCTCCCTCATTAATTAATAGAATGACTTGGACCAATGGGCAGGTGGAGGGGAAACAAAGAGCGATTTCAGCTTTTGGATCTGTAAGTCAGCATGACGCTGAGGGTTTGGAGAGGAGAGGAGAGAGATGATCAAAGTCTTTTCACCGCAAGGCTGCTTTAATCCTGCTGGTACTCTGTCAAACACCACAGAGCGACATAAACACCTTTTTATTTGAAGGATCAGCATGTGCAAAGGTCATCTGAAAATGTCGTCTAACATGGTGGTGCTCATGGTAGAAGGAATCTGTATGTGTGTACTGAGGTGTCTGGAATGTGTGAATGGATTTTTTTAACAGGGCATGATTTGGCGGTGGGCTACTGTTCACTCTCACTCTCTCTATCTCTGGATAGTGATCAGCCACAGCATGCCGACACAAATTAAAACATCAAGAAAAAAAGAAAAAAGGGGTGAGATGTAATGAACTATTATAGAGTGCAAATTATATTACATGATTACCAGGTAATTATAAAATTAAGATAATGTTAGACAAATTAATAAGTAAGTAAGAAACCGCGCTTTGACTTCAGTTGAAAATTCTCCTCCTAGTAAGTGAACAAAATGTACAAAAAAAAAAAAAACACGTGAGTCTGGGGGTTATAACTGGGTGAAACATCATGCAAACATGAATTTTTGTGCTAACCACCATTACTGTGGGCTGTATGGAAAATTAACAGTGATAAGATAAGTACTAACCACATCACTTACAAGTGCCCTAAATATTCTCTGCAAAGCAAGGAAAGCCAGATGAATTATGTGTAACTGTAACTAAAAAGATCAGTGTTTATTTTCTTAAGGTAGCGCAGGGTGTGGGTGTTCTGCCGCTGGCTGGCGCTCGATGAGTAAAGAGCTGCACAAAATCACAGGAGCAGAGATGCTATCTGTCTGAAGTTGCAGTGGCTTCCGATCAGAACAGTCTGCTGGATATAAAGGCTTTGAGCAAAGCCATCACCAGTGACTAAATATCTTCTGTGAGGAAATGGAGCCAGGACACAGTTGGTTTGCACTTTTCCACTACATTTTAATCTAATTTTGAGCTCCCCTCATACAAATAATGAGAGTTGTTCACAGTAGACAGTGGTTCCACAATCTGGTTAGATGATACAATTTAAACAAAGTGAAAGCAACAGTGGCCAAAAATTATTACTGAGAAGAGTGAAGAATTATAGTTCGGAACTAATGCATTGGAATAGCATTTAAGAGAAATACAACTAGAAGGTACTCAGCAGAGCTCATACCCTCGCCAAGGCCAAACAATCCTACACGTCTGTCTAGCTCTTAAAATAGAAAAATAGAAGGAAAAAAAAAAGTAGTTTGATAAAGTAAATGATTTAATTGTCATAAAACATATTAAATCATAAATAGTGGACTGTGTGTAAACCGTATTCAGCAATTTCTTCCACCAGATCTGGATCATTATCTGAAACTGCACCAAATTCTACAAAGTTATAGATCTCAACACCCTAAATACGTCCGATTTTTTACATCAAGATCCATACATTATTTCCTGAGAAACTGACAAAAATTTTTACAAAATGCGCCATCTCGCAATGTTAAGGAAAGTGATAAAAAATTCCTGGATCTGCCCCTTTAACCGGATCCTCAACTAAATTTAATGGGTTCTTCCCTGGGCCATGCCCCATCCCTCCACCAAGTTTGGTGCAAATGGGTTCAGTACTTTTTGTGTAATCCTGTTGACAAATAAACAAACCAACCAACCAACAAACAGACAGGGGTGAAAACATAACCTCCCTGGCAGCAGTAATTAACAGCTAGGGGACCATTTTCTTGATTAAACCCTTCTTAGCCACATTTAGCAATATTGGTCAATCCACCACTTTGGTCCAGACTGAAATATCTCAACAGCTACTGGATGGATTGCCATGAAATTTTGTACAGACATTCGCAGGGTGGAGACTACTCACTTCTGCAATTCCTGACCTTTCCTCTAGTACCACCATGAGTTTGACATTTGTTGTCTTGAGTGAAATGACTCAACAACTGAATGCATTACTGTAAAATTTGGTAGAGGCGTTGTGTAATGTACAAACTTTCACTTTCCGTATGGCACAATCATTAGGTCAAACTTACATTTTTTCCAGCACTTTGCTATAGGGTCCAGTTCCTGCAACAGAAATTACATTCAGTCTCAGCTATACCATATATTTAGTGCTAACTAGCAAAAGTTAGCATGCTAACATGCTAAAGTAAGATGCTGAACATGGTAAACATTACCAGCCAAACATCAGTACGTTAGCATTTTTATTTTGATTATGTTAGCATGCATGAGCATCTAGCTCAAAGCACAGCCTAACAGAGCTGCCAGAATGGCTGTAGACTCCAGAATGGCTGTTAATACTTGCAGCGATGAAATACCATAGTTGAAACAATTAGTTGATGGATAAATGATTCGTCACTCCACAGAAAATTAACAATTTGCTAATTGTTTATAAACTGATATAGCAAAAACGCCAAAAAACAGATGGTAGCAGCTTCCAAATATGAGGATTTGCTTCTTGTCCTTCATCTATATCAATGGCAATGAACTAATGAGTCCAGATAGCTGCAATCTTCTTTGAGGAGTTATGCTAACCAGTTAGTAATTACTCTTTTTCTACCATCATGTTGTCATATGCTAATGTGACTAAATGCAATAAATCTTGCAGTGGTTAAATGAGTAAAGCGACCAGAGCAGCATACCATAGAGGAATAGTAATCATAATCGAGATTGAACATTTCCCAGGTGAGGGCTGTGGGAGAGATTGCTCAACAACTGCTACTGCAAGACATATTTCTCTTCCCTCTGAATGGCTAGCTGTAACATTAATCAGCATGTGGCAATTCTGGCAGTGTTAACTTAGAAGTATGTAAACCTAAGAGTGCCAATGGCTGAGCTAATCATGATTGGACCAGCATATAACATTGTTGGCTCATCACGGCACCTGGACTTTCCCCCTCTGGCCTTAGACTGGGGGAGTTAGCAGTTGTGGTTACATCCAAGTATCCTGTGTTTCTGTTTTCTATGTGTATAATTCACAAAAAGATTAAAGATTAACTTTTCTGCGCCATGTAGGAAATGGAGTGTGTGTTCTTTTTGGGTCCTATACAACATATCTATTGTAACTGTGTGAAACAGCACTAGGCCGGCAGTGAAGAGGCAGACGAAGGGGTGGTGAGAATTAATGGAAGGGAGCGAATAAGGAGATGGGATGTGAAGGTGTAGAGAGGTGTGTCTAGCCTAAGGGGCCTACCTGCTGTTGTTAATCCTTTCCTTTCTTCTCTGAGTTGAAATACTATCTCTCCTTGACTGTCTAGGCAAGAAAAGGGAAATATCAAGAGGAGGAGGAAAGGTGGCTAGTGGCAAAACACGCCAAGGGGGAAGATGAGAGAAGGACAGAACACTTCATTGCGCAAGGTTATACCATGTTCTTACTGCGGCTCAGTGAAATCCCCCACTCTGCTGGGCAAAAACAAAAGGGCCTAAGTGTCAGTTGCTTGGCGGAAACAGCTTGATTTTGATTGATTTCAGCCCTCAAATCCAAACACAGGGACCCCATTCAATGATAGAGAGGGCCAGGCAAGACTCCAGGCTAAAACATGTACAAAAACAAGAGGAGGAACTTGAGGAATTCAAGGACAACCTGTGTTGAGTGTGTGAAGTGCGCTGATATACTTAGCCCATGACAGAATGAACTGATAGTGTTTTCTTTGGATGGGAGGTGAGATTTGTGGCTGTGTGTCAAGTGTTCCCACAGTGATGAGCCAGAGTACAGTGAGGTCTGAAAGTTACACACACACAGGGTTTCCACAGCTACTGGGAACAGAGCACAATGCTGCCACAGTGACACTGACGATGACTGTGTCACTGTGAGGCACGTGTTTGAAATTAAAGTTGTCTTTGTAGAGGACAAAGTGAGCCCATTCTCCCCCTCCTCTGAGTAGCACTGGCGCAGGCTCCCTGCTTAATCCATGGGCCTTTGTACCATCAGAGAGGCCCTATAGTCAGGGATTTATGTGGGCTGAATTCACACGGTGGGATCATTGAACACGCACCTATAAACAAAGCTGGTGATACAAGAACGAATCACCTCTCCCAGCCTGCTGAGATTATACAAATAGGCCTCAGCCTCACTGTCACGAAAGCACCTCATGTAACCCAATGCATGTATAACGATCAGCCATAGTGTGTGTTTGTGTGTGTGTGTGTGTGTGTGTGTGTGTATATATATATATATTATTTATATGTGTGTATGTATGTATGTATGTATGTATGTATGTATGTATGTATGTATAGGGCCATCTTGCATGCAATGTACACCATTGTGGATTTTGAGTTGTATTTATGATCATTATCCTGTTGTAGACGCCATCCTCTTTTCATTTTCAGCTTTTTTACAGATGTGTGATGTTTGTTCCCAGAATTTGCTGGTATTCACTTGAATCCATTCTTCCTTCTACCAGTGAAATGTTCCCTTTGCCACTGGCTGCGACCAAAGTACAATGCATGATCGATCCACCGCCGTGCTTAACAGTTGGAGAGGCTTTCTTTTTATGAAATTTTGATATTCTGTGTATCAGCTGTCTTTTAGGACATTAAAGCTCAGGGCAAAGTAGAGTTTTAACACTCAGAGGGTAATTTAAAGATGTCATTTCTTGAAGGAGTTAAGTTGTTCATTTTCATCTATTTTTTTATATAATAAGTATGCATCCTTTTTTCTACAAAAATACCTTTGCTCATTGTGGCCAAAAAGTTCTATTTTAACTTCATCAGTTCACAGGACTTGACACCTCCGCCAAGGAAGTTATGTTTTCACCGGTGTCTGTTGATTGGTTTCTTTCTTTTTCCACAGGATTATGCAAAAAGTACTGAGTCGATTTAAACCAAATTTCGTGGAAGGATGGGGCATGGGCCAGGGAAGAACCCATAAAATTTTGGTGTAGATTTTTTACTTTTCACTTTAATTGCAAACATTTTTCGCATTGCGGGAGGTATGCCAGTGCCAGTCTAGTTTCCAAAATACATCAGGCTTGTTTAGATGTTCCTTTGCAAACTTCTAATTTTGGGATAAGGGACACAGGAAAGGTTTTCTTCTGATGAAACTTCCATGAAGGTCATATTTGTGCTGTTATCGCTGCACAGTAGAACAGTGCACCACTATCACTTTGCCTTTCTAGTTATCCTAAGAGCAGTTGTCTCTGAAAGTTTTCTTGGTCTTCCAGACCTCAACTTGGCCTCCACCATTCCTGTTTACTGCCATTTCTAATTATATTATGAGCTGAGAAAACAGCTACCTGAAAACACTTTACCATCTTCTTATAGCCTTCTTCAGCTTTGTGGGCATCAATCATTTTCTACTCTGACACGCACAGGGAATTAAAAAATTTAGCAGGTGACAGTGGGAGGGCTGTAGAGATGGTGACTGTATCCACCTCATGGTGCTCTTTGAATAAGTCAAGTGCCTCCACACACATTCATCTTCAAAAGAGTGCTCATCCACCTCACCTGGGAAAAGTACAGAGATTTGGTGGATGACAGAGTGGGAAAGTATGTGTAATCTCCTGTGAAGTGATAACTGTTAAACGGACATCACATTCATCACTTCAGGTCTTCAAACAGCAAATGTACAAGATCATAAGGGTTGCTGCATGTTTTTTGACTGAGTAAGGTTCACAAATGCCCTGCAACAACCAGCTGCACATCAACAGTTTTCAATAGGTAAAAGCTTTGGGTTATTTAGTGTAATCCCTGATTCTATGATACACTCTGAGATCTGTCACTATAGGTATTGACTGGGAGCTATACAAATAAATACAAACCTACAAGAATGAGGTTCATGGTTTTTCAAATTTTGGCTAAATATAAACTTTTGTGACTGTATACACTACAGCCTGGCCAATGCTGGATTTGAGCCGAGAGCAATAACAGTACCAACATCAATGTTGTATAAAAAATCTGATAACAGTGTGTAAGTGGATATTGTGTTTTTTAAATATCCGTTTTACCTAAAACACACTTTTAATGAGGATCCCTTAAATTTAGGAACTTGTTACTTATTCGCTGACATATTGCTCGGGCTCTAGAGGAAACTATGCAAGGTTGACAGTCACAGCAGAATTAGTACACTGTCATTCTGCAGCGTAACTACAATGTGATGTGAAGATGATAAATCTACTTGTAATGTACATCAGATTATAAATTAAACCGACTCGTGTAATCAAATAAGGGCTATTGTGGCTCACAGTATAGCAGCGTGCAATGGCTGTGTGTAATGAAAGAAGTTATGTTCCAATTCATGGTCAGCGTTCCTCAAAGGACAAAGTCCACGAAGGAGGATCCTTCAGAAGACCTGAAAGCCAGGCTGAACCTGCTCCTCCTCCTAAAACAACTTGAGAGTCAAGTCCAGTGCTAATTTCACTACCTGGAATACTGATGGCCCCACATGATACACCAGTAGTGTCCTCCACTTATCCACTCTATTTAGAACAGCCACTGAAATGCGACTTTGTCTCTGTCAGCACATTAAGACATTTTTGGAGGATCAGCCCCTTAATTGGTACGCCGCTAAAGCAGTTGTACCTTTCATAGAGACACTGTGTGTTCACTGAAATCTGCCATGGCCTGACTTGCCATGTAAGGTACATATATAACAGAGCAGGTTTGTTGAGACTGTCTTCCTCACCCTACCAGCTAAGCTGTCACGATCTCTGAGTGAAAATGTTTTAGGTCACAGGACTTTACCAGCTACAGTCTGTGAATATACTCTCTCTCTATAAAATGACTTAAGCAAATTTCCACAAATAAAAATAAACAAAATTATTTTAAAAATCCTATGGTGGGGATTGGAATTGTATAATTTCCTCCAAATTTTGTAAGTATTAATAGGTCATAAACAGTAATTTGACACTTTGTAATTAATTAAAAACTGGCTTACACAACAGAGTTTGTGTGTCATCAATCATCAATGTGTAAAATAACACATTACACCAATAACTGCGTTAGTTACAGTGCGAACAACAGTTTCCTTCATGTAGGGACATATGAGGACACTGTGACCTCATCTTCGTTCTTTAGTCAATCTGCAGGAGCTCTCACTAGGAACTCACCACTTCCCATCCTGCCTTTCTCTGTTAACTTTGTTTACAGTAGTACTAATTAACTGTTTATTTGTTGGTGATGTTGCATGCACATTTAAGTTCTGCCTTTATCCTTTTTATTTGCATATGTATTTTTACAAGTTTAACAAAGCTTGTATAAAACTGTAAGTCGCAAATCATTTGTTGATTTTTCACATACAAAAAAAAAAAAAAAAAACAGTATCCAATTGAACATCTTCAAAGACTTTAATAAAGTTACATTAGGGTAAATGGCAATGGAAAGGTCCAAAAAGCCATTCATTCACTGAGGATATGTAAAGAAGTCTCTATAAGTAGGTTCAGTGGCAGAGCAGGAACTGACTGGCCGCATGTCTAAACAACGTCTGCCAAATTGTGACGAGTTGGGTGGCATTCAGGAAAACAGGTGACAAGTTCTCTCACGGCATCGGTACACTAAGTAAACAATTACCTCAGACATAAACTTCCTTGCAACACTGCCTGGCACCATCCCCAGTCCCTGCCTCCTCCCTTTTTCAAAGTGCGGCTTTACCTACTTTGCCCTGTCCATTCAACTTAGACAGCGTTTCTGCTTGGTTTAAGAATCTTACAAATTCCATTAGTGGATATAGGATTAAGCATTAAGCTTTTTTAAAGCTGTTGCTCTTAATTAACTAAACAAACACTGCCTTCTATTTCACTTGACGTCTCGAGGGCTGCGGTATGTGCATGAGCTAAAGCTAATTATTCCCTAACGAACACAGTAAACAGGGCTGCTGGCTCAAACAGGCAGTTTGGGTATTTTCCAGGAGGAATCTAAACATGCATGTATACAGAAAGTAACCACATGATCTAAGTTATACAGGACACTAATTCAGGGAAAGTAATTAACAGTATCAAATATTCACACTTTGGAAACTATTAGTATTATATAAACAAGCAAACACACCACACTGTTTAAAGTATGTAGTTCATACATCCAGGTCCAATGCTGAACATGAGCTAAACAAAGCTAAATAAAAGGGGCCGTGTATCATTTTATTGAGGCTGTGTTCAAAACAGACTTTGGAGTTGTCTTCAAACCCCAGCAGTGGCAAGCTGATCCCAGAGTTGCATCTGGTGCAATCTTCATCTCTCTATTCCAGACAGGGATTCCATGTATGATAAGTCAAGTTTTGACATGAGCAGTGTTTCAGAAGGGGAATGCACCACTGGGGCATGCACAAATACAAATGGTATTCATGCCATCAGGCCCACTCCACACAACTAATTAAAAGCAAGGGGGATTTTCAGAGCAACCAGGGAGGTATAAAAGAGGGGAAGAGGTTCTCCCAATTTCCTTTCCTTTCATTTTTCTGAGAATTACCTGTGGCTGCGAAATTTCCTTTAATTTAGTGTTATATTAAGGACCAATCAGAGAGAGAATTATTAGCCACTTGGAAATGTCCATTAGCTGCAACCAAAATGCCTTTTAAGATAATTTTTAGTAATTTCTGCAGAACAAGTCAGACAATAGACCAGAAGAATACAGTAAATAAATTGCAGACAAATGTTATGAGTTGGACACAAATCCACAATGTCTTGGTGCCACATGTATCACCAGTGTAACTTCAAGAACAAAATATGTATAGCTACAAATCTTCTAAGCTTGTGCTTTTACGCACCTGCCAACAGACAGAAACAGCAACTGCAATAACAGAAGATCATTAATTGCATGAGTTATTCCACTGTAACCATAGTCTATTTGAGCGAAAATAACCTAGGCGGCGACCGATTAATCCGTTGACTGCTTAATTTACCCGATCTCTGGCATTTTGAGATAATCGGAATCGGCTGATGCCTGCACTCATGAGGCCGATTGACATAATATGTCTACAGACAAATCTGCATGCAGCCTTGTCAGTGTGGCTGCTGTGAGACCATGTTAGTGCTCCATCTTGTGTCAATTTCGCAATTTTACAATAAAGATACTTTAAACTTTGACTTAAATTCCTAACTTTCAAACCTCAACATATTTAACAGGCCACTCTTAATAACATAAACAATGTTTACTGTCTGTATAATTGGATTTACTTCAGTCTTTTATTGAGAAAATGCAAATAGCATTAGTTGGGAATTGTAATGGTAGAAAGCCTTCAACCAGCTAAACTAGCTTACTGGGCTCGAAAAAATGGTTTATGAGCATCCCCAGCCCCCACTCCTATTCCCGACGAGACATGGTTGTAAAATATTTATCAGATTTGTCACTTGGAATGGTTTTGGGACGGTAAGCAAGTGTAACTGTGAAGCCTTTTATTGTTGGTCAGCCTGTGGTCTGCTGTTGTTAAGCATGTTACGTAATATAAACATATTTTCTTCATCAATGACACTTATATAGATGATCATACCAGTGCAAAGTTTGCCAGCAGTAGAGAACATTAATACCCAGCTCGCAGAACTATTCTCAAGTGGACAAAGTCAGCCATACCTGCTGTTAGCTGAGGCAGACGATGAATACAGGATTGACGAACCTCTCCTCTCATCAACAATCTGCTATCGTGAGCGGCTGATAGTTTTGATAGTTATAAGATACCCAGTTTCAGTTACAGTCAGTTGCATTTGCTAATGGGCTAGAGATAGCCTCATTTAAACAAGTGGGCTTACGTTAACAGGAGTTTGAAAGCTAGCGTTAATATTATCACTGTTAAAATTATCATTGTGCACTTGTAATGCAATTATGTGCATGTCTCTCTCCCTCTGCATGTTTGTGTGTGTTTGAGTGTGTGTGTGTGTGTGTGTTGGCATAGTGTTTAATGAGAGATAGTATGGGATTCGAGTTACAGAATCTCCGCTCTATCTTGTTGTCATCTCTAATCACTTTGTAGATTATATCAGCAGGCAGTGCAATGCAAGTGAACAAAATTATTATTCTTTTAATGCGATCGCTTAGATTGGCTATTTGGCTTGTAACCAAGTCTGTCAACAAACATAGCAAATATATAACTAGAATGGCACTCAGTATAGCGCATACCTCCGCCAAGGCCAACGTCAAACAACATACACCAGACTTCAGAGATAAAAAAAATCCAATTCATAGTAAATGATCCGGATCTGCCTCAAATTCTATGGGTTCTTCCCTGGCCCATGCCCCATCCCTCCACCAAGTTTGGTGCAAATGGGTTCAGTACTTTTTGTGTAATACTGCTGACAAATAAACCAACACACAAACCAACAAACAGACACAGGTGAAAACATAACTTCCTTGGACGAGGTACTAAGAAATTCCATCTGAAACAACATGTTACAAGATAACCACATACAGTATATTAGATTGTAATGTGCATGGAATAATGGAAATACTTTTCTTTGTATTTTTTTTATTATATTTAACCCAAATACTGAATCTGTTATTTTCTATTTTAATCAAATTGAAAAAATTAAAAAAAAATTATTTTAGAGAGGCTGGAGAGAATTCTAGCTCCTTATGGCAGTATTTCATTGAGCCAACACCCGGAAAGGCCAAATCCAATATCTGCAGCAAATTGGTGAGCAGGGGGGCTAAACAGGGAAGGAAAAAAAAGAAGAAAAAAAAAAAAAAACACACCACCAACATCTGGAATCACCTGAAGTGCCTATAAAAGGCATAGTAGAAAGAAAGAAGATGCTGCTAGAGCTGACATGCTTCAGCCTACTATGACACAAATGTTTGATGCTCAAAAAAAAATGGCAAAATTGGATTCCCAGGTTAAAAGAAATTGACACTTTAATAACAGAAATGATTTCCAAAGACAACCAGCCCGTTACGGTTTTTTCTTTAAGGCTTTCGGCGGTAGTGGGCTGAAGCATAACCAAGGTACAGCCTTAAAAGACAGTATGCACACAAAGGTTGTGAAGAAAATCAAAGCACTGACTGCACCAAAGAATGCTGGCCCCAATTTGTATTTCACCACAGACTGTTGGTCTGAAGAAACTGATTCATTAAAGACTAAACCAAGAAAAAGTTGTGCTTGTGCTCAGAGACATTGGTGCAAATATGATCAAAAGCATGAGACGGGGACAGATACCAGACCTCAGCTGTAGTGCACGTACATTGCAGCTTGTGTTAAACGAGTGCATTTGCAGTCAGAGAGCAGTGGCGGACATTACCAGCAGGTTGAAGACTTGTGCAACACACGTCAACCACTCTGTGCTAGCATAACAGCATCTGTGGGCCAGTTCTCACCCACGGGAAGTCCACTATGCATATGTTGCAGAGGATGTTAGATCAGAAGCGAACCCTGAACGTGTATGCACAAGAACACGGGAAGTTTACTTGTCCAACTGTGGAGCAAATGGATATCATCTCAAATTTGATTGAGACACTGGGCCCTATCAAAGAGCCGACTCTTGAGATGAGCAAGGCTGAGGCCTTTGTCTCCTGCATCAACCCAAGCACTGCAGTGCCGAAGATGCTGCTTTAGGCAGAGGGTCCCACTACTATGGGAATCAGAACTATTCGGGAGACAATGTTGCAGAGTGTGGAGAAAAGATTTTCCATGATTGATGAGTGCAAATGTTTGGTGCTGACAACACTGCTGGATCCTCAATACAGGCCGTTTCTTTGTAGCAGAGGATACACTGAACGAAGCACTTAAATGGCTAAAAAAGCGAAGCTATTGCCTTTGAGTCTGAACAACAACAAGCCACCACTGGAGACCAAGGACTGGATCCTAAATGAATAAAGGTGGAGGAAGAGGAACTCTCTGTTTTTGTTGACTGAATGTACGCAAACATTTTCGGGGCTCACAGTCATCATGGAACTCATGCTGAAGAAGAGTTAGGACATATCTCACAAGCTCAACTGCTCCTCCTGGAGCTGGTGACTGACAGAAAGACTGGTCTGCCACTGGAATAGTGGAAATAGAACAAAACCCGCCTAAGCATTCTTGCACCACTGGCAAGAAAATTTCTGTCCTCCACCCTCGACTGTTCCCAGTGAGAGAAAACTCAGTGAGGTTGGGACCATTTATGAGAAGAAGAGAAACAGGCTCAGTGGAGAAAGTGTAGAGAAACTTTGTTTCCTACATTACAACTTTGTGCTCTTAACTGGAACTGGGACTAAAAACAGAGATGCTGCTACCGTGTGTACTACACTAACATTGTTTAATTTTTATTTATGCAAGTACTTACAAATTTCCTTTCTCTCTCAGAAACAAGGAGATACTGTTATCTGCTGATAAATGCTGCTAAGTTTTTTGATTACTTGTAAGAGTGCAGATCTACTTAAGCAAACAGACAATGCAGACAATAACATTTGTGTTAAACCGTGTCTCCCATTTGTTATTATTATTAAATTGCTGTAATTTATCAGATGCAAAAAAAAAAAAAAAAAAATCTGCCATCAGCAGCCCTGCTCTCTAAATATCGGCATCAGCCATTGAAGAACCCATATTGGCCGACAACTACTGTGTTTACATTCCTGAAAGTGGATATGATGCTATCAGGTGGATGGGGGGGTGATCTGCAGGAAGCAGATGTTTGGGAGGTAAGCTACTATTATCTCATAAACATGCATGTCCGCAAAGCATGAAGCAATGCTCTGCTGAAAACAACTATTTCACTCTTATTTGACAAAATATGCCTTTTTCTTTGCATATTCTGATCTGTTTTGATTTGGCCCAAAGAGTAAATGAACATAATACACAATTAAGTCACTCTGTCATCTACCTTTCTGGGCTTTCTGGGAGTTTTCTCTTGAGTCGTTTCAGTTACATTTGCTAAACTGCCCAAAGAGACGCCTGAGTCATACATCCAGTCCAACACTGAGGAACAGCTGCTCCAGGCAGACAAGTCACTCAAAGGCACAGCCTTCCAAGACCTCTCATCTGGGGAAAGTACCTGTTTCATGCTTTCATTCTGTCTAATTCTACCATCGGTTATTCCCATAATGGGGCTCAGTGACTGAAAGTCACATGTCATCAAACTGTATCTTCAGGTATGCTTGATTGATTTGGTTTTGAAAAAGCAGCTGGATTAACTTTATTGAAATAAACAAGAGCCAGCTGTTAAATGACGAAATGTGGAAGAAAGGAAACAACTCAAACCTACCACTGATGACTTTCAGCACATGTAGGGTTCAGGCTCACCGCCTCCTCACCAACTTTCTTCCCTAAGAGGAAAAGACAGATAGACAAAAGATAATGATGCTCCGATGAAACACAAACTCAACGCACACAATTCAATTCTTGTTCACGTTACAAAAGAAGAGAGCATGGATTAATGGAGTCAAGGGTTGCGCTGTCTGAGAAAACACAACAGGACATACAGTACATACTGTAACTCAAGAAATTATACGAAATGCAATCCAGGAAGAAAGTTTGGTTTTAAGTCCTTCATCACTCAGTGGAAAGTGTCTCATTCCATCTGCTCTATTAATATCTGGATGAATGTTCAATGTGATGCCCTGTTGCTTTAAATATCCATGTGTCTAACTGTCAAATGCTTTGACAAAGGTGTCTTTGCAGGACGCACCTGGCCCACTCTGATTAGAGGCACATTAATAAGGAAGGATCAGAGAGAAACAGGTCAATCCAGCCTGAACTTTGTAAGTGCAGAAACATAAAACAGCCTCTGTTTGTGGAAAAAAAAAGCATTACGATCATTACGATCTGTATTGCAATTTTACACTGACAGTTGAGGATGCAATAGATGACCAAAAAACTTAGGTGAATGTGTTAAGGTGAACAGTCTAAAAAGCTCAATGTATGTCACACTGAGTGAGACAATTTAAAAAAAAAAATTATAATCTGTGTCAGACTGTACAATATCAATTTTGAGCCATATCAGACATGTCTGTTAAATCGTAGTAGTACGATGTAAATGAAAAAAAATCAGAAAAACAGATGTAGCTAAACAATAATCAAGCTTGGGCCATAGCGCTGGCACTTCTACACATTGGAAAACATCCAAAAAAAAAGAGAGAGGGAGGAAATTGTCAACCTGGTCATAGCCAAGGAAAAGAAGGCAACATGAAATGGCAATCTGGTAAAGTGAGTTTGTGTTTAAGCAGAAACATTAGGTTAGCTGAGCAGTATATTTGTCAATTCATGCTGTATTCCAGTTGGTTGGTTTGTGAACATAGATCATAGCAAGAGTCACGTTGTGAGATTTTGGTCCTGAACATCTGAGACTGTCAGAAGTTTGATGCTGCCCATCTATCGGTTTGGAAGCTCTAAATCTGCTGCTGGTGGACCACTGCTACTGATAATAACAATCAGCCTGAAATCGCACAGGGTAAAGAGGCCTTTAAAAGCTCAATCTTCAATTGATGCACAGTGCTCTTTCCACCACAACAGTCAGATGTTTCACACAAATACAAGGACATAAACTGGAACAATAACCATGACATAACGGATGTGGCAGAAAGGTTGCTGTACAGTAAATCTATTGAGGATTGTATGACTATGCAACATGTAAAGATTACAGTTGCAGTTAATCCTATCTGATCCATTTTAGATTCTAAGTTTGTTCAACGCTTGCCAAACATTGTTTCTGCCAATTCATTGTTGGTCAACAAGTCAAACCAACTGACTGAGGTCATTGCAGGAATACAGAATTGCATGGATTTGGGTTTTCCAGATGAGACACTGATAACTGAGGTTTGTCCATTATAACAGCTTTGGTTATTACATTAGCACTCAAATCCAGACTGAGATGCTTGGTAAATGAGGCATAAAACAAGGTTTAGTAAATTACCAGTTTCTGCATGGGTTTTCTTCTCCTCCAGAGTGGAGCTGACGTCATGAACATCACAGTAAGCCCGGGTCAGCCGCCAAAGAAACGTTGAGTTCTGTCCAAACTACAGAAGTACATCAAAGTGTTAAGACAATTTGTTCTGTATTCAGCCATAGTGACATAATCATCTATAAACTGAATATATGCAAGGTTAACAACCAATTTAACGCACCTGTTCTCTCTGCTCCAGAAGGATGTTGAGACTTTCCCTTTTGTCAGATTCAGTGCCCTGATGCAAAAAGTCGATCCTCTCAAAAAGGACAGATAACATGTCCACAGGCTGGTCTTCATCCCTCTGCTCTGCATCACTTTGCTCTTCTTCCTCAGAGTCTGTCAGTGCAGTCATATACCTGAAAGCGCAAAAAACACACAGGGAAGGACGTGTCAGTAAAAGAAAAGTAGTAGTTTCAGTTTGCTGTCGCTGTTTGCACTGGATTAGAAAGCTAAACTTAATACCTTTATGGTTCCAATCACCAGGCCAGACTGTCTCCATCCTGCCATCAGCAAGATGTGTTACATTGCCTCAAGAAGCAAGAATAAATAGCCTAAATGTTGCTAGTTTGCTTAATTACAAGACGATGACCTGTGTCCTCGTAACTCAATGTAAAACCATTTTCTACTTGTGGGGTGGAATGAAAATACCTCACCTGAAGAATTTTTCAGATCAATCAAAATCCTGTCCTAATGAGCATTTTAACAAGCCCTTTTTTGGCCAAGTGTTGATTATAAAGGATCACTCATCACTGCCTGTTTACACACAAATGTCACCGGGTTTGTTTACATAAGTGGGTCACTTAATTGTTTATAAATACTAGCTGTTAAGGAACTCCTGATGTCATAATGTGGATACCTGAAGGCTTTTACACGATCACAGGGAGAGTTGTTTGTCAGAGTGAGGCACGCAACGCTCCCATTAGATGTTTTATGGTACCCTTTCAACTACTATAGTTGTATGAACTAACACCCTAAGCTAACACTTAAGAAGCAGCAGTAAAGAAAATTGCTATATTAAGGGTATAGGTAGAAATGAAAGACATAGACAAGGGTGAAAATATGAAAAGCCTCTATTGAGCGTTGGCAGCTGCTGCATGTGCGTCATTGGTGGTTAGGGGAATATTTTGGGCTACCAGCCATGGTTCTGGGTGGATGTGTCAGAGCGGGCCACAGACAGCAACACCATAAACCCAACAGGTACCTCGTGCTGGAGACTGCTTCCTGACTCCATCCCCACAACACACCTTCGACCCTGAGTGCTGTGATTACAGGAGTAATATGAGGGCATTTGAGCTGCAGAGATTTACTTCAGTCAAGAAAAGAAGCAGCAATGGTGTGCTGAGATGAATGAAATCTGTGCTATTTTAAGTACAATGTTTTTTGTTATAATGTAAATGAATTCTAATTTAAATGAAAATGCATCTGCTTTAAAGCTACTACATTCAATATTTTTATATAAACAATGGATCACAGGACTATGTTGAAGAGAAAAGTGTCGCCCACAGTGAGCAACCCACAGAGATTTGTCACCTAGCTATGGTGTTCCTCTCGATCCACGGAGCGTTTAAGCATATTTAAGTTTATTGTTTTGGATTTACGGCTCACCACTTACTGTTTTGCTTCACTCTCACTGCTCATACAACTGTCATGAGAGCTAAAAGGAGAATATTGGACTTACATTCCCCAGATGTTCAGAAACATGACTCTAAATGAATGCTAATGTTGCTCTCTGTTTCTTGGTATGCAAATATGTCAGTGTTGTGTTGTATAAAAGCTACTATATTCATCATTTCTACATTAATAGTGGATCAAATTATCTGTTTTGCTGCCCCCAAGGGGCTAAAACATTAGTTAATGCAGGTTTGGAGCAAACATATGTAACTTTTGCTGTGGCCACACGTTACGATTACAAGATGGCTAATGCTAAAATCTAGTGTAACAACAGGTCAAGTAGAGATTAGTCATAATGTTAAGGAGCTAAAACAGGAAAATTCAGTTACACAGCAATATCTATCTAAAGTTTGCAAACATCAGCTAAAATTAGCCACCATAAGATACTGGTAATACCTGACTGAGTAAGGCTGTGATTGAAAGACCCCTGAGTGTAGTAAATTGAGTGAGGGTGCATTTTATTGATTATTAATTTTACTTTTGTAAAAGGGAGATTATGTTCTTCCTTCTTTCAAAATGTACATATGTTTGCTTTAAAGAACAGATAAAAAACGATAGTAGTTGAAATATTTTGAGACATTTTTTGATATAAAGTGAGAACACGTGACCCATTGGATTGTACTCTATTCACATTCAACAGTTTAGGAGGAAACAGAGAATCACCATAACTGTTCGAAAAACTAGATTTTACAATATCTTCATTTTAATTTCCATCTGTTTTTACACCATCAATTTTGGGATAGTACGCCAAAGCCTTTCTACAATCTTACTCTCTGCACTAACTCCTGAGTAAACCTTTAAACCTGAAGGCAAGGCTCAAACCATTTATTGGCCAATACACCAAATCTTAAAAAATCTGAATGGATGTGCTTTTGTGTTTACTCTGACTGGTGTGGTCTTCCTTTTTTGTCTGGTCGCACCTTATTATAGAGCACTGCCTTGTAATAAATAGACCTGCCATTTAACTGTAGCAAGACATATTATTGGACTTGTATCATTCATTCATCCCTAATTCATTCATCCCTTTGTTCTTTTATTCATTCAGCAGTCCATTTTCCCTCCCTCCCAGCAGTGATTTACTCAATAGCTGGAGAGACAGGCAGCACAGTACTGAGTGATCAGCACATTCCTGTCACGCCATTCCATGGCTCATAAATCACTTGAGTTGAAAGAAAAAGAAGCTAAGGATCTATTTGTATTACTGTGTGTGTTTACATAATGTATATATGTTTGTGCAGGAACCATTATAATCCTTGCAATGTTATTAGCAGTGCACAGCTCTGAAAGAACAAGTCTAAATATTTTCATCTTTATTTCAACACTGTCTAGGTACATAATATACCAGCAGGCACTCCTATGACTCACACATGACAAGAAATGAAATTATTTATTGCAGGCAAGTAGAAGTGCAGGTCAGAAAAAAGAAAAAAAACAAACACATTTATTGCCTGTTCTTACATGCAAAAATTAAAAAAAATTAAAAAAATACATGCAAAACATTCACAGGTTAACAACTTCGGGTAATTGATGAACATGGAAATGATGCTCATGGTGCAGATTTAATGGAAGAGGTTGACTATGATGTGGTATTTGACACCTTTGGCCCATTCAGACTTTAACTTTATAGTATTGATAGGAGTGGTCAAACCATTTGTTACATCGACAGACAATCTGACAATTTTGATAAATGATGAATAATTTAAATCATTACCAAATAAAAAATACCACCATTTGCCAAGAACTGTTTCACAAATGAGAAATGGCTTGCTTTTCTCTGTTTTCTGTAAGTCCAATACATTTGGATTTTTGAATTATTTTTTCAACTCATCATTTGATCATTCAGTCAATGAGAAATGCATATCAAAATTTCCCAGAGCCCAGTGTGACATCTTTAAACTGCTGTTTTGTTGTTTTTTTTTGTCAGATTTTATAAGCTGTCTTCCAAAAAATGTTTGGCATTTTTGCCTAATAAATATCCTGAATGATTGCTTGATTTTCAAAATTGATGACAATCAATTTTCTGTTGATCAACTAAATTAATTAATCCGAAACTGAATTTTTCAGCACTAATTTGAACTATGGGTTCTGGTAAGTTGTATTTTTTTTTGGTTGAGGCATTTTATAGACTGTTCGATTAGTTTAATTGATAATGAGTATATTAGTTTGATAAACACTATGGACACACATCCTAAATAAGGCATTCCAGTGATATAGCTATTCTAACTTACATAGGTATTTTAAAACTGACGATGATAAGGAATCCTTGTATAACTAGAAATGCACTCAGAGCACAGACATCCGCCAAAGCTAATCTCAAACAATTTACACCAGACTTCAGAAAAAAAAATTCAAAGTCATAGTAAGGGATCTGGATTTGCCCCAAAATGTAATGGGTGCTTCCCTGACCCATGCCCCGCCCTCCACCAAGTTTGGTGCAAATCGGTTCAGTACTTCTTGTGTAATCCTGCTGACAAATTAACCAACAAACAGACATGGATGAAAACATAACCCCCATGACAAAGGTAAGCAAAACTCATAATACCAAGTCAGTGCCAGAATCAGAAAATCTGTTACTTGTATAAAAAACAGCCCACGGCAAAATTAGGTTTTATCTTCCACTTTGTATTCAACTAAAAGAAACAGTACAATGCCATCTACCCATGCTGTGTCCAACCTCGTAACACTCTACGTACTATGTAAAGTTAAAGACTAGAAAGCTTTGAATTCTGTTTTTCACAGGCTGTGTGCGCACTAAGTGAGATCAGCCTTTCAGGATACAGACCCCAAGGGGCAATGAATGGATGTCTCAATAGGGCTTAGTAATGGCAGTCTCCACGGATACACTGTTCAAAACAAACCCGAGTTACCATCCCAACATCACTGGGCCTTGGAACATGCAGCCCATCTTATTCAGTTCGTGTAGCTGTGGTGACAGGACCAATCAAAGCCTGCTCTACAACAATGGTTGACTGACTGGAGAGAGTCCAGTTATTTATTCTCTATCCCCCCCAAAGGCTGGACAGGGAATGGCTCTTTAGATTTTAACTTTCACATTCCCACTGATCAGCTCATGAACCACCTTCTCCAAACATAACTTGGTTTCTAACTTTAGAAAGTCCTCTGTTGTGGTTAGTAACACATAGTTGAAACTAATGTTGGGTGAAAAATAACCTGTCACTCATTTGTCACAGACACACGATAACATTACATGTCAATAATGAACGCAACAATTAATCTTATGTGTTTATGAAACCATAAGTAGCACTTATGTTGGGATGTTGTAACACTTTGTTCTTAAAATAGCAGGAGGAAGAGACAAATTTGGAAATGGGTTTTTGTACACAGTTGTATAAAAATGGAACTCTGGCTTGTAATTTTTCCAAAAGGCAGAGAGGAAAGGAATAAATCCGAAAAGGAGGCCAGATGACACCTACACTTACAGAGGATGAAACTCAAGAAATGAATAAGAAACAGAAAAGAAATGTGAAAGAAAAAGAGTCATGGTTGGTGAGAGTGACCTAAAGAAAAGTTTAGTCCTCTAATGGTAATAATAGATTTGTCAAGATTGCCAGGGATGCAAGGACACAGATTGGTCCTTATCACTCATACAGCTGCCTGCTGCAGGTGAAAACAACTATGAGAGCAGTGAGAGTGAACCAAAACAGTAAATTTGCAGACCATAAAATCAAAACAATGAGCTGATAGATGCTAAAACGCAGTGTAAAGCTGGAAGGAACTGCAAAGTTGGAAGAAAATTCTCTGTGGGTTCATCACTAAGAGTGACTCCTTTAACATACATGTGGTCATGCGATACATTGTTAATATAAAAAAAATACTGATTATTGCCTCTTGAATGTATCATAGAAAAAAGGAGACAACAATTCAGGGAGCATGATCAACAATTCATTGCTCCCAAAATTTACATTTAAGAGCCTTTTGCAGTCGAGGCTGTAGGTCCAATGAAGCAAACGCGAATGGGAGATGTGGTAGGAGTCAAAGTCGACAGATGTACTGTAGGTCAGAGACCGGCCAGGTT
This sequence comes from Xiphias gladius, assembly GCF_016859285.1. NCBI lineage: Eukaryota > Metazoa > Chordata > Actinopteri > Istiophoriformes > Xiphiidae > Xiphias > Xiphias gladius. Next base: position 21,347,822 of record NC_053410.1, read on the forward strand.
GATTGGGGATACAATGGACAGCTGGAAGTGTCTGCTCTGTGTGCACTGTATACACTGTACTGTTGTAGCTCTATTCAATAAACATGTTTTTTTTGGCTAAAAGCCTTTTATTGAAGTATGAATCTGGGGATATAAATGTCAATATCTTGGATACAGACAGCTGTGGAGCAACACATACTATGACGTCACAGGGAAAACATAGTAAAGCTTTTAATCACAATGCAGACAATGAGCCCGTTTTTCTCTTTCTAAACATTTCTGTGTGTTGATCAGGCTTGCCCATCACTAAACAAAACAGCTGCTTAAATCAATAACTATCCAGTGTCATAAATGCTTTTTTTTTTTTTTTTAAAGGAAAAAAGAAGTGGTAATGTCCTTGAGCTACAGTGACGATGTGAATAATAAACTTAGTGGGAACTGTTCAAGGAATTACAAGTTCCTACAAGACACCTTTAAATAAGGCCTCTGACAGCTTGGCACACAGACAGGGTGATTGATGGGTCTCCTTACCTGCAGAGAGGTAGCTCTGAAGATGCCGTTGGGATATATGAGGAGTGAATGGAGTAAACAGCTGGAACTTACAACCTTTCAGTGGCTGGGTTTACATGTTCCCTGTTTTGATCGACACTACCCTGCTCGATAATTTTGTCACGCTGATTTTCCTGTTAGTGCTGAACATTTCTACAGAAGTGCTGAAATATGCGTTATTATTACACAGACTAACCAACCAACTGGAATGAATCTGGGGATTCATACTTTAGACTCAGGTTGGAGCTAGACCATCTTATCAGACATTCTGTCAACACTGGCCAAACTTGAAATAACTTTGTAAATATACAGGACAAAGTCTAATCTACAGAGATTTAGAAAAAGAATAGTTCCTATATTTTTGTAATTAATCATCTGCAATTATGCAACTAGAAAAAACATGTAAACACAAATGTTAGAAAACCATTAAGCTTGCAAAAAGAATCAACTCCAGAATGTCACGAAAATAGGCATTTGCCTATTCATGAGGTGCAACTATCATGTCCTGCAGCATAGCTTGCTGCACAAAGATTTGGTGAAGGTCCTGCTCATACTTTCATAATAACCCCTGCCGGAAATCTGCTGCCCCACTAATGACATTATTTACATTAGTTAAATCAAATTTCAAATTCACGTTTTTTTTTCTCTAATTTATTAAATCAGATGCTCATTGCTACTTAAACTGAGAGTATGCAACACCTCAAGATGGATTCTACTCGTTTCTGGGGCAGAAAAACGGAGATGCTTGCAAGTTTATATTTTGCACATAGCAATAAATACGCTAATCTTGCTAATTTTAATTAAATTCTCAAGACTTTAGATATCAACAGGCAAGGGGTGGCAATGCCTATTACCCAGGCCTTAGAATCACAGCTTTTACAGGGCTTTTGTGTGTCACTTCCAAGCCAGCTGAACAGACACGAAGAGCCCTTTAAATCGATGTGAGGATTAGGGGTGTAACTGGCTGCTCTGGGGGAACGCTACTCATTCCCTAAGGGGCTGGAATTTCTTCATTGCATTATTCCCACAAACCCCCACACCCTCTGCTCATACAAATAAAAGAGCAGCAGGAAAGGCTCTTTAATTATGGGAGGTGTTTCATGATGTGATTTCTCTTAAAGCATAATAATCCGAACTGTAATTAGGAGCATTTCATGCAGCCAACGACTGTCACTCAAAACCTGTGAACCACATCTGCTAGAGGGCTCTCTTGCACCTCCATCGGCCAATGAGGATGGTGATGGTAACATAAGTATATGTAGGGTGTCCTGAAATGTTTATCCATTGTGAAAGAAGACTCATATGATATGGTGTGATTTCTTGTCTATGAGCTGTCTTACTTCCAATGACAACAAACGTACATGACCTGAAATACTTTAGTGTATCTGGAGAGGAAAATTTCTCATATAATTTTCCAGAAAAATGTAATTTGACCTGTGTCGTGTCAATAATTAAACACAACCGGCATGAAAAGTTGTGTTGTCACCCTAAATGTTCAAGAGACAAAAAACAAGAAAAATCATATTGAAAGAAGTTTGTGATTTACTTTTTTCTGATAAGATTTGTTTATGCCCACGTGCATCTGGTTGCATCTGAATTATCTCAAGAATCTAAAACATTATATGACAACTGATGTTGGCTTCTTTCCTGGAATAAACATACGCACAAAAAAAGAAAAAACAAAAAACAAAAACAAAAAAACCCCACTCAACCCAACCTTTGCATGGAATGTGATTCTTAGAGGACACAGACGGTAAAAAACATTGGATTGGATTGTTCAGTTGGCCTCTTTTATGTTGTTGTGGTTGTAAAAAAAATTGCTCCAAGGCAACTGATTAATCATTGCGAGAACAGTAACAGAGATGGGGAGGAGCCATACAACTCTGATCCAAGGCTCACTGCACACCTAAAAACTGCATGGTTAGGATGTGAAAGCAGCTGCAGTTAGTGTTTTGAAGTCTTCTTGGCACTTCACATGCTCTACTTTCTACACAAATGAAGCAGCGGTCAATCCAGGTTAAGTACTCGAATGACAGACAAAATCTCCATCCAGGTCCATGCATAGATCTCCATGTGCTACAATATCCAAACTCAGCGTTCTCTGATATGTTCCTCAGATTTGATACAATTTCTGAGTCGCGTGTTGAAAATATCTATAATCATGTCCAAAAAAACTGAGGTCTGCCTGACTGCTGAAAACATTAAACCCTTGGCTTAGTCATCATCATTTAACTGTTGATATTTGTTTTTATTAGATGAGATTTTAAATGGTAGTCCATTCAAAAGGAACACATCTGTTGTTTATGTTATCTAAAGTTGGCGTGAGTTCAAGGCATTTGGCTGAGGGTGGAGGTGGGTGACTGGGCATGCGGTGCTTGATTAGTCGGCTGTTCTCTGCAGCACCTCAGGCATTGTGTCATAACTATAATTTAGTGCATTAAACGAGCAGGTGAGTTTAACTGGTAAAGTAGGAGGGCCACAAGATTTTTGATCCACATAGTGATCAATAAATAAGGTTGTAACATCGGAAGTTGACCTGAAATCAAATTGCAGTTTGCCACCTGCTGAGATATTTATCTGTTGTTTATCTATCCTGTACTTACCCACTGGAATGACTTACATTAAGAGATGATTAATAACAGCATCCATATGTCAAAGTAATATGTGATGAGCCAGACTCTAAAAGTGGCTTTCAAACACCTTTAATTGTTGACCTATTTTATTTACCTAGTTAGAAAAACTATCTTCCTTCCTAGTGCAGGACACTCTATTCTGTATCCTTACTATACAAATGTGTAATTATTATTCATGATAGGAATTTTAAAATAAATTCATTCAAAAGTCTTATGAGAGGCAGTCACTGCAGTTACATACAACCTGGTGATATTGTACCGGTCCACCAGAACAGCACTACATTGTGCTGCAGTTCTGGTATACTGGCCACGATCAACAAGTCACATGACCCCTTGGGATCCAGAAAGACTTTCTGCCATACATATCTTTCATAAAATAAACTGCAGTTCACCTAAGAATAACATTTCCTGAGCATCCCAGACATTCAAAAATTAGTTGGACTAGTCACAATTTAAAGCCATCAGTTTAGATCATTTATGTATTTAAAAGCCATCAGTCTTGCTGATGTGTTATTTTCATGCCATTCATGTATGTGAGCAGTCAGTGGCTACGCCAGAGTAAGACGCTATTTCACATGCATTATGGGTTCTACAGTGGAGGGTGGAAGCAGAAATTGGAGGTACTATTTCAGGACAGCCGATATGTGAGAGATGAGATGCTCTCATTGGAATGAACTGACTGCAATGTTTGGATACAGATTCATTAATATATCCATGCATTGCAGGGCACAGTGTGTGATTTGTGTACATATAGATGGCAAGTGTGATGAGACAATGTATGGCAGTTTTAGCAAAAGGTGATGTAGCAAATGAATAGTTGTCATGGGAGCAACCATCCAGAATATGACTTCCAAACAAAGGTTTAATGTTCAATATGATGCAAATAATGTTTGGTCTAGAAAATAGTGTGTGTGTGTGTGTGTGTGTGTGTGTGTGTGTGTGTGTGTGTGTGTGTGTGTGTGTGTGTGTGTGTGTGTGTGTGTGTGTGTGTGTGTGTGTGTGTGCGTGTTTGTGTTTGTGTTTGTGTGTTCTCCACCTGTGAGAGTCAAAGAATGAATAGAACCGCTGTAAATATTTGAATTCTGTAATAAACAACTGCTGGATTCAAATAAGACAATTGAAAATTTGTGAGTGTGTCATTTTGAAGGGATGAGGATAAAGGGTATAGTTATACTTTTGTGGCTTGATCTGAGGGGTAAATTTAGGAAGTTGCACTACTGTCATAAGATCCAAACTGAGTTTGGAAAATCTGAAAAAAGAACTATGTAAGGATACATTCCTGAGAAATGAATGATCACAGATGAGAAAAATGGAATACTGAAAGCATTACAAGTTCTCCCCAATTTACAGCTTTTAAAGTACTCACCCTCCCTCACTCTCCGCCTCCTCTGAGCTCCGACCCCCGGCTCTGGTGCCTGTGATAGTGCCTGCGGCTCTTTTCCTCCGTGTTGGTGTGGTCCTGTGTAGAGGGCTGGGTCGATGCACTTCATCATGTCCCCTCAATTCTTCCCTGACTTGGTTCTGCAGTGTCGGCAGAGCATTCTTCAACGCCTTCATCTCATCCTTCAGCTCGGACACGCACTGGATCAGGGCCTCAAGGCGCTCTAGCACCTCAGCCTGACCCCTGGGCAGACCTGGACCATCCACCAACATGACGCCAGTGCCCTGTTCATTAGTGCGGTTGAGGTAGAATCCCGGCCATGAGACTCTTCGTCTTGACCTGAAGCCCTGGTAGCATGCCACAGCCAAACTGATACCAGCCACTCCAGCCAATGCTCCCAGAACAACTACCTTGCTGTCTGCCTGGGCCATCCTAAAGGTCTGTAAAGAATGCATAGAAATAAAACATTTTACGTCACTGACTACATAAACATTTTGCTGAAACTGTATAAACAAAAAGTGAAAAGAACACATACAGCTGACTTGCAGTTACACTTTCTGTTTTAGATATCAAGTTGAGACATGCATCAAACAAGCAAAACATGTAATATCTAAGTCTGGGTCCACATCATTGGCAACTGCCTTTGGTATTTTGTTTGGTAAACTGATTGAAGATAGCTATTTACAACCTGCTGCTACTTGTGACTCAGTTAATCCCATCTTTCATTATTTTGTTGATTATTTTTTCTCTTGATCGTTCAGTCTATGAAATGTAAGTAAACAATGACAAATGTCCAAAAGAATTTCCTAGAGCCCACGACATCTTGTTTTGTCTGACCAACTGTCCAAAAGCAATGTTTGTGAAATTTGTGCCTGATAATTGACCTAAACAGTTCAATTATGACCAAAATTGTTGTCTATTCATTTTCTAATCTATCAACTCCACAATTAATAAACTAATAATTTAAACACTTAAACTAGAGACCATGTTGCAATGGGATAAAAACAACTGCAACAACCGTAAACATGTTTGCACGGTTGGACCCATGAGAACTCAGTGGTTACTGCTACATTATTACACTAGTACTCACTAGTAAAGGTTCAGACCACACCCATCTTTGAATCCAGCCTTCATTTTGATCTCAACTACACACATGTAAAGTTTCGTGACTACATCTTGCATGGTTGTGACACTGTCGTGGTGACAAAATCTGCCCACAGTCAGACGGACAGACAGATAGATAGACAGACATAAAAACACCTGCCAAAGTACTCAAAACCACCTCTGTGTTAGTTCCCGCTACTGTCAATTTCTCCGGGACCACGTTTTGCCATGATATCACACACACACACACACACACACACACACACACACACACACACACACACACACACACACACACACACACACACACACACACACACGGACTGACATGATGAAAACCATACCAGCCATGCTGTTGTGGCTGGTAAAAATGCATTGTAATTTCTGAAGTACATAATCTGAAGAGGTCAGCAACACCTGTAGTATAGAGAACATCTTTATTGTGTAACCAACATGTTTCGGCTTGTGGCCACATGATCCAGAGAAGTACATACTGCAAATAGAGTCTACTGGTTTCATTTTATTTGGACCATCTGATGTTAATACCTAACTAAGTATTGACTGATAAGTTAAGATCAGTTATGGGTTCACTTTAACAATTATTAACACTGCGTGCTATAGTTAGGTACAATATAATAGTGCTTTGATCATGATTTCTAAGTAGCCAAAGTCAGATGATGAACATTAATATAAGACAGTCCATATACCAGACAAGTGTGCATGTTTCAGGTTTCATTTCAAGTGCACTGGTAGTAAAAAAAAAAAAAAAAAAAAGCAACATCTTTCTCAGATAGATACATTTGGCCATTAACACTAAGTGAGGTGATGATCTGTACTGAGTTTCTCAATGTCTAGCTACAGTACTATATGGGTTTATAGGTACCATAGTTATTGACTTCACTCTTTTCACACCGATTTCAACACTTAACCACTGCAGAAACGACTGACTGTAAAGAGCCTGACAACTTAAGGAGAAGCACCGGGACACAGCAACGTCTGGCTTCTCTGAGAAGAAATCTCTAATCTCTTATCTATGTTTGGACATCATGCTCCCTGTGTGAGTCCTCAAAATGTACTTGTTGTCGTTTGAGTCGATCCACATATTCACAGCAGGAGACATGGTACACAACAGGGGGTGAATGACACCTTTTTAAACGTTTTCCCTTAAAGTGTGTGTACACACTCAACATTAACTCAACATTTTACCTCAGTCCTGCTTTGGGTCCCTATTGCTTAAGCTAACACAGTGGGAAAGAAAAACCTCTATCAGACAAATGAGTTAAAGGGAGTTCATTTATCTGTAGTATACTGTTTACAAGGAACTACGTTAAGAATGGCTGGCCAGCTAGCTTAGATAATTGGATCAACACATAATCACTAAGAAGGTGTGTTAGCCAGCAGTCAGACAGCAGCTTTTTACAGCCTTAACAGCCTGAGAAATTCAATGTCTGACGGGGTCTCAAGCGTGCCTGATCCTATGCATAATCTTGGTTTCATTAAAATAATTAGCTAACTATATTATTTAGCTGCTAATGACAAAGTCCTGCTGCTAGCTAAAAGTCGCCCCTTCCCAAACGTTGTGCTAACACTCACAGTTACTCGCCAAGGTTACACTGTTAAAAAGCATTAAGCTGCTTATACAGAATACACAATCACAGCAACCATTAACATGAGCACGTGTTTTTCCAAAATCAACAAAAATGACAACATCAGAGACCTTACTGTACAGGTACTGTCTTGACAGCTCTCCTGTGTAACCGTCAAAACATTCCGTGCGCGCTCATGCGCCACAATGAAGCGTTCCGGATTTCATCCGCGTCAACCTCACAATAAAAGCTACTTACTTTGCAAGTTTGGCTCAAATACATCCCCAGTGAAAATTAGTTTATCATTAAAATCCAAATATCTGACCTAAGTCGAGCTTATTATGATCTCCAATTTTGGAAATCCATGTCATCACTGTTTCCTCATAGGTGCTTTCTGACCGGAGTTAAAGGATGTGTCACGGTCTAGGCCGTGACTCCAGTTTTTTCCTTTATGTTATTAGCGTTTCCCTTTTCCCTGTGTTTTCTTTCTTACCCTCGTCTGTCTGTGTGTGTGTGTGTGTGTGTGTGTGTGTGTGTGTGTGTGTGTGTGTATGTGTATGTGTAGGTGTAGGTGTGTCTGTGTCGTGGTGCTCCTCCTTCTCCCTTTCTCCTCCCTATCTCCCTCTCTCTCAGCCACCTGTTGCCTATCGGCCAGCATACCTGCAGTCCTTCAGCTCATCAAGCATGCAGTATATATTCCCCGGTCCTACAGCAACTCCTCACCAGATCATTGATTTCACCAGTCTGGTAGATTACGCTCAGGCCACTTAGAAATCACATTGTACGTTCTTGCTTCAATGCTTTTTCCTCGTCTCTCTCGTTCTTTGTCTCTTTGTCTTCAGGACCACTACTCACCTGTTTGCCTGCCAACACATCAGACTGCCTTGCTCCAGACCACGTGCTTGCCTTGCCAGCCACCAGCCCTCAGAACCCCACCTGCCTTCCCACTCATCTACTCTTTCCCTGGCTTCCCAAGACGGCTGCATTCCCTGCTCTCCACACAGCTCCCTCTTCATCTGCTACCTGCTTCCCTCTGCCCCTCCAGACCCTTCCTGCTTGTCCACTCATCTACCCATTCCTCAGCTTCCAGGACAGCCACCTTTCCTGCTCCCCTAACATCTCCCTCTCTTCCTGCTGCCTCCTTCCTTCAGCCCCTTGCTCAAAACCCCCGCTCATTCCTCTAATCTCTCTGCCGAGTTATATAAATAATAAACGCACTCTTGTTGATTTGAACTCTGTGTTTTGTGTCCTGCATTTGGGTTCCTCTGCTAATTATGGCAGGATGTTCCCACTGAGTGCCCTTCCTCAATCCAAGTTGGTGCAAGTCAAGTGAAAAGAAAATTTCTATTAGGTGTGGTCTACCTTCCTGATGTGTTTGATCTTTGGTAGATTTCTGACTTATCCATTGTTAGCTCTTGCTTTCCACCCACCTTGTAACATATAAAGCACTTTATAATATTGTTTTAAAAGGTGCGATAAAAATAAAGTTGTTTTTACTGCTGGGTTAAGGCTCCACAATTCTGAAAGTGTATGTGCATACGGAAAGTACATTACATGAATGAACATTCAAATCTTTGCCCTTAAAATTTTGAACTTCTTATTATATTTTGACAAACCTATTCTATTAACTTCTTTTTAGAAATTTCCTGGAAGATTCCTTTAAAAAAGGGATTTCTATTGTCATTAATGTCACATTGCTTAATTATACCTACCATGGGGGAAATGGGGCTTCTTCCTAATGAATTTAATAACTGCTATTGCTTTTCTGAATTGATTGATTTTTTTCGTGAGTGACATTGTAGTGTTTCCTTTTTTTCTTGTTGCTCCTAAGCCTTCTTTTGAAGGCCAGAAAATCTGCATTATTGTCTAATCCATCTTGAAATATCAAAGCCCAGTTTTGAGTTTGTGTTTCCTGTATGGTTTGACCTTGGACACCCTCTCTATTAACCTACTGCATGTATACTATTAGCCCCTCAATGTGCTTGTTCTTGGGGAGCAGATGCTGAGCTTTTGTCATCATCATCCGTACAATAGAATAGAGTCTCCCCCTCAGGCTACAGGTCTACTGGTTCAAAGTTCTATTAATTGCATATATTCCCTTTATATTTACATTTGGAATGGAACAACATTCAAGCTAAAGTACAGTAGTAGACCTTGGAGTAGGCACTAAGTACTAAATCTGTTCAATGAGACAAAGTGCAAGGAGATCAGGTAATGTGCACAGTAAGTGCAAGTTAGGCATGTTAGGGTGTTAGAGGTGTTAGAGGAGGAGGTACTCCCAGAAGAGAATAGTCTTCAAGATATTCTTGAAGATAGAGAGGGAAGTCCCTGGTCTGATAACATTTGGTAGCTTGTTCCACCATCGTGGAACCACAAACAAGAACAGTCTGGGCTGACATTCCCTTGTGCATAGGGGTTGCAATGCCAGATAATGTGCCTTGGAGGAACACAGTGACTGAGAAGGAGCATAAGCCTGCATGATTGAGTTCAAGTTGATGGGTGCAGACCCAGAACTCACTCTGTAGGCAAACAGTAGTGACTTGAATTTGATTCAGGCAGCCATGGGTACCCAGTGGAGGTCAATGAGCAGTGGAGTGACATGTGCCCTATTAGCCTGATTGAAAACCAGATGCACCACCGCATTGTGGACCATCCGTAAGGGTTTCACAATGCTGGGCATCGCAGTAGTTAAGCAAGAGATAACCGTGGTCTGTACCAAGAGTTGGGTGATATACTGAGCCACGTAAGGCCGTTGTGAGAGACAGAGACAGATCACATCAAGAGAAGGATAGCAGGCAGGTTAGGAACCTTAGTGGTTTTGTGAGAGGTGAGGAGATAATTTTGATTTTGATATTGTGATGGAGAGATTGACTGACCAGGATGACCAAGAGTTCAGTCTTAAAGAGGTTTAGTTGAAGGTGGTGTTCCTTCATCCATGTGTCTGTCTGCGAGACAAGCTGAGTTCTGTGCAGAGACTGTTGGGTCATCTGGCGGTAATGACAGGTATAGTTGGGTATTGTCTACGTAGCAGTGATAAGAGAGTCCATGTGAGCAGAAAATTGGACCCAAGGAACTGGTCTATACTGCAAAGAGAAGGGGCCCCACACACCCCTGTGGGGACGGGTTGGGGTAAGGATTGGCTGATAGTTCTCAACTTTAGCTACTCTACAGGATGTGTGCCCCCGCATATACCGACCAATATAAACTGGCAGCATGTGTACGCCTATGCTTTATATCTACCGAAATAAATCCTGTCTTATTACATTGATAAAACAAAAACATATTGTTTTCTGATTACAGTCCATCACATCTCAGAAAATTCCATTGGCCCTAGACTGAAATTATAAACAGGCACTGCACAGGCATGTCCTTCAGACTGTTAAATTGTAAAGATGTTTTTATTTATAAAATGCAAGGAACAGTGCACAATCAAAATCATTTGTCTCCATTCATCATCCTCCATGCACACTACACTGTAATAAGCAGTATTAAAGCATTTGATTATTGCACACTTATTAATAACCTTGTGGTCTGACATCTACTTGCTTCATGTTACTATTTTTAATAATAGAGATGTGGGCGAAATCTAGTGGCACATTAAACCCATTTTAGATCTTTTGCGTCAGAATTTGCTTCTTTGAGAAGAGTTCTCTTTCATCAACCGTATTGTCACAACACGTGAGTGAATTATCAGTGGCCAAAGTTCAGTAGTAGAACTACAATAGTTTAAGGAGTGTGTTGTTTAAAACTAGCAATATGGACAGGTAATAACAGTTGCCCTTAAAGGGAGTCCTCAGTCACTAAAAGTTCTTTTACTAGTTTTCATTTCAGGTAGTCTATTTCCAATCTCATTTGTGTGTGTTGCACCTATACCTACTTATTTCTAGAATATATTATGATCTTGCATATTATAAACTATAAATTCAAATTATTCTGCTCATAATCATTATTCTATAATAAGAAGCTCAAACTGTGACTCACCTCTATGATTCCTCTCACGAGTATGTCCCTGCAGTGAACCTGGACAGAATGCGCACCAGGATTTAAAAAGTTACTAAACACGTACTATCACATCAACCTTGGACCTGTGGTCAGTGAACATGGAGCTGCCCTTACTGGGTTTTATTCAAGTGTTACAAATGGCATTTGCTGTGGAGAAGCATTAGAATGGTTAACTAGAGTTTTACTTCACGGTTCCATATTATAAGTCAGTATAACCCCACTTAAGATGCTACACCAAATTTTATTTTTTTACGTCAATTAATTATTCATTTTTTCACAGATTTTTTTTTGTTGTAGATTTTTGTCAGAATGATGTGTTTTTTTTTCTAATTTTGTCTTATTTTATCCCTGCACATACAAACAAGTGAACAAATCAACAGATTGGGAAATTTTTCCATCTGAAAGATAAATAAATTGATTAATAAAACAAACAACAGCAGTGATTTTGATGACCTTAAGAGTTAGTTTTTTTTATATAAATGGTCTCTTCCTGGGCTGATCTGAGGTGTTATTTGACTCGACAGAGGTACGTGAACTCTCTAAATGAAAGGTAAAAAGCCATACTTGCTTGGAAACAGGGGTAACAGGGAGTTCCCTTGCATAATATGATGTGGGGATCGCTACGTGCAGTTTCTTCCCTGCTCTCTGAACACAGTATTGTTCCTCAGCCCACAGCCTGCATTCTGACTGCAAAGAGAACAAAATAGCCCACCTGAAACCTGGGGGCTTGGCGGCGTAAAAAAAACGTTTGGCCAGCGGCTCTGAGTTGGCCCCGCAGACGTAGATATGGTGATAAGAGAGGCGCATCCAGCCATGGCCTTGCTCCCATCGGGTTAAAGCCAGCAGATAAGAAGATATTGTCAACACTGTCGTTTTGTCCACCCACCACACATCTGCCCAAGCCTTCATACCACACGGGAAGAAATAAAAGCAGCCTCAGATTTGCCTTTGTGCACAGAAATAAGCCCATTACAGTTGTCAAACAATACATGGGAGAAGAATCAGGGTGAAATAAGGCATCACTATCAGGGCTGTACTTACAGACCACAGAGTGTAAAGCCCAATTGTTCCCAGTCAGTACTGTAGAAGTGTTTTCTGCTCATGTGCATGAGACGCCTGTCTCGGTGGGAGGAAAACTAACTTCTGTATCAGTTGTGTGTTTACAGATAGTTTAAAATTTCATTCAGCCATAAAGATGTGAAAAGTGTTGTGTAACAGAAGGCACAATATCGCTCAACTACAGTGTTTGTGAGGAACTGGGGAAGTCCAACCCATGGGCCTACACTTGCTGTATCGATGTCTATCTCAACTGCAGGCACTCACTCTTCTTATCCGTCAGCCTACCAACAGACCAAGCTACCCTACATTACTGAGTTAGGGTGTGCCACCAAGTAAACCAAAACTGTAACAAAAAATAACTTAAAACGGTGACAACCCCTTGAAAGCAACAGTTATTACTGAATACGGTCACAATTGAGCTCTGTATGCCTATGAGCAATTTCCATTTTTAGATCTGAGTTCTGCATTCACTCACAGACGTTTAGAAAAATGGAGTTTATTTTATGATACTAGACTGAGGACTCACTGTCTTAGCTGCTTTAGAAAATGTAGAAATGAAGAAAAATGGTAGACAATGGTTTACAGGTATTGGCTGGGCTACAGAAATGAATACTCAGTCTTTTAAGGGGGTTATCAGAAGGGGAAAGTTAAATGGATCTATTGAACTGAAATTCAGGAAATGCTTGTTTCACAGATGGGGCTCAGAAATTCCCCTCTTTTAAAAACCAGTTTTATTGAAAGTCTGGGTATGTAGCCGCAGTGGCTACTGATACCCTGAAACCTGCTGTATGGCAGGTTAGCTTGATCTTAAACCCTGGTCCCAGGCAAGCTTTTCAGGATTCAGCCCTGGAGGTCAACCGGTGTTACCGCTGTCTGAGCAGACTGAAAATCATCAGTTCTTCTTTGTATTAGACTTTGGCCGTAACTTGGAGTTTATGTATATTTCTCTAAAGCGATCCCAGTTCGATATACTGTAGTCTACTACGGTGGTTTTCAAACCATTTTCTGTTCCGCCCTATTTTGAAAGCTGAAGAATTTCGCACCATTCACATCTAAATGGGTTTTCTTTTTATTAAGTGATAACATTACTGAGGATGCTAGTCATAATGGGAAATTTAACTGAAATATAATTCAAGAACATGGACAGCATGTTCCTTTTCCTGCATGTTTCGCACTAGTTTACTGTTGGAATAACATAAATAATTGGTATGTTCCAGTCCCACCCATTTTTGTGATGGAATGAAGCAAATAATATTGGTGGGTTCTTGGTTACACCTTTTCAACTCAATTTCCAGTGTTTACTACCGTTTTTCCACTTAAAAATACTGTTTTCATTGAAAAAGAGGCTAAACAAGAACCAGATTGTGAGAATACAACGTACTAGCATGTAGACAATGTGCCCCCTCTCTCAAACACACACACACACACACACACACACAAAAACACATATCCACCTGTCCTACCTTATTAAAATCCTGTTTCCCCTGTCTGACAGTCATTGCACACTGGTGTGGCAGACAAAAAAGTAAGATATTATATATCCTGAAACAACAATGGTTACAATAACAATACCATAATTTCTACACTGAGTCATATTATAACATGCTAATAGTTCCAGCTCAGCCTTTAATATTTTTTTCTTTGAGTTAGAACATTGTTGTATCTGTATGCGTAGATGATGGAGATGTTAGATTACCTGCCACTTTGGACATGGTTCTACACTGTGATTTTTTTTGTGTGTTTTGTTCCTTTGCCAAGTTCATGACTGTGCAACACTGAGTTAGAACAATGTTGTGATGATTTCTTTGTCAAAGCATTATTAAAATACTTGCTGTGTAATTACCATAAATAAAATCCGTGTCCTAAACTAGTTACGTCACTGACAGTAGCAGTCACTTGGGAATTAACATCTCAAAACCCAAAGATATGTATGGATAGTATATATGTACTGTATATGTGCAAGTGTATAACCTATTTTTTCTTTTTAGTTTATATTCAAAAGATTAATTTTGCTGTAAATTTAAACATTGCAGTGATTTTCGTTAATGATAAAATGTTTTTTTGTTTTTTTTGTTTTTTACTATTTACTTTTAACTAATATATGTACTGTATATTGTACATATGAAATGTGATTAAAAAAAAACTTAACAAGCACAAAATTTGACCAAATTATAAGAAATAAAAGCTAGGGTGAACTGCCTTACAATGCCACATGGACCATTTGGACATTAGGTACAATGCATGTTATTAGTTTGAATTGACTGGCATTTTTGGTCAAATTAGTACATAGGCTTTATGCAAATCACAAGACAGTAGCTAAAAGAGTGATTAAGGTGATAAAGTAGTGACAACTGACGAATGCTGGGAAAATGGAGGGCAGGCAGATTACACCAGGGACCTCTCGGTGACTTTTGACTTTGAGTCATAATGATTTCTTCCTTCCTCTCTGACCTCCTCTGCATGTATAATTACTCATACCATCAGACATGATGCATTCGTCCAAAAGCAGATCCACATCATTTACACAACTTTGTGGCAGATTTTGTAAATAGATCTTTGTCCCTCACAATAAACCCCCCCCAAAAAAAAAAAAAAAAAAAGTTGGAACACTTGTTAAGAACACATGGTTGACTAACAAAACATTCGAAAAATAACACCAACACATTCCTGGCCTTGAACTTTGGTCAGCCCTCCATGTCCTCTCCCAGTACTAAGCACAACAGATAAACATGTTTATCTCTTCTAAGAGATATGTGAATGTTCCCACAAAATTTATTTTGAAAAATAAACTGTCAGAATTTGGTTCTTAAGGTTATCCTAATTGAAGTGGATAAATGTCACTTTTTAGTTGCAAGCAGACAATGGCCAGCAGGTGGCGCCTAAAGAATTAGTATTGAAATCCTCCTGTGTGGATTAAGTGTGGGTGAGGAGCACAAGAAGGACTTTTAACAGGATGCATTACAAACAAAGATGTTGCTCACTGTCATCCTCAGCATATTCTGTACTGGGCGATAAACCAAATGAGATTCATCACTAGTCTGCACTGGCCGAGACACAACAGCTCTTTGTGGTTCAGGGTGGAATAAACCAAAGATCAAGATAATCGTCTCTTAAACATTGCCTGTGCTTTATGTCGGCAGCTCCAGACCAATTACCCAGGCTGCATTTCTGTACGTAATGGTGAGGAAAGCCTGATTCATGTCTACTTGTGTAGTTACATTATGTCTGCTCTGCTCAGGTAGACCAGAACATGATAATTAGGTATTACCAAATGCCAAACAAGACTTTACTCACTATATGTCCAAAACATTACTGTAGGGCATCATGTAAGGCCCTTTGTAAAATCTGTTAATCTACTTTGAATTATTTAGCCTACCCTCATTGATATAAATGGGGTGGACAAAATAACAGAAACACCTGTGAGAATTACGCAATACAATTCAACAACACCGCAAACTGCAGCCTCCAGAATGACCATAGCGCTGAATCAACACCTCTCTAAAACAGTTTAAACAAAAATGGGACATTATACCCTTCATGGTGGTAGGATTTTGCAGGACTCTTGTATTAGACTATGTTAGTTTTGGCTAAAGGTACCTACACTGGAAACTGAGTGTCTCTCATATATACACTTATATATATATAAGTATATAAAGTGTATATATATAGTAAAATAGTTACTGATGTCATTAAAAAAAGAATACATGTCTACAGCCATGGCAGTCCAGCACAGTGGTGCTTTGAGCTAAATGCTTATATCGCTAATTAGCACTAAACACAAAGTACAGCTGATGCTGATGGGAATGTCATTATTATTATTTTTTTTTAAATCCCAAATATCTACATTTATTTTGGAAAATTTGACAAGACACTGGTGTTCGAGGAAAACTCAGAGGATCACAAAAAAGGCATTAGGATTCAGTGTGTCCTATTGATGACTAAGTATTACGGCAATCTATCCAATAGTTGTTGAGATATTTTCTGGACTAAAATGTTGGACCAGCAGAAACATTGCCATCTATAGAACAATGCCACTAACATGGCTAATAAAAGTCTTTGTCTAGGTGTTGCACCTAGACAAAGACTTTTGCATCTTACAACGAAATTGAAATAAAACACAGCGAGAGAGTAATTCAGCGTCTGTAGTCACCCCAGGAGACACTGCTGTAGAAAATTCTTCAGCTTCAAAGAGAAGCGGATTTTGAAGGTTCTTTCTGATGATCAATGCTTTGATCAATGTTTAATGATTTCTCAAAGGGGGAACAGTACATCTACAGCATATAAAAGTGAATTCCCTAGTAAAAGGAGAAATACTAATAAGAGTGTGTATGGCCATCCTATTTTACAAGTGCCATAAGATGTGACAGAGTTTGCCTCTTTAAATGCTCATCAGTCAGTTGTTAACTATCGTTTTGTCCATCCTGATGGGAAATGCAGGTACAGTCCAGAAGGTGATTTACTGTTGAATTGGCCATAAGCAGAGCTGACCAGGCTGTTTAGAACAGGCAAAGGTGAAGTCATTCTCATAAAGCAAACTGCAGAGGGGTTTTGTCACAAAGCTACAGAAAGATCAGGAGAAGGTTGAGAAGATGGTTTATGGACACAGTGAACTGCTCCAGTATCCAGCACAGGCTTGTATTGTCTCAGACCAGTGAGGCCTTACTGAGGAAATGGGGAAACATTTGTGCTATTTCTAAAATGTGAGATAGTAAAAGTTGCTGGAAGAGCATTATGAGCGTTAGAAAAAGCAATATAAAGTTTCATGAATGCTCAAAAGAATAAATCTGGTTATTGTTATATGGAATATTTTAGACAAGGCTCCTGATGACATTACGGGTTATAAAACTTTGTTCTCTTAGTTAAATTTTGTCGTAATACTATATATATCAGGTATCACTGCACAATTGCAGCAGGGATCTCAGTCATGTAAGGCTACATCAATAAACAGTATACACTCATGTCCAGCCATTGTGTGTTGATTTGTAACAAAGGATACAAAAGAGGTGAGAGCAAGGCAGCGCTAGAGTGGGGCTAGATGGAGCTACAGCCTGACCAGGAATTATAATAACTACTCCGTAGCCCCACCACAAGAAATTATCAGATGCTTGACTATTAAAAACAATGCATTATTTCATCATTAAAAGAGCTCATTAAGAGGAACCAGTGAAAATGAGAGAGTGGAAGCAGGCAGAAAGAGAGAACATTAGAACAGCAGGGAGAGACAAAGCTGAGTAATGAGAGTAAAGTAACAAGTAATGTAATGTAATTTTAGTTTTCAAGGAGTAATATGTAATCCATTACAGTTTTCAAGTAACTTGCCCAACAATGTTAGTATTTTGAAACATTAGAAGAATTTGATACTTGAACGAAACTTGTTTATTTACAACAAATTCCAGCGCATTTTCCATTTGATGCTTACAGGAGGACAGTCTCACAAATTTCGTTGACTCCCAATAAAGGAAAAGGAAAAATGTCAGGCACTGCAGATGGATAAGAGTTCTAACACTTCGACTTTTGGTGATTTAGACTCACTGGCCTAAGTTGGGTCCCATACACAATCAAAAGACACTAAAACAATGAATGCATTTTTACACCATCACAAATACTCCATCATGACTGTATTATCAAAATTTTAGCCACGATGTCCAGTAAAAAAAAGTCTCATTGAGCTGCATCAGTAGATTATTTCTGATTAAACTGAGAGCCTGACAATGTCTAAAATATTTTTTGTTGTATGATCTTGGTGAGCTACTTTCATTTAAATGAATGGGTGCTATCTTGGAACATTGTATCCAATTTTCACAATACATCCATTTAGCTCGCTCACTGCAGCTTAGGAGTCACCCTTATTCCACTTTTGAAAACTCATTCATAATCATATCTGATTACCTAATTCCATGTGGTCAGGCAAGTGACCACACCACATACCAGAATTTCAGTTATGTAATCAGATTGAATTCTCAACAATTATGGGGGAATTTGAATAAAAAAATTACGCACTTACATAATGTCGCTTTGACTTGGGCGGTGCTTCCGTAAAGGATCATTCTAGATTTTTACAACTTGGGTCATACTGTGTCACCATAGGTTTGGCCTTCATTCCTATCAGTTCACCAAGTTGATTGTTGAGATCTGGGAATGTGTTGACATTGCTAAATAGAAGTCCAATTGTGCAAGAAACACAAGCAGTGATCATACGGGTTTTAAATAAACCTCCAGCTTCGCGAAACCTGGGTCCTGGTTCAACTTCCATACATGCCATAGTTGTACATTAACATAGTTTTCCAATGCGATAGTACCAACGTTTTGGGTGTGCTGACTTTTGGTTTTATCTCCACATAAAGTGGTTTAGATAATCTGGCTAAGCTGTTGATTTAGTCACATCCTGTTTGATTATCTATTCATGTACCTTGCCCTGTCCGACTTAATTGTTGAGATGTTGCTAAATATTCCCCGATTTTTCCACTTATTGTGGTGAGTAATGTTATCATAACTGATAGAAATGACAGCTAAAACAACAACAGGAAAATCCAAGTTAGAATAAAGGGGAATTATCCTTTAAACATGGGTAGTGCTGCTTGGCATGGTAGTGATGCTTTGGCCCACATATTGTAAACTGCAGCCAGATGTCTTTGTTTTGGCGATGCTGCAGTCCCGTAAATCAGCTAAGAAGCCATATGATGGCAAGAGGTAATGAAAAAACAGTAAACAATGCATCTCCTCCCCTCTTCGCATGAAGCTTCAATTTCTCATGTTTTTCTCTCTCAGGCTTTATTTGTGTGGTTGCCCAGTGAAAGCCACCACAGCGGCAGAGAAACCCAGAATAGCCGAGGGTGGGGAAGGCCAGCGGACTTGAATGTGGGCTGCTGAGCTGTGCGCTCTGTAGTGTCTCTAAACCATCCGCTGGCCTGTGGAATGGAGGCTGCTTCCTCATGCATGCCAGTGGTCAGAGCAGGGCCTACACACCCTCAACTATTTCGGTCCTCTTCTCTTGCTCTGTTTCATTTTCTCTCTTCCTCTATCTTGTTCTCTTTTTCTCTCTTTCTCAGACAAAGCTGCCTTTTAGAGTTATAAAATATTTGCAAATGCAGTGGAAGCAAACAGGAAGATGGAAGGTAGGAAGAAAATTGGGTTTGACAGGGAGAATAGCCAGAAGAATATTGCCCTCTCCCCTAATTTCCACTTTATAGTGCTCCTGTCTGAACAAAAATTTGAATATATATCTGATTCTACTCCTGTATTCCCAGTATTCCTATTCTATAATTTATTATGAGTTAAAAAGGTTTTTGGCGAAGTTATTTGAGTTACTTTTTCCGCATACTGTCTGTTTTGAATCATGCAAGTTATATTTTTGGCTGCTATGCTGTAATATAATGCCGGTGACACAAGAATATTTACTTATTTTTCCCTTGTCATAAATGAGAGGAAGGAAATACTTAAATGCAAATGGAAGAAATAATATATGCAGTGATGGTTAAATGGATGATGCTATTTCTGGATTTAAAAATGTGAGCAGTACGGGAAAAAGGGTAAACACACCCCGTGGTGATGTTAATCACAGCAGTGGTCATCAGTGAGAAATGCACTTTTGATGATAACATTGACATTCTTGGGGCGTTACTGTTGCTGATCACACAATTATGTGGATCTGATTACGTCTAATTCAGTGTCTAATGAATGTTTCACTACCTTGAGGCAGGGCAGTATAATCTGAGGGAAGTGTGAAACAATCCTTTTGTTTGGTATTTGAATGCGTCGGCGAAACTGCACTGCTGGGAAATATAAATTCAAAACAATGTAATGACAGGCTGAGAATTCCTCAGCCGTACAGAGAGGGGTATTGTTTTAGGGAGGCCTTAAGTTAACATTTGTTATTCTCCAGCTTTCTTTGCTGACTTAAATGTGCAGTATCCAGCAACACAAAGGACCATATGAGTGAAATATTGCCTGTTTGTCCAGATGCATTCCAGGCACCTGGTGAAGCACAAACACACAGACACTCACTGTAGAAGAATGCGTCCACCGAACATTGTATAAAACTTAAGCCACTGCTATATCTCCCACTCAAATAACCTCTCTCCCTCTATCTCCCTCTGTCTCTCCTACTCTCACACTTACAGAGCTTTAGTGGCCTGGAAACATGCCACCTAGGCCTACTGTATTTCTCTACTCTGCATTACATACAGGACATACTATAGAGGCCCACTCTTTATGGTTTAGTGACCTGAATTGCCCAACCTGTCCAACCCAACACATTTCAACCCAGAGATGTAAAGAAATCCTCTCGCCTTCCATCCACCACAATGCAACCCTGTCTTGTCCTCACATCTCAGCTCAGACACTTCTGTCTATATCAGCGGCCGAAGGCTCTGATTGACGACTTGCCTTGGCTCCACAAAGGAAGAGATAAGCAGGCCCAGATGGGACAGGTCGGATATGTCTGCCCAAATGATTTAGTCCTAAGTCTGGGACAGTGGAGGGGACCAGTGCTGAGCTTGCACCCCCACCCCCTACCCCATGTCAAATACATACCACATGGGAGAGTTGTAGATCACCGTTTGATCTGCCCTGTGGGGGAATCAGGATATCCAGACAGGGCTGGTGTGTTTCTCTGTACTCAGCCTCTGTATGACCCAGCTACTAGGGGCAGAGAGGCTGGGATGGTTTACTGTGCAGTGGATAAAATATATGGCTGCTCATTATGCCAAAGAAGAGAGCTGATGGGCGTTTATCTATGACCCTGCTTACCGGTAGGGTCGGGAGGTTGCTTTACTTCGTGCTGCCGTAAAATAGGGTAAGTTGAAAAATTACCACTAAGCATGGCACAGACAGTGAGTGATGGCCCAGTAACAGAGGCAGATGCTATCATGTAAGAATAAGTGTTTCTGTCTGACCTGGTTGAATGGAACGTTAGGAGATTATATCCATTATTTTGGAGTAAAATATAGTGGATAACAAGACAGTGTCAGTGTTGACCAAGACAGTAAACTGATTGGAGTTGAATTTGATCCTTAATAATTCTCTTGAAACATAGGTTACCAGGTTGTCAAGGAGTTCATGTCTAAAGTTTTTTTATGCTACCATTATGGTTTACAGTGATTATATGCATTGTTTTGAGCCTCTGGGTAGCTTACATATGGGAGAGGGACCAGAATACCTGGAAAACTTCTTGCCAGGCTGAAGTCAAGCAGAATGGAAATTAATCGGCATAAAAGTTCAGAGGAGACTTTAGTTAGCGTTTTAACAAGACGAAGAGTCCACAGCCACGCTAGCAGCTCTGTGAGGCTGTACTTAGATACAGCAGTCCTTATAGCTAAATGCTAACATGCTCACACTGACAATGCTAACACGAATGTTTAGCAGGTAGAATGTTTACCAGCTGGGTATGACGTTTTCATCATTTTTTATTTAAGCATGCTAATTAGCACTAAAAATAACTAGGCTGATGGGAAAGTCTTGCACATTTCTGTTCCTAAACGAAAATACTGGAAAAATTAAAATCTTCACCTGATAATGGGGCTAGATGTAAAGTCAAGGGACAGACATTTCCATCCAAAGAGCCTGTTGCTAGCATGGCTAAAAGGGAGTCTGTCAAATTTGTTACATTTGGAAGTTTAGTGTAGATTGTTCTTAAACGAGGGGCCTATTAATAAATCAATACTTAAAAGATTAAGTTATGGTTGTCGAAACAACGTTGCTAATTTACAGCAATATAGAAATTTTATTTCGTCACTACCAGCCTTGACCTTATGTGAAGGTAGTCTTTTGAATCTGGGGGCTCAGAATCTCCCAGGACTTTCATTAACTAAATCTTTAATCCAGAATATTCAATGCTTACATGCAACATTAAATCATAAACTCAGTAAAATGACTCTGAAACTTCTAATTTGTTAACTGGAAAGATCTTTGAAAGATGCATTTGTCAGCTCAGCTTCCAATCAATGTCCTCTTTGATAGTCTGTGTGTGATGCTGCACACAGTTTGCATCCAAGTTATCAAATGCCCTTCCTTTCACATGACCAACTCTTTTGTGGCCTCTCAGTGGCTCAGTCATTTGCACACGCTCAGTTTCACCGCGCACGCTTCGTGTCTCAAACCTTCTGTACACGCTCACTGGCTCTGAATACAATAAAGGCTGAGTTATCCCTGGTATTTGTCCTGCCCCCGCAGCAGCTCCCTCTGCCTTTGACACTTGCTAGAGTTTCTTAGGAACAGGCATTTATTACAGGCCTCCATACAATCCTTCTTGAGGTGATTTCTCCCTTCGAGTTGAGAAATGCAGAATATGATACTGTTTGTGGCATGTATTGACGTTACATAAAGTGAAGGGTCATTTTGTGAAGCTGAACAGAGGCTGAGAGGAATGTCAGTGTCAGTGGACTTCATTTAGTCAGACAGAGTAACTGAAGGGGTTTCAAGTCAAAATACCTGCAGTGTTTTTCCCTTCTGTTGACAGGTTTGGACAGGTTGCCACCGTATTACCACCGTCAGCTTTTAAACTACAGTGTCAGCTTTATGTAACAGTCACGACAACGCGGTAGTTGAGAAGTTGCTTTACACACCTTTGCCAGCCCATGAGCCAATAGGCTTAATTGGCCTTCTATCCTTTAAATGAATACTGTTTGGATTTCCAGAATTTTTTCTCCAGCTTCTTCCTTTAGCATCTCTTACACAGTGTGAAGGTGTAAGTGTATGGAACTTAAAGCTGTGTTAATCAATATTTTAATAGTGACAGTGGTTCCAATGACTACGTGCAATGTGAAAAGGATGGACTGCAGTTAAAAAAAACAGAGAATTCTCACCTTGTTTTGGTTTTATGGCCCGCCATCTAACAGTTTTGTTAAGTCAACCTTGTTTCCAGTCACAGCAGACACTTTACTCTACTTGCTCAGCACCACATTGGCAGACAGAGTTGGTGGAAAACCAAAGCAGATCTAAAAAGGAGAGTGAATATTGGACTTATTTATTAGGTGGCCAGAAGCAACTCCAAATTATGTTACTCTCTGTCAAGCAGTAGAAGTTATTTGCTAACAAGTTAGCCATAACAACTTTATCAGATGTCAATGTATTTACTGTTTGCCCCTAACTGGAAAAAAAAAAAAATCACTTAATGCAGCTTTGAAATATACACTGCCTTCTTTATACAATGGCCACAGTTACTATAGTTTTGAAAATAAAAGTGAATTTTTACAGTATTTATTCAATGCTACTGTGTTTAAAGTAAAAGTAGAGGTGTGTTTCCCTGCTTTTAAATGGAGCTCCTGCCCAAAGATTAATTAAGAAAAGCTAATCTCATTATTCAATACCTT
Source organism: Xiphias gladius (assembly GCF_016859285.1). Taxonomy (NCBI): domain Eukaryota; kingdom Metazoa; phylum Chordata; class Actinopteri; order Istiophoriformes; family Xiphiidae; genus Xiphias; species Xiphias gladius. Next base: position 21,371,424 of record NC_053410.1, read on the forward strand.
TAAACTGAAGACAGAAACATATGCATCTGTGGGTCTATCTGATTCTGCGTAAGAAGTTAAAATTGTACCATTGGCCACTTCTGTGGCCATGATGTAACCATCACAAGGCTTAATTCAATATCTTCTGAAAAAAGGAAAAGCAAAAGACACAGATTAATTGGATCCATTTAGGAGCAATGGGAGTCGCATGCTGAGTTACATTTACTGTTTAAAAAGAATTAAATTCCCAAATTAAAATTGCCGATATAAAAAGTAGAGCAGAGGATGTCCGGGTATCTTTAAAAATTCTGGCTCAAATCTTCCCATGCCTTTCTGCCTTTCCGTGCTAAGCACTGTTTTGGAACCAATCATATGCTTTACTGTGGGATGCAGGCCATACATTGAGCTGCCACTAAAATGAGCAACAATGGCAGAGAAATCCTCAAGAACCCGTTTCTTATTTCAAATAACACAATTAAGCAATTTTATAAGAAGTATGAATGCAATCAACTTAATCAAAGTGTTTCTAAGTCAGCAGCAGCTGGAAACCTCCAACGCTTCTAATTAACTGAATTTTTGGAGAAAATCTCACCAGATGTTACAAAGTACATTGCTGTTTATAAAATGAAACCACACATACTTGTATCTAAAGGCAGAGAAAAGCAGCCAATACACACTCTGATAATGTACAGTGCGGCAAAACTCTCCCAAAGATCATAAATTCTCATTATTATTATTTTTGGCATTATCATTACAGCTAAAGGAAATCAAAGGCATGGCTTTCTGTCAGTGATTTAGGACTTGTTTCTTCTGCTGATGTTTCCAGTAGCAACAAAGTGTGTTTTTTTAAATGGACGTACGAAAATTTGAAGTGTCAGCTACAAACAGAAACTTTTTTTTGTGTTTTTTTTTTGCTTCAACCGTGGAATGTTATCTACTGACCAAACAGATAAGACTTTCATAAACCAAACTTGAGCAACACATGTATTCCCAGTGGACATTCAAGTAGGCATGAAGAAAAACAGGAAGTAATCATTCGATCAGATTGGAAGTAACCCAACTACGAAAGATTTCAGTCGAGGTCACCCCCCCCACTCCCAAAGTTGTCATGCAATGACCATATAATATATTCAAGGTTCAAAAACAGAGCTGAGCAGCTATTCAAGCAGTATCTCACTTGTATCTACCAAGGAATGCCGAATATTTTTCCTCTTCCCCTTGTGACCCATAAGAGACATACAGCTGAAAACTTGTTTGATAACTGCACCAAAACATCAGTTTACTCACATTATCTCCTCACATGAAAAGCCATTATATAACCACTGCAAGGTACATACTCCAAATTCCAACATGGTGGTGCATTTTGGCGAGCCTGAAACATGTTTCTGATGAGGAACAGACTTTGCCAGGGGCCGCTGAATAAATCAAAGATCTGCTAAGGACATCGTACATACAGAACATTGTGTCCCTCGAGCTATCATAAGATCTCCACCAGCACAACATGAGACATCCATGACTGGTATTGGTGGTAATATCCTCCTCCCAGCCAATGATGTGAACACAGTTCAGGTTCAGGCCTCCGACTGAACTCAATTTGGCTCTAGCTGGTATCCTGCTCCGCTCACCCATCTTTGATATGGGTGAGGGCAGCCTGCCAATTCTCATGGACATAATACCGCTTTGGTTGTCGATGGAGCAGGATGTAGGCTGGTGGAAATGAACAACCACAAGCTGATTGCGAGAGGGTGGCCTGATGCACAGCTACTGGAATTCCAGTGGGAAGACTCACTCCTTACCAACTGATGTATCTCTTGGTTTCTTTCCAAGGCTGTGAGCCAGACATCGACACACTACTGTGGATGTGGTCAGATGTCTAATTGTAGAAGAGAGTTTGTCTCTGCAAGGTTAAGGAAAAAGATCCCCTTGGATACTCTTACACTATCATCAGTCTGAGATGTTTTATGCATTACTGGAATTATTTTGTGATGAAGTGTTACATTAAGTAAAATCTACATTGTCTCTCAAAGTTTGTCCTGTCCCCATCTCCCAGAGAACATGGCCTTAATCTGCTGCATTCAGTTGTGGTTTATACATGAACATCACATTAGTGTAGAGATGCATAACAGTAATAATAGGAGGCAATAAGATTATTGATTGAGTATTGGCAAGTTTTTTCCATTAACAAAATGAGAGGTTGTGCCCAGCATGACCGCGGCCTCACTGCATTCTCGTCTTTTGAGGCAGACAGTGGTAAAGTGGTGAGGTTGCTACCTGAGCCATATTTGTCATGATTTCTCCCAGTTTGACTGTTTAAAGCAGGCACAAATGGGCAGTGAAACAATCTGTAAACACCACATTGACTTTTTAAAGATGTTATGGTGAATGTTGTAGCAAACAGTTGCCTAAATACAACATTAGCATTAATTCCGAGTCATGTTTCTGGTCACCTAAGGAATAGTGCAATATTGATTCTCCTTTTAGCTCTGATCTTAACCCGCGCTCCTGAGGAAGATGTCTTGCTCTATAGCTACTTACGATCTTTGTTTACCAGCCGGTTGCTAACATCTTCAGTGTACCTTTTGGTGCTGGGCAGGTAATGTACAGTGGTTTAACAGACCGTTTGTTAAAAACCTCCGACTGCTGAAGTCAGAATCGGGATTTATGAAAGCAGTGCAAATGAACTCAAAAATCAAAGCTGCAAGCCATAAAACCAAAACAATGAGCTGAAAGATGCTGTAAAGCTTTCTAGAGCTGAGATGGGCTGTGACGTCCAGTGATAATCGTCTGATTGTTGGTCACAATGAGCGACCCCTTTCACATTACACATAGTCATTTGACCTATTGTTAATAAAAAAAATGATTGGTGTTGCTTTAAATTGGCAAAAAAAATGTTGAATGTCCAAAAGAAGCTCTTGCCTTGATTTCTAAGGTAGTGAAACCAAAACTGATTTTTAAAAAAAATATGTAATCTCTGTTCCGGGTATACGTTGGCAGTATATCTTAATTTAACATCATGTCATCAACATTTGGCCAATTCCACAGAAAATGCAGCTATTTGTTATTATTGTTGAATTGTTTTAGTGTTCTGAATATTTCCTTTCAAAAGTTTAAATCTCAGTGGAAGTTAATGTACGATCTTCATATAAAAATAAAACATAGGTTGCACACAGAAAAGAGGTTACTGAGCACAATAACTGCACTGTAGTTGCATTGCAAATAAATGCTATCATTTTAAATCTTGACCTCTTGCTGTTCTTGCTCTTGAACTCCACCTTTCACCTTTTGTCAAGTTTGTTCAGTTGCTAAAATAGACACAAAAAAAGCCGTGGGTATTACCTCTGGTGTGTGTGGTCTGCTTTAATTTGGGATGGTGCATCGCCCACGCACACACACAGAAAAACATTTTGGGATACAGCCACAGAGCAAGACAGTGTTTATGCTACCCACAGTCCCTTCCTCCCCTCCGCTCGGCTGCACGTCTCCCGCACTCAGAACATTGGCCAGTGCCCTTAGCATCAGGTCCCTCCCTGTGTGCTGTCTGTACAGGCCAAGAACATTATGAAATGTTTACAGTTAGGGTGAAAATAAATGTGCACATGATGACCTACAATGAAACAGTACAAACCTATGACAGAGCTTTGATAAGAATTTAAATGGAGCGGTTGTAGACGAGGCTGTCAACATGCAGCGTCAAGTCTATTGAATATGTCTGCTGAACATTTTTTTCATTACAGTGTTATTAAAAGCTGTGAAAAACGTTGACAGATGCATTTGAAACCCTCTCCAGAGAGAGGTAGGGAGGAAGGTTGCTGTTATACCTACATACGTCTTTATTATTTTAGACTTGTTCCTTTTGGAAACTAACCTCCTCAGTGCCCTCATCAGATTTAATCATGAAAAAGGGAACTCAGCTTGGCCCTGGGAAAATGGCTGATACAGTATGCATCTCTCATTGCTGCAATTATTATTATGCCTACAATATATTGTTCCATATCCTCTCTCCATCTATCTATGTTGGTCATTTGATAGATGGATTACAGTACGTAAAGACTTGGCAAACTTCCATCACACTATCACCAGTTTCAAATAACCGCACTGAAAAGCCAGCGGTTGAAGCAGCAGCTTTTTTAAAAAAAAAGACAATCTGCAGTAGCGCTGTGTGTTAGTGTTTCATATTCCTCACCTTAATCACTTGGCCTCCTCCGAGCACCAAGTGATAATGATGTAGTTTACTCCATAATGGGTGTGAACACATGTGTCGTAGCAGCTGGAAGAGGAAGGGTGGAGTCGGTTGATATATCAACTGAGTGAGGTGTTAACATGAGATTAAAGTGAAATTTGTGAGACAGGATAAAGTCATCAACCACATTTACTGTAGACACATGTCACACCTCCTGAGTAGCATGAAAGCAGAAAATATATGTTAAGGGCTGAGTATGCCTCTTTGATTCCTGTTTTTTCAGTTGATTTACTTCTGTAGACAAGGACAGACTTGTGTACCTGACTTGGGATCAGTGTGTGCTGTGTCAGTTGGGGAAAAGTGACCTCAGTGGAACCGTTCAGACAGGACACCTAAACACTTTAGAGAAAGCTCACTAAGAAAGCGCTCCTTGTGCACAGGGCAAAGACATGGTCCAAAGCAGACGAAGACAAATTAGTCTTTAACTGGAAAAAAAAACATAAGACTTATTCCTCCCATAACACAACCCAAAACGTAAATTGTGATGGAAAACAAAAATAGGACCACAAGAATAATCCTGGCAAACACTGTGTATTCAACAGAATACACCATACAGTATAGGTTTATGCTGCTGCCTTGGGTTTGGTAAAGGAATATTTAAGAATAGTGGAGGGGAAAAACACTCCAAAGCACACCAGACCTTACCAAGGAAACTGAAAAACTGTCATGGGCAGTAATCTACCACTTGGCTGTGAAGTTATGGTAACACTTTATAACTTTGTAAGATAGCCATTAACTGGCTAAAATTTTCATGGATTATTAAAAGTCAGCAAAGAAGTATTCAAAATATAGCAAAAAAAAAAAAAAAGGACGTTGTTGCTCTACACATGCTAATTTGATTCTTGGGGGCAGTTTGTCAGGGCTAACTCATTGGCAAATAGTGGTTTTCAACACTTTACATTTGTTTCTTACTATTTGTATATTTTAAAATAATTATAATAATCCTAAAGCTAACTATTTCTATTAACATTTTTAACATTGAGATCAATATGGGAGTTGTTTAACACTGCTCTGCATGGCTCGTGCAAAATGCTTTGCATGTCTACATACTGCACAGTAAAAAGTGGATGTAATTGTGATATTATTGCATCCATGTTTTGCAGCTTCCTGTTGCTCTGAATTCCGATTTTGTTGCTGTTGTTGGACTTTTACATTGGACTTTTTAACTGAAGATTGTTTGACATGTCATGAGAGGAAGCATAGGAAGCATAGGTATAAATAAAAAAATGAGTGATGGCTTAATTAATGTGGTCTGTCCTTGCAAATGAATAAATGAAATGGTTTATTAGACATTTATAAAATCATTATCTACAACTTATAAACCATTTATACTCCTTATTTCTTATTAGGACGTGCCAAATTTTCTACAGACATTAATACTGACTGAAGTTCCCATCTCTCTACTATTCAGGGGAAATTACTTACAATCTCCGTTCAGAGCAGTAGCTCTGAATTTTCCGAGGTTTAATGGTGAGAAGACAGTGTTGTGTGTTATACTTGCAGATCATGTGCCGACCACATGGCCGCCACGATGACATCACCCTAGGGCGACGCGACAACACCATGCTAAAAGGGCTTCATTCACAGCTGCTCTTTAACTGGTGCTAAATAACACCTGTGTAAGTTAAATAGAAGGTGCCTCACCGACTGAAAGCTGTCCACAGACACAACCCCGCATTCATTTCAGTGTAAGACTTTGCAAACCTTTATCTATGGGTAGTCATTACAGTGGTGCATCCATCACATGAAATAGAAAATAGGGAAAAGTGAATTAAGGAGAATGAGCTAGCCAGCCCCAATTTATCCAGGGAGCGAGAATCCGCGGTGTTTTTGCAGAAGGATGTACTGCTTCATATGCTGGACCCGGCATGATTATTATAAAAAATCTGCTACGGCTTGTGAGGACATGCGTTCACCCCTTTTCTTAACCGCAGACATGCACACACACTGATTGAGCCACAAACCCCCCCCCCTTCTCAATACACTGTATGAGCAGAAACAGACACCTCTCCTCTGCTTTCCCCAACCTCTTTGGGGGGGGGGACTACACAGCAAACTGTGAAATCACCTCTGAGCTGCACCAGTTACCAAGGAGATTGGATTTTTTTTTTCTACATAAGAATAGAACCAAAAAAAAAAAAGGGGACGCACAGGCGAGGTTCACCATGTCCTTGACTTCAGGGCATCAGGTTAGAACCCCTATACGCCCTGTCCCATGTCTCTGTCTATAGATTTAAAATCGGTATAGAGAGACCAAGATTCACACTGAGGAAGTCTGTTTTAGCTGCAGCTACCCATGTGCTGTCCATTAGTCTATTTGCACATGTCCCCTGCATGTGCTGCAGTGCTGCAGTATTCTGCACTAATTAATCCATTCGTACAGTGTCACCTCAACGTGCTGCAGCTTTGAAAAATAAAGGACTATGCACAACATAAATAGAACTGGATAGAATATGAAATGATTTTGCAGGGTTATAGTTTAGGAAAATAATGGGAAGGTATGGTTGTGCATGTGGGATAGACAGATAAGGATAGAGAGGAGAGGCTCAAAAGAGACACAGGGAGAGTCCAGTCAAGTGTCTGCCGGCTGCCGGCTGCATTTACGGAATAGCTCTTATCAGATGTGGGCAGTCGCAGACGGGGAGGGAAAGAGCGCACACCCACTCACTGTACATATCAGGAAGGATTGTTATAGAGAGGAGAGACAGCCAGACATCCCATGAGGCATCTGTCTTTCTCTGCACAGCGCTAATTTGTGGGCTGCAAGAGCGGAGCTTGTGATTGCTCATCATCGCAGCTCAACCAAGCAACAGGAAGGAAAGGAGGATCCTCAAACACCACAGAGCTGCTTCAAAAAATCTGAGCTCTGGGTAAGAGAGAGGACAGACATGCACAGGTGCTGATAGAGAGAGAGAAGGGAGCGAGAACAGAGAGAGAAAGAGAGAGACAGAGAGAGAGAGAGAGAGAGAGTGGAAGAAGAGGGGGGAGTGAGGGGAGGTGTAGGAGGAGACTTGACTTGCTTCAGAGGGGAATAGGAGCCGGAGAGCAATTCCAAAACAGCTGTCCGGCAGACGTCCCAGTCGACAGAAGTGTAGCCCTGAGGCAGAGACAGGAGGCAGGGCAGTGTCAACAAGCCACAGGAGCAGCACAGCAGCCACTGAACACACACATACAGACCCACACACCAACCTGGGGTGGCAGCACTCAGGAGAACACCAGCGATACCTGGGAAGGATCAAGATCTCCCCATCGGAATATCTGAGGTGAGCGAGAATGGGAACATGGTTCATTTCATACTCTTTTGGTACAGTAATCTGAATTAGTACACGGGGTAATGCTGCTGCAGTTTGCCTCCTGTCTTGTACAGTAAGTGTACATGTTTTTCAGCACAGTCTTTGCGAATGTCTGGGGCAGAATGGGATATTGCTTAGTAACAGTGAAACGTGTGAAAGCGTGCGTGGTAAGTTAAGCTTGTACAGGAGCATTTGTCCAGCTCTCATACAAGTAACACAAGAGCTGAACTGTTAGGAGCAACGTGATATCCTCCGTACTTTCCAAGAGAGACATTTTTAGTCCAGCTACACGCTTAAGGCATGTTCCTCTGACATGCAGAGTGGGCTTTGCCTTTATCTCTTGAGGGAGCAAATTTGGGGGAGGTTTTTATGGATAAACTAGGAGGAAAGGACCATTTCTTTTTGCCAGTATGTGTTGACATTCCCTTCATGTTTCATATGCTTTGATTCGGCTTCCTGCTCATCTCTGCCAAGGATAACTCTGGCAAGTGCTGGCCATGCTTGCGGGTGGCACAAGGGGAGCAAGAAAGAAAGAAAGAATAAATACTCCACCCTGCTATTCACGCTAGTCCCAGCACCACCACCAGGCCCCCGAAAGTAAGGCCTTTGCCTATAATTGAGGCTTTTTTTATGTAACAAAAAGCTCAGTCTATTCTTTAAGGCTACCATTACCATCTGTGGTATGTGCATTTGCTTTTTAGAACAGCCCAAAAGAGAGGGTCTTTTTGCTATTCAAAGACGTGACAGAAGTCAAGGCCACGGTTAGATGTTTGAGGAGTATTTGGTGACTTCAAACTTCTGTGAAGTTGCTTTGTAGACACGGTGGGAGGAATCGGAATTTGTCTCCTACATGCTGAGGATGTTACACTAACCACAACTACTACAGAAGTGTACAACGGCATGCTACTTTTCAACAGTAGTCATATGAAATTTCAGCACAGTAATCCCATCACGGGAGGAAAATTTAGTGGATGCACGGCTTCTATTTTAAAGAATGGGGAAGTCATATACAGGTCATATTTTGAACAGCTGCTCTCCTGAGCCTCTCTGTACGTCCATCATCACCAGCTCTGGAGCAGTTTGGCTAATAGTGAACTGTAAAACATCATCAAACTGCAGCATTTGTTTAGACTACAGTGGGGTTACACTGCCTCTAAGAATATACTGACCCAGTTATATCACACGTGACTTTTAGGTGTCCAGAAATACGCTGACAAATCACAAGCCATTACTTTAATTACCAGATACCAACCCCACATTTATCTATCCTCACACTCAAACTTTCATCAGCTCGCTCCTTCTTCTGCTCCCTCGCTAATAATTAACCCTCCAGGCATGAACTAATGAGGCAAAGCTCCATTTTTAAAGAGGCTACAGTGGCTCCAGATCACTTCATGCCCAGACAGATAGCTGTTGCTGACCCAATGACACAGTGGCTTTATCCTGCTGCTCCCATTATGACTGGGTGGCTGCTCAGATAAGCAATTCTGAAAGGAAGGCAGCATCAGATCCCCACTTCCCCAGAGGTGTCAATGAAACCTGCGACCGTGTTATGCAGTGGTGGCGCCGCCGGGCTCGAACCGCACAACACGTGCCAAGCCACCTCTTTTTGGAGCAGTTCCAAAAGGAGGGTGCAAATCTGGCCTTGGTTTTGAGATATACCAGAATACACCTGCTCAACTATTAACAGCCTGCAGAGACACAAATGGATTCATTGGGTCAGCAGGGCCATACTAGAATATCCTGAGCTGTTGTAATTGATTAATTTTCTCTCGGGCAAACACAAGCTGACCTAACATTGCTAAGACGTTAGAGATTCTCCACATACACTAAAATCAATAGTAATTTACTCAATCTCTCATTAAATGAACCCTCATACTGGTTATGCAGCAGATCCTTAAAAGACAGACGTGAAAGATATTGTTTGCCTCATGCTTTGCTGGTGGCCTCTGGAATTCCAGTCCTGTTTGCCATATAAGCCAAACTGAGCACCAGCCGGATGGCTGACGTGAAGGTCAGACCTTCAGGCTTTCACCATACCAGCTGACTTCTCACAGGCCACAAGTGTTGACCTTGGGTAGGATACACGGCAGATGTCCCCCTGTGAGAGCTGGGAGAGTTGGATTGCTCATCCGTAAGAGGAATTCCTATAAATTCTGTCCTACTATTGGTTTAAATCAGCATTATCATCTATTATAATGCATGGGCTGTGTGTTTTTTCATGCCACTGGAGAGCAGAGGGTCCACACAGACCAGGCAGATGCTATACCGTCAATAGGTCTGACCAATAATCAATAGATCCGTTTGATAGGAAATGTTTTAGTCATACGTGCAGCAGTGACCTTCTGTTCTTGGGAACAGTAAAACCAAAGTTAACACAGATATGGATTTGTGCATCACTAAGCCCACAGGAAGCACCTATTGGCTTGGTGGTGCATTTGTTTCGCTTCCTATCCAAGCCCAATTTCCCACTGCAATGAGCATCAGCTGTCAAGGTCAGAAAAGACTGAGGAGCAGCAGCAAAAGGGAGAGAGGCTAAAAAAAGGAAAAAATCTAGTGGGAGGAAGAGAAAAGTAGGGAAAAAATTAGAGGAAAGCATGAGCTAAACAAGTGAGGGATTTTGCTTTACCCCACCCCCCAACACCCTCTCCCCTCCCTCCCTTCATCAAACACCCCAGCACTCCTCTTCGCCCTCTCCCTTCCCCTTCCCTTTCTCTTCCTCACTATTAGCAAACAAACATGCTCTCCTTCGCACACATGGCATGCATTCAAAACCGCTATCTCTCACGAGCACTAACACTCACACCAGCACTCGGAGAATATTGCCATTCAACACACTCACACATGTTCTGCATCCCTCAGTGTTTGTCATGGCTATATATAGCCCTACAGAACTTTCTGGGTGACAGGTTTACTTGTGTTGCAATGGCATCCCCTAAATTGAGTAGATTTCATCTTGTACTCCTAAACCCATACTGTTAAATGAAGTTGCAGCTTTCATAAGGAAGATAATGATTCTGTGACACTTCTTCAAACAGCCACAGGAATCCATGTTGAAAGTGGGCGTCCGCGCAGTGGTTTCCAGCCTGCTATTTGGATTCAAATACATAGCAAGTGTCTGTCTCTCTGGCTCCACACTAATGTGCCTGCTGAATAAACATAGCCAACTTAAAGTGTCTCTGATAAGGCTGATGCAGTGTGTCTCTATGGGGTCAGTTGCAGCAGGAATGTGGATGTTTTCTCAGTAAAACCTTTTTTTTTTGGGGTGGGTGGGTGAACTTGACCGCCCAGGCACTTTTGTGCAACGGTGCACTCTGTCAGACGGTCATTGCTGACAGTCCTCTCATAAGTAAATATGTCTATAAATGGGCAAGCGCTCTCCTCACTGGTGCTCTCTCCCACCCCCCATCACACACACACTATCAACTCCCTGCCTCCACAGACTGTTTTTCCCCTTCTCCTTGGTTGCTATGTCATTTCAAACCAATTCTCTCCTCTTTTTACATTAAGCTGGCTGCCACCGTGATGACATTCTTGGTTTGTAATGGAAAAGTTCTGAGAAGCCAGCTTGCAATCAGGCACCCTTTATCAAATCCAATACCCCCTTAATAATGTTTACCCATCCTGATTTAGTGCAACCTAGCTGGTATCTTAGCACTTATTGAACTTGGAGCTGACTCTCTGCCCATCAAAGCCAAATCAATTCACAATCTGCATCACCTTCTTTCTTTAGATCCACTAACCCCTCGCTCTATCGCTCACACAATCCCCCTAAACCCCTTAAACCCCTTCACCCCCCCATCCACCCCACCAACCCCCATCCATCTCTCTCTATCTCTGTGTGTGTCTGAGCAGTAGCTCACTCCTAAAAGAGGCTACCCTGCTCTGATCCTACTAAAGTCCCCGCTTGCTTCTCCTCTCCCAATCTGCAGTCCAGCTGTTCCACATTAGCACATGCCGAGTGTTGGAGGCCAAAGGAGGCTGATTTGTGGAAATGTGAATAGAGCAGCAAAAAGCCTTATACCCAGGCCTCATCCCCTTCTGCTCTGGCTTCTAAACTCGCCAGATGCAAGAGAAAGATGAAGATGTTTTTTTTCTTGCAGGATCCAGTTTATTTCTGGGGCCTGTGTTGGTGACCAGATACAGGAGTTTTGTATCAATAGCAGCACTCATCAAAGGAATCTTTCTGGAAATCTGTCAGTGAGTCCATGTTTTAGAAGAAATGCTGACATATTCTCTATTTGTCTCTGATTCCAGGAAAGTACCTATTTGACCTTTCTACACTGCCAGACATCATCAGCCCTGCTTGGAGTTCTGTTTCCTGATCGATGCCACAATTGCTGAAATTATTTTTGGAGTCCTGTTCGACTGGCGTGTTACTGAGAATGTAACTGAGCTTCGTCCCAGGGGAACTTTAACGTCCAGAACTTATAGAGCATTTCCGGCTTTTCTATCCTGCATAATCTGAGCTCTCTTCCGCAGTGACAGCCATGCCAGCGAAAGCACCCATATACCTGAAACCAACCAATAATAAGAAGGGGAAAAAATGTCGCCTCAGGGATATTTTGTCCCCAGACATGATCAGTCCACCGCTCGGGGACTTTCGTCATACAATCCACATTGGCAGGGGCGGGGAGAGAGATGCCTTTGGAGACATGTCTTTCCTCCAGGGGAAGTATGAGCTCCTACCAGGGAAGGGAGATGTTCACCCTCAGTATGGCATCCAAAGTGAGTTTCTGCGAGCAAACAGTACAGGGGATGCTTCCTTTGTCGAGACTCCCTCTCCGGTACTCAAGAATGCCATCTCCCTACCAACTATCGGTGGCTGCCAGGCCCTCACCCTTCCCCTGATCTCCTCCACTGTGTTCTCCATTCCCCCAGAGCCATTGGAGGACCTCATGGGGCCTACAGCTTCCATAAAACCTGACAGCGCTGAGGAGGTAGAGATCCTGCAGATGGATGCTCTGTTGCGCTCTCTGGATGTCTTCAGGAGCGAGCCTTCATCTACCTCCGCAGATATCCAGTCGAAGCCTGACGTCCTTTTGGATCTGCTGGAAAACACAGATAAGTCCACCTCTAAGGCAGTTTCCAAAGCTAACAAAATAAACAAGAGTGAAAGCAGATTTGACAAGCAATCATCATATTGTATCAATGGCCACAGCAACAGCATCTACAAAGCTAATGGAAGCCTGAACAGCGACACAAGCAGTGACAGCTTTGACAGCTTTAGCGGTAAAGGGAACTTCCAGAGCAAGATCTGCAATGGTATTACGAGTCTCAATGGCAATGACAACTGCAGTGGTTATGGACACTTTAACAATGACATTATGCTGGGCTTCAAGCAGGAGCTCTCAAAGTGCAATGGAGAGTGGGTGGATAGGGACAGTGGGGTGGAGGAGGGCCGCATCTGTGATTTTGAGTTTGAGTTTTCCAAGGAGAAGAGCACATCTCAGGATTCCCTCACCCAGATCGAACTTGATCTGGGCCCATCCATCCTGGACGATGTGCTCAACATAATGGATAAACCCGCAGCAAAGAGCAGGCCTTGAGCTGCGCTGAGGCCCCAGGAGGAGAAAGGGAATTTTTAAACTATAGCCATGAGAAAGAGAAAGACTCACAAAGCAATCAAAATGGTGTCTGGATATATCATTAAGATGAAAATGAGCTACAATAGACAGAGCTGCTTATGTTTTTATTGTCAAAACATATAACTATTTTAGCTTCTATGGAGTGTTGATTCTTCTTTTTTTGTTTGCCATGCCAGCCGCATGTTTAGGATGCATGTGATAGTGAGTTACAGCTAAAACACAGCCATCGTGCCTTTGATTTAAAATTACTGTAAAAATAGTACATGATAGATTTGTGTTATGTTGACTTCCACAGTATGAGGCCCTTTGCTTTTTTACACTCTCAGACTCTCTATGAACATATATAATTTTGTGACTTTAAGTGTGTTTAACAAAGCACTATTTTGTTTGTAACATAATTCATTTGCCACATGACTATTTCAAGTAACAGAACACTATGCATATTTGTGTTTTTAAAATTGTAACACAAATAAATTCATTTTGTCCTATTTTGGCCAATTTCTTGCAAGGGAATGTGTGCATACACCAGAACTCAGAGTTAATTCCAAAAATGATTAAACAAGATAACTCCAAGAAAGGCTGAAAAATCAGAATAATGCTGGGGAAAGTCGAGGCACAAGAGAAGACAAGCAAGAAAGATACCAAGGAAATAAAGAGCTACAGATTGACAGAAAGAAGGATAGAATGGATTTATTTTCTCGCCTCTGACATTCCATACATTCTGCTTCCTGGCCCTGCAGTGGGAGCACCGGTGGGCCTTCATCTGCCCATCCAGGCGCCTGCTCCATTTGTTTGCGTGTGGACAGGACAGGGAGAGGAGGGGTCTTTGAAATTCCCTGCATTCCAGCCGTAGAGCACAAGTGTCCAGGACCAGACATAAATCAGCTGTTTCAAGAGAGGAGGGAGGGCTTCAGTCTTAGAGCCACATGATCCATCAGCTAGAATGTATAGAGAGATGAGGCTATTAAAACGTAGTTACAACCCGCAGGCAAAATTTGGCCAGTGCTGAGCGATAGATGAGCCCTCTGCTTCTGTCTAATTACAATAAAGATATGTCGACACAGCAGTGTTGAAGAAACGGTCTGAATGAGCAGGGCAGCAGTGATTATCCATACATGCAGCCTCTTAAACTTAGCCACCCATCAGTAGTGGCTTCCTAAGCCTGATCCTCAGTCCCTATGGGCCCTTCTGTGTAGACATGAAGGGTAAATCATGACAAGATCCTTTGGAGGCTCATAATAGGTTTCCCCCCAAACACCCACGCGCTACTTTGTCATGTTTGTGCAGAGAAATGAAGATTGTCTTGACTGTGTCTGTTAGCTAGCTCATTTCATATGCAAATAATTATTTGGGCTCGATTCCACTTCTGTCATTAAGCGGGCCGATGTGGTGAACCTCTGCGAATCCCTCAAAGGCCTCAATATGTCCGTAAACAACCACAACCAGGCATCTGAAGCCGCTGTAAAACCAGATGTTAGAGGAGACATGAACCTTTCCCCATGCAAGAAAACCTATGTCATGGCAGATGCCTCAGCCATTGGAAAATCCAGAATTGGTACTAAAGAGTTTGCATATGCTGAGCTGAAGCATGCAACCTCTAACCCTGAGTAATGAAAACCTTTGCTGTCAGTGTAATTGCTATGTTTATACCTGCAATGGTACATCACTGCCTCAATGACAACCTTCATTTTGACAGGCTTGGACCCCAAGCGAACTCCTTTTGGTTTACAAAAAACTCGTGACCACAGAACTGTAGTGTGTTTTGTAACATATTAAAAGTATTTCTGTTGAGATGCCAAAGCTCTCAGACACTAAATACCAGGAAATACCAGTCTTTTATGAAATCCAATAGAAGGTCTCGACATATATTACACCCTGAACACTGTTTAGCTATTGAGTGTTCTACATGAAATCCAGATTGAAGATTTATGTTTGTTTGATCAGCCAGTTGGCTTTGTGCCCTTATTTTATAGAGATTTGTCTTATGTAAGATCTATGTTTCTATTTTTTCAACCTCTAAATAACAAATCACTGCATCTGTATTTGAATTGCACAACTTGCACAGTGTGTTGGCTACCGGCAGATGCGGACTGTCTTGTTTCTGGCTTTAGTCCTCTCTGGGAGGCCTGAGGGCAGAAAAGAAACTGCGAGAGATGGAAGGCAGAACTCTTCGTCATTACCAAAGGGCCAAGGTGGAAGTTTGACCTCAAGAAACCTTGACTCCAACTGCCTCTGATATTCCATGTTAACACCACAAAGATGCTGTACAGCAACACAATCAGGCAACTCATTGTGACACCCACAGACAGAAAGAACAATATTCCACTTGTGTCATTTGCAAGTGACAGCGTAGCTTAACCTGGCGTTTTTGACTATGCTTGAATCTCTCTTAAGATAAATTCAATGAAAAATTGCTTTTTTAAACCTTTTTAAAAATCTTTGTTCAATTAATTTATTTTATTATTTTTTGTGCGAGCCAAACTGGTGTTACTGGAAACAGGGGAACGACTGCCAAATTTGTGACATTAGCTGAGAAAGGGAGGTGATCCGGGTGTTGCAACTACCTGCTGCCTTAATTTCCCAACCGGTTGCTTTCTTGAAAAAAGAAAAAACTGAAAAAAAACCCCAAATTGCTAAATTCTGTCTCTTTGATGTCGTAGGATTGTGAAAAACATGAGAAAAAAAGAACACCTTATCCATCACGTTAGCATGTTCTGGTTTATGCTAACCAGAAAATATACATATCTTGTGAGGCAAATTAAATCATATAAAATATAAATTATCAAGAACAAAAGGCACACAAAGGCTATGTCCTCAAAACATTTGCCATTATATTAAAAGGTAATTCATTCAAGATCATTTTATGAACGTTCTTCCAGCCCATCAGTGATTCGGGGGATCCAGCTCCTCAGTTTCCTGGGCTAAGGTGAAGCTGTCAGTTCACAGATGAATATGCTTTGGCCCAGAGGCCACCGGTGCCAAAGAAAGCACAGCTCAGACCCAGCAAAATTTTCCACCCAACCTCCACAACAGAGCTGCATAATATGCACACTGTCTTTCACATAGAGGTGTTGGTGAAGGAGCCCCACATAGTCGGACTTGAGCTGTGTCAGGCGGATGAGGGGGAAACTTTAATAAGATGTTTCCCCGCTCACTGGCCCTTGATGGATACAGGAGAGACGTGAGCAGCAGGATAAAGCTCCTCTTGTCTTCACCTGCTGTAAATGTTCTACAGCAGTAAGTGAGCCCAAACTCAGATACAGTACTTTCCATCCAGCCAAAAGACTGGGAAGGAGGAAATATCTGAGGTATGAGCACAGCTTTTCTCAGAAATGTTATTGTTAAATATTTCTCTTGCTTGCTGGAGAGATATCATTCATTGCTGATACATACTGTACGTACTCCAAAATTGAATGCCATGACTATGATAATTGGGGCCTCGGTAGTAGAAGTTTCTTGGGAACATTTACTTTGGGATGCTGAGCATGGAGCTTGGACTCAAGTGTTCTGGAGATCTGCTGATGTAGCAGCATAGAGCTGCAACTCCCTCTCAAAAGACAATAACAGGAGAGAGTAGAGACAGCTTGTTCTCAGGGGTGAAGTAAATGAGCCTGACAAGGGGTTGATGCAGCGCAGATACGAGCAGGCTCACATGCAGTTTGGTCTTGGCAGGCGATGGATACCTCAGGTTCACTGCACTGTTGACTGTTGTTTGGCTGACAGTAACCATAGCGAGCTGAGTATGTATCTTCAGCACGTGAGGACTGAGCTGGAAGGAGGGCAAGCAGAGGATGAGAGTTAAACAGAGCAACGTCACCTCAGAGGCACCAGAATACCTCTGTGACAAAACGCAGGCCCAGTTAATCGCAGTGCCACGCTATGTAGAGCAAAACAAGAGCTACTGTATGCTTAATCATGTACTTCAATTATCTCTAATGTGCATCATAATTTTGGGGTTATTTGCACTGGGCACTATTCAGCATAATAAAAAGTGTTCATATGCATGTAACTACAGTTATAGCTATTAAGTGTAATTTGAAAAGTTAATTACAATATTAGATGCCTTTTATTTTTAATTTGTATACTTTAGAAATTGGTATAATTTAGCATTAAGCATCACAGACCAGTGAGGTTTTGTGCTCAGTATATCATTGGTCATGTTGCATGATTTCTGAGTATCAAAGTTAAAACAGTTTTAATACAGTTAATGTATCTGTGAGCAATGTCACTGTACAATAATGAACCCCAGGAAATATGTTAGTGTTTAAGTGAGGACACGTATGTTAAAAACTAACTAGTCATCTAAAGTAAACTATGTTTATTTGATCCTTTGGGGGGAAGGAGCCTTTCCCAATTAGTAATTGGTAAAAGTAAAATGAAAGACCAGATTTAAAGCAAGACTATGTAACTTTTAAAGGGCGAAATAAACCCAGGGGTTTCGCTGCTGATGTCTTACTTGGTCTGGTATGACCAGTAGCTCACGGTCACTAGTGTTAGCTCATTTGTTTACAAGCTTAAGACACAGTAGATACTGCAATCTAGCTGACATGAATGAGTCAGTACGTGGACTTTTTGACACTTCCCTACTTGTGCTTCTGTAACAATGTGTTTTAACATTTAACATTATTTTGTATTGTAGCCACGGCAGGAACTGTTTAGCAAAATGTAGGTAGTCTTGCTTAAATCTATTATCTTTCCTGTTATCTCATTAATTAGGCAAATAGCTTACGGTGGAATGGAAATGATCATGTCTGATACCAAAACCATTTAAGGTCCTGTTAAAAATTAACTGCAAGTAAACAAAGAAAAAAATAAAAAAGGAACTTTATGTTACAACTGTGTTTTACTGTGTTGGGTCCTGCTATTTAAAGCATATTGCCAGGTGCTAAAGTACATTGCATTTTTCCAGATAGACACTAGATACTGTACATTACTCTGCTAGGTTCAGCCAGAAGTCAGTGACATTCACTGTCCTCCTGTCAGCTTTAGGATAATTACTGCGAGGGTGCTCTGAGACTTCACACTTAGCACAAAGTCTGCGCTCGCCATTTTAATCGGCTTAATTTACAACAACCCCTACACTGCAAACAATCCATGAATTATTCATATTTATTCATATTTATCCCCGCTTGGGAAGAATGGGACTCTGACTGAGCCCAGTAGGATGGGCCAGTAATGTATGCTGTCTGTATCTCAGCTCTCCTTCTAAGGCAGCACGAGGGAATGAAACCAAATTCAGTGATCATGTGAGTCTTTCTAAGATCACCCTTGTCTATATTTTGTGTGTTTTCAAAAGGCATGCCCCCAACCCAGGGCAGCAACTGCCCATTTGGGTGCTCTCCTTCAGCCAGCGGTCTATATTCACCCATAGGAGGTATTTATACATTTGCTCTTTGCTGCATTTCCCCCAGACAACCCACTGGGAATTCCTTCAATGCATTGCAGAGGGAGGGGTGTGAAAGGGGAACGGGCTTAGGGGTGTCTCCCCTTATGGACGTGGGTGACATCATTGGCCATCTTTTTCTCTCGCAGGTCAACAACATCTCTGTCACCCTTATGAGATGACTGTACCCAGTTGCCTTCTGAGATCCAATAATGAGGACAGGTCATTGAGTTGCCCTGGGAGTGGCATTAAATGGTGGATACATACCACTGCTAAAAATAGTTTCAACTTTGTTAATAAGCAAAACATTTTTTTTTCTGTTGCATTATGTGATTTCCAGTGTTACTATTCTTTATATGAAGTATAAACAGTCTGTTCATGAGCCCATTCTTTAATTGAACCGTTGAATGAACCGTTATCCATGGTTTATATCACCTTCCTTGTGTTCAGCAATTTGGGACATATGTCAATTTGTTTTCTTTCTAAGAGTTAGATGAGAAAATCAATACCTGTGTCATGTATATGTGTGTTATTGCTGCATTCATACATGTCCACACATGGTTACACCCCACTGTTAGCCCTGGAGTCACACCAATGAAATACCGTAAATTAGATACTTTTGCTGTGTTAAGTATTTGGAGCTTTTCTCTGAGTGGGAGATACCGTTGCTGTCAGAAATTCTTGGTATCTCTTGAGTCAAGTTTCTGCTTGGAGGCTGACATGAATCTTTCATTCTGACTCGGTTGCTCAGCTCGTAATTACAATCTAAAAAAAAAAGTGACTTGAAGCTACATATTCGGCCGGCAGAAATGAGAGTGGTATTTCTCGGAACGACGATAAAAATATTTTCCAAGACTTTAAACTATCGCTTTAAAAGTTTCATCCCTCAGCTGATTGATTGACTGGTTGATTCTGAGGCTGTTACACCCTGATGAGCAATATTGAGTGCTTTTAGCTCTCTGAAGGCCTTTAAAATTAATAGCTCTAAAGAAGCAAGACTATTCACATTACCAGAAAATTACCTTGACCTAAGAAAGTTACCCTTCTGTTGAATTTCAGTTGAGTTGCCTCTGGCTTCTTGATAACAATGATAAATTCCTGACTCTTATTTCTGCAAGAGGGATGACCCAATACTGAACCGTCCAAGCATTTAGTAGTAGCTACAGTTCATTTTTAATGTAGAAGCTGAATGGAGTCTTTCCCTATTGATGCCAGCAATTTACTCATATTTTATGTCATCAAGTGTATTTGTCAAAGATAAAATGTGGGTTCTACCTGTCTAGAATTACATAGTTATAGAAAGTGCGGTCCATGAAACCAACAAGTGTTCAGGTCAGAGGACTACATTCCTTCCGTTATGGCTGACAGCCTTCAGGATTCTGCCTTTTAAGGTAAGACCCCACTCTGTTTTTCCTTATCCCCATGCAGGCTTGATCCCTCTGTCTCCCGGGGGCTCACTGGGTGCCCCAGAGTCTCCTTTTATAAGTTGTCACCAACCAGTCATTCGATCACATCTGCAGGAAGCTTCAGAGCAGGTCCTTTTTTCTATGACACTAAAAAGAAACAGCAGCTGGCGGTCATTCATTTTACGCTTTGTTTGGAGGAGCTTTTACACTTCAGGTTTGCACAGTTGAATTACGACCGGGCAGTAAAGCAGAACAACACACAGCGCGGAGAAAGAGATAGGTTGGAGAGCAAAACACAGATCCCCAAACTTCCAGTTTTAGAAAAAAAGAGGAAGAGTTATGAATGAGTGTTGATGATACTCTCACAGTGCTGTGACCTCTGTCCTACTCTCAAGAGCTGCATTGTGCTTCCACCTGAAACACACCACGCTACGTCTGCGAAATTCATCTCTTCTCCATTTGACACCATGGGGAGTAAAGCAATATAACAGCTTATACGTCAGCCGCTTTCACTGGATTGTCAATCATCTTTGAGGACTGAGTTGTCCTGGCTCTCTTCAGAAACCCCGTCAACATTAAGAATGTCTTGGACATAGTCCCGGTATGCATCGGGATCAACATTAAATGACTACCGAAAGTTTTAACTTTGAACAATACAATAGGAGTCAATGTCTGGATGTGGGTATCTCAGAGGATGTCTCAATAACTCAAAGCAGAATGTCGTATTTTCTTCAAATATATCTCTATAAAAATATACCTTTAAATCTCTCCCCAATAGGTCTGTGATTTAAGTTATCAGTATTTCACTGAGCTGACAAAAGAAAAACAGTAGGTCCAGTGAGCCCTCCATAGGCAAGTTGGGCCATAATACTGAATTACACACCATGCAGAAGAGTATTTTTGAATGTTCACTTTCCCAGTTACCTCAGGTCTCTTTTGCTGATGGCAAGACTTCTTCTACATTGTTGCACAACAGCCTCATTAATCCCACACATCAACTCTTACATAACTGACCTTTCCCAGGGATCACAGGTCCCAGGGTCTTCTTTTTCTTGCAAGAGGGGAAAATACCAGCGGAGAAGTCCCCCAGACGCAAAGTTCATTTTTTGGCTATCAGTGGGTTTGAAGAACATAACATATCATGAGGAATATCCCGAACCATAGACAGATTACTGAGGTCAAAGTTAATGACCTCTGAGGACCTGAGTGCTCCTTGCCTGCTCTGCTGTCAAGTTTTTGAAAAAATATCCATATGTCAAATTGATGAATTATTGATAGTTAATCAGATAAGGAGCAAATACACAGAAGGATAAATATTGGTAATACCAGTAGAAAAACAAAATAAAAAATAAAAAAAACTCTAATAGGCTAATAGTAGTCTGTCAGTGCTCACAAAGCTGAATTCAGGTTGAAGCAATCAGGATACAGACATTTATTCACATGGTTCGGGACTGTCCAGAGGTTAAATGTTTCTGGGAAAATGTATCTGCTTTTCCCTCCATCCTGTTGAGGAGACGGATATATACGGAGCTACATCTCAATGATCCTTCAAATATTGTACATTGTGAGAATCCTCATCTTTATTTGTGGACATATTCACTCTGTTAAGTACATGGCAATGGCATGTAAAATGACGTAGCTTTTAAAAGGCCCCGAAAAACGGAATGTTTTTTTTTTTTGTTTCTTTAACTGTTGTCTCTTTAGTCAGGAATATTAACTGTTATATATAAATACCGACTTTTCAGGGCCTTAGAGAATGACCTGTTTTGTCTCCTAAGGTAAGCAGAGGTATTACGCATGTTGTAATAGAAATATGAAAACTTGGGGTGTCTCAGCAACCTAGTGGTTTAGGACGCAACACCCCTCTTCAATAACACCCGCAACCTTTGCTACATGTCACCCCCTCTTTCTCTTTCCCTGTGTTTCCTGTCAATCTCTGCTACCGTCATCTGTCAGACCTTTGGGTTACTAAATGTAATCCCTGGTTCTCTGATAACAGAGTGAGGTTTTTCGCGCCGAGGTGAGTCCCTTGGTGAAGCATCGGGCAAAGTTAGAAGAAGAATTAAAAATGTTAAGCTTTGCTGACGTAGAGTGGCTTCAAACGGCACTGATGGTGGGACATAAAATGATTACTAATGAATGGAAAACACCATTTTCCCTCCACTGTAAATGAGTACACTCATTAAGTGGGATGAATCGCAGCATTACTTTGAGATACTGTCCTTTAGGCTGAAGTCATGACTACTATTTTAAAAGGCATAAAATTGGCCCCATAAGAGTCACCTCTTGATGAGCACCGTCGATTGTACTAAATACAATTGACTTCAGTCATTTATTTAATAAAGTGAATATTATATATGAATAGTATATTTTTTTTAATCTTTTGTGTGTTTGTTTGTGTGGTTATATTTTTGTATTGTCAAGTCAAATTGTTGGATATGAAAACAGCTGTGGAAAGTATAAAAAACTGGATAATTTTTTATCCAAAAAAATTGGATAAAATAAGCAAATAAGTAGGAATATGAAACCTCTCACTTACAAGAATTTACCAAATATAATCCTGGAAATAGAAAATCAACCAAATGTTTAGACTAGTGTGTGTCAAAATGACACCAAACTTTTGAGACATGCAGAAAACTTCACTGTGGCTACAATGAATGGTGAGCAGCACCCTCTGCTGTTATAATAGGTAGGGTCTGCCCGCTGCTCTGAGTCTGAGCGTGAAGGCAGCCTCATTTAACAAAAGGGCTTTAACAATCATAGATTTAATTTTAATAAGAGGATTTTTCCTTTGTTGGCATGAGGCCGAACTCCAGACCACCCAGATTTGTCTTGACTAGAACATTCCTCGCTTATGAACGTCAAGCACAATTAGGGCTGAACGTGTCCTCAGTTGTCCTGGGACCAAGATCTCCTTTATGAAGAGAGATTAATATGGTAGTCATGGTAGTTAAAAAATTCTACAGTAAATCTTACTATTTTATGCTAGAATCTCCTTTTACATGGTCATAACCTGTCACTAGATTGTCAAACTATTGTGACTACTGAATGGAAGTGTTTCAGAGATCAGAGCATGTAGATGACAATACAGATTAACATATTTGTGCTTTAACCCTACAAGTCAAAGGGTCTTAAGATGATCATGGCACCTCCAGTGTTCCATCCTTCATTGCAGGGTCAGGTCAGAGGTGATCCTTGGAGCTGAACATTCAAAGCACAGAGTGAAGTCTTTGGGTGGTTAGGTGGCCGATGAAACAGGAAGATTAGACTGAACTGCATCACATGGTGTAGGGAGTAAAGACTTTCACGTGAGGATGATATAATGATAACTTTTAGATTTTGCCAGGTGTAGTTTAAGTGAAGTTAGATATGTAATAGGCCTGTGCCGGTGAACTGACCGAAAATGTTCAGCCAAGGGTTACTCTAAAGCTCTTTTGCAAAAGTTATGTTTTACTAATGACATTATCTGGTTGGCACTTCCCTCCCAGGGCAGGGAGAGGAAGAATGAAAATGACTCAACTATTTTGTGGTCTGGCCTGATCCCAAGATCCCAAGTCCTTTGCATGCAACCTGCTAATTCGTCCGGTTGGCTAACGACCTGCTTGCGTGCCATTCGATCATTAGCGTCCCGTCAGAAACGGTCACCAAACATGTCACATGCCCCCCGGTCACTCCATTCAGGGCCGAATGCTGGGGGCCATGCGTGAGCAGTGGTGGCCGTGACACACACAGCCAAGGAAAATTAAATAAATGAGCAGTGACAAGCTGCTAATAGAAGCAACAAAGACTAATGTTTGTATGATTTTTGTCTTTTTTTAACAAATTAGTCCAGTAAAATGTGATTCTAGACATAAGGCACCTGGTGGACTGTGACAGGTTGAAGCCTTTCAGAGATTAAAAAGAACAAAGACAAATATATTCTGAAAATATAGTTATCCCAGAGAAGCTTTTGACTGATTAAATAAGTATAAACATGTACATATACTGTATATCTCAGTGATCATAGTTATTACTAAACATGAAATATACATTTTAAGTTGCTTTTTTCCAGTGGGCCATTGTTGTCCCACTGCTCTTTTATATAAGTTATAAAACTAAGGAAAACAGACTACAAAATGTTTTTGGATCTAAATATTTCAAGAAAACTAAAATTTGGGAAAGAAAACACACCCTTACTGATGCCTTACGGTGTAGATAGTTTTAGGATTTTAGGTTTTATTTGCTTGAGCATCTGAGATATTTGCTTAGACTCCTGCTGCCGCCGCAATATAACTGAAGTGAATGAAATTTAGCTTGTGGTGCTCACACACTGACATTTATGAAATCCCCCAGATATCAAAACCTAAAAAGTACTAAAATAAAAAAAAATGGAAACTAAAATAGATCCAGATTATCTGCTGGATATGACAAGGCATCTGGCTGCATACCACCAGTGGTAAATGTATGTATTTATTTTGGTTGAACTGACCCTTTAAGCCTCACTTTCTGAAGAGGCACCACTTATGAAGGGTTTATAAGCCGTAATTAATGGCTTTATTGATGGTTCATGAATTGTTTAATAACACTTTATAGGTCAGTAATAAGCCATTAATAAGAACCACTTTTGGGTTGCGAGGTTGTGAAAAATCCTGATGTCTTTGCGGAGGAGGAGCAGGGCATCTGGATCAAAATCTATTTATAAAGTGCTTGTTAACGTTTACAAACTTATTATGGCATAACCATTTATTAACTTATACATAGAATGTGGCTAGGTGCAAAACCTAGGAGGATAGGCAGTCAAAGAGGTCTCTCTAATGAATTAAAGAGCTAAACGGACTTTGCCATCAGCCTTATAATAGCAGACAAACCTGTCCAAGCCATACTGTGCCAGTGTGTGACAGGACCAGAATGTGTGTCTCATTCTCTCTATTTCTATTTCAACTACTCCCAGCGTCAACTCCAATTTAAGCTTGTTGTCATCCATCATCAAGTTACACAGGGAACTGCTGTAAGTTAAAGAAAGAAAAAAAAAGCTAATGGTAGCAAGAGAAGTGATTGCTACTGTGTGTGTGTGTGTGTGTGTGTGTGTGTGTGTGTGTGTGTGTGTGTGTGTGTGTGTGTGTGTGTCCACTGCCTCTCTGAGTCTGTCCAAGCAAAACACAATATAAAAAGCCTGTTTCTGATTTGACGAGAGGAAAGAAAAAGAGTAGACTCTTGTTTGGGTCCACAGTGTGGCTTTGAAATCGAATTATTGCTATTTTTAAAAACATATTTTACATTTTTGGTTATGTGTGAAGCTGAAACTGGTGTCTGATTATCCACTGAGATGTGTTATCTCGTAATGGATGGAACCACTGGGTGGCACACTGCCATCACTGACTACAAATGACCATTTCTTTGAGGCAAGAAATCACAGAGAACTGTGAACTTTGGCACATAACACCAAAACACTGAGAGTTAATAAGTGTCTTTGCACAGGAGGACTATATGGACTCTCTCTGGGCTTGTGGTTTTACTATTTTCCAGATCTTCGCAATTGTGAAAGCACTTCTCCATCAGTCTGGTTAAAAGGTAGCACCAAATTCACACCAGAAGTCTATTTCCTATTCCAGAACATATGTGATAGTGTTTTGAAATATGAACATCTGAATTCCCATCTTCCTATCCAAAAAATATACTGAATGACACTGCAGTAGTGTCACCTCAAAAAGGTATGTTCTTTGGACATTATATGACCAATTTGTAGAAAGAAGCTCAGTGCCTGAGCTGCATTCAGTCACAACTTAAAGCTGCACTACAGGACAGTGGTTCCCAACTTCTGCCTTGAAAGGCCTCCTGTGGAGTTTTCTTAGAAACAGTCAATAGTCATGTGTCGTTCAGCGCTACTCACCAAAACTTACTGTGTGTATCCTTGAGCTCCAACAAACATACTGAGCGCATTTCTTTCCTCATAAAACAGCTGATTTTTCCAACTATTCTAAATAGTGCAGTGTTTACATCCATGTTTGCTTGCTAGCAGTCATGTTGATTTGCACAGAACTTGGCGGAGGGATAGGGCACGGGCCAGGGAATAAACCCACCCGATCAGTTACTATGAATTTGATTTTTTTTTCTCTGAAGTCTGGTGTGTGTTCTTTGATATTGGCCTTGGCGGATGTCTGCTCTCTACTTAGTGCATTTAGTAGTTATTTGAAGGATTTTACATGTCGGAATAGGTATTTCAAATAAAAACAAACAACCAAACAATGGAATCATGACTATTTTTTTGTTTTTTTTAAAGAGTGGCTGCAACAGAAAAGAAAGATTCCTCCTGCTTTTCCTGATGGAAACTCCACCCTCAGGAAGAGACAAAACATAAACATGGGATCATCATTACTCAGATATTGAAGACATTTAAGTGTTAAAGCCTAGAAAAGTTCTCACCTGACTTTATTTTCAAATGTAAGGGTACATATAATTTTGAAAAAAACTGTTCAACTTCAGCACAATCTGATTATGACCTGCACCCTGTGTTTGTATTAAGAAGGGCGCCTGGCTGGCACTAATACAGAAAATTATGAGGGAATATTCCAGCAGCTTAATCCTCGCATGCTAACTGATCCATTAAAGCCCTAAAACGATCCGATCCCTGTCAGCTTTTCTAAATTACATAAACCTTATTAGAAGAGTTTAACAACTCAGAAAGTGGAGCAGTCACAATACAGCCGCCATATGACTGAAGTCTCATCGGTGAACGCAGAAAAATCATGTTGTTTTTGAATTCTCTTCTGTAATCTCACATGAAAACCTTTTGTTTCATCTTTAAACCAATTGCACTGACTTAGCAAGCCATGTGGAAAGTTTTTGTTTGGTGTTAAGTGGTCACAGTTCACAGTTCTGGCCTGGCCATTGCAGCAAGTTTATGTGTTTCTGTGTGCTTCTGTGTGTTTGTGTGCATTTGTATGTAGTGAAAAGGGATTTGAGGTGACGCATTAGAGAAGCTGAGCTAAACATTTAACGTAACATATTCAAAATGTCTTTTGACTAACATCTCTGTAATTGTGATGAAGCCCTAATGTGTTTTCCGTCAGACAATTTGTCTCCAAAAACCGACAAGTTAAGCTGCTTGTTTCAAGGTGATGAGATCACGGTTAAGCTCTTCAAAGCAGTCTGAAACGTCAAACAGACAGTTTTAGTGTTTGAAGTGTTGGTTGGCTTCAAAATAGAAATTTATGGGAATCTCTCAGACTTCAAAAATGGGACGGAAATCAAAAGGAGTTCATGTATTACGGTGAGAAAACCTCCCTGGGAAATACTCATATTAATAATTTCCGTCTGCAAGACAGTGTTGATTATTGAACCTCATGTGCCATCTAGTGTTCAAGCCAATATGGTGCAAAATCAAATACTGTCTGTACAGCACAGCATATCAGTTCACACTAGATGTTTAGCCATATTAAGTATGCCACATGATCATAACAGCATATGTCCTCCGTGAATACATAAATAAAGTTTAACCAATCCAAACGTCACAGATTTTGTTTTCTGACTGCACAGTTTATTATGAAATTCCAACATGTTTTTTCACAGGCACCTATGGCTGTGATTGGAAGTCAGTCACTTGATTTGTTGACCAATGTGATGCTTGTTTGGACTTAACAGGAAATACTATCATGTAACCAAATTTTTCTTTTTGATAGTTGTTGTTTTAAGCCAAGAAACACAGAGCATCTTTACACAGCAGTCAAAGAAAACACACAACAGAGTGTAATTAAAATTTCAATTCCTTTAAAAGCCCGAAGTGTGTATTTTTAAACAATAATCTCACTTTTGTCATTAAAACTGACACAACTTAGCTTCCCTATTAAACGCCCTATCATCACCACACCTTGGCAACCTAGGAGGTTTAATCAACCCATAATTAAGATTTGCGAGTCAGCAATTATCTTAAACTAAATAAACGTGTGTAACAGGAGATACAGGACTTGTCGATGAGCGGTTGTGTTGCACAGTGTGTTGGTCTTGCTGCTGTGATTTTCCATGACAACAGCAACTTGCCATGTTGTCATGCTGATTGGACTAAAAGTCAAGTGTTTGGTGTCTGACTCTCTGCTGTAACCTTGCATACAAATAGCCAAAGATCTATAATGACACAGCGAAGGTCAAACGTGTGTATGCCTTAGGATGATTACAGGGGATCAACATCCCCCTGACCATCCGGTTCAGCTTGATTCATCTAGGAATCATTTTTATTCCAATAGTGCAAAAATGGCATATCTTAGACCAAAAGGGAAGAACTGTTGATTTGGATGACTTAACATCCCAAAATCTCAAATTCTAATTTTCAGAGAGAAGAAACTAAAGTAAAGGAAAATCCTCAATAGCCATCAATCTATAATGACACAGCGTAGGTCAAACGTGTGTATGTTTATTTCCATTAAAGTGTGTGCCTTAGGAGGGTTATAGGTATTTTTGTGGTTGTGCACCATTGCAGTCACTTACTATACTGTTGTTTCTGCCCATTCGAAATAGTTTAGAATCATATATGGTGTAAAATGTACAGTTTTCATGCTTTGTATATGAACATACAATGTTATTTCATGTTACATAAAAGTATAGTGTAACATAGGTGTTAATGTGTAATGGACATCTCATGGGAGAAATTAGGTTTGGTGTCTACTGAAGGAGTTTTGGACCACACTGGAATCATTTCATTATTCCCCACACATGATCTTATTGTTGTTTATGTAGAAATGAAGTAAAGCACCATGCAAGAACTAATATCCTGACATATAATCAAGAGAAATTACCCATCCAGTTAAGATTTTTATCACAGCTGATGGACTCATTTGCAACCATAAAACAAGAGTGGGTCAAGGATGGGTACAGAGCGATAAGAGAATTAATATGAACAAAAACCATCGCTCTTAATGCTTGATGCTACTTGATGCAGTATTTTTCAGTAGATTGCAAATATGAGAAAACAGTGAGTTGACTTCAAAACTAGTTAAAAGAGAAAACGTTTTTGCTGACTGTGTTTTCCTCTTGTTTGATCAGACCTGTTCTATCCGCCATATATCATTCGGTGCCACTTTTTAGTTCACTGGCTGGTATTTTATTTCTCCTTGTTTTTTCTTTTTCTCTGGAAGCTCTTTCGACCATTTTTGAAGTTCTTCTGCCAAGACATTGCTGAACTTTGAATCTACAGCCATCATACAATCTGTGGGATTCCACTTCCCCTGACCATCTGGTTCAGCTTGATTCATCTAGGAATGTTTTTTATTCCAAACGGTATAAAAATGAAATATCTTAGACCAAAGGGGAAGAACTGTTGATTTGGATGACTTAACATCCTAAAATCTCAAATTGCAGTTTTCAGAGAAAATAGAGCCATGCCAAAAGAAAGTAAAGAAATATCCTCAATACTACTTATCTTGAAAATGTAAAATGCGTTAATGCAAAAATCCAAACCTGAGTTGAGAATAACCTTGACCTTCTGTGAGTGATGGGTTGAAGCACTGAAGTGATTACATCCCTGTTTCACTGTATGGCTTCAACCTGTGCTATCTCAGACAGCTGTGGCATCAACTGTAGGGGGTCATCATGAATTCCCTATCCAGTGTTTTATAAAAGTCATTAGGCATTCAGTATATCTCATTTGACATTTAACCATGAGGCTAAATTCAATTAAATGCTTTTTTAAAACCTGGCAGGAGGAAGGGGAGAGCACGTTGAAACCCCATCACTGCAAGGTCATTCGTCAACCTGTGTATCCATAGCAACAATGAGACTGTGGTAAGAGGTTACACCCTCCAGTTTGGCTAGGACTCCCAGTTCCCACCTTCCGAGCCATCCCATGATGACTCTGGTGTCATAAATCACTTGGCTTCAGTAATCATACCGGAAAATGTATCATTACCTGTCTTGGATTCCTTCATTGATGATTTAATAAGCGGGGATTAATGCCCTTTAAAGGGAAATTCTGACATATTTCAACCTGGATCTTCTCATATGTATAGCCATTCTCAATATGGGTCATGCTTACTTAGCACTCACCACCAATGATGTAGGGCTTCAGGAACCAAAACTCCAGCAAAGCATTGTATATCGGGGCAAGTAGCGCTAGCCTCCTAAATCTTACCAACAACAAATAAACTTAAATTTTACACGGATGATTTCTCCAGCTTGTCTCTGAGTCCCATCTCAATTAAATACATGAATAAGCCCCCTGGATCAGCTATTGTAGCTAACTGCATAGGGATCTGTTTTCAGAGAAACTTGCCAGCTCACCAAACAGCTGCCTGTTCATTAGCACATGGCAGTTTGTTTAAATGTGTGAAGGGGTTAGTACACTCCATCAGAACCGCCTGTCAGATCAAATGGAAACCCTTTCCCCCTACATCTTTCGGATTAGGCAGGCTATATCTGACCATTTTTGTAACTTTCCGAAACTGATGATCCGACATTCACACGCACTTCACACTGTGATTGTTCAGCTTTGCGGAGGTGTCACTCTCTACACACCAATTTCTGTCATTTTTCTGGTGTACAACCAAGTGCAACACTATGAATGTCCTTTACTACAGACTGTCTGAAAATGTGCACCATTATCCCCGTATTTAAAAATATCCTGTCTCACTTATTAAACACTAAACAATTGGAAAATTTTGTCTATTAAAATAGAATCATGATTAATAATAAACTATAGGAAATAAATGTTTGTTATTACTGCAGATGAGCTGGCAGTTTGCTAGCTGGCTAGCCAAGCTAGCTGTTTGGTTAAATTCCAAAACTGGGACAAAAAGACCCAGGCTGAAAAACGCTGGGATTTTACTTTAAATATATAACAATTTCATACCCCTCTATACTTTTAGATGTCTGTCAATGCTGTACAAAAAGATGCTTTCAGCACACAGCAAGCAAACACAGCACGGCATGCTGATTATATTTTCTCTGGATGCACATTTTGAGAATCACCAAGTTTTACCTGCTGGGCGAGACTTTTATCCCCCCGGCAGTTGGGAGCGGGAATGTGGGTGGAATTACAGATATTTGTGAATCTCTGCTCATACATAGTGGTCAACTGTCTCCCCCCAGGGAAAAAAAGGAATCAGACAGACTCCCTCAGTGCTGGGGCACTGCCAGTACGAAGGGCGAGCGGCTGAGATTCTCTTAAGAAGTGACAGGCTGAGTCAGAAACAGAAACGGGGACAATTGAGGGGAGAGCTGTTTGAAGTTTGATTGGTGTGAAAAAGCGCCTGAGGTTCTGGAAAGCATTGGTTTTACCTGAGTCTGATGATAAGAGAGTTTGACTGACAGCAATCAACAGCCTCTTTTTCCTCATCCCACCTCATCGTCATTTGCAGTTAGTTAACAGGCACATTATTCCAAACGAACCCAACATTGTGAAGTACCCTGAGAGGACCTTAAAGAAAAAAAGTGAAAAACAAGCCTAGTGGATGATTAATTCAGTCTTTAACCCCGCTTAATCTTGAGACACATAAACAGAGATGCAGCAGCTTTAATACATTACCATCATGTGGTTTGCTTAAGCACATCTGTTGAATTCTAATCCATGCCAGCCTCTTTTTGAGAAAATACCAATGAATGTTAATGTAGATGCTTAGTTGACTGTGAAATAGCTGGGGGGAGGTGTGTGTGTGTGTGTGTGTGTGTGTGTGTGTGTGTGTGTGTGTGTGTGTGTGTGTGTGTGTGTGTATATGTGTGCGACTGTGATATGATGCACTGTAATTTCATGCTGAGCAATCCCCATGAGGAACAACCCCCAGTGAACAAGATTTGTATGTTTTGCTAGTCAGTTACTACTCAGTGTTTGTCTGCCTGCCACTTCACATTAGGACTCAAGACTGTTTTCATTTGATGAATTATGGAGTCTGTGTCTGGAGGGTTTCATCATCTCTTCTCGGGTATAATACTTGCCACTTGCTCTTTTAGATGCAGACTGGCATGTAATGACAACAAGTTGTTTTGTTTTTTTTAAAGTGTTCTCATGTATCTCCCTGTCAGGGATTTGAGAGAGAGGCTACACCTGAGGGACGTGATGACAAAAACATGGACAATCAATTATCTAAATTGCTTTTCAAAACCCCTTTTGAACAACCTCAAGAAATCCCCATCTTTCCACCTGAGGTTCAGCTTCTACTTCTACTCCAGCTTCGTGGCAGCAGGAGAAATGAGACATAGCAGATGGCACAACCCTCTGGAATACTGTGCACAAGCGGGCAGTGAGATATGTCTCCTGCCCAGCCTTCACCACTCCCCCAACCGAGGGTACGTGGCTATTCTGTAGTGCTATGACGCATTTAAGAGATGACTTCCTGAGCTGTGTTGGGCCCGGGCTGCACAACCCAAATGGCGGGTGCACTTAAGGTTGACACTTGGGGTGATTTACACACCTCGGATAAATTAAGGGACAAAAACATGTCTGCTGCCAGAGGCGCCATCATCAGCCTGTCAGCCGAGTGCTAAATCCAGCACAGTGGACAGGAGCTTGCCAAGAAATACATGCGGCAAACAGACAGGCAAACTGTGACATCAGGAGCCCTTTAACTGTCAGTTATACAGTCTAGTGACTTACACAGTGTCTACACAGGAAGCGTAGCATGAGCATAACATTAGCAGAGCAGCAGCAGCAGCTTCAGTCATTCATCTGAAACCCGTCCTGTACAGGTGACAATCAGGTTGAGAGATACTTTGACAACATTTGTATAGCATAAAATGCTTGTAGAGCAGGACTGCAAATCTCTTTGAGGAAAAGTACACAGGAAGACATAAATGCATGATATAGCCTCAAAAACAGTATATGTATACAGTATGTGTATATCAATACATAAGCTGTATACAATGCTTAAGGGTGCCAAAAGTTAGGTGAGCGTTTCTATGGAAGCCCAGTGCCGTCATAAATCACCCGTGACACTCAGCTTCTAACTCATATACAGTATATCTAATATCTGCATTGTACCTGCTTCAGTTCAACTGCATCGGCCGGCCCAGCTGGCTCGACGGGCAGTTTCATCTGAATATGATGACCTACATAATTTGCCAGCCGTTGTTCCTGTTTAGCTTTTCCACTACTTTTTACACCTTGTCTGCACATGCCGCGTGGTAAGAGCAGCACGTAAGTATCGCCGCAGCTCCTCCACCTTTCTCTACACAGGATGTGTCCAGGCACAGTATAGAGTGTAGACCAGCTGCATTTTGGCAGCGCTCAGAGCACAACACGCTGTCCCCGTAGTTACTGTATATGCGTTAACTGAAAGAAAATAGGTGCAAAAGCCCCCAATTCTCAAGGTCCAGCACCTATAAAACACGCGTCACCACCTGCGCAATTATATGCCCAGTGCTTGTCAAATGATGCCTTCAACAAAAATGAAATTTGTCAAATCCTCAGAAAAGTCCGGTGCTGTGTGCTGATTCATACCGTCATTATGAAGCCCTGCGCAGTCTGGACTCTGCTGTCCTTGTCACACACCTCATTTAAATTCAACACAAGCGACCGACGAGCATGCAGCTGAGGTGCATGTTTATATATGTAGAGCTGTGTTTATATAGAGGCCCTGGGTCAAAGGTCCTCAGAGGGTGCTTCACAGTTTGGGAAGGAAAGTTTATGCTTTGTGATTGAAACCATACGTTAGTGACAGTTTTTAGGAAAGCAACTGCCTTATTTAAGAGTTGGTGGTCAAGACTGATTTTCAGAGTGGTTCATCTACTTCACACCCTCTCAAATTGATTTTGAAAGCCAGAGAGGAAGACAGACCTCAGATATGACACAAATAAGTGGAGGTCTGGTGGCTGCATCTTTTGCTGCTTTTAATCATAGCAGGCCTTTGAACATTGTTGCTTAAAAAGCTGAGCTGCAGATGGCAATCAATGCTACTTTTTTTTTCTTTTTTAATCCCAGGCTCTCACAGCACGAAGAGCAAAAGAAGAGGCTGAAAAGTAGGACACAAACAAATTAAACTTCTGTCTCCCATGGTGACCGCTACTCTAACTGTCCTCCCCTGCTTATTCTCTCTTTTTATTTTTGTAAAGATATTCAAATATGGTCAATTAGCAGAAATTATTTTTACGTTTTCATTGTTTGAATGTTAAATTGATCCGAAAATGAAATATTTTTTTCAAGGTTTCAAAAAAAACACAATTGCAATCTAATTTTAACATGCCCTGAGGATAGCTTGTAATAACTTTTAAAGCTTTGATGTTGAAATATCAAATATAATATTTCATACGCCAATAGAAATGTTAAATGAAATTACTTTACTGACATACAACTGAGTGCCTCGAGTTGTCACAGCCTGTCATTTCCCTGTTAATGTAAGGGTTATTTTCATCTGCCAGTCTCACTCGCCCACACATCCTACACAGATACTGCAATGCCACACTATTTCATCTGTGACATACATTACGCCCTGCATCACGACAGTTCGGTCCGTATTAGAGATTTATGATGCCAAACTGATTTACACCTCCCTACAATTAAACCAAAAGGGTGGAAAATAAACAGACGGCAACCCTTTCAGTCCCAGTCCTAACATTGTGATTTTGTGGCACTTCTATTAAATCTGACTCTCAGTGCCTGTTATTAGCAGGCAACATAAAGAAATATTTGATGTGAATTGGGGCAGCTGTGACCCCGGAGGTAGAGCAGGGTGGCCACTTATAACTGGGTTTGGCAGTACGATCCCTAGCTTCTCCTGTCCACGTGTCAAAGTGTCCTTGGGCAAGGCATTGAACCCCAAACTGCTCCCACTGGTCAGACTAGTACCTTGCATGGTAGCTCCCTGCCATTGCTGTGGGAGTGTGTGTGTCTGAGGATAAAGGGACTATATAAATGCAGCCATTTGAATTGTTGCGTTCAAATTTTATGAGAGATTGTATATACAGTATGTGTAGGCTTTAGATTTGCCTTTAAAAATTCTGTTACAAAATGCATTTTAATAAGATTCCGAAGGTGTCAAATATTCCAGTTTTTTTTATTCCGAGCAGCAATCATTAAAAGTAAACTCATACTAGCAAAATTAGTAGTACATGTAGTAACGTAATTTCAAGAAGACAGGTTTGCAAATAACATAGGGGAAAAATGATAAAGTACAACAACATGCATTTACTGAAAGTAACTTTTAAACAGGTTTTACTAACTAAACTACTCAATTAACCTGTCTGACTACAGGGGTCAAGGGTCAATGTCTAGGACGTGATTGATTTACAAAAGCATCAACCAATGAATAACAGGCAACTTTTTTAGTTCAGAGCTTCTTCCTCCACTAAAGCAAAAGAAATACGCTTATTCCTGTTCTGGCCGAGACTTAAATGAGCAGGTTGAAACCAAAGTCATGACCAAATAATATGACGCTGGAGTCAGGAGACACTTTGCTTAACTAAGCTTAAGGACTGGAAATAGGGGAGAACAGCTAGCCTGACTCCGTCCTCACAAAATCCACCTACCGGCACCTCCACAGTTCACTGATTACCACTTATCTTGTTAGTTTAATCTGTACTAATTCTGAAGTGTAAAAAACAACATGTTATGGTTTTACAAGGGGTTATGTCTCAAACTATTACTTGGCAATACAGAAAGTGACCGCACCCAGCGGTGAAGTAGTCTTGAACATAACTTAGCATGTTTTCAGTTCGGTTTTAAACAGATTAAACAAACGCTACCATGCAGACAGAAGAGCGGTATCCATCTTCTCATCTAAGTCTCGACAAAAAAGCGAATAAGCATTTTTCCGAAATGTCAAGCTATTCCTTACCAAACTTGGACAGGAATAAGGAAGGAGGGGTCACAACCAAACATTTACTTACATCATATACAATATTCCATCTACATTCTATGAAACTAGCTGTTCAGAATCCGAATCCTTGGAAACTCCCAGTGGGATGAATAAGTGCGTCCTTCTCAATGAGATTGTGGAAATTAAAAAAGTGCAATGGTGTACATGTGTTTTCAAAGTGGCTCCACAAAGTTGCCTTGCCATGTAATGTCCCACATGGGAGATGGATTTGAGTGAAGAGAAAAACAAGGAGTGGAATTTACAATGACATTGATCATTTTGAGCCATCGCTTCTCAGTATTAAAAGAAATACTCAACAGGAATCCCGTTGGAAAAAGACGTGTGGTTAAAACAACAGCCTTCCAGAGGCACGAAAAACCTTTTGATGGATTACTGCTAAATCAATTTAATGAAAGCATATTCACAGCTGGGCGGAAAGAATGTCTCACTCAAAACAAAACATTAAAATTAGGGTCAAGTTAAATAGCTTGCTTTTGAACTACATCAACACTGTGGGCAATCATCCATCGCTGTTCATGCTGAAATTGTGTTCCTGAGAATGAGAGCCTTTCATACATCAAAGGGAAAAGAATTATAAAAGATACAGCATTGTAATTTTAAAGTGGTTTTCCAGTGGAGTGGGAGTTTTATCATAAAGATAAATGTTTTTCACAGGCACATAACATCCATACTGTTATTTGTGCTTCTTTTATCATTTCTGCATGTTTCAGTCTTGTGTTAGAGGATTTTCTACAGCGGGTGTAAGTGGGTGAAAGTGAGTAAAGGTGCTTGAAAGAGGAAGAGAGCTACGTTCCAGTCTACTTTAAAGACTGAACCAACCCCTGTAACAGTCTGTCAGCGGCCTGCCAGGAGAACTGCAGGAGGAGATAAGATCATTTAATCAGAGCTGATTCCTCTCTGCTGGGAATTCAGCTGAACGGAGATAATTCAGGAGTGGTGGGTTCAACGATGGATCAAAGGTTCACACAGAGTTGTGGGACAGTTAGGAATAGTTAGACTGATTGACAGTTCAAGGGTAAATGCCACAAGGCCTTACAGCTGCACTTGACCACCCTGTGAAGCACTGATTAAGTTTGACACCCTTCCCTAAAATTAAGCATGACTTCACAGATGTTGCAGAGGCAGGTGGCAAACACAACCCATCATGTGGTAGAAAATCACAATGTTGCTGCATGTTTCTATGCGTCTGGATTGGATTTTATAGAGGATTGTGCTCGTAGTACAAAGTATGTCTCAATTATTATTGAAAGCCGAATTCAGGACAATTGAGGGACTTACAGACGGATACAGAATGTGGGGGACAGATGATATATCATTTATTTTCACTTATCCAAAAAAACACTTCATAATATGAGATCAAAGACTGCACAGTGTCCAACACAGGCTCCCTGCAAGCGTCTTGCCTGATTTGTACAAGAAAACGCCCTCTTACTTTATGTGTACTCATCAATGTCTGCCATGTCCCTGACACAGGCTGATAATAAAAAATAAACTTTGGAAGACATGTGGTCACAAAATCTCAAACTCAGTGTAATTTGATTAATATTTTTACTAACCAGCTAAGCATATCAGTTTACTACCATTGGGTTGATGGGTTTTGTGGATTCCCCTGCCTCTGAGGAAGCGATGGAGGAGTGCAACCATATTATAGCTGTATTACATATCTTCAAAGTTGCACTAATCATATTTTTATACGAACAATGGAACAGTGAGCAGTGACCACGTCATCAAAGGTGACTTAACTTATGTGGCTATGTTTATCTAACTAGTTGTTTCCTTACTTTGTAATGTAAGACTTATTGTCCTTTCTTTGCTTTGTTGGGAGTTTGTGCCCCTGCAACTGAACAACAATACGTAGAAATGATAACTAACGCTAGTGGACTCGTAAGTGTGTTGTGAGGTGAAACCTTATTGCTACAAGCGTTTGAATACAGTTTTGATGTTCTCTTTAGGCTGCCCTAGCGCTTTAAACGACATTGAGTCTGTAGACTGGACTCCTGAAGTTAACCTTGGCTACCAGAAATACGGGGAGAGGAGAAGATGTAGCCCAGAGATGGTCGACAAAGAATGCACAGTTGGTGCAGAGGTCGTCCATGAGTCAGCTGAGAACCCAGAGCCAGAGATCATCACTGAAATGTGACATGATCAACAAGGAAAATGAATTATATTATTGGGTGTAGCAAGTATCTTAGATTATAGTTGGATAAGGCAGATGTGATTCTGACCATAAATAATGTATGTAAACCTTGAATTAGGATTGCACAATGTAGATAACTAAATTCTTATCAGAGAAACCCACCTGGTTAAGTAAGGGCATTTAAAAAAAAAAAAAAGCATCTGCAAATAAATTGAACCAGGTTACTTGAACACTTGTAAGAATGTTGTGAAATTGGGAAATACTTTTGTTATAATAATTCAATTTAGGACCAAAGATGAAGAAGACAGACTCAGAGGCAGAAGCAGTTTTAAAAATAGGATTTATTATTTATTATTTGATTTTGAGAGATGGTTTGTTTTCACCAGAGTCCTTTCGTAGGAGTGTAACAGGTTTGCAAGCAGAGCAAGTGGAGCGGAACAGGTGAGGGATTCTTGACAGCTGAGGCAGGTCAGAGAATGGGATTAGCGGCGGAGCTGGGCAGGCGATGAAGCGAGGGTCCAAATGGAGAGCAGGAGACCAGGACAGAGCTTGTAACATAGCCGGACTGGAAGGGAAGCCATGATCAAAACGAGAGGAAGGAGAGAGAACAGAGCTGGATTTGACAAGTTACTGTGGCAGACTAGAGTTGTTAACCTAGAGCACAGGGAAGCTCAGGATTTGAGACATACAAACTAATATGAGGACCAACAGACTACAACTTGGCCTTGACATTTGTTCCACATGACAGACTGAACAATCCGGCAGAAACTGGAGGCATGAGCCGGGGTTAAATACTGCACCGGGTTGAGGAGGTGATGAGTTTATGAGAAGCAGCTGTGCAAGTGGGTTGGAGAGGAACAAGGTGACCACACCCAGCTCCGGACAGACACACAAACAAACACACACACACACACACACACACACACACACACACACACACACACACACACACACACACACACACACACACACAGACAGACGGGGAGAAATACAAACTGAGGACAAACAAACACACAAAGGAGGGAAAAACAGAGGAGAAGGCAGGGAATAAGACATAGCCTACCCATTACAGCTTTCACCTGTGGTGACTGTGCTAGAGTTGATCTATCACTTAATTCCAGTGCTCCTACATGACAAATGTTCTTCTGTACATTGAGCATTGTACAATGACACACTGCAAACGTTTTGTGATATGGTCATCACATCGCAACAGCATTTCTAAATAGAGATTCTAACGTGTGTATGAGTCATCTCAAAACGGTCTTCTGTGCTAACAGAAGGTCCTCTTACTGAAGAGCAGACCCACCAAAGTGGAAGAAAGATATCAGTGTAACAGCATCAACAAGAGTGGTTAATTTCAAAGTAACATATTGGAAAGATTTCCTGTTTTGGGTTTTCCATGTACTTTAAGAAAGGGATGTAGTCACAACAACAAATTTAGTAACCGTTTATAAAAATATATATATATTCACATTATACAGGAACATTGAAATCATAATGATATAATACTATAATACTATTATGTATATAAATTTTGGCAGTTGTAATGAATCTGTATTGATGTTGGTAAAAATGAAAAGGGTGGCATCGTAATCACGGACATTGTAAAGGGGGACTGATTATTTCATTTAAAATTGCTATCAAAACATTCCAATAAATTTTAGCTGAAAAATTACCCCATGTTAGATTTTGTATTTCAGCCAATTTCACCACTACCTATCGGTACATTTAGAAAATTTACTGTGTACAGTACATACATTCCAGAGTGACATGTATATTATCAGGAAGAATACATACAAAAGCACATAAGTACCAGAGAAATAGTAAATACTATGCAAGAATTAGCAGGCAACGTGCAGCCATTAGCACATACAAGCACATTAAAACAGAGATAAAGACCCTGGAACCCAGCAATCCAGCATTCATCGCACAGGGGAAATCATGCAGCATGGCAACATGCAAGCTTGTGGCATAGCAACACACAAAGCATAGTATAAACATATGGTGGAGGTGGTGTCATAAAGCTCAATATCAGAATACTTATAGACACACATAAAGCGACCAACAAAGTAGTAAGACAGAAGTTATATAAAACACTGAATGCGTCAACACATCAAAAGCAACACACCACTATGAACACTTGACATCACAGTGACATAACCACTAGGCTACTCCAGATTATGAGACTATATTTAATTGCACAGTAATCATAATATTTGGGTCAATTACATCATGAACAAGACTAGGTCTTATCCTAATACATGGCTGCACCGTGTATGGTCACTTTGCGAAATTGAGGACATAGGTGAAAACTGTTGTGGAACCGCTGTAAACAACTACTTTCAGTGGAAAGTATCTAAAGCCTGCTTGAGAAGTTGCTAATTTGTTGCTAGAAGATGTAATATGCTGATTCGCATATTCATGATGTCAGCGCGTCTTATTTGCATTCTGCTTTTTGACAGCAAGTTTCATCCCTTTATCTGTTTGCTTCTCTCATACTCTCTGGGCTTACATACCCAGTATTTTAATGCAACTGGATTCCCAACAGAACTCTTCTGTCAGACAACGGAACAAGTATGAAATAGTGACTGAAATGCGACCCATTCAGACCACATGTTAACCAGCAGTCACTTCCAAGCCATTTCCCAGCTGCTGCCCTGCTCTGCTCAAACCCTGATTTTATACCCACGACGTCATCTGACAAAATCACCACACACATAAGTTAAAGAGAATGGCTGTGCTGTGATTTCGGCTATATTTACTTGTAAAATGATCAATGGAGAGAACGTTAGAAGCTCAGCTGTCGTGTGGTTTATCTAATGAGACTTAAGAAAGGTTTGCCTGCAGAGGGAAAGCCCAACCTTGCGCTCGTGGGGCAATACTCTCTTCGGTGCAAAGTAGCTATGGTTAGTCCAAAACGTTCCTAGATTTGTAGCTAGTTGGTTCTGAAAAATTGGTAAACGTAGCGACAAAGGCGTAAAGTTGGCAACACTGCCTGTAAACGCCCCCCTGATGATAAAAAACCCTTCACACCAATTCATTTTGACAGAGCAACGGCCAACTCCAACAATCTGGCCAACCAATGGTGGAACTTCGTCACCCAGTTAGTCATTCAATCAGTCACAGACATTCACCTCTTTAAGGCTGGCCTCACTGTTGTTGTCCAGCCAATAAGCTATAGCCTGCTATATGTCCTCCGGGGCCACTAGTCAACTTACTGTGTAAACGTATTGACTTATGTTATTCGAACCCAGCCAGCATAATTTGAAGTCTACACTATAGCCACATCTTCAACGGGCTGCACAATGCCCTGTTATTGTTTAAGTTACATAAACGTTATGTTAATCTGATCTATCACAACGTCCTAACAGACAATTTTATTAACTTACATTAATGCCCGGCATTACACTAACGAACATTAGCGATTGAGACCATAAAGTCATTAGGAAAATGTTTACTGAGGTACTAAAATAGTAGTAGGGTCATTTTTACATAGATTTCTATACAATCTGACTTCTTTTCAGAACCGGTGGAGTCACCCCCAGCTGGCTATTAGAAAGAATGCAGGTTTAATGCGTGTCTGTAATGGCTTTTACTTTTCAAACTTCTCTATGCCCATTTTTATATACAGTCTATGATTCAAAGGAAAAAAAAACTGCCTGAACGTACACGGACCCCTTCTGAAGGACTCAGCTGGACTGGTGAGTTAGCCTGTAACTGTATATTAGTGTTTGAATGATATTTAGGTCGGTTGCATTACTCTGCTTGTTGAAGTGGCAATCAGCGTACTGAGAATCATTTTTTAATCATTTTTTATGTGTATTGATATTGTTGTTGGTTAGAGTGACCGACATTAGGCCTACGGTGATATGTTGGTCTTTGCACAGACAAAGCTTACTACGTTACGCTCTTTTACTTGCAATGGTGTATTTCTGCGTTTTCGAATCAGTACTTTTACTAAAGGGTCTTAGTGCTTCTTCAACCACAGACCAAAACCACCTTTTCATGTGAGTCAGCCTGTCAGTTTGTTAAATACAGCCAGTCTTCGCTGTGAGCAGGACTTGAACCTGTGCAGTGGATGTATTTTAAGTCCAACACTTCCACCACTCAGCTCTTTTCTGGTGCAACAATGAAAAAAAAATCTTTCTTCTCATTGATGCAATCAATCGTTGATTGGTTGCCTGCTGATTCCTTGGACACTTTATGGATCATATGATCTATTAGTAAGATGAACTAAAGTCAGCAACAAGCCCAGTGCAAATCAGAGCCTCTATAGATAACATTATTGTGAGAAGAAAGAGGAAGTGTGTGTGTGATTTTGTGAAAGCATTTACCACTTTAAATGTATTATGTGCTTACTTTATCTGCTTTGTTTGGGGGCACTGGAACTTTCCCCACTTCACCCCTCCTTGTTTTCCAGCTTCATATTGAGAAATAGCCAACACATGGTCGAAATCAATAAGTGTGTCTGTGTTAGATTTTTATGTGTGTGTGAGAGTTTAGGCATATCTGAGTGCTTGTTCGAGTCTGTTACTTGCCTCTGCCCGATGTTGTGTGTGCACGCCTGTGTCTGCACACTTGCATGTCAGTGTGTGTCTGATTGTCTGTAGCCTAGGCAGTTCCTCAAAGAAAGAAGCCACTTAAAAACCAGCCACTTCTGATCAGAGAAATGTAACTGTAGAGAAGTCGGAAGAAGGCATAACTCACTACAATGTGGATTTAATTTCAGCATCTCATTTGGCATTGAAGATTGTTTCTACGTCCAGACATGTTGACGGGAAATGCAAGTTGCTCACTGATTTGCCTTTGGCTTGTGATTTCAGGAGCTCTGTTGGAAACAGTGGATAACATGGAGAGAAATGAAACTGCATCAGAGGTGAGGGGTGCACTGCAAAGGCTTTAAGATGTGTATTGCTAGCATGATGTGTATAATCCACTATCTATCTAATGTCCTTCACCAGGAAAATACGCCATTTATCAGATGTTGCTGCATATATACTGCATATATCTGTATTTGTCTGTATGGTTCTATATACTGACAAAAACAAAAACATTACAAAAACAAACAAACAAAATCACTTGGCTCAGGCATTTGGCTATAAACCTTTATTGACCGTCATGGCTATAAGTATGACCTTTATCGCTCAAAAAGTTTATTTGCATATAAATTCAGTCAAAATTTATAATATATTTTGCAGCAGCAGTTTAATGCATAAGAACAATTTAAAGAGGTCTTTTTATGAATACAGCACACACAGTACATTGAGTATTATATCGTCACACATTTCAAATTTAAATTCAAATTCAACTCTAGGATGAAATGAATGTAACTTTTTTTTTTTAAGTTTTAACTTAAAATAAAAAAAAAAAATGCACATTTCCTCTTCAGTCTAAATCAGTTGATTTTTTTCCAGAAACCCATCCGTCAGTCCCACTCTCTGTGTGCTGGTGAACAGGAGTATGTTAACAGGAGGAAAAGAGTTGTTCTGGAGTCACTCAACAGCCTGGAAATCAACTGTTCTGAAGTAAGAAAGAACCTGCTTACACTTTTGAGAAAGACCATTTCTGTCTTTTCTTTGTTAT
Organism: Xiphias gladius; assembly: GCF_016859285.1. NCBI lineage: Eukaryota > Metazoa > Chordata > Actinopteri > Istiophoriformes > Xiphiidae > Xiphias > Xiphias gladius. The sequence goes on from NC_053410.1 coordinate 21,414,806, forward strand.
TTGTCTGTTTTTTGTTTCTTTGTTTCTTTTATTTTTTCTTTGGGAATGTGTCATGTTTGCACAGATGTTCTTCACGTGTACAGAACATGTGTTGGCCTGTCTTTACATAAGACACATGTCCATACCCTCCATGACTTATATGATCACTGTTTTTTAGTCTTATAATAACTTTTGGGCAGGCTTTAGACACTCACGGGAACAGAGTAGGCTGATATGCACCTTTTGACAGCAAATATTCTCTGTACTGCTGAAGCTATATGGTTGTTAGGTGACAGATACTGTGGTAAGTTATCCAAATGGCTGATATGATATGTGCTATATGTGATATAATATACACCGCCACAGCCACAACATTAAAACCAGTTACAGGTTTTAATGTTATGGCCTAATGGTGTATGGTGTATGTACAGTAGATTTAAGACATTTAAGTATGTCTCGATTGACCTGTTAGTTGAGACCTTATTAACTCCCCTCCTAAGTCCTTTCAAGTTTTAGCAAGCCTTCATTATACCTTAACAAGCCAACTAGTATTTCTAGAATACACGGCACCGGATCTTTTGTGTATCAGTGAGTCTGAAGCAATTCAATTAAACACATCTTTATTTAGGAATATGTAGTCTGTGAGAACAATAAAAGCTAAATTAATTGTGGTGTTCAAATTAGTTTGTAACACATTGTCTCTCTAAGAGACAAGAGCCACAACCTTAGCTAATAATGTAGGACCAACCTTAGCTGACAGAGTATTTTGATGGATGCTAGTGATCTGGTTGCCTGCTTCGCCTAGATGGTAATCTAGCCTCGCATTTTCTTCTCAGTTGTCTTTGCTCAGTTGCCTTTGCTGAGCACCAAACAGCAGACAGACACAGTTAGAGACTAGCTGGAGAACATAGTTGGCAGCTAAAAATTAATTTCTCACAGGAGTTGGTGGAGACCAAAACAGAGCTTAGACAAGAGTGAATTTTAGACTGAAAGGTCGCCAGAAACACAACCCCAAATTTATGCTGGTGATGCCAATGTGTCTGGTGGATGTGTAAAAAGGCAATTGTTTGCTAAAATATTAGCCATATCAACTGGATTTTTTTATATTATTTTTTAGAGCATGTATCTTTATTAGATAACGCCAGTAGAGAGATGACAGGAAATGAGGAAGAGAGAGGTGTACTGAAGGTACAGTTTATGGTCAGTATTTTAAACCCTAAGATACCCAGATATAGATTTTTGCGAGTTCGATAGAATCAAGTCTACATTAGTACGTACTGCCCCCAGGAAATAGCCATATATACACACTCTAAAATCAACACTGACAAAAGCTTTCACCTTCTCCCAACTACTCTCCTTTTTATTTTACCAAACTAATAGTAGGCTAACAGTATCTTGTTAGTCTATTAGCCTAGTAGCCTGTTAGCCTGTGGATATTATTCATTTGGAGAGAAAACACAAAACAGTTTGGGAGGATAATGAAGCGTATTTACTTACTTCCACTCAATACCAGCAAATCCTGTTATTGCGTCCTGTACTCTTGTGACCTGAAATGTGCAACACCAAGACTGGAAAACTCTAAATACATGTAATACTCAATACATTTAGAGATCCGCACCCGCTATATATCGAGGGAAAATAACACTCGAACATCCAGGCACTAAATGCAACTGCAACGAAGTCAGAAGAAGGCAGAAGCATCACATTTGGTTTGAAAAGTTGAATGCATTGCAATGTTTCCATTGTTTGCAATGCATATCGAAAGGGATGGAGAGTTCAAATGCCACTAATAACCCTAATAACCAATAATAACCCTCTTAAATTACCCTAACAACGAAGTGTACTAAATAGATAAATTAATACATTCTCTTATAGTTTACTAATCCCTGCAATTAGTGTAGCAGCCATCAAATGTACCATCTCTCCATCATCTCTCCAACCAGGATTCGGTTCCCCACATCGCTCTGCTGGCGTCAGGTGGGGGTCAGAGGGCAGCTTTGGGTCTGATGGGTTCCCTTTATCAGATGGAGAAGGATGGTCTGCTGAACACTCTGCTCTACTTGGGAGGAGTTTCTGGGTCAACATGGTAACAACAATCACACTTACACACATAAAGTCGAGTTTTTGTATGAATGAGAGCTGAATAGATGGATGGCTGATGGATGATGAACAGCTATCAGCGATGTGCCCTTAAGAAAGGCCCTTGACCTTGAAAGGAAAAAAAGTCTAACGATTGGATTAAACTGTATGATGCTAGTATTTAATCCTGAGTCTTATTTTATGGCATTTCTGTTTCATTGTGTGGAAAGACTCCATGAAAGTTACTTGAGTAGAGTGGAGTGTGACATGCAATACTCAGGAATTAACTGCTATATGGAATACCTTAAGGCAAACTGATTAAGGAGGAAGCAGTGCGTTAACACATTAGTAATGATCAAACCCTGCATTTGCATTTACAGTGATATAGTATGAAAGATAGGAGTGGCCATAGTTGCAATCTTTTTAATCCTGTTATCTTGAGTCACCTCATTTTGTTGAGCTCATTACGCTTAACCTGCACTCCTATTTTGGAGAATAGTTTTTGTTAAAAGCAGCTAAAAACAGAAATATTGAATAAACAACGATATTAAATTTTTTTTAAATTTACCATTCTAATTCACCACACAACATGAACTGTATGTTCTAATGCTATAATTTGTCTTACTTCAAATGTCAATTGGATTTTCAATGAAATTTACTAAACCCAAAACAGAACCTGGAAATTCTGACTTTATAACATTTAGCATGTTCACCATCTTAGTTCAGTGTGTTAGCAAGCTAATGAGCACTAAACACAAAGTACAGCTAAGTTGATGGATTTGATCTGATGTATTTGGCCAAAAACCACAGTTATGGACAAGCAGAAACTTTGATCCAGTGATAGCGCTAGATGAAAGGTTAAGGGATCACCAAAGTCATTAGGATACATGCCTAGGAACCATGAATACCTCACGCTAGATGAAATTTCAGGGGGATCAGCAACATAGGGAGGATTCATCTTCATAGGATTGTGAATATCTGTAAACAAACAAACTGACCAGGCAACCAACCAACATTGCTGTCATCACAGCCATGTCCAAATGTGGCTAAAAAATAATTGCAAACTAGGATTCCATAGCCTATAGAGTAGGGGCTTGAAAACTTTTTCACATTTTTGTGGCCTGGTAGCCAACATTGCATGGACCAGTACTGAGTCATGGCCTGGTCATTGAGAATCCCTGCTAAAGTGGACAGAGGACATTTGCTGGGGTTGAGACAGATGTTGGTGAAACAGTCAATTTAAGTTGGTTTTGTCATTTGTTCTCCAGTGAAAATTTCTCTAGTTTAAGACCCGTGTTATAAATTAGATGGTGGTGGTGTATTATTACATTAACATTTGACTGGAACAGCTTTAAACACAGATTTTATTACAGAGGTTACAAAAAATACGATTTCTCTTGACACGTGTGGCTGTGTGTCTTCCTCTGACAGGTCCATGTCCTCCCTGTACAGCGACCCGCAGTGGAGCACCAACATGGACAGAGCAGTGTCCAAGCTGTTTGGTCCTGGGGTTGAGCTGGAGCAGGCTCTGGCCTGGTTGGACGAGAGGGCAAAAGACGAGCTCTTTTCTCTCAGCGATATCTTGGGGGTCTTAACCAGTGCTGGGTTGATGAAACAGGTACCAGAGCAAAAAGCCACACACTTTTACTCCTAATTTTTCCGATTTGAAATGCAACACACTCTGTTACAATGATTGTATGGGCAGTCCTTCAGCGAAGTATCTTGTTTTTCATCAGCTGGACTTAAGGTGTCTTTCAGATGAGGCCAGTAGGAATGCCACCAACCCTTTCCCCATCTACAGCGCCATAGAGAAACAATGCTTTTCAGATGGGCCTTTAGAAGGTACATACATGCATATGCACATGTCACATTAGGGCCTAAGTGAGTCATTGATTTTTAATACAGCAAGTGTAAAATAACCTCTCTGTTTCATAGGGAAATGGTTTGAAGTGAGCCCTCATGAGGCTGGATTCACAGAGTTGGATCTCTTTATTGAAACATCTCTCCTGGGCAGCAAATTCCAAATTGGAGAGCTGCTGGAGCAGGAACCAGAGATGGACATGGTCAGACTACAAGGTATGTGTTTACAGGTTAAGCAGGTGACGTGATAGAAACAGTAGAATGTAAGAGCAGCGTGGATGTGCAATAACCAAAGATGTGAGAACCAAGGCTGGAATTTACAGCTGAGCAACAGCTTTTATTTTGAAGTATAAAAATCTTCTACATGATAAAAAGATAAAAAGAGCCATAGGAATTCCTAACAAATCTGATCAACAAGAACGTATTGATACTGTGGTTGGTAAATTACAGGCATTAGAATATGGTTACTACCATATTTGCCTTTAAATAGGCAACTCGTTGTTATACTGCCCCCAAAGGGAATAATCTAATTATTATTATTATTATTATTATTGAAAAAAGCAGCTATAACAAAATGAGCATGTTTGAAAAATTCAGATTGGGACAAATTCACCTAATAGATACATAATGTTAAAATTCTGTATATACTTTCACTTTCCTAATTGGTCATAGTTATAATCTGATTACTTATTTTGTGGCTGATTGAGTACACTTTAATAAAGGGTAAACTTTTGTTAAAATTAAAGATCAAAACAATTCTAAAATTAAAACTAGTGAACCCAACAAGGTTCATTTTACGGAAGAAACTTGCCTTGAAATTAACTTGAAAACTTGCCTTCAAATTAAGTTAAGTATTTCTCTGTATCATTAAATATTCATGAATAAATAAACAATCAAAGTATTATTAAATACGTTATTTTATAAATGTGCCCCCCCCCAACTTAATGCAGAAACCCAAACTGTTCTGACTTTGGCAGAATAATGTGTGTTCATTCAGGGTCCCATTACCCTTGGTAAGAGGCTGACTGACAAAATAGGTTTTGGGGGCCTTTAAAGGTGCAGCAAGTACGTTTTTTAACATTGCATATCATAAAATAATAATTATTTACAATAATAATTGATAGGATTGGTGGGCATACCTACATATCAGTCCTAATTTTCAAAATGTGTATACATATGTTTGTTTGTGTGTGTGTGTGTGTGTGTGTGTGTGTGTGTGTGTGTGTGTGTGTGTGTGTGTGTGTGTGTGAGAGTGTGTGTGTGTTGAAATTGTGCAGGTATTCTGGGTTGTGCGTTGGCTCACGAGGACATTATCAGAGACTTCATCCCTCCCTGGCTGAATGGTAATCACAATGACATTTTAGTACATGCTAGATGTATTTTTATAAGCTGCGGGGATAAATATCTGGTCGAGGTGAAAAAAGTAGTCAGTGCTTCATGGTAATTCTCAAATACAACATGTTTGAGTTGGGTGTCTTATCTTAAATACTTTCTCTCTTTTTGTGTGTGTTTGGTCCAGTGCCTGGGCACGTAGACAAAGTTGCTGAAGAGTACGTGTATGTAGTCAGCACCCTTGATACACTGGTGGGCGTGATCAGAAGTACCATTAAGGATCCTGTTGCTCAGTCTGACCTGAATAAGATGCAGAAAATACTAAAAGGTTGTGGTGATGATGATGATTTTGCTCAGAGGATTTACTATCAAATTGACCTCTTACTAGTTTTCTTATTAAATCCAACTATTTTGATAGCTGTAAGCTAATTCATGAAATTGCAGCTAATGATACCCAACAGGAATGCTATCAGTGTCTTAGTTTTCTGCCTAATTCAATTTTTTTTGGCCTGGGGGGAAATAATGACACAGAAAATTTCTGATTTAAAGATCCACAGTGCCTATTGGATTCTTATCTTTTTCAGACAAGTTAATTCATAATGAGTCTACGTTGCTGGAGTCAAAGAGTTTGGAGGAAAGAAAAATTTTGTTTCAGCAGTGGAGTCTGGAGCTGCTGAAAGCAGTAGCAACATGGAGCCAAAGTCTGGAGGATGGAGCTTTCAGAACACATGGTCAGTGTACAGTATGGCAGACTACAGCCAAACTGGTCAATATTATTGACAACAAACACATTTTATTAAACTGAGATGGAAACACATCTGTCTTTTTCTTGTCAATGTATTTTCCCCAGTCTCTCTGCTTACTAATAAAGTCATTCCACTGATTATGAAATGGGAGTGGGGAACAACCAGAAACTTCCTCTACCAATACAAAGGTGAGAAGACAGACCTCTTCAGCAACAATAAGAATTAACTTTAGTCTCACATTTTAACTTCAGTGTCAGAGCTATCATCAGCATGGTTTTGGGAAGCATCTGGCAGCTGTTTCTGGTGAAAAAGCTCTAAAAACACACTGCACACTGGTAGCACAGCACCAAACAGCAGACAGAGAAAGTTAGCGACTAGCTGGTGAACATAGTGGAGCATTTAGCAGCTGAAGAGCCAAATATTCCCCTCAGGGGTTAGCAAATAGTTAATATTTAATTTACCTTGATGAGGTGGCCTGATACATGACTACAAGTAAATGCTAATGCTGCTCTGTGTCTACTGGATATGTAAATTACTGCTTACTTGAGAGACTTTTTGAGAGGGTCTTTTTTTAATTCCATAATGACCCCTCAAGGACGTATAAAACATTGCCTAGTGACATAGTTAAACATAAAAAAAGTAAAGAAACAAAGATAAAATAAGTGGACAATGACAGCCCCATTGTCCAGTAATGGGCGAATCCAATACAATAATTAATAGTTTCCGCTTTTAAAAGTGGTATTAAATGGTGGTAAAAAAAAACATTCCTAAACTGAACATTTTCTGTTGTCAGATTCCACCGTTCCATCCTGCCTTCGCTCTGAAGAAATATTCCACCTTGTGGATGCCGGGATGCTGATCAATGTAGCCTACCCTCCATTTCTGGGAGATAAAAGAGACATCGACCTCATCATCGCACTGGAATACAGCGCTGGAAACATGTTTGAAGTACTGTAAAGAGCGTGTGTGTTGTGTGTGTGCACCATGGAGCTAACATTAGCATTATTAGCTAACTGTAGAGGTAATTTAAGATGAGAAAATTGATAGTTGCTGGCTAGAAATGAGAACCGACCAATAAGCTCCACCTTGCCCTGTGCAATATCAATATAATGTTAAATGATTCAAAATTGTACCATCTTACAATAAGCAATTGCTAATTGTGTATCATTAAAAACAAACGGGCTAGATTGAATACATTGAAAATACAGACCACAAAGTACAACCTTTATGCAACAAAAGTGGTCACAGGTGTGATTTTCAGTTAAGGCTAATTGTGTGAACAAGGTTATAAAATAAAATATGAACACAACAGCTTCCTCATGGCTGCACATGGCACAAGGATTATCTGTGGAAACTGGTGATTCCGGGACTGATCAGACAGTGTGAAGGACATTGTATAAAGTCAACCTTTATGGGCAGCGTCCAAGAAGAAAACCACTTCTCACGAAAAAGCACATGAAAAGAAGCCTGATAAATATTGGCAGCACATTCTTTGGCCAGATGAAACTAAAATAAATTAGTTTGCATTGGATGGAGTTCAGTCTGTTTTGGCATGGACCTGGCCAGAACCACCACAGTGACTGCATAGTGCCGACCGTGAGACATGGAGGTGGGAGTGCACAATGAATGCAAATTCATGTACCCTAATATTGAATGAAAAGATGACTCCCAGTCTCAAGAAGCTTGGCAGGAGAGGAATTTTCCAACATGACGATGATCCCAAACACACTGCAAAAATCACACAATAGTTTTTAAAAAAGGAAAAAGTATGAGTATTAAAAGGTCTCTCCAGGAATTTAGCATTGGGCTCCCATAAATTTAAGGGACTCACAAGAGACAGATTAAAAAAAGAATACATAGTCTGACTTTTAGTTACAAATATGGATCAAAAACAAAAACACAGGATCCTACATTTCCCTTTCGGGCTGGATGGTAGATCAGCTGTTTAAGATATCTCAGTATATTTTCAAACAAAATATAGGATGCGACAATACTATTTATATCGATATAGTTTGATGCTATGTTACATACACACCCGTTTCTTCTGTAAAGCTGTGCCAGTGTTTGTATTTCTCCTCTTTCACACTCTAAATACTAAATAATATATTATTACTTATTAAAAATTGGTACCTGTGGCTGCACCTCTGACTTATGACGTGAAAGATGACTGAGTAATTGAGTTCCTGAGTGACTGAGTTCCTCAACAGTGATTTGTTGCCCCCACAACAAGTTTTATGCTGTAAAACCTGAGAGTTTGAAACGCTGGTCGCCCTCTGCTCTCTTCACAGACTCTGACTCTTGCCAGAGACTATGCAGCGGAGGTGAAGAAGCCTTTCCCAGAGATAGATGATAAAATCCTGGAGGACAAGGACTGGCCAAAGGACTGCTACGTGTTCGAGGGAAAAGAGAAGGAGCCCACAATCGTTTACATGCCACTCTTCAACAGACAGAACTGCGAAGGTCTGTTACCCACACATACACACACATTTGTTTTTAGTGATTTTTCTAGTCGAAGACAGAACTGCTCTGAAGGCATGCATAATCTTAAACTTCAATTCACAGAAGCAAAGAGGAACCATTACTTTTTGGCATACAAGTTAGCGCTAACTCGTTAGTGTTTTATATAATGTTTTACACAGGGCAGTGGTCTAAATGTTTTTTCTGTTTTGTCCAACTTATAGAGGTGCTGGTGCTGTGTGACGTATATTGTACCATACTCGTGCCCTACCGTATTTGTGCCCCTTTTATACTGGAACAGTATTGGATTTCTTTCTGTTTGCTTTGAACAATGCCTGATTCTTTTTGTGACTTTGAAACCATTTCTCCGAGTGGAAGCCAAGCTTTATTTCACATTTACTCCATAAATAAGAAATTGGGGAGAAAATAAATACCCCACAAAATAGCATTTGAAGTTGTGTGTGTGATTTATCTTGGCTTCACTAGTGACATTCCCATCAGCCTCAGCTGCAACTTGTGTTCGGTTCTAATTAGCACGTTAGCACGGTGACACGCAAAACTAAAGATGGTAACCATTATACCTGCTAAAGATCAGCATGATAACATAGTGATTGTGAGCATGTTACCATGAGGACATTAGCATTTAAGTCAAAGTACTGCTGAGCCCAACAGAGCCACTAGCGTGGCTGTAGACTTGTGGTCTTGTTTTAATAGTGAAATGGTTTGATTTTGATTTGGAAGCAGCCTGATTATTCATAGTACATTAGCTGTGTCGGTCATATATTACAGACTGTGGATCTTCCTATTTCATATCTTGTGTTTGGTTTGAGTGTCAGACTGTTTAAAATGGTATGGTTTTACTCAGGTTTAGTTTGATATGGTTCATGGTGCAAAAATGCTATACCAGTCGTCTAGAAACTTGACTTGAAGAACTTGACGGTACACATCTCACCAAAAGAAGAATCTCTGAGGACCAACAGCTGTTTAAGACCAAACCTTTATTAAATATAAGCATTGAGTTGCATTGTTGACAAATCAATAGATGAAAAGGAAACTAAATTGACTTCTTAGCACTAGTTGTGCTACATACTACTAGCTAGCTCAGGTCTTCTTTATACTTTTAGCAGTGCGTCATGGAAAAGGAGGGTCACGTGTGACTTGAGCCTAATTTGGCTTCACTGTTTTCTATAGATGCAGAGGTGTTCAAGGCAAAGATGGAGGAGTTCGCCACCTTCAAGCATCCCTTCAGTGACGAGAACATTCAGGCTCTGTTGGAGATGGCGAAAGCTAACATGAAGAACAACAAGGAAACTCTGCTGAGGGAGATTAACAAGGCCATTCTCCGCCGACAGAACAAGAGGCAGGGATGGGCCTGAGTGGGAGAAGGTGTTAAGGGAGACAGTGAGGGAGACATAAAAGCACTGACAATCTCGGTCAAACCTGAACCTTACATCTCTTTCCAGCATGTAATTTGTGAGCTCAATGTGTCTGAGGAAAAAATGAGCCTCATGCAAGAACATTTTCACATTCTAGTCCTAAAATCCTCTTACTTTTTTCTCTGAGGCTTGTTTGTACACTGTAAACCATTTTAAGTTCATTCAACTGCTTCCTTAAAACTGTGAGATAACTGATCACAGATTGACATTATGAAGGAAGTTGAATAATTAGTTCAACATCGTTTTATGAGTTTTGAAACTATAAACTTACTGAGTCAAGTTAACTGAACTTGAGAAAACAAGATCAATAAACTTGAGATATTACGTTGAATCGACTGTTTAGTCACATGGACAGTTATTACAGACAGACTTGCTTTCCTTTTACATTTCCTCAGTTTAAAGAGTTGGTTCTTCATTTGACATGAATCACCTTTGCATGCGTTAAAAACACACAGCAAGTTTACATCATGTCGGTTTTCTGTAAACTACAAAAAAAGAAGGTTCTATGGCGAGTTTTAACTCTCAAACAATGCATGCTGGGAAGTCTGTTAATATGCTAGTTTTGTTTCTTTTAAAATATCATGCAATGAGTTGAGTGATCGATCAGCAGTTCACTCATTCAACTCATTATGTCAGTCAAAAGACCTCAAGTTTGAACAATTCCTATTTATAAAGTGGTTTGACATTAATACCAAACATTCGATGTTGAATTAACTTGAAATTGACCAAACTTACATATTTACATTAATGAGAAAAGATTAGTCGATTCCACTAAATTTCTGTATGATGTTTTAAGGTGTACGAGTCTTCAGAACACAAACTCTCTTAGCTGCACACATTTGGCGTAAATTGCTCATTTCACACTGATGAACACCACCTGTCTGTGAGGAAGTCTGCGTTTTTGAGATTTGATCATTAGCATAATCAAAGCCCCTAAAATTGCCATATAAGGCTGCCTGTTCCGCTTCGTTTGCGGGAAAGTCTCGTTGACAGAAATGTCATTTAACAAGAGTAAAAAGAAGAATTTCACACTGCAAAGCTACATGAAGTTAGATTAAAAAAAAAACAACCTCTTTTTAAAGCAAAGCGGTACATGACCAATATGCGAGGCGGTCAAGGGGATGACAGTCACTGTGATAGTAGGCTAGAGATTATTTCAGCCTACAGTAGGTGATGTCACACAGATGGTGATACTGGACAGCGACCTGCATAAAGACCCTGAGGCAGCTGTCGGAGTGAGAGAAATTTCCTACCAACTACTGAAATATATAAGCTGCTGTGATGAAACGTGCGATTTAAAAATACTAAAATCTAAAAGAAACTGCCAGTAAATTGGCAAGCCGTGAGGATGAGGATATGGTGAGCAGAATCATAATTGTACACCATTTTTGTTATAGATGTTTTTTAATTTAAATAATTTGGGCCTCATAGAGAATTCTTAGGGTGAATGAGTGTGTTTTCGCCCTGTGAAGAAAGGCAGTGTGTCTGTTCAGGACTCATACAACAGGTCTGGACCCCTCGTGAATTTTGTTGGTACCTAAAAGAAAATTCTAAGGACGAGAAAATTTGTGAATGCCGCAAATTCTCTTAAATCGCTCGTACCTACTACTTAAGTACAAATTTCTTCATATGCGTGAGGCCCAATCTGTGTGAAAGAAGGAGCTGGATGGATAAAAAAGGACTCCATTAAAGGAGTTTATGTCACATCTGTGTGTCAGTGTGTGTCTGAGACAGAGAGAGAGACGTGGATGGCTGATGAAAACATAACTGACTTTCCTTTCGCCCATTGCTTCTCCCTTCCAGGGTGTCTGTGCTGCGCTAGATCTTTGAAACTCTGGTTTCATAATCTAACTATAAATGGAGGAATCTCTGTCTGTCTTCATTCTTGTCTGTCCTTTGATTGTCTTGCCAACCGCTCATCCAATCGACTTCAAACGTCACGTGTGTATTGTTGAGGACCCAAGGAAGTGCAGTGTCGACTGTGAAGGTTTTTGGATCAGTGGTTCTTGTGAAACATAAAAAGAGAAACATTAAACTACAGTCCGTTAGGGCTGGGGCAATTTTCTTCAATGCATATTACTCCAGTGGTGAAATAAATCCATGTCACACCAATTTTAAGTTTTAACTCAAGTTCTTCAGTAAAAATACTGATTCTCCAGTTCAGGGAAAGGGTTGCTATGACAAAGCCAATTACACCAAATAAAACTAATGCAGTATAATACAACAGCCCTGCAATAAATCCTCCCTTCATGAGGATTATAATGTTCAGTTTTTATTGAATCTGTTTAAGAAGATGTTGATTTATTTTAATGGTCATTTTGGAGGCTGTAATTTGTGGTGCTGTTGAATGGTAAATAGTATTTTAATGGACTGCACTTACATAGCACTTTTCTAGTCTTATCTACCACTCAAAGCACTTTACACTACATGCCACTTTCAAACACACACACTCACACATACTGATTGCACAGCTATCTGGGACAGTTTGGGGTTCCTCTGCACTGGATTATACTGAGAAATGTTCCTAATATTACGTCCATCCCATTTATATGAATTAAGTGCTTTCATATGTTGATAGTTGATAGTTGATAGACAATCTTCAAAAAAAGTTTAATTTAAAGATCAGGGTAAAGGGGACAGTACAATATAAAATGCGGTTCACTTTCAACCTCATCCAAATAACACAGGAGACACATTTTGTCCTCCTCTGGGACTGAACGGAAGAATCCAGTTTCCACAGCCAAAGGCAGAATGCCAGAGCTTAACTGAGCACAAACAGACTTTGATCTTTGCTCAGTTTAAGGGTGACATATTGCTGGGGAAGGTAAGTGTGTTTCATAACATGAAATGTTCTCAGTTATGGTTTGCTTGATATTTCTTCTGACCATTTGTCATTATAATTTTCAAATATCAGATAATAAGTAACACAACAAGGCAACTCTGCAAGTTCACTTTCCCATGGATAATTATTTGAGCAATCCCAATAAAAGATTTGTTTAGTGAGTTTATTGTCCGGCATGTTAATTAATCTATTTCACAGTAGCAGCATGTCACTATTTTGCCTGACTTCACGTGGCTCCCATTCTTTATCACCATGTACGGACAGTTTTGGTACCATTTTATTCAAACTCAAAAAACAACACAATGTTCTGTTTTGCACTTTATCACTTTTTGTTTGGCTACGGCCCCAGATTCCTGCAGCACAATCGAAAATTGGACAGACACAAGATTTAAACAGTTGCATGTACATATTGTAACCACGAGTTTCACAAAGCTTAACCATATTTAGAACGGCTCCCAGAGCCCCAACAAAAAGTAAGATGATCATCCAAGGTAAAACCTAAATATTTGTAACAATCTAATCGTGAAAAAAGAACTGAACCAATATGAAACACAATATGTTAAGGTATCCCCTTTTCTTTATAATGCATGATCTGAGTTTTACCTGTATTTATCTTTGTTGCCATTCACTGCACCAGCATTGTACAATATTTACCCTGAAGAGCCTGTTCAGTCTCTACCAGAGGAGTAAGATCATCTGCAGAAAGAAAAGTACCGACTCTAAAAACAGAAGGTGTGACCCCAACACCTGCTGCTTAATTTCAACCAACCTGGTTTAGTCATTAATTTGCACAAATGCAACTGAGACTCGATAGAGAGCTTTCACAGCTTTATAAAGAATTCCCACCAATGCCTAATTTCAGTAGTTTAAAGCTAAGGAGATGCTCATTTACACTGTCAAAAGCCTTCTGGACATCTGTAAAGCAACAACAATTCCAGCATAAATGATTGTGCGAGAAAAAGCTGAGAAATGTCTCAAATAAACCTTAAACTGAGATTTGAAATGAGCACAGAGATGAATCTGATAACATGCCTTTAGTGTCAAACTCTTCACATACATCATTGGAGGAGTGAAGATAAACTAACGAATGAGAAAAAAGAGAAGAAGCCAGAGAAGAAGAGGGGGAAGAAAAAGAACAGGGGTTAGCTACAGCACAACATCCCTCTCCCTGAACCCCCCACCCCTTTCTCCTTTCCGACCTCACCCACTCAGCACTCCCCCCCGCCCCCATTCTTGCCCTTTATCCACCCCTTACCCCTTTCTCCCCCACCCCTTACCCCTTACCCGCTCCCCCTAACCAACCCTTCACTCCCCACCGCCCACCCATCCCTCCTTGTGTATGTATTACTTATAGTACACATGTAAACTGTACAATAGAGTTGTGTTGAAGTGAATTACATCTGCTTGTGTTTCCCTTTCTGAATGTAGATACAGGAGTCATGGCTCTCATCAGCTAGTACAGTATTACAGTATTAACTTTGGAGGAACAGATCAGATCTGATAATGTTCTCTTTCCATCTTTAATATGTCACTTGTTTTAGGCTTCAAGTCAACAGTAGGAGTTAATATATCACTGTGAATCATGGAGGTTTGGAAAAAGAGTCGCACTTTTCTCTGGGAATTTTTCTTTCAAGTGTGTTTGTGAATCGGGTTGGTGGTCAAATTAGTCTTAATGCCCTAGAAGAGGCTCGGGCTCAGCGGAGAGCATCAAAAATCAAACATCGTTTGGATGACGTGATTAAAACAACCCTTTCTCTAATGGTAACACCGTGAATCAACCTCTGGCCATCCAATGTCCCAAAAGTAATTTACCACTACACTTTAACAATACACTCCTGTCCACATACCTTTGTCTATTTTTAGTTTGGGGCTTTGTTTTTATGGTTTATGCTATTTGCCCTTTAGTTCAATCTCAGGGAATTGCCCTTTAACGTAGCACCGCTCAAAGGCTGACTATTACATTTATATTTGTATAAGACAGCTGAAAATATAATGAGTGGATTACTGTGAATCTTTTTAAGCTCTCGAGGATGGAGCCTATGTGTTGTCACTCTGTTAACTTTCCAGACCAGAACGTAAGGAGAACTTTCCTGCAAAGAAGATGGCAGAGGAAGGAGCAGACTGTGTGAAAGAAGGTCAGAGGCCTGTTTGTTAGAACATACTAAAGTATCTTCAAACAAAAGTTATTTTTTACCTTAACTAATTTGTTAGATAAGAAGTCACACACAAACACAGACACACACGATGGCATCCGGCATCATAAATGCTCAGAAACGCACCATAAAATGTGACAAAACTCTTCATGCAGTTTACAGCATCTGTGGACAACAGATATTTATAATAACTAATTTATAGATAAAAGCAGACGATAAATAAGACAATAAACTTTTTAATGCTGATTCAAACGCCTCCACTGGCTGGAGAGCGATTAGTTAAAATGGTTTATTGGCATTTGAAGCATTATTCCACCATTAATGTGCATTTGCTCCGTGTATTTAGTTTGCTCTTGTCGATCAAATCACCGAAGCGTTCTGAGATGCCACGTGCCAAAGGAATAAGACAGCCGTTGAGGAAGACGGATGCATGACGTATTCATCACTTTTGCCCATGTCCCACAGCTGTTCCGATCAAATGCGTAGGGCTGGTGTAAACACCAGACCGTATTAAATCACATTTCATGTAAACACTGGACCTGAGATCTACAATCCGAAGGATTTTAATCAGAATGAAAAAACCTGTGCATTTAACCTTAGCCACTGACTTAGGATGGTTGTGGTACAGGTGCAGTGTGGGTTTTCTTTTTTATGTCTACGCGCTGGCGACAGTTGTTGCCAGAAGCATTGTGTTTTCGGGTTGTCCGTCCGTCTGTCCCATTCTCATGAATGTGATATATCAGGGACGCCCGAAGGGAATTTGGAATCCAATGTTCGGCACAAAGATTCACTTGGACTCAAGGATGAGCTGATTAGATTTTGGTGATCAAAGGTCAAGGTCACTGTGACCTCACAAAACATGTTTTTGGCCAAAGGAAAACTGAGGGTGAAGTAGAATGAGGAGAAGTTCAGCAAGGAACTGGAGAGGGTAAAAAACATGTTCATCATGTACAATGAAATGCTCGGCTGGACAGAGTTGTTAGAGAGGAACGCATAGCAGGGAAGAAAGAGCTGTAATGCCTGCATGGAAGCCTCGCAGCCAGAGAAAGGCAGGAAGCAGAACCAAGTGCTGTTGGAGGAAATTGACGGCTGAAAAATGTACTGCAGAGATAATGAGCCTCGCGGGCCAGAGAAAAACTGAAGAATGAGCACAAAATATAAGTCCGGCATATAAGTCTGGCAGTATGAGAAGAAGGAGTTTCTCAAATCCATCGACAACCAGAATTCGAATGGGAATTTATTAGGTACACTAATGTGGTCTAAACCAGCAGTACTGGAGTAAATCAGTGCAGGACAGTTTGGTGTCCTGGCTCCTGTTTTGACCCCTGGTGTGAGACTAACTGAGATATGATGTGATCTGATGTGATATCCGATAAAAATGCAGGGCATCCTGAAAGTATTCGGACCGCTTCACTTTTTCAAATTTTGTCATGTTGCAGCCTTGTGCTAAAATCGTTTAAATTCATTTTTTTCCCTCATCAATCTACAATCAATACCAAAACCACTGCCTGCAGAGCTCAGAGACAGGTTTGTGCCGAGACGCAGATCTGGGGAAGGCTACAAAAAAATTTCTGCTGCATTGAAGGTTCCCGAGGGCACGGTGGGCTCCATAATTCTGCAATGCATAAACAACCAGGAATCTAGAGCTGGCCGCCCAGCCACACTGGGCAATCAGCAGGAAAGGGGCCTATTAGTGAATGAACAGGGCTCTCCCCTCCCTCAACATCCACGGAGGAACTATCCTTGAGCAAGGCACCTAACCCCCTAGCTGATCCCTGGGCGCTGCGGCGTGGCTGCCCACTGCTCCTGGGTGTTTGCTCACTGATCACGGATGGGTTAAATGTGGAGGTCATTGCGATGTATTGAATGTAGGTTGATGAGGGAAAATATTTATTTCCGCTTTTTTAGCAAAAGGCTGCAACATAACAAAATGTGAAAAGCGTGAAGGGTCTGAATACTTTCCGAATGCACTGTAAATAAAATAAATGAATAAAAAATACATTCAAAAGAAGTTCCAGCACAGTGATTTCTTTCTCATGACAACTCGTGATTTGTTTCTCCTGTATTTGCTGTAAATTACCAAATGTTTTAGTTTCTCTTTCTCACTTCATTATAATAAGCACATGACCAGAGTCATGTGCAATTGAAAGCTCAAGACGCAGTGTCTGTACCATGACACTGAGTCCATCTGCACTGTCCATGGGATTGTTATGGTGCATACCCCTGTCTCTTAAAACGACGTTGATTAATTGGTCCATACTACTTAAAAAAAAGTCGGACCAAAGAGTTTTTTTTATCTTCTAATAAACTAGCTCCAGTTCGTGCCTATCATGTATTAGCATGTATCAAATCAAAGAGGTAACCATCAGTTTTTCTAAAATAATTTGACAATAATAACTAATGATAATAATTAACCAGTGATGTTTGAAAAACCCAGTCATTTAAAAACACATACTTTTATCTGAAGATCCAGAATCCCCAAAGATTCTTTAATCATATGGATGAAAATATATCGTGTCTGCACGATGAAAACGATTTTCAATCCGTTTACCAAGTTCCACCTCTGTTCAGAATCAAAACAAAGAAAGCAGCTTGATGGCCACCTGGATAGGACACAGACCCAACTTGGAAACAGGTTAAAAATCTTTTTTTTTTTTTTATGCAGCAGATGGAATATTTTTCATCCAAGTGGTTAGAGGAGTCTTTGAGGATTCTGAAAAATACCTTCACTCCAAAGGTTAAAATGACAAACCTCTTCCGGACTCAGATTCGGGATCGGAACCAAAAACACACTTGATCAGGAGACTTTCCTACATTAAACCCCTGTGATAGTCACAGGTCACAACTGTGCAGTCACACACACAAACACCCATTAAATCCAAGTCTGAAATACTGTGTGTGTGTGTGTGTGTGTGTGTGTGTGTGTGTGTGTGTGTGTGTGTGTGTGTGTGTGTGTGTGTGTGTGTGTGTGTGTGTGTGTGTGTGTTTGTGTGTGTGTGTGTCTGTCCAGTTATACAGCATATTCCCAATTTTAGTGTTGGGACTGCTTTAGTTTACACATTAATGTATAAGGAAATAGTAGCATAAAAACAACTTATGCAACACATACTCAAGCCAGGCACATTGTTTGGAAAGAACGAACTTGGAATGGACTTATATACATTAATGAATTGGACAAACACCACCAGTGAAAACTGTGAGACACCGGGGGTCAACAGTGTAAGTGATTATGACTGTTTCAGAGGGGCTGAAGCAGAGAAGCACAACATCCTCCAGGTAAACAGAGCTGTCCCCTTGTCAGCTCAACACTTCTCAAGTAGGTGGCCTGTGGAGACGGAGTCTGATTTGATCTGCAGGCACCGTGGACATCAGCTGCCAGTGCCCGCAGTGTAAACACAGGCTCGCAACTTTAGCATCACCTCACTTTGTTTACTACCCATTTGCTGCCTCCCTTTCAGTCACTTTCTCCCATAAACAGAACCCACACATATTACACAAATGACGGTCAGCACTTTAGCCAAATTTTGATGACTCCTGATTTTAATCAGATTTTATTGACGAATCAGACAGAGGTTTCAGTTTTTCTACATCTAAACAGAGCAAACTATCTCATGCATCATCACAGCAAACTACACATGCCTTGCTGTTTTTGGTATAGTTCAAAAACACACAAAGCTGTGGTAAAGAGCTATGGTTTGAATGCTAAAAATATCTTTCCTTTAACTCACCATGGTTTTGACATCCAATTCTGTGCAGAAAGACTGGGGTATGATGAGCAAAGACACTATAAACAATTCTATTCAGACAGGTACAGTGTCTGTGTGTGTGTGTGTGTGTGAGTATGCTCATTAGAAGTGTGAAGCAGGCATGTGCTCATTAGAAGTGTGGGGGGGGGGGGTCTACAGCAACAAAATATCCCTCTCCTTTATCTCTGCAGTGCCTTCCTCTGCTTGTGGCGATTACCACCTCCACTAGAGTGTGACAAAGGAGGAGCATCATGGGAGGAGAAAGGAGGGAAAGGAATGAAAGCCAAGGCGGCAAATGAATAAGAAGGTGAGACTTCAACTCAAAGGCTATCTAGTATATGGCTGGACCACCCTTTATCTGTTTGCCTACTCTCTGTGCTCACATATACAGTATTTTAATACAGATGAATCCCAATACAGCTGTTGTCATTTACATGTTGTCAAACAATGCAACAAGTATGAAATAGTGACTGAAACGCGGCCCATGAAGACCACATGTTAACCAGCAGTCACTTTCAAGCCATTTCCCAGCTGCTGCCCTGCTCTGCTCAAATCCTGATTTTATACATCTGACAAAATCACCACACACATAAGTTAAAGAGAACGGCTGTGCTGTGATTTCGGCTATATTTACGTTAAGTAGCTAAGCTTTGTCTACAAAGTTACTAGATTTGTCGCTAGTTGCTTTTTTGAAAAACAGTCACCTAAGATGCAAAAAGTTCAATCTAGCGACAAAGCTGCTAAATGGCAACATTGTCTGTAAACGGCCCCCTGACGATGCAACAGAAACTGTTTACACAATTCATTTTAAAAGAGCCACGGCCAGTGGGGAAACTGAAACACTGGGCCGGCCAACCAATGATGTGACTTCAGCACTCAGCCACTCAGCCACTCAATCAGTCAGTGACTGAGTTGGCTCTGGCTTTGCTGCTGGGTCAACGGTGGTGGTAAAGGCTGTCATAGCACCAGTGTAGTCATTGTGCATTGACATTGTATCTACCAGCATGGCATCTTAGGCCTTAGCATGAGCCTGATAGGCTAAATAACAGGACTTTAGATACAATATATGTGTATGTGCACGACTAACACTTATGTTAAGGGCGGTGCAAGCCACTTTGTTGGACTTGCTCAATTTGTTTCTCTTACTGTTCTCTCGCTGTGTCTTCCTCAATGACCTTGTCCTTGAGAGACTGTACTCTCCTCACACACCCAACCCCACCCTATCCGTACACACACACACATACACACACAAATGCGCATACACAAACACACACATGCACATAATTCCCTCAAGCCTAGACAATCTGCTGATGGCTGAGGGAGCTGCTGGACATACACTGAAGTGACAAATGTCATTAACAGATAACCTTTTACTCTTTCTTTCAGTTTAACACTCATTTTTTAACACTAGGCAGGTCCAAGTCTAAGTCTGGACTGTACCAACTCTAGATGGATATGTTTAGAGGTGTTTACCTACTGTATGTCTGTGTACATGTATATGTGCCCTGTATATTATTACATAATTACATATTTAGTGTCCCAGTAGATTTATGACTATCCATTCTTATGGCTAGAAGCTCACATTGCAGCGAAGCTGCCCATACAAATGGATGCCGTATACACGGGGCTTTGATGTAGCAGTAGTAGTAGCAGTACTCTTCTCTGATTACAATGGGCAGTAAATGTTTTGCGGCCTGCCATCAGGATAATGAAACGGTTCCAATCAATAGCCTGTTGAGAACAAACCCTCAGGGAGGAGACAAAAAAAAGACAGACTCTTATTGATCATACATAAAATAAAGGAAGGACATTACCAAAGGAATTATCATCATGCAACACACATCGTTCTTTTAAATGTCAAATCATTGATTATCTTGCATAAATGAAATGATTGTGCAGAAGTTTGTTAGATATTGCTACATATTGAAAATGAATGTCAGACTATACATAAGTGGGTATTATCTTTAAAGACCTAATTTTCATGTTCCGTGCTTTGTTCCCTGCCTGTGACATTGAGATGCAGAATCAGAAAAATACAAAATAAAGGAAACACAACCAGTAAATGTTCCAAGCTCATAGCTAACACACAGCTTTATAGACTAAAGACTATGCTTATGCATATATGATACAATATTATGGCAATATGACACAATACTGTTTAGGTCAAAGGGTGAACTACATTTTGTGTCATTTATCATCATGAATGATAACTATTTTAACTGTTTTGACGTAAACCGCCTCTTTTTGGTATGTGACTGGCAACAACAATTTTAAAGGAATAGTTTGTCAGTTTGGGAATTATGCTTATTAGCCTTGTTGCTGAGATTTAGATTGATACCACTCTCACATCTGTGTTTGTGTCTAGAACCAGAAGGCGATTAGCTTAGATGAGCATAAAGACTGGGAGCAGGGGAAAACAGCTAAATGCACAACTTGTCCTGTTCTTACACATGCGTTTCAGTAAGGATTATACGAAATGAAATTAAAAAGACTTTTAGAAGTGCGGGCAAGCAGATTTTTTTTAAACCTTTTTAACCGTCTTTGTGCTAAAATAAGCTAACAGTCTCCTGGCTCTAGCTACGGTACAGAATTTAAGGTATTTAGTGTAAAGACATGAGAGTGGTATTGATTGTCTCATTTAACTTTCAGGTAGAAAGAGAATGCAAATATTTCCCAATTTGTTGAAGTTTTCATTTAATTGAATGTATGAAATGTTGCAAGAAATAAAGAGTGTATTAGATTCGGTCATTGCCTTGTTTGAAATGAAGAAATATTGGATCATACCGAAAAAACACATCATCCACATTAATGGCAAGCATTTGAAAAACAAAACAGGGAAATCAATCTTAATAATTTTCTTCTTTAGTAAGTTGTTACCAACTATTCTTAAACTGAGTGTGTGTTTGTCTCTGAAGTCAGTAGATATCATACAGCATGTCAGTATCATTCCCTCAGTCTCAGCAAAAGGAGGGGGGCTCCATTTTGGTATGCAAAGCACTTTGGATTTTGAAAAGCAAGCAGTTCAAGTCAGCATTAACCATGCAGATCTGAGGATCTGAAGGTAAATTCTTTCAGGCAACACACTTATACTGTTCCCCATGGTTGGAGAAGCACAAGATTTTCTTGAGTGAAGTTAAGTCAAGACCTCTGATCTGAAAAGTTGCTGAACATAACAATGAAGTCTTTAGGTTGGTATATTGGTAGGTCAGTGTAAACAAAAAACAGTTTTTTTTCAATATACAAGCTGCTTTGGGAGTCATTAACATTATATTCATGACAAATGTGTTTCCATTGCTACAAATCACATAATTCTTCACTAAAGGAAACTTTGTTATGTTGATTCAGCATAATTAGGTGTAGTAGTTGAGCCTTGCACCGAATAGGTCACCATTTTCTCCTTCATACAACACGGTCACTTCCCAAACGTCTCTGCTGCAGAGAGAACACGGGTTAGCAGCTGTAATTCTACCTTCCACCCATACCATGTTCATTGTTCATGCACAAATGTTTTGA
The DNA here is from genome assembly GCF_016859285.1 of Xiphias gladius. Lineage (NCBI taxonomy): Eukaryota > Metazoa > Chordata > Actinopteri > Istiophoriformes > Xiphiidae > Xiphias > Xiphias gladius. The sequence continues at coordinate 21,436,949 of NC_053410.1, forward strand.
AGGAGAGAAATTGATTGTTTCAAGGTCTCCCACCTAATGGTCTTATTTTCAGCCATTTCCTTTTGAAATATGCCTCCTAAATTTAGACGTCTGTAATCTCCTGCCTGTGCGGCTCCTCTCATCTGCAAAGCAGCTGGAGTCAATACATCAGTGGTTCCACTTCACCGTTGATGGAATTTCCCTGTAAACCTTCCAGCGGAACGGACTGTGCTTCATCACTTGGCCCATGGTGGCTGATAGTCAGTGTTTGGTGTGAAGCAGTTGTGTGTTTGGCGAATTGGATTTTGGAACATCACTTGAATAAAAATATCCCCTAGTAGATGTTTTGTACTTTCTGTTTTCCCTTAAGTAAAGTGTATTTCTTAATATTAAGAGATTCCTTTTTTTTAGGAGAATAAACCCGAGCACCTGTTCTTAATTTTTCCACAATGATCATAAGAAAATGAGCTGGCCCATAAAATAGGTATTGAACGTCTGATTCACCTCATTACATCAACATTTCTCCTGTTAATGATGCTTCTGTGGGTTATTTTGTTCTTGGCATTTGCTATCACACATATCCGACTGCAGCAATGGCAGTGGGATTGCCACAACATGCTACAAGACCTCCACCACAATACACCATCATGAAAGAGAACAGCGGACAGCATGGATCTGGTCACATTTTCTGTGTCACTTGCTACCTGCTTAGAATAATTTGCTTATGCAGACGGGCTGTCTGCCTTTGCTGCGTTTGACAACCAGTGTGCAAGTCAAGCGTAACAGCTGGTGGCCATAAAACAACGCTATCATTTGTGCACAAGCCAGGGTGAATTGATGCTCCCAATTTGCTATCACAGCAAATCAGCTTTTTTCCATTTGTGACAAACTGCATGAGATTGTTGTGGCAATTTAAATTATGGTATTGATGTGGAAACAGATGTTGGTGGGATGTCACATCATGAAAATGCATAATTTCACATTTAAAATATATACCATTTTCACATATTCTGCATCCTGCACACAGACACTTACCTGCTCACCATTAGAAAGAGATGCAGCTGTTCTCCCACGCAGACATGATTACACTGACCATGATGCGGTCACATCTGGGAGGTCAAACACAGCTTTTGCTATAGTAATTCATGATAATTAGTTTCACAATAAATGGCCTACACCTATACAACAGGGACGGGTACACTGAAATACCATGTCATCTAAAATTGATGAAAGCATCAGTGGCACTGTTTTGTCAACTTAAATAACACCTTTCCTGTATGCATTTATTGACACAGTTTGCGGGCAGATAAGCACGCAAGCAAAACTCTATCTTTATCATCCGAAATAGGAAGAGTGTCAAAAAGGTCATAAAGAAAAAGTTGAAAAGATTTATAAATCACACAAAAAATACAGAAAAGAACCAGAGAAGCTTTAATCTGAACAACATTGTCATAGAAATCTAAGGAAGAGAGGGTGTCGGTTTGACAGCTGACTCCAACAGCAGCTTTGGAGACAGGAAATGCAAACATTCAAAAGAATACACAGGTTTAATGGTGATGAATATTCATGATAACATTTATGAGTGTAATAATAAAATGCACAAATAAATGGTCAGCACACACAAAAATATTAACCTTGTTAGAGGCATTTAAAGGAACAGTTTGACATTTTGGGAAGTATCCTTGTTTATGCTTGCCATTTTACCCAGAGGCAGATGAGGAGATCCATAGAAAGGTCATCTTTAGCCTCCATTACAGTGATTGTTCCAGGATGTATTTAACTTAAGTCAAAGACTGGAATCAGAAGGAAACCGTTATACTAGATTAGTCAAAGGAAAAACAAGACTAGGATTTTGCAGTCACGCTAGGCTACTTGAGCTAGATGCTAACTTTACCATGCTAACATGTTCACAGTGCGAGTGCTAACACACTGATGTTAAGTAGGTATAATGTAATAAAATATGCAATGTTCACCATCTTCGTTTTGCATATTAGTATGCTAACATTTGCTAATTACCAAATACAAAGCTGTGCTTAGTAGTACTGCAAGTATTTGGTAATAAACTAAAGTATTGGACAATTTGAAATTTTGACCTGATGATGGTGCTAAATGAAACATCAGGAGACCAATAGAATGATTACAATTCATCCCAATGAGGACATTCTGTACCACATTGCAATCTAGGTTCTCAAGACATTTCACTAAAAAGCAAAAATGTCAACCTCATGGTGGACCTAAAGGACAGGTCAGGGGATAACCGAAGTCAGTAGAGTTTATCTTCTTGGAAACATGAATGTCTGTTCAAAATTTTAACAAAACATTTAGATATAAAGTGGTGGACAGGAACACAGACAGAGTGAATAGCATTACTTTTCAAAATTTTAAAGCAATCCATATAACAATTGTTGAGATATAAAGTGGTGGACAGGAACACAGACAGAGTGAATAGCATTACTTTTCAGGGAGCCACGCTGCTAGCATGGCTAAAAGAAAAAAAAGCCTTCCATCAATGTAAATCCCAACAAGTGTATTTTCCAAAATTTCAGCCTTGAAAGAATGGCGGAACACCTCTCACACAGGAACAGAAACTTCTGTATTTTGCTCCAGACTAAGTGTCCAGTGTTATCTTTGTAGGTAAGAGTCCCTGCACTTCAAAGCCCATGATTCTGCAGACATGCTAAGAGTACTGCACAAAGGAAACCAATGTAATGAGAGGTTTTCAAAGGTAAGGCACTAATGGTCTCTAAGAAGATCAAAAGGTCAAAGCCAATATGAGGACTTGTGAGAAAGTTGTGATGCTATAACAAGCTAATTGAAGGGACACGTGTCCATCCCTCCAGCTCTTCTGTTGCCACAGTGTAAATGAACTTATATGACTAAATAGCATTCAAGAGGGATCTGACTAAAACTTTGTTGTTCTAATTACAATTTTCTGCCTGCAATCAACAGTTTTTACAGTAACATTTGTAATTTTGTTGCCTCATAATTTACATTGAATATAGCATGGAATTATATTTATAGTAATTTTTCTTGCCATATACATTTTTGAACATAGTTGCTGTGTGGACTACATTCACAGTCACCGTTTTTTTCCAGTAACTGGAGTGTTTCATTTTTGTGAGCGCTAAAGCCAGCTGCTGTTTAGCTTAGCTTAAAGAGTTGGTTTTTTGTATGGATGAAACACACAAGACAGAACACGTGAATTAGTGAGCTTCAGTGGTGCTGGTAAGCAGATTTTATTCCCTTCAGACAGAGCTGGGCTAGCTGTTTCATCTGTCTCCAGTCTTTCTGCTAAGCTAAGCTAACTGGCTGCTGGCAGTAGCTTTGCATTTCTCATACCGACATGACATGAATGATGAGTGGTATCAATCTTCTTATCTAACTCTTGCAAGAAAGTGCAGTGTGTCTAACAGTTTCTTTGATCAATTGCTGTGAGTTCCTTGCCATAACCAAAAAACCCCAAAAAACCGATATCATACTTCAGTTGCTACAAGCAGATTTTGTATTGCAAGAGTGGATACTGGCAGGAAAAAAATTAAATACGCTGTCAGTTAACATTTTCCTCACTTTTTCAGTACAAACATTTCTTGACCTTGCACATACAATCATAAAAAACATTTTCCCCATTATGTTGAACAATGACATAATTCAGGCAGCATTACGTTTCTTTCAAAACGTATTTGCTGTTGCAAAATTAGTAGTATGTGAACGGAATTTGTAGCACTCAGGTTGCCTAGAGAAAAGTGTAACTAGCTCTCTTCAAATAGAAATCTGGGCAGCCCCTTCTATAAAGCCTGTATCTACACTATAATGTATTATAGACTATAATATCATCTAGCTACATACTGCTTACGGTACCCACTTACCTGATGTGAAAACTATTTTTATGAGTGTTGCTAACTTTTACATACAGATTAACTATGTACACTGATGAATGCTATCTTTTTTATTAGTTTTCATTATATCGACACCTTTTTAAAAATCCTGCTTTCATAGATTTCTACCACAATTCCATATATAAGACATGAGGGACTTTGAACTCGATGAAAGGCATTAATAAAGAATGACCTGCCTACACGTACTACGGTCACCTTAAAGCTGGTATAATGTTATTTAATCAATATACGTATCCATCTGAGGATTTGATATAAACACTGGCAATCTCATTGTTCGCCCTTGAGAAATGTGTATTTGCTTGTCAGTTTGCACACTATGTTTCACATTATGTCAGGTTTCACACTATGTTTGTATTTTCACATATCAAAATCAAAGGCAAGCGCACTAATACACTAATATCACACTTCCCTGGGTAGCAAGTCTCTCAATATTTGCTGATTTTAAGTGAGGTTTTCACACAACCCTCCAGGGTGAGCCTCACCAGACGGAAATAACCTGAGCAAAGTTATGCTATTTAGCTTAGGGAAAGAGCACATCCTTCATATAAGTTTTGTGAATAAATTCAGGTGGATGGATGGATGATAGAATGTCAGCAGCAAGGAGGATCATTAAGGCGTTGCTTGCATCTTTTCAGGTAATTTGAAGCCTTCTGACAGAAAATAAGGGATTGATGCGGTGCCTAGATTATCTTCTCTCATGTTCAAATTGATTCTGAATAGCAGTCAGGCTCTGCAACAGTTGCTCTGGTAACTATGGTGAAAGAAGTAATCCCTCCCACCGAAACTAAGACACAATTTGAAATGATGTAAAGTCAGAGCACCGTGAGGCGAATACCTAAGCAGGTTATAAGATGAAAAGAATTTGGAGGGACTATTGTCTATGTAATTTTATTAATACACAGTAACAAGGAAGCAAAGCAATAAACTGAGTGGGGGACAAATTAAAGGCAACATCACTATGTTTTCCTGAAGAACTAATGCATTTCCAAGGCAAAAGAAAACACTGGCCTCCATTCTTTTTCATCACTCAATGATCACTGCACTGATCACTATCAGCCTCAACATTTATCTTGAACATACAACTGCACTGCATGGACAAACATTTCTTGCACAAACACCTATTTTTGTGTCTGAACATAAAGATCCCTTTAAAGATTTTTTTCCTTTGACAGCTGTGAAGTTGACATTAGCAGGGTGTTAATTCTATCCTCCACGCACTCCAGCCCTGGACTCACAGCATGATGCACACACTTGCTGTTAGAGGGTGCCATTACCGTAGGAAATCACACCGATGCACTAATACTCTCTCTGCCACCTAATCGAGGTGAAAATTATTGGGGGTTGAATGTTATATTGTATTTTATTTAAAAAAAAAAAAAAAAAAGGTCCAATCCTCTTTGTTTTCATTTGAATTTTCTTTGGATGTCTACACAGTAGGCGTTGTCCATCTCACACACATCTGACGGAATGGATTCGCACCTATTTTATCAACATAGCTATCTACATAGGCCAAATAATGGCTTGCATTTCCTTCACGCTATACTGTATGTGTGTAAATGTTACCCAAAGTGTATTTCTGCGAATTTTCTATCTATTTTTCCTCTGTTTTACGCGCATAACTACGGTGATAATGTGTTGGGCTCTGAGTGCTGCCAAAACCCAAGTGACCCACAGTCAAAATTGTGCCTGAACATAATCTCCATCTGATTTTGATGGAGGAAATATCATCCACACAACAGGCAATAATTGAGCTTCATTTCACTTTACAGTAAATCTCAATCAAATCTATATGAATAAAAATAAAACATAAATCTGAGATGAGAAAAAGCTCCCTCTTCTGTTCTCAAAAATTTTAACCTCCCTTCAGCAAAAAATTAAAAAAATTACAAAACCCTTCCCTTCAATAATTTCAATGTAGTCGCTAACAAGTGTGAACATGCAGAATCTAATTCTAGATACAAATATAAATTAGAATCAAATGTCGGTAAGACATCGATGCCTTGTGAGTAAATTTTGTGCTTTTTTTTTTGCAGATTTACATAATGTTTGCATATTTTTGTACTAGTTTTCTCGTCTTTGATGCTGTGTCTGTAAACTTTTGTTGCCACAGAAACCTAATTTCCTCACAGTGATCAATAATTCAAATACTCTAGCTAAACCGAGGTGTGTTATGGTGATGTGCTAATGTTTTTGAATGAGTACAAAACTCTGCTGGCTCCTATACAATTATTAAAAATTAGTCATTTCTTTGTGGTCATGGCCGGCCTCTTACGACTGAATACTAGTTGAAAGAAATTGCAAGAAATTGGCTGTCGCTTGACAGCCAGCAGCAGGCTTTCAAAAGCTGTAATCACATGGATGAAAGAGCCCCCACCTGGAATAATCACTGAGTAGGGGAAAGAGGAAAAAGGAGTGGACAGAGGGGAATTAGGGTAAGAAGAGTCACCGACACATAAAAAAGTTTGCTGATTTGAAAAAATATAGATTTTTATCTGTTGAATTTCATGAAATAGGCCTTGCTTGGAGACATCAAACGTTACGCACATATGCTTGTGTGAATGAGTTGGGAAGATATGGATTTCAGTCATAATGGACCATTCTGCTGACAAGAAACACACAATCCCTTGATGGAAACATCAAAGAAGCATCAAAACCTCCTCCTTTCGGCTCTTCCCCCTCACAGATGTGCAGAAAGCGCGACCCAATTCCCCATCAGCAAACTGATTCGTAATGAGGTTAGAAGACTTCAAACAAGGCTCTGACTCAGCCCTGCTCCCACAAAGACGATGGGTGATGCATTAACGATGAGATGAGATGAGCTGATCGTCTTATACCTGCCTCCATTTTCCACTTGGCATTTCCAAACACATTCACAGCTCCACAGTCAGCCCTTTCACCCAGCTCTTTGTTTCATTGATAAGACTCCTGACAGCAGATGATTCAAACGCCCTCAGCCAACTCTGTTCCTCTGTTTTCCAGCATTACGTAACTTGGAACAGGGTACAGTAAGACACACATGACCAACATAAACATCAGACAGATGCCGGGTGTTTCTAAATTGATTCCTGGTTACGTCACTGCTCATTACATGCTGTTCAACTTTACCCATAAATGACTGGTTGTATTTCCCTCCTGGCTAACTGAAATTCACTGTGGGAAATCTGCTTAGATGTAGATTTGGAAAGATTTCCAACTCGGCGACTACAGATGGTTAAATTAAAGACAGATAAGTGTAACGGCAGGATTAGAAAAAGATGCTCTGAGACTCCCAGGTTCAGTTTTTGAGGAGAATGCCGTGGCTCAAGGTGTGGGCTTCTTGAACCATTATTTAGGGCAATAATCTATTACTTTTTTATATTAATAAATGTCCGTTTTGCCACTGAATTGTTGATTGGTAAATACGATAATTAGTCACCCTAAGTATGGTCTACTAAAGCCTTTACACTGACTGTTCTAATCAAGGCATCTAATCTACTGTGCAGTTTGTTGAATTGACGAGCTGCAGCATGTGTTCCTAAAATGTGATGATAAGTCCAAGCATCAGAAGAAATTAACCGGACAGAAATTTGATTTCTATACGCAGCGCATGACAGGTGAGGTTTATTCATTATTGATCTATTTCTTGTCTGTTGTTTGTTGTATTTATACAAACAACAGACTGCTTGACATTTTTAAGACAAAACTCAGGCAACGCATCACAGTCTACAATGGCAGATAGACACCAATCAGGCACGACAGTAAAACAGGTAATTGGTTTTAATGTTGCAGCTGATCAGACCAGCACATTGTTAATAAATTGAGTACAAGATATAAACAGTGTGCAAGTTTTTTTTTGGTTCTTTATCAGTATACCTTGAGGAAAGTAGTACAAGAAATAACACAAAAACATTGTTGTGACATACATTCAGTTCCAGGAAAATACTGGCCACCATGACTCAACAAAAGAGCCTTGTTGCCACAAACAGAAACTCAAACTCTAGGTAACAAAACAGCAATGTGCTGCTAGAGTTTTTTTAAATATTATACTGACTGGAAAAAAAGTGTTAGATTTCCATTAGAACATTTTATTTCACTCATAAGACTTGAAGGCTTTACCCGTTCACACTGTCTGGAAGCTGCTATACCTACCACCAGTTTTCTCATTCAACGACATTCTGACCGCACCGCATCAAGCATCAAGTATTAAAGTTACGATCTTATCAAATGACACATTTTGAATTGGTCCATTGATAGAGAATTAGTGACTCACCCTGTGGACTGATGGGGTTTTTTGTTTCAAATATTACTTACAAGTTAGTGTCATTTTATTACAGGGCTTCCATCCGTGAAAACTGAGCACATTTTTTCATGTGAATTTTATTTTACATTGATTTTTCCTTGAATACAATTGAGACTCCACCTCCAAAACCCCACTTCTTTACATGTCAGGCTTCTGCTGGTGTTCCATGAGGAAACTCTGTACTGTACTCTGCACAGTGGGACTGCGTGCAGAGAGCAGTTGCTGTTTACCTCATGCTGTATGGCCCGTTGATCTACTTCCACTGTGCATCATCAAAACCAGTTTGCAATTACTGTAGAGCTGTAGGCATCTGGGTCACGCTGCTGGCATATCAAGAGCAGGCTTCCTTGAAAGAGCTCAAATAAACACTTTGAAAACTTTGTTCCATGTCTGTCCCTCGCGTCTTTCTGGCTCACCATAAAATAAAGCACACTGCTGAATAATTCACCGGCAGCTGGAGTTACGGAGCTTGAGAGGGAATATAATTTTCTCAGGCCAGTACCTGGACAGAGAGACAAACAGATCGGTTCAAAGAAACACAAGATTCCTACCCATGATATAAATACTCATAAAGACTAGGCTATATTGGTATGGCAGTAATCTGACCAGTGTTTGTCTTGCGAAGAAATCAAAGTGATGGCTCACACAGTGCACAAATACAACACACACACACACACACTCTTATACCCTTTTTACAGCAAAATTAGCGATATATGTGGGTTTAGGATAAGGCAAGGAGTAGAAAGCAGCTTGGAGGCCAGCCACTATGTTACGGCATTTACTTCCTTACTCTCACCTCGCTGTCTTGCCAATGTTGCATCTTGCAGTGTTGCATACGAAGAACAGAATCACCGCTGCGCGTTATTCCCATAGACTGTGAACAACAAGAAAGGTCCCTGGCAATTTACGCGCCAACGTCCGGAACCTCGTGGCGCACAATTCCAAAATTATGAGTTTGATGCGATACCTTCCTTAATACCTGGATTCCGATCCTGAAACAATACCACAAGCCTGTTGTCATTAGTTGTCATTTTTCAATCTTATTTGACTAAATAGAAACACTAGAAAATGCAGACCTCTGCCAAGGGGGTGTATTGAGTCATTTGTGTTCAGTCTACTTTACTGCACTGCTGTAGTGTGCAGGCTAATAATCCTGGGATTGAGCTTCATCACCACGAAGTGTCGGATTTACAGATCATGTCATTTATGTTCATTATTTTCATGCTTAATAAAATTGTAGTTTATGTGCTTTAGTGTTAAGTGTTTTCACGTTTGTCTTTTCATAATTGTAGGTGTGTTTTTGACAATGAATTGGTACATTTACAACTAATTGGATTATGTGTAAATAACCAGATCAAGGTCATAGTGTTTTTAGAGCTTTTACATGGTATGCGGTAATCTGATGTCCCCTATACTGAGGTTTATGTGATTTCTTTGATAGTTAACTTTATATTTGCAACCAGATATCACTTATTAAACAGCGTTTACTGAAACTCGTTACACCTCCTCGGCGGAGGCGTGCGCTCTTCTAAGCGCATTTTCTAGTAATAGAACTGATTATTGGTCAAAATGTAAACGCCATGATACCATTACCGGTACTGACTGAGTATGAATTGATCATTTATAACTGGAGATGCTTCGCCAAGCTGGACATGTTGGCTTTTACAGGCGGGCTTGCTGGTGTTTGTGGGCTTGCCTTGAGTGTCAGTGACATAATGCCGCAGTTCACTTTGTGCGTCTGCTTTGTTGGCATCCTGTGGATGGTCGGCAAGACCACTTGTATTTGCAGCCATGCCTCTCGTTTTGTCGCTTTCATGGTGAGTGGAAGCAGAGCGCTGCACGCACACACACACACACACACACACACACACACACACACACACACACACACACACACACACAGAATGCCGCTCTGTCGCACATTGACGCTTCTTCTAAAACACTGTCATTCTTAAAGTATTGGTACTAATAAAATGAAATATAGTACCGTTTTTAAAAGCAGGGTATTGCAATACCGTTCTAGTATCGGTACGCCGTTCAACGCTACTGCACAAACATGTGACCTGGGAGCGAATGCCAGAACTTACCCTCTCCCACTGAAGACGAAAGCCAGATGTGTGTTATCGGCTTTTTTTGGTCCAGTGTGAGACGGGCTATGGATCAAGGTTACTGGAGCAGGACCAATTCGTATTTTCCGCTGAGGAATAATAAGCAAAGTAATACATTTCGCTTAGCTTTGAGGCCTTTAATAAAACAGAGAGCGCAGACTCAATATTCCTGCAGGATGTGATAACAAGCAAATTCATTCATGTAGCAAAGTTGGTGTGACTGGCATCAGCCCTGAATAAGTTGTACTCATTCATCACTACAGCAGCATCTAATTAATGTTTCTCTTTGCAGTTGCGAGGTAAATGATTGCCAACTTGTCTTTTTCAGTCTCATATCAGCAATAAACTAAGGAAATCATGAGAGGAATTGTTTTTGTTTTGAAGCATTGCTCTGGTTTTAAACTTTTGTAGCAGACCAATGCAGCCAGCCAAGACATAGCTCCAGCATGCAACTGCTTGTAAAATAACAATTGCTTTAATTTTATATTTTGGGAATGAACAAGAAAAACAAAATAAAACATGTTAATTAGTGAGCTTTAGAGGTACTGGTAGGTGTATTTTTGAGATCTGGAGTGAGTTAGGCTAGCTGTCAGGCTGTTTTCGAAGACAAAAAGAAACAGTTAGCCCGTCCGTGTCCAAAAGTGAAAAAATTCTCTAAAGCTCAGTAAGTAACTAGTTATAGCTCATTTATTACCTCTGCCAAGGAGGTTATGTTTTCACCTGTGTCTTTTTGTTGGTTTGTTTGTTGGTTTATTTGTAAGCAGGATTACGCAAAAAAGTACAGAACCAATTTGCACCGAACTTGGTGGAGGGATGGGGCACGGGCCAGGGGAGAACCCATTCAATTTTGTGGCAGATCTGAATCATTTACTATGAAGTTGAATTTTTTCCTCTGAAGTCTGGTGTATGTTGTGCGACATTGGCCTTGGTGGAGGAATGAGCTCTATTCAGTGGCATTCTAGTTTAATCTGTGCAAAAACCATGGTGCAAAAACAACTCACTGCTTTTTTTTACAGGGCTTATGTGCTAGGCTATTTCTCGGCTAGGTGCAATGACTTCCTAAATCTAAGCTAACTGGCTGCAGCTTACGCTTTGGACAAAAATGAGTGTGGTATCAATCTTCTTGTCTCTCTCTTAGCAAGAAAGTGAATAAGGATTTTTGTCAAAATGTCAAAGTATTCCTTTAAATAATCTCACAAACATACACACGCTTTAAGCCTCCTCATGCTTTACCTTAATTTTAATGTGTAATGTAAAGCACTGTTTGATGAACTGCGCATTACTACAGAATATGTTTCAGCTATCAGTGGAGATTGCAGTCTGTACTTTGTGCAAGTTTGCTGTAGGGGAAGGTGATCAACAGCAATCACAGCTAATAATCCCGAACGAAAGAATTTGCATCAACAGTACTTCTTTACATACAGTATATGGCTATCTAACTATCTGTTGTTTAACTGTTTTATCTGTTGAACTGTGAGGCTTTGGCAATCTGTGAACCCACATGGGTCACACTGAGATGAGGGATATCCCAGTGCGTTGTGTCCACTGCTGGAAATCATTCATTACACTCAACACTGGTGTGTAGTTTATCAGACAGTGTAACGTTTCCTTTACTTTTTCTTCTCAGATGGTTGGATTTTAAATTAGTGTAAATTGAGAGTAGGGTTTAGGATAATTAAAAATATATGTTTAGGAATTACAGCCATTTTTAGAAATAGTCCCTCATTTTCAGAGGCTGATGACTCATTGCTGTAATTCCTAAACGGTTAATGTGATATTTTTGTTAAACCCCTTGAATTAAAGCTGAAAGTCTACACTTCAATCACATCTTGATGGGTTAGTTTCAAATCTACTGTGGTGGTGTAACAGAAGCAAAATTGCAAAAATTATGTCACTGTCCAAATAATTATGTACCTAACTGTATATGCACTTGGCTAGTTGTTGTCAGTGGAGTCGTTTGACCATTAACTCATAGTTATTTCAAGCTTTTAAATCTCTTTAAAGCTGGTTGGTTGGTATATAGCTTGAAAAATCTCCAAAAAGTGGCATTTAATTATAACTTGCTACAGTAAAAGTATCAAAAGTAATTGTTCCAACCCAAGCCTCCATCTGACCTCTGTTCACCTTGAACCAGGCCAGGACATAGCTGCAGGTCTGTGAGGAGATTAGCTGGACGGTGATGGTGACGCAGAGAGCATCGGGTGGCCTCTAAACTGTCACCATCCTCTGTTATTTGGTTTCACCCCCACTTGTCTATAAGTTTTCAGGCCCTGCGGGGGGCTGCTGAATGGGGATGGAAGTCTGAGGCCTGAGTTCTTTTCATCATCTATCATCAGCCTCACCACAGGGGCAAAACCGTCATATCAAATGGCGGACTGGTGTCCATTCTAGCTGGACTTCAGTGTGTTGGGCCAACAGCCGTGGCGACCTCCCCATTCTGTAGTTCTACTGTGGGGATACGTCAGATTTTCCTGCTTTGTATCATTCTTTAATCAGCAAAGTTATAAAGTAAAATCCTTGAGCGTTCAAAGCATATTGTCTTTCATACAGCAATCTTATCACTAAACATCACCAAACAGCCCACAGTCTGATCAAAATCAACCTCAGGTACCACACATGTAATGCTCTACATGCTAATTTTGAATAAAGAGTGTACACTTACTTAAAAAGGTCAATACAAGTAATGAGAGATTCTATGAGCAACGACTGCGTCAATACCTGTCCCGTTCCAGTGGCTCTGTGACATTTACCTGACTTTTAAAGCTGCAGAGCACCACTTTCATTCTCACTATGCTTTCCAATTGTCCGCCTCATTCTCCCCCTGTATTCCTGCTTAAAAAACAAATACAGAGCTACTATATTGTCTGACACTGACGCACTCCAGTCCTGGATTTTCCAGACCCAGTACTCTGCCGTTTCTCATCTCTTCTGTTGTGACCTTTTGTTTTATGATTCCTCAGTGATGCATTGACAATATGGTATTCTTGTGAGAACAGTGACAACTAGAACTACCATCTGCTGATGCCTGCTAGCAAAAACTGAAATTTCAGGTTATGCCTTCCACTACAGCAGTTGAGACAAACGAGATTCTGCAATTTGAGTCAAACTTATTAATAGTCCTTCTTAGTTGAATAAAAGGTAACAGATATGTGTTTTTCTGGCTTTCCAGTTTTAGATTGGCCAAAATCTTTAAAATGTGAGAGCATAAGATTTCAATTCTTAGCCTCTTTTTTTGTTGTTGTATTATTTTGTCTTTTCATTCTCTTTTTATTATTATTGCTTTGTTCAATACACATTTATCTGAGGTATATTTGTTTTTCTGTCTACAGTATACCAAGCCTGCGACACCACTTGGACAACGCTGGTTTACCAACCTGGTAGACAGTGTTGGGTAGTAACACATTAACATTAACTTGTTGCAGTACTGTGATTACTTTTTTCTGTAACAAGTAGTGTTAAGGATTACAATATGAAATTCAGGAATTAAATTACAATTATTACTCCCAGTAACGCTTAAACAATTTAGGGGTCAGCTTGTTTGCTCTCTTACCAGGAGTAAGAGAAGGAAAATGACCCCTGGTAACAAGACGTGCACTGACATTGACATGTAAATAAGACAAATTTGTCTTATTTGACCAGAACTGCAAGACAATGACCTTTAATAAATTTGCACTCAGCTAAGAAAAGGATTTTTCCCTGTAACCAAAGAACATTTGAATGTACTATTCAAGCCCTTCATCTTTATCTGTGAGAGCAAAGAGTAATCATTTGCGTCGAGAAACATAGAGCAAAGTACCTGACCCCTGAGGAAGATTAAAACTAATGTGTCTATGTGTGGTGTCTCCTCAGCAAATGTGATTTGTCACACAGCCAGCAGCAGAGGCCAAAGCTGGAGCGGGAGGTAGAACATACAGGGACTTTGCTGTGAAAGAGGAGGAAAGGCAGCAGGAGGAAGTAGGGAAATGTGAAAGCAAGTATCATTCAGTCAGCTACTAACCTATGGCCGCATTCATGCAGCACAGTGATCCATTTACCAAGCTAGCCTGGTTAACCGTTCAGCTGTAGCTACTGGATCTGAAATGAATTCAGAACACGCAATGCAAAGGAGATGTAACCGACTTCCACAATTTACATCACAAAGAGCTCAAAGGAATATTTAGATATTTTGGAAAATACAGACTGAAACACTGGAAGCAGGGGAAAACAGCTAGAGTGACTCTAAAGTTTAAAATATTCACACACCAGCACATCTAAATTTTACAAATTAACATTCTATATCTCATTTGTTTAATTGGAATATTGGAGTTCTGACTTCACCCTGCAAAATCAAAAAAGCTTTTATGGTTCCCCATACAACCACAGCTTCTTGTTTTTAAATTTTGCTTTGTGTACGGCTTAAACATACAAGATACAATGTGTTAATTCATAAAATTTAAAGGTGTACAGCAACATTAAACCAGCAGTTTGAACTGAAGGCTTGTGCCAAAGCAATTATAAGCTACTGAAACAATAATAACCATCGGTTATTATAACATACTTTTCGTAATGTTTCCTCTAAACTGTGTCTGCAAATAGTCGTAGTTAGTAAGTTCCATTGAGCAGGGTGCTTTAGACGCAAATGACCACGTCTGACATAAGGACTGGAGTGATGTGATTGCCTGACCTTCTGGGCAGAAAGTTATTCAGACGGACTTTAATTATGCAAATCAATTGTGAAATCGCAATAAATTGGTTTTAAATGGCCACAATTTCTCAGGGGAGCCTACTCCAGCACAGAGTTTAGACTTCTGACTCCTGCCAAAACCACCCACCTACTACCACTCCTGCGTTTGAATTTGCAAATGACTTTTTGTAAATTAAGTCTTGAAGAGACTATTATAATAATGTGTACATGACTGTGTGTGTTGGGAACATCAGTGCAATTGATGTGATGGAGAGGATCTTCATTTGTTTATGAATCAGCATTTCTCACTGTGGCAGCAAAGGACATTGAAGATGATGCTGAGGGTTGCTTGCAGTGCATGTTTCAGAGTGAGGTGAGGTGACATCATCTGCAGACCTGTTAGTTATATAACGATGACTAGCTGCAGAGAAGTTCGCCTGAGATAAATACAAACACTCTAATTCTTATGGCAGGTGGTGAGGTGAGGAGACAAGTTGGTTGTATCAGGTGGAGAATAGACAGCTGACACCGACAGGTCCCCTGGTGAATGCTTTTAATATTTTTAAAAGCCATGTATGAAGAGAGCAGCTGCAAAAACAGCTAATACCGAACATAAAACTAAATCTATGAAACAGTTAGGTGGAGAGGAGATGTGTGTTGTAGTTATTACCTTTAGCAGTATTGTCCTAAAAAAAACCCAAGATTTCAGTCACATCAGAGAGAAAGGACAAAAAACATTTGCAAAGTCAGAGCTCAAAAGAAATTTCAACAGAAGAGAGAGACACAAAACAAAAAGTGTTGTTACAGCTTCAAACTACGTCTTTGAAGAGAGATGTAGATCAGGAGTCTGACAACAGTGTGTTTGGTAAAAAACTGAGTAAAACCCATTCCATCACTTTGAAACACAAATCTCAAGGCCACTGCAAACACCTAACGGGAAGCTAGGGAAATAAAGCTGGGTATATATACACAGATACTGTATCAGTTACAAACCAACAACGCCTAGCATACAGTACTTTAGGGGAAATTGTCTATGGAATATTGAACACTTCTACAATCTTGATTGATTGATTTTTTTTTTTTTTTTTTTTTTTTTTTTTTTACTGTTGGTACTTTTTCTTTAATTTTAAAATTGAAAAAAGTTAAAAATAGTTAATGGCACAAAAATATAGTAAAATATATGACATTTGATACATTTTATTTTTATATTAGGTAATAGGTGTGAAGATCCGTATACAAATAATTAACACTTTCATTTATTGAATTCTTTCTTTCTCTTGATATTAAGTTGAACTTTTGAATGTTACTTTTTTTCTCAAATTAAAGCTGCATTAACTGATTTTTCTTTTTTTGGCCACTTGGGGGCAGCAGACCAAGCCGAAAACACATCATCATCACCTTATAAATGTGTTATAGCTAATGTACAATTAAACAGTTGCCTATTTATGCATACAACAGACACAGAGCAATATTAGAATTAATACGGAGTCATGTTTTTGGCCAACAGACAAAAATAAGTCCAATATTCACTGTCATTGTAGTTCTTTTTCCCCTCCTGGGAAATATCTGGGTCTTTATCTACTAAATGCTCCATTATCTTTATCTATTTATTCAATTGTTTATTTAACAGGGACCATGCAAATAATCATTATTACATACAGATAAGTAGTGGAACAGATGCAATGTATATTGGAGATCTAACTTGACCTAATTAAACCCCTGGTCACTGCTTAGGCATTTAACTCGAGCTTAAAACACCCAAACAAATAACTTGATAAAACAGAATCAGCATAAAAACAACAGGACACATAACTCAGACTGTGAATTTTTGTATATGTATGTATCTATGTATGTGTTTTGCATTATTGTGTTAACATTGACATCTATGTAGGTGTGATAGTGTGTGTGTATGACATTAAGTATGAAAAAGTATGTGGGTATGAATTTTGTGAATCTAACAATCCAATCAAAGTTGTTCAGTGTTCACATCTTTGTAATTATTTAAGCCATTGTTTCATGTGTGTAGTGAAGACTCTGATGTAGGATATATGTAAAAAAAAAAAAAAAAATCATAACTTGCTTATACATTTGAGCTGCTTTGATACATGGTCTAATAAAAAAAAAAAAAAAAAAAAAAACCCCCAAAAAACCAGTTTAAACATCTTGGACAGTTTCCCAACATGGGCATTAAACCTGAGTTTAGAATCCAAAATGATAGCTATATATTTAAAGTCACTCACCGTCAGCTAGTAGCTAACGTTGTCTGCTTGCGTTTTGGCACTGGCTAGGTAGTTTACAGTGAGTTTATTAGAGCTTTTCGCTAAAAATAGCTGCCTGCTACCACTGAGAACAAGATTGATGAGAGCAGAGTTTTGGGGCTTTAAAACCAAAACAATTAGCTAAAAGAGGCTAAAATGCTCACAGGGCCTAGGGCATACTCCTGCATAGTCAGGTAATAATTCTCTGTGGGTTCATCATTATGAACGACATTTTTCACATTACACATAGTCATTTTGTCCATTTTTTATAAAAATATTCTGATTAGCGCAGCTTTAAAATGGAAATTTCAAAGATCTCACTCCTGGTTGATTGGGTGACACCTTTAAATTACTGGTAGTAACAACAAATGCAGTTTAATACTACAGATCACAGAATTCTTGGGGCATCAAAACAAAATATTTTTGTCTTAATAAAAAAGTCATGCAATAATTGGCTTTTTCACATCATTCTATGAGCCACAGTGATCTGATTTTATGCTGCACACGGCTTGAGTCTGTCGCGGGGCACAGGGAAAGGAGTTGGTTACCTGGCTGAGAACTTAATACAGTATTTTTTCCGGGAATGTCGCCACAGACACATAGTTCATAATACTGCAAATATATAAGTATTGCAGTGCTTTCAACATTCGGCCATAGGCTCAATCACCATTGTGTTACCTCATTTGGCTAGAGAAAGTGACTTGACAGTGAAAGACAATTCTTCGAGGTTGCCACTAAATACGTACCATTTGAAAAATTACCTCTGCATTCCTCTGCCAGAGCCTGACAACACTGGCCAGGCTCAGGTACCCCGGCTGTAATACGAGACACAAGCCTGACAAAAAAACCTTTTTGGATACATGCCTCCACTGAGAATAGAAACCTCCAGGGGGTGGAAAATAGATCCGAAGCATCTGAAAATACCTCCACTGCTGCTCTGTGGCTCTGAGAACAGCAGACCCTCCGTGTCAATAATACGTTTTTTATATGTCTCTCACTATGGCATGTTAACACATGTTGTAGTTTACATTTGTGATATTCAAGCACTGATTTTATTCAGTCACACATACACAAACATCTATCTTATCCCATTACTGCAAGAACAAGATATGGTTTACTGTAATGAATTATTCATAACTCAATAAAGATGCACCAGAAAGGTTAGCGTGTTAATCTGGAGTCTCCGCCTCTGAATCCCTTTAAAAGATTATTTCTTGAATTCAACAGGCATCATTACTCACGTTATTAAGTTGCTCTTTGCAGGGGCAGAATTGGGCCACCAATCTGTGACTCACTGTGATTAGATTTTAATTCTGCCTGCATTTGTAGCTGCAAATGGAATTTGACTTGGGTTTTATGAAGCATTAAAACAAAGCAATTAAACTAGTTTAGAAAGAAATTCCCAGCATTGTCTCGCCCCAGTCTAAAATGAAGAAAAATTTCTTCACTGCTTAACGCCAAGCGTGATAATGAAAGACAGTCGCTATCCTGAGAGAGAAATGTTCTCATTTTAAGAGTTTACTACTGTGCTTCATAAAATTAAACAGCTTGAATCCAGCTGCAAGCCTGAAAACACACAGGCATTTTAGCTGCTACAAAAGAGTGAAAACAGATGTGAAAAGCTAAAAGCACAATTCCTTTCAATTCCTGCATGCACTGTATACTGCAGTGCATTACAGCAATACCATCCGCTGTCCTCAACCTCCAAGTTCACGTTCTCCTCTCTGTTAATCCCTCTGAGAGAGTAGGGATGATATAACACAGAGCCATTTGAGAGAAGCTGGTTTTGGGCACATGCATTATTTCTACTTAAGATTAGGGGGGGAAAAAGCAGGCGCCAGCTGCTATTGGAATAAAATTGGTCTAAATATACTCTAACTCAGGAGGCTCTTAAAATGCCACCTCAGATGTAACAGTGCTCTGTGGAGTCGGAGGGAAATCGGTCAGGGGCTGTCAAGGACTTTTGAAGTAGCTCATCGGGGTCAGAACTACTAGCAAGTCTTGCCTCGGTTATTATTGAATGAATCCAAAGAAAATTTAACATATTTTTAAATTCTTATTCCTGAACCTTAACCTAAAAGAATATTATCTGCTATATGGATTTCGAAACACTCAATTCTGTAAATTACAGGCAGATTTGAAGTATAAAAAATTTAAAGGAATAATTTTGAGAAATATGCTTATTTCCTTTCTTGCTGAGAGTTAGATCAGAAGATATGAAGCTAGAGCTGGAGGGAATTTAGCTTAGCTTAGCAATAAAGAGAGGGAAAGAGCTAGCCAGGCTCTTTCCAAAGTTAAAAAAAAAAATCTCCATTCCAGCACCTCTAAAGTACACTGTTAAACGGATTATAATTCATTAATTTCACCCATGTGTAAGAACTCCCAGCAGGTAACTCCTTGCAAAACAACACTTTGTCCTTTTTAAATGTCCCCATTTAGTTTTTTGAACAGTTTCAACAAATGACATGTCATGCAAGCTTTATGCAGAGCCAAGCTAGCTTTTTCCCCCTGCTTGCAATGGAGACTCCGAATGGACAACCTGCAAGGCCAGGCCAAGCTAGCTCTATTGCTAGCAAGCTAATCTGCTAGCTACTGCCTGCTGTCTGTCATTTGCTGTGCAAGCTGTGACTATGGGTTTGATGATGTATTTGTATGAGTTTTTTATTTTGAATAAATGGCACAACGGACACATTTTAGATGGACTCGATTAATTTAGAATTACCTTCCATTACCCTCCGTCCATTATTTACAATGGCATTGAGCTGTGCCCTCTTCATTTGCAACTCTCTAGACATAGCGAATGGAGCTGGTGGAAGTTGTTTGCTGGGTGACAGACCCACACATTGAATAATTTGAGTGAAAAATCTTTGTTAATACAATCGTAATCCATAAACTGAAAATTAACTTACTTTGCAGCGATCTTTAAATGTGTTTTTAAAATCTGATCATCTAGATGCATTTGCGTGAATATGCATAATGGATATATTGTAATGTTATAATTTGGAGGGAGGTTAGCTCGCTACAAGTCTGAGTTTGTTTCTCTTAGGATCTTTTACATCTGTTTCCGTACAAGTAGGCAAGCTAGCAAGATTAACATAAACTAGCCCTATGAGGTCTTAGGCTGTCACCCCTGCCTTGCCCTTTTCCAGCCTGTATGCTAAGCTGAGCTACCTGCCCGCTGGCTGTAGCTTCATATTCAGCATACAGGCATGAGAGTGGTATTGATTTATCTCTTTTAACTCCTGGCAAGGAAGGGATTAAGCGTATTTCCCCAAAAGCTGAACTTTTTTTAAACCCCCACTCTGCTCGTCTGTTTTTCGAAAGCTGCACTGATCTGTTTGACAACTTGGAAATGATTCACTCCCTTGTTCCGGCTTTTTCTGGTGCAGGACTTTTTCCATTTGAGATAAGGATTGTGCTCTTCATTTTGAATCCAGAATAAACCTTTACAACTACAACTGCCTTTCCAGCAGAATATAAAAAATGAAAAAGTCAACAAAAAACTTTATTTTTGTCTGCAGCTGTGTGCTCATGCATAAAAGTGGTTCTAATCATTGAATGAGCTGACAGAGCTGGAGCTGGAGCTCGACATCAGGTTGTTCACAAGAGACAGAAGGCTATTTGCTCGGTGAACCAATGCAGCACGACTGGAGAGTATCAGTAAAGGTATAATGATATTGAATTATCTGTGGATGTGCGAGTGGTGGTGGTAGAAATTGTACAGACCTTTGTCATGTCCGAGGGCTAATGTTTGTGACAGTGAAAAGCCACTTAAAAATCCATTTTGGAGCCGATTCACAGTAGAGTGAGTGTAATTCTATAGTAATTGCATCTCAGCAGGGGATGCTTGTGTGTATGCAAGCAGCTTTGCTGAAAATTGAAGGTGCATATCCTCAGAGATTCCCTTCAATAACTCCACTCAGTAGAACCTATTATGCTCACTGACTCTTAATAAAATGAGACTGACAAATGCATGGGAGGAGAGAGAGAGAGACGGCCAGACAGAGAGTCTGTGAGAAATGCTTTGATTGAAAGCTTGACCTTGTCGGAGACCCTCTGACTAGAGATAAAAAGCATGAGAGGAAACTCTTAAAAAAGCATCGATCTTTAAGTTCTTATTGAGATTATGTCAGCAGCAAAGGCTGCAGAAATTGTTTAAAGACCCATGAAAGAGTGACACCTCCTCAGAACATACTAGACTTAGATTTGAAGGCTCACTTGTCAATAAAGCCTGTTCAATTTCTGACATTCACCACGCACATTGGAATTGTTTTTCCTTAGGAATCTCAATCCCATTGGCCTATTTTATTAATTGGATTTCACTATTTATTTTGAAGTTTTGCTAGTCTGAAGGTTCCCCTCCAGACACGTTTTAAAGCGTGTAAAAATATTCTGCTATGATTAATATCTTGTTTAACATGGTTTTACCTCATAAAAAACGACTGGAAGCACATCTACACTTACTTCCTCATTGAGAAATTCTGGGTCAGGCCTCGTGCCCCGCCCACCACTACTGCTTGCTCCAGGTTTATCGGTGACAGAGCAGTGCGCATCAAGACGCCAAGCATTAAAGGAGACATCAGACAGATTCAGCCATCCACGTTTGAGCGTCAGTCGTACCCAGACTCAGATGAGGAGTCTGTTGTGCACCTAAATCGGTGACTAGCAGGCGCATGAGAATGGCAGGTGTCGTTAACATCTTTCAGTTGTTTATGTTGTTTGCTAGCTTTTTAGCTTATAACTGGCAGTGGCTGGTTTGCATAGTTAGACAATGTCTGATGTGCGTGGAGAGGTGAAAAAACCCGCCTCATGGGACCCTCGCGAAGGGGCGTGTCTGCTGGTGTGACGTCACTGTGGCTGTGTCAAGCATGAATCAAGCTTCAGCGGTTGTGCTAATGCGAACTCTTGCTCTCTGTACTCCGCAACGAGCTGGGGGTTTCAGGTTTCTTTTGTCCCACCCTGCAAGTTGACGGGATTGGTTCCCTAGGTATGTGATGTAGGAAACCCACACTGTCTGAATCCGTGTTTTTGAGACTGTCATTGATACACTACAGTTCCCAGGTGGAAATACTCAGCCATGGCGCTGACTTCTTATTTCGCTCATGATATGTCTCGTATCATATAAATTACACCATATGGACAAAAACTTGATTTTCGTTGGAGAGGGTCTTGAACAATATCCCCATGGGTCACTGATGATGCAACTGTTTTCCAGCATAACAGCATTATTACACTGCACTTCTCCTGCAGCAATATTTATACTGGGAGCTCAACACTTATCATAAGAAAGCAATGGGAAGTGTAACAAAATACTGTATTTCAGGAATGAACCATTGACCTCAGCACTTACAGTTCCCTTTTATAACGCCCTTGGGGTAAAAAAGAGAACAAATTTTATTTCATAGCCAGACTACAGCATTAAACCCTGACAATTATATCAAGATGAGCATAAAGCTCTATCAATACTTCAATGAAATAGCTTCAAACTATGAATGAGCAACACGAGTGGATCAGAAGATGAGCTGCAGCATATAATTAAAACATTCCAAGAGACTGTGTGTCATGGCACAACCTCAACGTGCACTCTCATGTCATATGTTATTTGAGAGAGATCTGCTATTTTGAATCAACCTGTAGGCACAGAGAAATTAGGTCAGGCGCAAGCAGCGTCACTGCAGGAATCCAACGTTTCAACACGGTGAAATTTCTCCGTGGACAGAACAGGAACAACTGGTGAAAGGAGAGCACCCTCAAAATGTCACAGTAGGAACAGACACACGTTGTCGTCATTTGGTTCCTGGTGCATGTGAAACCATATGTCCGATAAGATTGGAAGTGACTTGACCACCGCCAGGCCTTCCCACAGAGGCCCCCCGTGTTAAACATGTACGCATTCATGACACCTTGGATCCTCGAAATGTCATTTTTGCTTTTGGGGGCCACCCCTCACACACTTTCCTATCATTCTTTCCCTCTTGGAAAAAAAGGTTAACAGGAGTACTAAAAACAGTTATAGATCACAAGTGTACTCATCTACTACATGTCACCTCGTTTCAGGTAAAAACAAAAACAAAACAAAAACACATCTGTGAAAGGAGATAGATGTTTTGTCTCTTGTTAGCAGCTGGAACAATTTGCTATTGCTTTTAATAGAAGACGTTCCTTATTTGTGTGTTCGTAAATGTGCGGGATAATGACTGGGAATTGTATTCCAAGTGTCCACACTAAACATCAAATGGATCTAAACCCTGGTCATAAATGCATTTAAACGTGTATATATATATATATATTTCACAAAATAAATGTTTATATATATATATATATATATATATATATATATGCAGTCTTAGTGTAGAGATGTAAATAAAAAAAAACAAATAAAAAAACCCCAATCACAACAAAACATCACATGGTCTTGAGTCATTGAAGACTAAATCAATTCCACCACTGTTAGTCACAATAAAACGGAAGATTATTTGTAGACTTTTGGTTTCAAAATAAAAGTGAAATATGAAAGTGTATACAACATGAAATACAAGTGAAATGCTGCACCATTTGTAAAATGATTAATTTGTTATAGCAAAGGCCGCTTTAGGAAAGTTATTCTTAAATGCTCCCTCTGTGCGCTCCTCAAACGTAGCTTTAAATATCCCACTGCATGACAAGGCCTGTGTTCGTCGCCAGAGATGTAGGTCAAAAAACAAAAACAAACAACGAATTTACTTTGAAAGCACAGCCGGAAGCATGGCGTTTATACCCTGTCTGTCTTGACGGTGTTACATTGACCCAGTTTCAGCGAGCGGCGGTCTCGGGGTGGTTTTGAATTGGCGGCGCGGGGAGCGCGTCAAGGTGCGCCGCGGAGCCCACAGCCTCTCGCTGACACACCGCGCGCTGCACGATGCTGGAAACCAAGTTTTGCTCCGCGCGATGAATCCCGCCAACGAAACCAGAGCCGAGAGGAGCACGGAACATCTGATCTTCGCGGTTGGCACCTACAAACTTCTCGCTTTTACCATCGCGACCATCGGAGTATTCGGCTTTTGCAATAACGCTGTGGTCATCATACTCTACTGCAAATTCAAGAGACTCCGGACGCCCACCAATTTGTTACTGGTCAACATAAGTTTGAGTGATTTTCTGGTCTCAGTCATCGGAATAAACTTTACGTTCGCTTCGTGCGTCAAGGGCGGGTGGATTTGGAGCCAGGCAACATGCGTCTGGGACGGTTTCAGCAACAGCTTATTTGGTGAGAAATATTTCTCAGTATTGGTACATAAACTTTTTACCAAACCAGTGCAAGACGAATTTATTTACGTGATCACCCTCGCTGAGCTTAATTATTGGTTTCTCACTATAGGCAACAATCTTATTCTAACATAATTCCGAATATGAGCAAATGCAACCTAATGTGATGTTATTTTCAAATGCAGAGGGGAGCTCATGCACAATGCAGACTACTATAAGACGCACGGAACGATGATATTCCACGTGGAAATAATAATTAAAAAAAAAAAAACTGTAAAATATGGTGACACATTTTCTCTTTGCTCTTGTGCGCACTTCCTCACAGAATCTGAAGATGGTTAAAATTCAGACCGGCTCTAAAACAGTTTAGTGACTCTAGTCTCCCCCCACGATGAGCTCCAGTAACATCCATCGACCTTGAAGGGCTTCCAATTCAATTTTTTTCCTGTTCTTATCAGACAGTACAGTAGGTTTTTCTTTTGGTTTGGGTTTGTTTGTTTGTTTTTTTATGTAAAGGGAGCATGTTCTGCAGGGTCATTGCCTCATGCAGACGAATGTTTTTTGTCGCCTCCATTGTGCCGAGGGCTTCCGTTTGACTGTAACATGACTGTCCCTTTATCCCCAGCATAACCGTGTTCGTCAAGTGAAGTGGGAATGAACACTCGGGGTCGTTCTGCGGGTCCAACCCGTGTAGGAATTACAGCTGGGCTGGATGGGTGTGTGATAATTAGCTCATTAGTGCAAACCTGCAAGCCTTTTTGCTGCCTTAACAGCAAACTGAACGCAGAGGTGCAGTGGAAGGCTGCCCTCTTTTTCTACCATCTTTCCGTCCCTTGATTGACATTGGCTTCGTTGCACATGATCTGAAGCACACGGTCACCCGCCTGCCTCATGTGGCAGCGCTTGGAGCAGTGAGTTTGTTGGTCTAGTTTCCATTGCAAAATATTGGTATGTCACGCAGAGGATAATTTCCAAATAAAGCATACAAATTTGTGGTTAATATTTTTATCCAAGCTGTGAGAACGCCTCCTTTCATCCCTGAGATGACATTGAAGAGAAAGGATGTGGTGTCCCGCTGCTCTGGCCCACCGTTAGATGGGCAGGACTAACCTAGCAGATAATGGAGATTTCGATTTCAGTGACACCACATCCTGAGAACTCACCGGCCCTTCCCTTGCCATTCACAGTACAGTACCCCAGCTAAAACAAATGACACGTCTTCTGTGTGGCACTTTTACACGTTAAAACCCAAGGTCATGCAATAAGCCATGGCATGATTTGGTATGAACACCGCAATTCTGGAGAGCCTGGCTCCCAGCACCTACTGATAAAGTGAGTATAATATATGTCACAGTAATATAAAAACTGGAGCGCACAAAAAATATATCGCACTTCTCTATCTTTGTCGCCTAGTCCTCTGTACGTGAAGGTGCCCCCATCTTTGCGCCTTAACAAATGCATTACCCAGTGGAGGTTGGTGTCCGTGTGACCGTCACACGCGCACACACACACACACACACACACACACACTAACACACACACACACCAGCCACAGGGCTGCAGCAATAAGCCCTGGCAGTTCTGTCAATGCGCGCCCTTCCTACCGAAACCCCGAGCCGGGTAACCGCTCAAGCTCAGCGCACAACGTGAAACAGCTCCCTGTATAGTGTGTTTGCAAGTTGTGTGTCCATTTATGGACACTGCTCCGGGGTTGTACTCGTGAATGTAGAGATTAATAAATTACAGAGTTGAAAAGGGTACTAGAGTATGTAATAGGGTAGATATATATAGGTTATGTGAGTGTGTGTGTGATTTGTATTGACAAAAAAGATGCGGCATCAATTTTAGATACTGTACCATGACTCTGGCCTGCAGATGTGCTCTTTAGGTTACATGCCATATAAAACTGAGAACAAAATGATGCACAAGATGAACATGAGAGCTGCAAATATGTACAAAATAAGCTGTCTGCAGCATTAGAACCAAACCAGGTTACTTTGAGTGGAAAAAGGCAGGCCGTGCGATGCAGATGCAGGTCTTAGAGGTGTGTGTGGGGGAGTAAAGAGTCTTTCTGTGAGTTTTCAAGGATTCACCACAAAAGGCTTGAATGTGATGTTCAGTGCCAAGACGTTCAGAATTCAGTTTATATAGAGTATGATGAAACTCGTTCAGTCTAAAGAGACGCTGAGTAGCCACTGACCCAGATCCTGCAGTGAGCGCTCTGCATTACTCAGCGCGGCTGTCTCTCTCCCTCCACTGCCAGGCATTGTTTCCATCATGACTCTGGCAGCCCTGGCCTATGAGCGCTACATCCGGGTGGTCCATGCCCAGGTCGTGGACTTCCCCTGGGCGTGGCGGGCCATTGCCCACATCTGGCTGTACTCCCTGGCCTGGACGGGGGCTCCTCTGCTGGGGTGGAACCGCTACACTCTGGAGATCCACCAGCTGGGCTGCTCTCTGGACTGGGCGTCTAAGGAAGCAAATGATGCTTCGTTCATCCTCTTCTTCCTCCTGGCCTGTTTCTTTGTGCCTGTGGGTGTCATGATCTACTGCTACGGGAACATCCTCTATACAGTGCAAATGGTAAGACATGCAGATGTACTTTTTTGTGTTTCGTTGCTAGCACATTTAATACATTATGAATGAGTTAGGCTAATAAACAGAAAGAATTACATAGACTTGTGAATGAAGGGTTGCTGATCGAAATCGTTAGTTGAAAATCTGGGAATAACACATTAGACATGACTGTCGAGACTGATGATTGGGCTCCTCCCCGACTAAAAAAAAAAAGTTATGAAACTAAATTACCACGGTCTTGCCCCATTGTAGCTGGTTATCATCACAGATGTAAAACAAAAACGGATATATGTTATTATCAGGGCTGCAACTAAAGATTATTTTCATTATTGATTAATAATTTTTCGATGAATCGATTAATCCTTTGGTCTATAAAACATCAACAAAGAGTGAAAAATATCCATCGCAGTTTCTTGGGCTCAAGGTGTTACATCTCACCTCCCCTTCCCCCCAAATGACACTTGGACTTTACTCATTGCTTACACTCAAACTGAAACTTTTATTTCTTTCAGCACTTCTATTTTAACTTTCAGGGGATTTTCATTTTAATGAAAAGAAACTCCTTGACCTTCACTGGCCAAGTGCTGCCTTTCACTCGTCTTTCATTACAGCCTCTATCATCATTGGATATGGCAGTGGTCATTCCATATTCATTGGAAACTCATTGTTCATTGTGCCTTTGCTGAGCCTTAGAAGTGGAGCCTTTAAGTGTCACTGATGTTATCAGTTACAGGAGACAGCCTGGTAATAAAGGATACGTGAGCTGCCTGTGAGGATGAGAGTCAAGCATCTGTGTTTATGTTAATGATTCCTGCAAGAATGCTGGAGAAGTTTCTTTGTTTGTGGTAGAAATGAGGGAATCTATATCTGTATCTTTATCATCTTCATCTGTTTGTAATATCAAGAGCAGACGGTCACTGAAGAGTTTGAACAGGGAAGTATGTAAGCAAATGTAAATGAGCAAAGCAGTCTAAAATTCAAAGCCAGTGACCCAGATGTCCGTCTGCATCACAACTTGGTGCATCTGCTGTCTTTATTTCCTTAAGTGTCCGCAACCGTGTAGGAAGCGTGAGCTGCTACTTCCGCACAGCCTCTCATGCCCAAGCACCACGAAACTCACAGTCCCTCCGCAACTCCCTGAACACTTTGGAGGCCGGGGAGGACTCATCACACGTCACAGCATTTTGGGAGATGCTCCGAAAATCTTCAAAGAGAAGTACTCGGAAGCCTATAGAGTATATTTGAATTGATAGAGAAGAAATTAAAAGCACTTGGCCTGCTTTTCCAGAGCCAGAAGAGCTCAATGTAAACTAGGGATGTGCGCGATAAGTCGACTGAATGATTAAACGTTGCTACCCTCGCTAGTCAACAGAAATACTAGTTCTAGAATACTAGAATTACTAGTTAAATTATTTATTCATATTTTATTAATGTACAATTCCGGTTAACTAAGATCATACGCAGCCAACCATTACTGATGGCAATCCCCCTCTCCCCGCACTAATGCCCAATACGTAAATACGCGCAAAATTTTTTCGGACAGTGTCTAACCTTATCGATTAAATCGTGCTCAATTTTGACTGTTCTCTGAGTGTTGTTTTACTTTTAGACTAGTCAACTTGTCTAAATATAAACTTCTGTTTAGTCAACAGGGGACACCTGAAAACATAGAGAACAGTAGAACATTAACATGGACATAGATCATGCCTTCGTAAGAAATGTAGAACATAAATAAAAACTCACCTTGTGAATTCATGAATAAAAATTGAGGCTTGCAGTGATTCAGTCAGCTGCCTTAGACTGTCCTGAGGGAGTCTGGAAAATAACCTTATGCTTTTTCATCACATCTCTTTAGCTGAAGGGTATAATCCAATCTACAGTGTCAGTCACCCCCTCTGTTTTTGAGTTATTTCAATGTCGTTTCCATGAGCTGTCAGCTATATCCAAGCTTATGGAAATAATGCTGTATGGTGGATGCTTATAAAAACTTGTTTGATCTTAAAGGGGCTATATGTAAGTTTTTGCCATTGCTACATAGCCAACGCTAGCATTAACACCTGTTTACTAACTAGCCCAGAAGAAACATTGCAAGTTCAGCATCAAACTTCATTACTTTACTTGCCGAGAGATGTCTCCAGCGATGGAAAGCAACGTCAATGTTAACCCTTGTTATGCTTCTATTTTTATCACTTCTTTTCTTCTACTGAAGTTAGCATGCTAGCCACTTATCCCCAGCCTGTTCGGCCTCTCTCGTCACTTCCAATAATGAGTCACTGTAGTGTCCAGTCTTGCGCTCAGTCCAACATAAGAAGGCGTATTCTAACCTCTTGTTCTCTAAACGCAACGATGGCCAAAGCTCGTGGTAAGCGACCATTATCACCACCACCTGCTTCCAGCAAGAAACCGTGTTCGGTGGCAGAGAAAAATTTAGATATAGCCCCTTTAAATAGACATATTGTCAATACTAGATGTCTTTCTGTTTTGCTAAAGGTGTTGTAATTAATGTTTTGAATCAATACTATATAACTTTACAAAAGAAAAACTTATGCTTTTTTCTCTCACAACTAAAAACTTTAGCAATTCTTTAGCAATAACAGGCGTAGTTTCCCGACACTTGGACAGACCAAAAATGTGAGTGTAAACTTTGCAAAAAACAGTTTGCATATCACAGCTCAACAACCAACATGGCATATCATCTAAAATCTACCCTGTCTGCGTTGGGATGCTCCATCAACTTTCGTGAATATGAATATGGGCAGGTGCACGCTGGCCGTCTCTGAGTCTGTTGTTATCATTTCAGTATAAAATGATTAGTTTAAAATGATTTAATATTCTGCAAATACTGGCTTTTAGTGTTTATTTATGTTTCATTTAGGCTAATAGGGCTACCAGTTAGGGCGTTCTCAGTGCACCTTAGCCGATTTCGTTAATCCAATTACGTTAATCGCTAATAACGAGCAGATTCAGTAAATATTTTACACATTCTTTGTGTGCAATGCTTACTGTACATAGACATTTGCAGCCTGTGAAGAGGCATTACAAATAGGCATGAATTGGCTATAAATGGTCACAAAAAGGTCAGGAAACAGCGATTTAAGTCATGACACGCCGTATGATTATTTTGGGATGACATTAAAACCTCATTCAATACAAACAGTCAGACTAGCAGCGTCTTGGTGTCAGATTAAGGTTTGTATTCCTGCTTTTCTCCCACCCATTTTAAAACAGTCAAACCTGCCCAGGGACTGCGTGTTAAACCACAAACTGTGATCCAAACGAGCAACAATGTGGTGACAGGGCAGTCTGTCTAATTGTTAGGCTACTGTCTCCCTCATGATAGCATCTTACTCTCTCCTGTTTCTTGAAGCTGCGCTCCATCCAGGACCTCCAGACGGTTCAGATCATCAAGATCTTGCGGTACGAGAAGAAGGTCGCCGTTATGTTTCTCCTGATGATCTCCTGCTTCCTGGTGTGTTGGACACCTTACGCTGTTGTGTCCATGATAGAGGCCTTTGGCAGGAAGACCATGGTCTCTCCCACACTGGCCATCATCCCCTCGTTCTTTGCCAAGTCCAGCGCAGCCTACAATCCCCTCATCTACGTGTTCATGAGCAGAAAGGTTTGTAGTCGTTAAGTTTTGTAATTTTTTTATTTTTGCAGGAAGGAACATTCAATTCTGGGTCAACTTTAGGACCCACAAATAATGTGACATCAGTGAACTCTGCACGTCTTCAACACTAATTTTGTGCCCTGTGTAGCTGATGAGGGTGAAGTCAGTGGTCCATGTTTTGCTGGCGTCTAGAACACATTTTATGTCTCACTGCAGATTTTGTGATTGGCTGCTTCCTGGGGGTTCAGTCGATTTTTCCCCCTCCGGTCACCACAGCTGAACTTAGAATTTAATATGGACAAATAGGGCAAATCAATGGTATCTCAAATAGGGGTGAAAGTTGGTTCTCCTCCTGTGCTGCTTCAGTTTTTTCTTTGAGTGGAAAAACTACAAGTATTTTTAGATTTGTATAGAAACTAGTATTTTTGTGAGCATTTCTTGAAGCATTTTTACACAAAATAATGCAAAATTATTGTTTTTTTAGAAGTAAAAATTCTGCAAAATGTGGGAAAAAATCTATTTCAAAATGAGAGTAAAATCTGCATCATAGTGTTCTTTTAATTAAATGTACAGAATGCAGGGCATTCTCAGAGGCTTATATCCTGTGTTTGACAGACAAGTGAGTGAGGAAAGGGTGCCATTTCATCCCCTTGTTAAATACCATCCTTTTATCTCTTCGCTTCTCCTCCTACTCATTCTCTCACAGTTCCGGCGCTGTTTGCTGCAGCTGCTCTGTTCACGGCTCTCTTGGCTACAGCACAGCCTTAAGGAGCGCCCCCTGGCTCCGGTCGAACGCCCCATCCGGCCGATCGTCGTGTCCAGTGCTTGCGCCAGCAGAAACCGACCCAAAAAGAGGGTGACCTTCAGCTCCTCCTCCATCGTCTTCATCATCACCAGCAATGACTTCCACCACCTGGACGTGACCTCCAACGCAGGGGGTTCCTCAGAGGTTAATGTCATTCAAGTGAGGCCAGTGTGATCCACAAGGACTGGACTTCTCGCCCCACCACTCAGTATGCCTTAGTATGTAACGTGCAATTCCAAGCCAAAATAATCCTGTCTGACCTCCTTAGACCTTTCTGCGTCTACACACAGTTACAGACTTGTTACCAATTAAATGTAAATATCCAACTGTCCCCCAAGATCTCAACTAAACCTATTTCCTGACAGTGTTTTGTCCGAGCAGGTATGAAAGTGGGACATCCTCATCTAACATCAGCTCCGTTGACATAAATACACAATGATGTAGTTCACAATCATCTTTCTCTTAGCAAAAGAATCACACTTATTTGTCAAATATGACATACAGTATATGTGACAACTGTAGGACTGTGTTGAGTATTTAGAGGCCAGCAGTGTTATGGACTTGAGTTTGGATCAACATGTGATAGTAGATTGTTTTGGTTGGTACCCAACTGCAAGCGTGTAAAAAGGAAAATAAGCCTTAGCTCCTTAGCCACAAACCATAGTACACAAAATGACATTACTGTGTTTGAATTCAATAAAAAGATCATATTTTAAGCTACCGAGCTTGTGTGGCTTATCTTATTTCAGTCTAAGCCTCTAGTGTGACAAGAGCAGTCACTGTGAAATGATATTCGGTGGAACTATATGCATGAGGACTACAGGAGTGTTATTAGATAAGAGGAGATGAGACTGGGGCCTCAGTATGCTACAGCGAGATGCTCCTTTCATAACCTCCTGGGCTGTCAGCTATGAATAGACTTGATGAATGGATTTCCATAGCTGATAATTCAGTGAGGATGTGTGACTGAGTGAGTGAGTGAGTGAGTGATATGTCTTTGTTTTTATACTGTTTGGTTAAAAAAATAGCTTGGCATTATGGGAAATATGCTTATTCACTTTCTTGCCAAGAGTTAGAGGAGACGATCGATTCCATTATCATATCTGTATGTTAAATATGAAGCTAAGGCCAGACGATGGGTTAACGGAGCTAAGGATAAAGACTGGATACGGGGAAACTGTTAGCCTGGATCTGTCTAAAAGTTAAGAAATAGTTAACACGCACTAATGTACATGTTGTATCTCACTTGTTTAATCCGTGCACAAAACCTGAGCGTAAAAACGACAAGTTGTAAGGAGGGTTTAGTGTGTCTGCGCCATGCCAAGAAAAAGGACAGCATGAGCCCTCACTGTTAAACCACAACTTATGGTTCGTGTACTTTGGTTTTTATATGAACTAAAGAAATCAAGATATAATGTCTTAATTAAAGAGATTTAGGGGAGAGAGGGGTTGGTAGAAAGATTTAGCCAAACTTTTCGACAGCCAGGCTAGCTGTTTCTCCCTGCTTCCAGTCTTTATGCTAAGCTAACCTCTGCAAGCTGCTAGCTTCATATTTAGCGGACAGATATGAAAGTGGTATCGACTTTCTCATCTAACTCTTGGCAAGAAAGTGAACAAAAATATTCCCAAAATATCACAGTATTACTTTAAAGCGGCTACCGTCAATATTTTTTATCATAAAAATGTATAAAATGGCAATATGAAAACAGTGTGACAATGTGGAAGGGGGAAAGAAATACCACCAGAATGTACAGCTCGCCTCCCCCTCTCAGCTCTATGGAACTCACTATGAGTTTCTGCTCATTGTTTAACTGCCCAGCCTGCAACTCTGCTGCTCAAATATTTCCCCGCAGCAGTCGATGGGAGACAAAAACAGAGATAAAGTAGAGTGAATATTGGATTCGCAGGGTGACAAGAAACACAGTTTGAATGAATGCTCACGTTGCCATGTAACTGATGGATGGGTAAATAAGTAACTGCTAACAAGTTCACCGGATCAACTTAACGGTGATCATATGTTGATGTTGTGGTCACAACTTGATTATGCTGCCCTCAAGTGGCCAAAAAAAATCCATTATTGCAGGTTTAAGTATTGATACAGAGTTGATATTGGCCCAAAAGGACCCTAATTTTGTGTACAGTAGATGCTGTTGAGAGGAATGGCAGAATATAAAGGTAGTATTGAAAAATCAAAAATATGATAGTATCTATGAGCTGAAGGAACATTTATTTGCAATTTTTTTATAAGCATCGATATAAAATCATACACATGTACCCTAGACCCTGCCCCTGATCCTGAATTTAATTCTGACATTTTGTTTTCAGATTAAAAGCCATCAGCAAATCATGATGATGGCATGGAAGTAATCAAATCTAAAGATTGAAAAAATATACTGTTGGGAGTCCTTCAGTAAAACCATTATCAGTTTAACACTGGTAGAATATTATAAA
Source organism: Xiphias gladius (assembly GCF_016859285.1). Lineage (NCBI taxonomy): Eukaryota > Metazoa > Chordata > Actinopteri > Istiophoriformes > Xiphiidae > Xiphias > Xiphias gladius. The sequence continues at coordinate 21,470,820 of NC_053410.1, forward strand.
TCATATAATCAATCATTATGATGGGTATAAGTAACAACAATCATTATTACAATACATTAATTTGCCCGGCAGAACCTTCATTGGGAATTAAAGGACTCATTCAAACTCTTATTAAAATTTAGACCCCCCTCAGTTCCTTCTAGTGTTTAACACTCCAGTCTTAACACTTGTCTGTCAGATCAGAGACTCTGCCAGTGCTCAAAAGGTCCTGAAGGCCACAAGCCTGTTCCACATTTTCTCAGTGGGGATGATGAGCTTGTTGAAATCGGGAGGATTTTTGATGAGCAGGTAGGAGCCTCCTAAAACAGCTCCCATAGCACTGAACAGCAGGCCACGGTTTATCACCTGTGAAATAAAAAAAGATTTAAGCAGCTCTTTCAAAGACATTCCTCTGGAAATCAACAACTGCTTATTAACGCAACACAGCTTACTATTCTCAAATAAGTCATAATCAGAACATGATATGTATTTATAGTCTTGCAGTTAAACTGATATGAGAGTGTATTGACAGCTAAATGCTAACGCCAGCACGCTAGCATCCTTACATATGCTGTAGATTAGCAGGTATAATGTGTATTATGCAAATTCTAACATTCAATTATCAGCAGTAAACACAAGTATGGGAATATTTTCGGTTATTTTTAAATCCCAAATATGTCTCTGGGGTATTGTAACATATTAAAAACTCTGTTTCGTTTATAACTGTAAGCGAAAGTTTAGTGCCTCATACTTTTTTTACTACAGTACATAAAGCTATATACCCTTCACCTAGTTCAGTGACCTTGCTGTTATCTTCACCTTTTAATTCCAACATTTTCCCTGCACTCAGCTAAGCCACAGACAATGCCCTCTCTGCAGCTGATCTCTATATGTTCATTTCAATATCTCATTATTTCGTTAACATCTATGCCCCACTACGGTATATGGTGCTTCATACAAGTCTCCCCCAAAAAGGTCATTTCGCCCTTTGCCCAGACATCCCTATGGGTTTAAACAAATCACGAGGGAGGCTGTGAAAATCCGCACTGTCCATCTGACAGTTGACCATTAGCGCAATAAGCCATCGGCACAAGTCGCATCAGTCAGTTCTACACAGTGCCAAGGACTAACTGGCTCATATAGCCAAGCGTAAGAAATCAGAAATATTTCTTGGTGCAGCAAAGCTGTGTTTTGTGGTAGAATAAATGAAATGTTTATAAAAGGGGAAGTATTTATCCAGTGTGTGTCAAAGCTGACTTTCATGCTTGCTACTGATAATACAGTGACTTCAAAAGGGCCCTGATTTACAATGCTAAGATGTTCAAAGGTATGAAATATCCCCCCCAAAATTAAGTGCATCCCGGAAAAAAGATGATACCAGAGTGTCTTACCTTGTCTTGCCAATGCCAGCGCTGGACAGCTTCATGGTATCTCGTTCTTGTGAAAGTGACCTGGAGACAGTGAAGGATAAAGAATGGCATAGATTTTGTGGTAGACAGAGCAATGTGACAGCGGTCATTTTGATTAGGAGCCTTACCATTGTGTAAAGTGGAATAATTGTCTTTGGCATGAGGAAGTGGAGGAAGTTATCAACATGTTTTCTGAAAATGAACCATTTGGAGTTGACATGTGCTCGCATCTAGAAAGCAAAACAGTGAACGTGTTAGTGAAGTGAACGATCTGTGCTTCATATTGTGATGTGGTTAAAAAAATATTACAGCTATATCAGAAATGTCACATGACCTCTTCTGCTCTGCTGAGACCAATTGCTCGCTTTTTGATTGCATGAATTTTAAAGGGCATGTGGTTAGGTAGCTGTCAAGCCATCACATATGATGGAAATGTGATGGCTTAAACATCAAAATCAGTCTTTAAGTGTCTTTGTGCCACTTACTTTCTTAGCACCATAATTGGGAAATAATTAACTACTGAGTAGAATCCAGGATTCACCAGTCAGGTGATTGTTTGATTGATACTAATTGATAGAGAAAGCTAGCCTTGCTTGCATGTCATAACTTGAGTGGTAGAATGTAATTAAGTACATTTACTCTAAAACTGTACTTATGTGCAATTCTGAAGTAGTACTTGTACTTTCTTCATGTGTTTCCATTTTATGCTCTTATGCTTCTATGCTTTATACTGCTTATACTACTACGACTTCACTATATTTAAGAGGGAAATATTGTAGGCTTCTTTTTACTCCACTACATTACATTTATTTCACAGCTATAGTGAGCATTGATTAGGGTTTTACATGTAAAACATCAGTTTATAGTTATCAATGCAGAGTAAAATGTGTGAAAAGTAGGGTGAGCATTCCTATGGCAGCAGAAACAAGCTGTGAACACAACATTGAAACGTTATCTCCTTTTAAGTTGATATGTCAAACATGTTAGCACACAGGTGTCAGCTTACACATCAGGCAAATACATAGCAACATTAGCTTTCATTTGGAGTAGAATTTGTGTCCACCTCATGCATGTAAGTCCAACCTTTACCCTCCTTTTAGTTCTGGTTTGGTCATTGGTGTACAGTGGCTCTTTCTTTGCTAAAAACAACTGCCTGCTGCGGTTGGAAACAATGCTATGAGACCGGTGAGACTGAACAAAGGCAGTAAAGTTGCGAGACGGCAAACCAAAACAATGAGCTGAAAGAAGCTAAAACACTGCATAGGGGCCCTGCGGAGTTTGGTGATAATTCTCTGTGGGGTTTGTAACTATGAGCAACACCTTTCACTTTACACATAGTCATCTGATCCATTTTTATTAGAAAAATATCAGTTATAGCTGCTTTAAGTTAATGTGCTTTACTTGTAATAGAGTGATTTACTGCAACATTGCTACTTTGCCTAAAGTAAAAGACTTCAATAGTTCTTTCATCACAGCTAGTCCCATTTCTACTGTTAAAGTCACAACCTTTTAAGTAGCGGGAGCAATCAATTTATAATAGACACATTAATCCCACTTTAATGTTGCAATGTTGCATAAAGATACATTCTAAAGTATGATGTTAAATTAGTCACATTAAAACACAGTAAAAATGCATTACTTCAATGTAGTTGTACATGGCCAGGTCTGCAATGGCATGGTCATCTGGAACTCGCACTCTAGTATACTCAGGCAGTACAGCACCTGCATGGATCCAAAAAGGAAACCAGCCAAGACATTCTTAAGAATTGTCAGTTCATCCTCTGTGTCTCCTTTAATCTTTGTTCATTTAAAAAGTACTTACTGAAATCCTCATTGAACTGATCCAGAATTTCATCAAAGACGATGCAGTCCTCAAAGCCCTATAAAGCATGAATAGATGAATGAGTCTCCATTTAATTCTTTTCTGCCTTTCCTTCTCTTTAGTTTAGTTTTACTTACAGCGTTCATCCCCTGCCCATAGAAAGGCACCACTGCATGGGCTGCATCGCCCATAAGGACACATTTGTCGCCAATGTGATACGGGGAGCACTTGACAGACACCATGGCCTGCGCAGGCAATCGGAAATAATCCCTCTTGAGAGCATCACTGTGTGGAACAAATGGAACAAATGGAAATAAAACAAACTCACTTTGAGCGGTCCATTTTGACAGTTGCATTTTTCTAAACAGACCTGGGTTTTTTCCTTACTACAAAAGCATCTGTGAGATCTGAAAAAGCTAAAACGACTATGCCCTGTCTGCTCTGGTAAAGTTAAACAGCAAAACAGAGGAAGCAAAGCATGCAGCTGTTTATGCCTGAGCACTCAAAATAAAGTCAACCCAGAGAGGAAGTGAATTAAATGAAAGCCTGGAGCACCTTAACAGCTCATGCCTCCCCTATCTGTCCGTCACCAACAACATACGGTTCATTGCTAATTAAAATCTCACTGCACATAGCCATGTAACTCTAAGTCTTCAATTTCACACTTCACAGACCGTGGCTGTGAATGTGGCTGGATTCATCAGCATGATGGGAAATTAAAGTGTTTCTGAGATGGCTTGGCAGGTTGGATGAAGAGATAAAGCACAGGGGGAGAAAGGGGAAAGAGAGATAACAGACAGGAGAGAGGGAGGGGGTTGGGGCTGGAGTCACTTACACTCCTATTAGTGGTATGGTGTCAGGGAAGTATTTCTGGAAAAACTCAATGACTTCATCTCCTGTGGTGATCTTCTCAAACTCATCAAAGGGCATGAAGAGGGTACAGGTAAATGTCTTGTCCTAAATTGAAAATAAATAAACAAAGTGCACAGTGATGTTAGTGCTCCAATCCATTGTGACATATTTCTTGCCAAATTAAATGGAGTCATTTTTATTTACACAAGGACATAACACAAGATTAAGCTTTTACCACCCACAGTTCCTACAGTAGGACGTAAGCACCAAAAGTAACTAGTAACTACAGCTGTCATATAAACGTATTGAAATGTTCATGTCATTTTTAATGCTAACAAATGTCAATATTTTTGCAGTATTGGAAAGTACTGGACAAACAAAATAGGTGATCTGATTATATGGTGCTAGAGGAAAAGTTCAATGATCACCAAAGTTATTACAATTCATCCTCTGGGGAGCATGAATGGCTGTATCAAAATGTAAGCAAAATTTATATTTCCCATAGCAGTTGAGATATTTTAGATATATTAGATATATTCTCAAACCAGTTTGAGATGACTTTGTGACATAGTGTATTATCATGTTGGAAGTAGCCATTAGAAGATGGTGGACTGTAGCCATAAATTCAATTCAATTCAATTCAATTTTATTTATATAGCGGTCAATTTCATAACAGGAGGTATCTCAGGGCACTTTCATATAGAGCAGGTCTAGACTGTACTTTATAGTTATATTTCCAGAGACCCAACATTCCCCCATGAGCAAGCACTTGGCGACAGCGGCAAGGAAAACTCCCTTTTAGCCGGTAGAAACCTTGAACAGAACCCGAATCTCGGCGGCACAGTACAGGTATCACATAAAGATGTATAACAATAATAAAACTAATAATAAAAACAAACAATTATTATAATAGGGTGATTAATGATACTAATAAAACTAAATATAATAATAATAATCAGAATTATAATAATTGAAGCAGTGGGTGTTGAGCAGGATCATGGGGGCAGTAGGTATAAAGGGATGCACATGGTCAGCAACAATACTCAGATAGGCAGTGGCATTCAAATGATGATTGTTGGTATTATAGGGCCGAAAATGCCCCAAGAAATCATCCCGCACACCATTATGCCACCATCACCAGCCTGGACTGTTGACAGGTTGAGTCCTTGGATTCATGTTGTTGACGCCACAGTCTGAACCTACCATCTGCGTTCCTCAGCAGAAATCAACATTCATCAGACCAGGCTACATTTTTCCAGTCTTCAACTGCCCAGTTTTGGTGAGCCTGTGCCCACTGCAGCCTCAGATTTCTGTTCTTGGCTGACAGGAGTGGAACCCGACTTGGTCTTCATTTGATGTGGCCCATCCACCTCAAGGTTGGACGTGCTGTACAATCTGAAGTCTTTTCTGCTCACCACAGTTGTAAAGTGTGGTTATCTGAGTTACTGTAGCCTTTCTGTCAGCTTCAACCAGCCTACCATTCTCCTCTGACCTCTCTCATCAACAAGGCATTTGCGTGCTCAGAACTGCCGCTCACTGGATGTTTATGGTTTTTCGCACCATGTTGAGTAAACTCTAGGATGCCCCATGCTAATGTTTGATGTGAACATTTAACATTCAATAACTGCATGAATAAGCAGGTGTACAGGTGTTCATAATAAAGTGTTCAGTGTATATTTTATTATTTTTTATATTCTAATACAGAATCACATTACTTTCATGGGTCTCCAAAACCTCCCTGCTGAACTCATTTCATAATCTTCCATCTTCAATGCAAACGTAGCAGCCAAACTCTAGTGATGGATTAGTTGTGGGCGTGTCATTATCTGCCCATCTGAGCATGTGCTATCTATCAACATCACAAAGTCCTCCCCGTGGACCTTTTAGCACCATCTCTGTTACCATGGCATCAACAGCAGCAAGGATGTTTTTAACTCTCCGTCCTAATGCATTCCTGGGAACTAGGGCGGTGAATGACAGTGCGAATGCACTCCAGAGTCAGCTGCCTTAACCTGGTCTCAGTGAAGAGAAGAAAAACTGTTGTGCTGAGTCAGCCATGCAAAAAAATCGTTGTGGGATTAAGAAGGACAGGAGAGACAGAGAGAAGTCAAACAGACAGAGGAGGAGGACACAACTGTTGTGTTAAATCTAGGTTAAACCTCAGGAGCCAAGACATTTTGCAGACTACAGTTTCTGAAGAGTAAGCCTCTACTGGTTTTGCAGCATCTGTAAATGAGGCAAATTAACTCTGTGAGGACATCCCAGAAGTTCAATTGTGCCCTGAAATTTTATGAACTGATTTTTCTGTTTCTTTTGTTGGCATCAGCTAGTGGTTGCCAAATTATGTGACATAAAAAACCTTACAAAGACACATCTTACCATGTTCAATTTACAGGTGTAGTTTGATAAAAAGCATAGCTACAAAACACTAGGGAGAAGAAAAAGAAAATTCACACTCACCAAGTTGGGCAGGGCAATCATCATAAATGTGTTTCGTGGCCAGATGTGCAGATAATTGTGCTTCATGGCAAACTGGGGATGATGAAGAAAGTGGGAAAAAGCAAAAACGAAATAAAGACGACAACTGTAGCTACAAACTGTGAGTCTAATACTAGCAGCATCTGCCCACCTACAGAAAACAGAGGGAACTGTACAGAGGACTAACCTCTCCATTGATGGGTGGCATGGTGAGCTCCATGTAGCCATGGGGGATGTAGGTCTGGCTATAGTTGAAGCGGCTGCGACGAAGGAATTGCTTGCGGATGGCAGAGAAAGCTCCATCACAGCCTACAATAAGGTCTGCCTTGATCTGCTCCTTGGATCCATCTGACCTGAGAAACATAACAGTTACATGAGAAATGAACCTCGATGTACTATACACTGGCGTCCATTTGGATATAAGCTGAATAATTTAGCTTTACAATACTCTAACTTAATTTACAAAGCTAATTTATTTCCTGCTTAGCCTGAGGATCCTTAATATTAAAAAAATTACCCATAAGCAGTCTACACATTAAATTATTTAATGACCAAAGGCGACATTTCGGTCACAGACCTTCATTGGACATCTCAGAAGCAATGTCTCCCTGCCAACACACCAGTCACCCTGGCTGCCACTCAGGCATGTAAAAAGTGTTCCTCAATAATACATTAACATTTATTAAGTGGCTATATGCTTTCGGTTTGATTCAGACACAAAAGGGAGTATCTTTCCCCCTGCAGGAGTTCATTTAAAGCTGCAGATTTTTTGGGCTTTCCTGTAAGTGCCGTAGAAACTTCATATTTTTTTGTTTTTACTATATTTCAAAACCGTTTTTTATTCCATGCAGAAATTTAATATTTTTTCATATGGAGATTACAAAACTTGAATTTAGATCAAAAATGGTAAACTTTTATGTTCATTTTAAATCCAAAGGTAATTTTTATTTTAAAAAGATGCTCCTTATAATAACAGCTGCATTTAAATTGAAACAATGGTTAATATCTCAGTGTCTGTATAACAATATATAATGTATGTAACAGTCATTGAATGGTAATGGCTTTTTTTTTTTGATTCATTGTAATTTCACTCTGAGTCATGGTGATGATGACGATGATGGCATCTCTGGCAAACATAAACACATTATACTATTTGGTGCATCTGCTGACTGCGTTGAAGAGCTGCTTCAGGTAGCAGGCGTCAGTATTCCCAACATCCCCATACGCAGTCTGATGTGCCACATGTAAAAGGTTCCTGTCATGGTGCCTGGAGTTAAATGGGAGTTAAATGTTGGCTCTGAGATCTGACGCTGTTCAAGGACCACTGCACATTAATGACCCAAGTGGAAATGCAAGTGCATCTGCTAAACTCAATATTAAATACATCTGAATATTTTCTTGGCAACCTTTCATCTTAAGTAAAGATCCTTGCAGACTCCATAATGGTGTTGACTGTTGCCAGAGTGCTTTAAGCGCCGTTCCAGTTATTTAGACACCATCTTGTATGAAGTTGTGCCTCGTCATGCAAAGTTCAAGGTCTACGAGTCATGGGTGGAGTCTAAATGCAAAAACCATTACACACTGGGTCCTCACACGTTTGACTTTTGTAATTAAAATATGTAAATAAAAAAATAAGATTAGCTGTGCAGGCCGCTCTGTGAGGCAGTACTTAGGCACAGTGGTGCTTTGAGCTAAATGCTAATGATAGCATACTAATTCCAATGACAATACTGACAGGCTGAATGTTGCGGGTATAATGTTGACCACGTAGCATGGTAACATTTGCTAATAAGCAAGAAGTTTAGATGGGAATGTCATTTTATTTTAGCATTTAGTAAGTATCCAAAGTCCTAGACAAATCAAAATTGTGACCTGATGATGGCGCTAGAGTAGAATTCAGGGGCTCACCAAAGATGTTAAAATTCATGCTGAGGGGGTAAAAAAATTTATGTACATAAATGTGTGTACTAAATTTTTATGACTATCCACCTAATAGTTGTCTAGATATTTCACCCAAAACCGAAAAATGTCAACGTCATGTTGGCGCTAGAGGAAAAGTCAGGGGATCACCAGCGTTTTTAGGACTCATCCACCGGGGACAGTGAATGTCTGTAACATGTTTTGTGGCAATCCATCCAATAAGTGTAGAGATATTTCAGTCTGACCTAAAGTGGTGGGCCAACCACACACACCCACAGTGCGTCCGAAGAGCCACTCAGCTAGTGTGGCCAACAACTAAAATGTTAATTTTGGAATTCTGTACATGTACACATGTAAAGAAAACTGTCTCAATCTTAAAGAAGCTTGTCCCTTAGACCTCAAATCTAAGACTGATATACAGATTTTATGTTGACATCGAAATTACAGTTGTATGAAAATACTAAATTTGCATAGTGACCAATACATTTGTAAATTGATCTAGTGCATCTGACACTATCTGGTTTCCTAATGACTGTGTTGTGAGGTCTGGTGGCGATGCTTGTGTCTGCCCACCACAGTGTTCCAGCTCTCCACCTAAAGATACCATATCTCAAAAAACTGAATCAGATGACAATATCAAAAAATTTTCAGTGATATTCTAAGACCTTATTAACCTGTTATTAAATTTACGGGAATAACTTCGTTAGTGTACGAATAGAGGCCAGACCATAAGAAGAAAGGATGTCATGGACATCTACTTCACGCTGATGCTTATCTCTGAGCATTTCCTGGCTACTATGGGAGGAAACCAGCTATCTCAGTGGCATCAGGCTCTCCGTGTACATTTAATTATACAAGCTGGAGAGACCAAATATTAGCTTTCACAGTTCAACTACAGGGGAAGGGAGGGGATGTGTTCTGGATGTTAAAGTGCTCGCCAGGTTGACTTTTGGATTCGAGGAAAGCTCCCAGCAAAACCTGATTAAATTAAAGTGCATTAAAGTGTTTGTTCACTGCAGCAAAACCGGCACAGTGACTCATTCTGATCCATATTTTCAACTAGGTACAGGTTGGACCACCGGGCATAAAAAATAAATAAACAGACAGAAGTGACAACACACGCATCAAATGGATTTTTACACATTTTAGATAAGGCGGAATTCAATTAAAAAAAAGGTGAATTAAATTAAACTGAGTTTTTGCTCCTGCAGACTGTATTAATTCTTCACTGCATGAGTACACTAATTCCCATGACTAAAAAGACCTGGAGATGTTTCAGTGTCAATTGGGCTGTAAATTATGTGTCACATTTGCCTCAAGGACAACCAAGTAAAGCTTCAAAGGCAACATGTAATTTACCATCCCAGGCCTCGGGCAGTTTACATGCACAAGGCCACAAGTGTTTACAGGCAGGAACACAGAGGGAACATGATCAATAAAGTTAAAACAAAGAATCCAAATGAGCAGATCTCCTCCTGGATTACCCTCCATATATTATGTACGCACGTGTGTCTGTGAGTGTGTGTGCTGTGAGTGCATGGGTGAACATGTGTAAGATCGGTAACTATTTACCTTACAAAGGTCATTAGCCCTGTTTCAGCCCTCCAGTCCTGCAGTTTGTGCTCAAAGTTCAGCTTTGTGTTTGGATATGTCTCTGCCTCTGGGAGTAAAATGTTACAAAAACAGCTTATATCACAGATGCAGACATGACATAAAAACCAGCAGTTTAATGTGAAAGGTAATATCTTGTTAAAATACACAGGAAACTTTCACAATTCTAATAAAAAGGAGTAAGGACACACACTGTCAGCAAACAGTTAAATCAATCCCCCGCTGAAGGGGGGTGACCCCATGCTGATTAGCACTAATCTCCTTAACAACATAACACAGCAGTCAGTGTATCTGGTTTTGTGAAAACTGATGTTTAGGCCGTCACACTTTCCAAAATCTCTTTATCTCAGTGTTCACTCCAGGAGTCTGGATCGGCCCTGATAAGAGCGACGGCTTTACAGTCAGCCTCTCTTTCAGCGCACACAGGCAATCTAATTAAAGAAAGACCCGTGCTGTCACACATTATCTCCAAGCACAAATGGAGGCACTTCATTAAATATTAGGCAAAATCCTTTTAGCCAGAAAAGACTTAGCACATCCCCTGACGTTGCCTGACGTACTCAGACAGTTTAAAGGCTCACATGAAGCTAACGCACAGGGAGTATCTCCAGTGGATGAGGCTCAGCTCGCAAGCAAACAGCCTAATTTAGGAGAAGCAGTGGGAAGAAAGACTACGTCTTTTAACTTGGAGCTTTGTGCAGAGTTCATGAATTAAGAATGTACTGTATGACACAAAAAGTGATTTAGGCTTTCACAGAACACGAGAATATGAATTTATTTACCGTATAATATGCTATAAAATGGAATTGTAATCCTTTAAAGTGACACCATGTAACTTTTGAAAGAAGAAACAACAGATTCTTCTTCATCAAATGAAAAATTGAATTTATTTGCAACATAAGGCACGGCAATGTAATACACAAAGGGAGTTAGCTTTTACAGCCTTATTTGGTCTGGTATGACCAGTAGCTCATGGCGGCTAATTTTAGCTAATGTTAGCCAACTCTTACCCCATGGCTGTGTGCAAAATCACTCCCTTGCTCGCTTGCTCACATCATATAACAGACACTCAGAAGCTAAGTCTGTAGTGACATTTTGGACACTTACAAATCGTCGCTGACAGGTGAACAGTCGCATTACGGTAATTTCCGTAACTATCAAATCCAGCATATTTCATTGTGGCTTTGTTAGCAGAAAGCAGAGTATGTGCCATGGACACTTTTTTTGTCCCATTGTGGGAATTTTTGAGTATACTAATTGGTATATAAAATGTGTTTTCAGACAAATCCTATGACTCTTCTCCTCCTTTGCTACTGTTACACTACCTTCTAGCATTTAGCATTATCCCACCATTGTTACTTGTGGCCACAGTAGCGAAGTTCAACAAAAGTTACATAATCTCACTTTAAAAGCCAGTAATATAGTGAATCCGCTAATACATTTCCACATTAATTCCATTATTTAACATAAGTAGCCCGCCAGTTCTCAACCCTGTTTAATAATATCCCACAATACACAAGCATTGAATGACCAGACTTTAAGCTGGGGTTCTTGTTTATTCCTGTTAGCTCACATGATGAATGGAAAGCGTTTTGCTAGATGTTCTTTGATTCCTCCATACAGCTGGTATGAATGAAAATTTAAAATGTAGGAATTATTGTAGTTGTATTAGGATTTTTTTAACCTCTTTTGTCCCGGTGAGGGTAAAATAAAACCTGATGAAAATGAGAGGAATCTTCTCAATAATTTATTAGTCGGCTCTTTCATTATGTCTCATAGTTTATTAAACTAATCTTATTTTCTCTGTGCATAAGAGATAAAGATTGAGATAATACATTTATTACAGTCCTGTTGGAAGGTGATAACATTACAAGATGCACATTTCATCTCTTTCTCTCTTTGTACATGTTTTACCTTTTGCAGCTGCAGGCTTTATGTTAATCTGATGGCATTCAATTCATACCTGTGCTGTGTTGAGAGGGTTGTGGATAGGCCCTAGTTAGTGGGACTGCCAACGTAACTTTTACAGCCTGTTTTATGTGGCTTGGTTAGTCAGACATGAGACTGACATGTTAAACTGCCATCTGATTTACGTACAGGGGTGCATGTCTGAAAGGGGCTAAAACTCTTCATGAGTCAAATTTTGCACTGTTTTCTTGTAAGAAAAAAAAACATCATTTGAATGTTAAATTGCCAGTTCAATTTGGCTATAAATTGGTTATTTCAGCATGCATTCTATGACACTGTGTTCAGTGTGAATGCTCCGAGATTATCTTGTCTGAATTATAGATCACTGTTAACATTCTTACCTGTTAGCAGCTGTTTGTTCAAATTGGCACGGTCTACGGACAGGATGTACTGAAAGAAGAACAATCTATTACAGTGCGATTCTGCAGGAACTATGGTTTCACACTGTTCCTTTAAAATGAGAACAGGAAGCCTCTTGGGTTTATACTCTCTCTCTCCCTACAGTCTCCCCCACATTCATGACTCTACAAGCTTTCACTGTCGTTCTTGTATATTTTTGTTTCATTAAACCATGTAAGTCCCTGTGAGATTGAGAATCCCTGCCAAAATGGAGCAGTGTAATTAAAAACTGCTAAATTCAGACAAACTAATCATATCTAACAGGGACACATTTATTAATGACATACAAACCTTTTAGTCGGACTTCTGTTATGTGACTGTGGCTAAGTTGTCACTTGTACTGATCATCATTTGGTGAATCCTTGTCTCACTTCACATTACGTAGCTTTGTGTGTTGATGTTTCTGTATCTTTCACAAACCCATCTATGTTGGTGCATTTGAAGTCTAGCAAGCTGAAAAATTCACATTTATTCTGCAGTATACATGACGCAATTCTTTCATTATGTTTACTAACAAACCCCAGTAACACTGATGTAGTAGAATATTCTTTTCAGCATCATGTATAGTAGAAATAGTGGACTATTCTTACTGCTGAATAATCGGTTATTATAGTGTTACGTAGTTAACAGAGACCTTTTCAGTTTGATAAAATATATGTTTGGTCACATTACACCAATAGCAGGCTTACCTGGCCTTTCTTGCCATAAGGGATTGGGGACTGTTTCCCACTCAGTGAATGGATCATTCTTGCATGCATGGGAATTCCTTGGGAGACAATCTGAGTAAAAAAAAACAGAAACAACTGATTAATGCAGAAGATCAAAACTGCCATTTAGGATAAATAATTCTATATAATTTTAGAATTCGCATCGGTTCTTTAAAAACAAATTGAAATTTTGGGTCACTAATCATAGGTGGAACGAAAGCGTATCATGCCATGGTCAGTCCATCTAGTCCATTTGGTCACTCAGTATATGCCACTGAGGGTGTATGTGAAAATAAAAGGGTCTGATGAAGAGTTTTCATGTGTGCATAACATGCTCAGTGCAGCAAATGTCGACCAACAAAAACGATTTCTGACCATAAATAATGCCAGAATAAAAGATGTTGAGCAGACTTCAAGCAAAGAAACCAGGGTGGACAGATTCCCTGGGGCATGGCCACGCGTAATATTTTTAATTATTAGGAATCTAGCTAAACAAAATCCGAAGGGTTTCCACCTGCCTGCGTTGACTTTGGTCTATGATGTGTGGTTTCAGAGGATTAACATGGGCAGGAATAATGGATGGCCTGCGCAAGTATATGCTACCAATTTGTTTGCTCGACACCTTTTAGACTAATAAACAAGCAAGATAAGGCCCCTGCAGTCCTGGGATAAACCTTACCTCATTTCCACTTCACTAGTTAAAAAGGGAACATATCTAGTAAGCATACCTTCTCCTCCATTCCGACACGTTTCAGTGCTTGCCGGCCTCTGTGAGACAAAGCCAGGTTGATGCTTCTCCCCCTCACAATTTTGGCGTGCCGGATGTCTGACCCAAAATCAAACAGAATGTGTCAGAGTTTTTGGTTATCCGTGAGCAAAGCAATGCCTCTTTTCACCAGTGTGCGTATACTAGGCCGGAATATCGTAATGTTAAGGTGTGGATGTGTTCTTCGGAGAGAGGAGCGACGTGGCAGTGTGCTTTACTTGGCAAAGTAGAATTTTAAGAAAGAGCTTTGGATACTACCTTCCCTGTTTTCAAAGACTTCCACATCAAAGCCTCTCTTGGCAAAGAAGCAGGCATTCAGTGCCCCAACCTGAGGGTTTGAATGGGAATACAGACAATTCTTTGAAAAACTTGCCAAAACCACTGTCATACATAAATAATTATCCCTATACCTAACTATACAATATTTAATTATTATGCCACTCCTAAACAATCGTTTGTTACCTTATATTATTTACTCCACGCTTTTAAATGCAAATACACTTCTTCTACCACATAGTACAAAAAATGAAAGTCTTCACCCCATCCCCCCCCCCAAAAAAAAAATTGATTTGTGGAACTGTCCTCTTTATAAAAGGACACCTGGCTTAGTAGAGTCAATATGCAGTCAAGAGATCGAACGACAAGATCTAGAGCAATTTAATAATTCCCTTTCATTTCCGTCTTACCAAACCACCGCCCACCACTGCGACAACCTTTTTCTTGGTGGATCTGCCGGCTGCCTCCTCCATTGTACTGAGGTCTCTGTGGTGGTCTGACCCTCTCACTGCCCCAGTCCAAAGTGATTTTCAGAGGTCGCATGTAGAGGTTCAAAAGAGGAGGAGCGGAGTGAATCCCACGAACGTCCCTCTCGAGATCAGTTCCCCTTTCAAAAGGAAACACAAGAGAAGATAACAGTACTTTCCCAACTGCGTCTGACGACCCGCTCTGGCGCCAAAAGGCCTCAACCAGATATCCACTGTACGTGGGATATGCTGCAATCGCTGTTGTGGACAATCTCTACCTGCGTGTCGGGCATTGAGCCTGAAGGTGCAAAAAAACACACGTTAAAACAGTCCAGACATCACTAAAACGACCTGCTAAAGCTTGTCCAAAGATCTCCTAAAAATATAACCTGCGTCTAGTCTTCATTTTATTACAGTGCGGCTACTTTTCAGGGGTCACGTGTAACTGTCAAATAATGAGTTGACCTGTGTAATGGGTAACTGCTGCGACTGTCTCCAGTGACAGGCAATGTGTGTCAGTGGGATGTGCGGGTAAGGACATCTGTCGCCATCTAGTGGCTGTGCGATGTCAGCAAATTCAGCAGGGTTTACACGCCGACAACTGACACAACACGCGAAATTCAAAAAGGACCGGAGGTTAATCCATTTCCTTTTCAGGCATATAACGTTATCCCAGTGCCAGTACAAAGAAAGTACATCTGTGTCCATCTCGTTGCCTTCAAAACAAAGAAAAACCTCTCTTTATCTGATGCAGTTGTATTATTCGCTCCTTGTTTTTGTAACGTTTTCAGCATCCATCCGTTATTTTTTGTGTAGATGCAAAAAGAAAACAAACGGCAAATAGTTTCTCTCTGGAATTCCACAGAAACCACAACGATATTCAACATCCAGCCTCTCCGACTCGCGGTTCACTAGATCCGGTGCAGAAATCTAAAAGCAACGTCTTACTTTAGTATGTTTACTAGTAATTGCTTTACAGAACAATGAATTTAAAAACAACAGGGCAGTACCATTATGGCGTTACATTTCGTTATTTGGCATCTGTCTAGGTAGAAAAACAAAAACATTTAGGAGTATAATTAAGAGCACAAGAAATAAAAGAAAATCAAAGTTAAAAAATACAATACTAATAGTAGTAATAGCTTAAAAACAGTCTTCAACTAAATTACGGGAACCGTCCAGTCATGCTCTATTAATTTGTAGAGTTTTATGGATATTGCCAGTTTCTTTGCAGATTTTAAGTTTAGAAAATTCAGTTCTCTGGATTTCTTCTAATACAACATGTACACCACTAGGTACGGCCTTCCTTACGTCTGATGCTTCATTTTCCACAAAGGAAAGAGTTGAATTGTCCGTAGTATTTCTTATAAGTTCGTTTGACAATTTTTCCTCAGTCTCACTAATTTCTAAATACTTGATGTCTCTACAGCTGAATGCGCAGGACAAAAGGCTTGAAACCTGATCCCACACTATGAACGTAAATTGTATTCCACGCGCAGGCTACCGAATCGATATCAGAATCAATGACACAACGCAATTTTCTGATATAGGCTTGGCAATTTGCCATGTGCCAGTCGGTTCAACTTGAGGTATATGTGTAATTGATAGACGTTGTTTTGAATACACGTATCCGTCGCCTAATTCGCTGCAGAATTGGTAACCTACCATGTCGAATTACTCACTGTTCCACGTTCGATTATTTGTGACTATTCTAAGATGGCGCTGTAAAAGCAGGGTTTGTTTTCCATGGGTGCAAAGTATGTTTAAGTGCATTAACCGAACGGCCCAGTGTACGCGATATCTCCACTCAGCAAGCACCGGTTTCTGTCTTAACCAAGCTCTAAGGTAAGTGTTTTCAGGCAAATGCCGTAACCTTTAGTTAAAAAAAAAGAATAATTTTCACGTCAAACGGCAAGTTAGCAAGCTACCGAACTAACGTTAGCAACTCGAGCCGTTAAAGCCGGCTTGTTGACCAGTTAGCCTGAAATTGTTAGCTTTGTTGCTACACAAGGTGGTATCTTAAACGGTTGTATAATTGGTTATTTATTTTATACTTTACAGCAGTGGGGAATTAAACGTTAACACAGAACGAAACAAGCCAACCCAGCTACCAATTTGATGCTTGTTAACTTTTCTGGAGCTTTTGCCGCTGATATAGCAAGCTAATGCTAGTTTATCTTCCGTGAGTAGGATTAATTTATGCCCTCTAGCTAGCGAGTTACGATAGCTAATCTCTGCGGTACTCGGCGAGAAGCACATGTATTCGTCTTTGTAATCAAATACCTTTTAAAGTAAATTGTGAATTGTACGCGTTTTTTTCTCCTTCAAGAATACGTTTTTACAAACTTTGCTGCCTAAATTTATTTTTCTATATAAAAGTAGTGAGTTAAATTAGCCATACAAACTCGTGATCAAACAGGTTAATTGGTTGTATTTCAGCACTGTTGTTGAACTGCGTCGTATTTGCAGATCTAAATATAGGATATAATGTCTACAAAGGTGGGCTACATTAGCCATGAGTTCGCCAACAGCTGTCCCACTTAGTGATGTTACCAGCTGAATGTCATTGCTGTAGAGTCTGACTGAATGTCCAATTGATCGAATTGTGGCATCTGTCAAATCCCCAAAGGTTACTGTAAACCTCAATTGTTGCCAGAACATAGTAGAAAAGTGTATATGTACATTGTATATGCACACACTAAGTTTGCGGTTTATTAGGTACACCTCGCTAAAACTAATGCAGTCTAAACAGTCCTGCAATCAATCCGACCTTCGTGACGGTTTCAATGTTCAATATCTATTGAAATTGTTTTACAGAGGTGTTGATTCAACTGTGATAATTTTAGAGAATGTAGTTTGTGGTGCTGTTGAACTGTATTGCCTTATGCACAAAGGTGTTTCTGTTGTTTAGCCTCACTCACTGACATAATTGGGGTGGACCAAATAATATAAACAACTGTCCCTATAACGCAACAAAATTCAACAGTACCACAAACTGCTACATCCCAATTGATCATTACGTTGTATCACCACCTTTCTAGTTTTGACTCAAACTGAAAATTATAACTTTCATGAAGTTAGGACTTATAGCATGACTGCTGTATTACACTGTATTAGTTTTAGCTGGGTTTTCCTAATAAACTGTCAGTTGAGTTTGTTTGTCATGATTTTTGTCCCCAAAGCATACTTTGCCTTACCGAAAAAAGATACTTGATTTTCTCCAACTACTAAAATTTCCCTTGGGCTACCTTTCAGCTTAAATATGAACATAGACATATGAACATGAACACGGCTAACTGCACTAAACTTTGACTGTACATTTAATTCCCTCCACTGCAGGCTGGTGTCATCCTTGCCACTCAGAATGACTGACCCGGCTGTGCAGAGGGTGGTTAGTGACATAATTCGCTCTCCTGAAGACAAACGGGTTTACAGGGGCCTGGAGTTTACCAATGGCCTGAAGGCCATGCTCGTTAGTGACCCGACAACAGACAAATCCTCAGCTGCTTTGGATGTCCACATAGGTAAGGGTCTTTCATCAGTATTGTCTTGGGAAGTAGTCATGTATTTTGTGTCTTTCCTCCTTACAGGGACCCTTATCGCACAGTTTTGGAATGTAATAGGGAAATATGTGACTATTTTTGCCCAGTAGGCTATTGAAATAGTCCACGTTATAATAAAACATGCAGCAAAAATGTACTTTTCAGATTGCCATAGTTACATATAGAGAGTAACCTCAATGCTGGCCATACTCCTGCCCTGTGTTTGAGAGAAGCAACTTTGATCTCTTTCACCCATTATTCCGGTTGCCATGAATGAAGCTGTAAATATAATATCGCTGTCTACCTAACTCATGTCCCATTTACATTTGCCCAGCAAAAACTAAGAAAATGTTGTGACCTTCCGCTGTAACACCTCTCTCAGACTAATAGTAGGTTGCTTTTACTGGAGGAGGAGAAACTGATGATTAAATTCTTAAAACTTAACACTGACAAGTTGTTTGTGGACAGTGAAATTTTACCCTTGAACGCTGACTCATAGAGAGGCAGAGTTGAAGAGATAGTGACAGTGAGGTCCGATGTTTAGTATTAGTATGCCAGGTACTTTGACCATGCCTTTTAGAGGAAGAACTTACCTTGCATACTCTTAAGTCATATGATTAAGATACGGTTTCAATGTGTTAAATAAAAAGATTGTTGCAGTAACAATTTAACAGTGTAATTCTCTGCGTTCGTAAATATAGTCACTGTTGTGCCATTACTAATGTGGGATTTTTTTCGCATTTCTCTTTCTTCTCCACTCTGCCCAACCAACTTGGCAAACAAAAGTTTTTCATCTGATCTCAAATGAACAAAGAGATACAGCTTGATTGGCTGAATTTCTGTGGCCGTTTTTCTTAAATTCACAGGTTCATTATCGGACCCAGCAAATATCTCGGGCCTGGCACACTTTTGTGAGCACATGCTGTTCCTGGGAACAAAGAAATATCCCAAGGAGAATGAGTACAGCCAGTTCCTCAGCGAGCATGCAGGCAGCTCCAATGCCTTTACCAGTGGAGAGCATACCAACTATTACTTCGACGTGTCCCATGAGCACTTGCAAGGAGCACTAGATAGGTAATTTCCTATTCATTTTTGCCCTGTGATGAAAGTAATTAGGTCTCAGAGTTTCATATGTACATCACATGTATAACTTAGCTTTGTCCTTTTTATTATTATTATTATTATTATTATTATTATTATTATTATGTTTTATTCAGCTGTATTTATTTGTGTGGACTTTGACGTCCCCGTATAACTTGGTTTTTCTTATCATAAATGATATTTTATCCACCACATTTACATACAGGACACCCTTGTCCAATTAAAGTAGATGGCATTTTGCCTAAGTGGTTATTTAGTTATCAGTATACAGTTCTTCCCATGGGAGTCCAGGTGTTAATCCAAGAGAGCTGCCAGGTCATTGTCTGTCCGTCTTTGGTTACTAGACCCAGTTTCATCATACTCTATTCTGTAACCATCAGCATAGTTCCTACCCCCCTCAAGCCAGAAACCTCAGGCACAAGGTGAGACTGTTGTCTCAGCCTTGCAGGGGGCTCTGCTCACGTGTCAGCTGTGGTGGTTTGGAGACGACAGTCAGGCAGTGTCAGAATTTAACCTTTAGGGATAGGATTACCTACCTATAAATGAATGATGGTCTAGCAAACACTTGTTTATATGGAGCAGGCTAATTGTTCCCCTGTGCCAGTGAATTGTGAAAGCCATCTGGACTTTAGTGGTGGGAAAGGACAGTGCAGAGTGTGCTGAAATATTGATGATGTTGCCTCTTTGAAAATAGAAGAGCGTTGTGTCTGAAAGGATCATATGTGTCACTGGATGGCCCGATTATTTTAACCATACCATTAAAATAATAATCAGAATTACAGTATTTATGTCGCACTTTTTGGTCAATTAATGCATTTGGTAATTTATAATCAAAGAGCAACATTTCTTTTCTAGACTCACCATTTAATGGTAGGCTGAAGAGGGTACATTTGACTAAGAATGACAACAGCACCCACTTCCATAGTATAATCACATATCAGAACAAGGGGCACGGTGTTGTTGTTTTTGCAAGAACTGTTTTTTGATTTAAAAAGCCAGCTGTCATGGAGGTAAAGTTTTGGTCAGATTCAACAAGAATTTTAGACATGGCTTAGTATAAAATGCCATCTGTTGCATAGATCTTAAAATCTACAGCAAAAACTGACCTGGGGCATAGCTTTCAAAACATTCAAATTGTTTGTGTTCCTATCATTTTCTGATTTGCATGGCAGTTGCTCACATGCTATACTCATGCAAATGGATTTTCCTCGCTGAATCATGTCCCTTTCTGTGTCTTGAAATGGTCTAACTGTACACACCGACAACCTTCATTTAACCCTGAACAACATCAGGCTACTTCTCCGTGTGCAAATTTTAAAACGCTGAAAATTACAAAGGCTTAAGTGTAATATATTATGTACATATGGAACTGTACTTTTTAATGTTAAATTAGTTGTCATTTTGCAATTTCTGTAGGTTTGCCCAGTTCTTCCTATGCCCACTGTTTGATGAGAGCTGTAAGGATCGGGAGGTGAATGCTGTGGACTCGGAGCACGAGAAGAACCTTATGAATGATGCCTGGAGGCTGTTTCAGTTGGAGAAGGCCACTGGCAACCCTAACCACCCCTTCAGTAAATTTGGAACAGGTAGAAACTCTCCAGAGTTACCACCAGTGCTCACTTAAACAGTACATGATCATATAATCCGTTTTTGCTTTCTGCTCATTACATCATGTGCCAATATAATGTTATGGTAGGTCATCATGTCAGTCTGTCTATTTGTAGTCATACAGTGAACACAACTGGAGAACAATACGTGTTAAACACTAGTAAAATACTGTAGCTGTGCAATATTTGAATATATGGAGTTTTAATGCCGCCTATGTATTGTTTGAAGAGATGTATTTTTGTGCAGAGATTTATTAATGACTTTGGTTATTCAGTTTATTAATTAACTCATTATGAATATTGAACATATTAGGCACTATTAACACCTCCTTATTTGAATTTGCAAAGCACAAGGACATGATTTTCTAAAGCAATAGGGGCGAAAATATTTTTGATCTATGCCACTTTTTAACACGCCTCCTAACAATAGTGGTTCAGATTCACTCAGTTGATATTTAGCTGTTGCAGGAAAGCCTCTCATAGCATGAGGGGATGTTACTCTGTTTTTAACTGAATTGCAAGATTAGAGTGACGTACACTTGGAGTAGCTCCAAGCTCAAAATAGCCACCTGATGGCAGTCCAACATAATCTCCTCCATAGTGATGCTTTCTTTTCTTTGTCTCAAAGAGCCTCAACCACTGGCACTTGTCTTCCCTCAGGGGTGCTGCTGTTAGGGCATTTGTAAAATGCATAGGCTATCCTCAATAGGGAATCAAAGTCTGATCATAAAAAAGTTCCTCAGCCTGTTATGTTCTCAGATCGAAACTCACAAGGTTTCCTATTTTTTATTCTCATTAGTTAGTCAAACTACATTGATAATTCCAGTTGGACAAGGAAGATGAACCTAAAACATTTGAATTTTTTTTTTTTAATAGACTGGCAAAGATTGATCATTAAAATTATGCTATCTCATTAACTAATTCACACATTAATATATCCATTGGCCTTATTTATTTCTCTTACAGGTAACAAATTGACCCTTGAGACCAGACCATCCAAAGATGGGATTGACATCCGTCAGGAGCTCCTGAAATTTCACTCTACATATTACTCTTCTAACCTCATGGGACTCTGTGTGTTAGGGAGAGGTAAGAGTTAATCTCTCACAAATGTGACATTAAAGGTTGCAAAATCCTCACTTGGCCTTATCAGCACTCAAAACAACAAAGATGAACAAGCATTGCAAGTCACGTATGACTCAGTGTTCATGGCCTGAACCATAGTATTTTAAGTTTATATGCAATTTTCTTTATTATACAACAGTACAACACATCATTCTCAAATCCATTGTGATAGTTTACCTTGATATCATTGCCAAAACCAAATGAACATTTTCAAGACAGAGTAGCTTCTACCTAATGCTGGTTGTAGCATTTCTTAAAGGTTAATCCACATACATTATGCCAGACACCTCCTCTTTCTCATACTCTGTCTGCCCTCCCTTTTACTTTGCTGAACATGGTGGAGATATATTTATTTTTAAAGATCTCTCTACCCACTGGCCTTTCACTACTTTTACCCATTGTAATCCTTTGCCATTGTGAGAAACTCTGGAAAAACTCTGCTTCCTTTGTGATAGAAGTACAGCACGTTCTTCCTGTTTTGCCATCTGCAACAGACTTTGTGTTTTAGGAAAGTACAATAAATTTCCCAATAAGCTCAAGCTGATATTACAAAGCCTAAAATAAAAGCTAATAGCTAACATGTTTCTCAAAGATGCTATCAGTTGTTTATGATCATTAGATTAATTACACCAACATCTCGGAATGATTGGTTATGATATACTAATGTTACAATGTTACAAACGTAGGTCACATCATTAATTATTTTCTCAACCCCCTGTGTACAGTGTAGAATTTTTGTCATTCTTCAAATTCAGTTACTTATTAAAGGAAGTGTCACTGGTATGTGTCATCCCCAGCTTAAATGTTACATTTTTCTCTTTCTCATCTGAATGTTAAGAAACGCAGTTCGACATAAGTGATTACAAGAGCATCTTACAATGATTAATCACTTCAAGTGGTTCTCAGTTACTCAGCTGCTGAATGTCTAGTGAGCTTTCTTATTCCTATTTATTGTTTAAAAAAAATGATGGGAATGAAACAGCTGTGAGCATTCTGTAAATTGTTTATGAAGGTGAACATGTTTGTTTTAGTAGATGAGCGAAGTCAGGGATCCATCTTTTGTTATTAAGTCAAAACAGTTGAACTAGGTCTTCTTTCCACTCATTTGAGCAACTTATTCTATTTCAACTCTAAAGTAACTCTGAGATAAACCAATAAAAAACATTTTTTTTTTCTTTTGTTACTTACAGAATCATTAGATGAGTTAACCTCCATGGTGGTTAAACTGTTTGGAGAAGTGGAGAACAAGAACGTGCCTGTCCCAGAGTTCCCCGAACACCCCTTCCAGGAAGAACACCTCAGAGTGAGCCGTCTACTTATCTCCCGCAGATTTGTTACACTTTACACCTTTTATACTAGAGCATTAATGTAAGGCCATATCCAGTATTTAATAAGATATTATTAATTAGACATTTTCAATGCTGTGGAAATTTTTTGCATTATCTAGTGCCACATAAATTCTTGCAGTATCATTTATTTAAATTTTTTTTAATTAATTTGTTTTGTTATTTTATTTAATGTAACTTTTTATTTAATAACTTTTCCTAAGAAATTTCATTTTACTGTTCTTTGTCCTGTCACAGCAATTCTACAAGGTGGTGCCTATCAAAGACATCAGGAACCTGTACGTGACTTTCCCTATCCCAGACCTACAGAAGTACTACAAGTCTAACCCAGGACATTATCTGGGACATCTGATTGGCCATGAAGGACCTGGAAGTTTGTTGTCTGAGCTAAAATCTAAAGGTAGCACATCAAGTACAGTTGTAAGATAATGACAAACATGTTTTGAGCATTTAGGGACTGTGAAAGGTTTTAATGATCAATTCTTCGTTTGAAAAAAAAAAAAAAAAGACGAATAACACAAGAAATGAGAATATGCACAGTTTTCTGGCTAAGTATACCTCCAAGTTTTAAAATCAATGCAAAACATTCAACCCAAAGGTAAAGCCATTACCCACCAAAGCAGAATTATCTGGTTCAGAATACAGAATAATTTTCAGTATTCAAAGTGTAATATCAAACTTTTGACGAGGTTCACCCTTCCATCATAAAATGAAGAAAAATGTACTCATGACTAAATGAAAATAAAAAATCATACTAATCATTATCAAAATTATTTTTTAGGCTGGGTGAACACACTTGTTGGAGGGCAAAAAGAAGGTGCCAGAGGTTTCATGTTCTTTATCATCAATGTGGACTTGACTGAGGAGGGCCTTTGTAAGTAGTACAACCACTTTACATGTTGGTCATTCACCTTTTTTGCAAATTTTTTTTGCATGTGGTTATGATTATTTGTGAGTATGATCATTGTGTATGAGCGGGTAAAGGATGTTCATTGATGCATGATTTGTATATCAATGCAGTGCACGTTGAGGACATCATCTTCCACATGTTCCAATATATTCAGAAACTGCGTACTGAGGGGCCTCAGGAGTGGGTGTTTGAGGAGTGCAAGGTAATTAATGTTGTCTATTCAGTGACAACGTTTCAGACAGAGGGGCAAGACAAACTTTACCTACTTATTTCATAATAGTAGAGAAACTAATAGAGCAACAGAGGCTGATGGATTCAAACCTGTCAGCTCTTTTCCTCTTAAATGAAAGCTATGTCAGATGAAGCTGGGTAGTATTAATTTTTTATACTACAGTGTAAAATAATGTATGCTTCTGTGCAGTTCCCCTATCTAGAATCTGGTTCCAAATTTCAATTGTATGTCACTGGTGTATGTGTTGTGACTTCAGCCTCTCTCCCCCCCCCCTTGTAGGATTTAAACAAAGTAGCCTTCAGGTTCAAGGACAAGGAGCGACCCCGTGGCTACACTTCCAAAGTGGCTGGTTTACTACATGTAAGTCCCCTCTCAATCTGCAAAGGTTGTTTCCATGGAGACAAAATGCAGCTCATCGCGTCTGTACCTGCTGTCGTCATTAGGCTGTCTGTTGCTGCTGTTGAAAGAATTGAGATTTTGCAGTGGCTTGCTCAGAATTAGGCTAGGCTTTTAGTTTTTCATTTTTCTTTTTTTTCACAGTTCCTCTATGATTGTCGCAGCAAGACTCATTGACTTAAGTACCTAAAGGTCACTGCTGCAAAAATTACAGAAATTTTCTTTTACTGGGTTTTGCAGATCAAATAATGTTTTTGTTTTTTTTGGTTTTTCCTCACCTTCAACTGCAACAAGTGGCAGGAAGTACATACATACATACACACACACATACACACACATACATACACACACATACACAAATAGACAAACACATTGAAGCGTAATTAGCATTTCTTCTAATCTTCATTCTCATAAGTTTGCAGGCTTCTTTTCAGTTATTAACTTGTGAATTTGAGATCTATGCAGCCTAAAGATGAGAGTTTTAATAACCAAAATCTTTCATGTCAGTGGCAGTTTAAGACATAGAAAACTTCAGCCTAAAAAAATTTAAGAGACCCTTAATCCCCACACCTCTAGCAGTACAGTGCTATCATCTTTCTACTGTGTTTCAGTACTACCCTCTTGAAGAGGTTCTTGCAGCAGAGTACCTCTTGGAGGACTTCAGACCAGATCTGATTGAGATGGTGCTGGATAAGCTGAGACCAGAACATGTCAGGTCAGTGTGTGAGCATCAGTCCTTGGTCATGTACAGAAAAAACTGAGGCTCTCTTATTCCTATTCCTAAGCACAACGGGGTTATAATATGTAAAGAAACTACAGTTTTTTGCACACGTGGTCAATCTTAGTAGGGTACATTAACAGTAATAGTTGTGCGTTCCCCATAGTAACATTAGAATAACGTCACTGTAACACACCAATAAGTGCAGCTTCAGACAGTAACCGAAGTGTTCAATAAGTGATCAGTGTGAATTATTATAATGTTATGTATATAATTCACAGAAAATAACTTTATTTTTAATGTCACTGTTAGAATTATTTATCAATTAATAAATGCATTGCAAGCCTGTACACATATGTAATAATGTGTGCATTTGTGCCTTACATGAGAAATACCTCAGGAAGTCTGCTGTATCTTGTAAGTCTGCTGTTGGTCTGCTTTGATATTTGGATGAAATGGCTTTTCAATTTTCTGCCTTGAAAAGAAATGCCAGACAGCTTTACAGATTGAATTATCTCTGCAGCCTCAAAAAATAGCTAGCTTGTTATATCAGGAGATGGATATGTGTGCTCAGGAATACATTATCAAGTCTTGCTCTCCGAATTGGAAATGCTGGTATCGTCAAACAATTTTGACAGTTTGGCCAGGATGAATACTTTAATTTTTTTTAAAGTCCTCTCCCATTTTGAACTTGATGTCCCTTTAGGTTTTAAACTACTGATTGAACAAAATAAACAATTTAATGTATATCAACTTGGGCTATAAGAAAATGTGATGCAGTTATCAGTTTTTTCATATAATTGGCAAATAAATGGTTTATAAAAATTAAGTTAAAAAAAAAAAATCAGTATTTGCAACCGTAAATCACATTTTTGGACCTACATTTTTCTCTTTGTGGAGATGCTGAACATTTCAGCCATTTTTGGAGAATGACCCTTTAAAAGACATATCTGTTTGACTTTATTTTCAATTTATAACCTCCACTGTGACAAGATGTCAGAAAATGGAAGAGAGAGTGAGCCAATTTTGTGGCAATAGCCATAAAATTGGCTAATTGAGTCTTGTGTAAAAATCTTGCCAAGTGTAGCTTTAACACTAAATTATTTTATGGGATACTACTGTTGTGTCAAGCAAAGTGCAGATATGTGACTAGTCTATTCCCTAATGCCTACCAGGGAGGAGCACTCATCAGCTGACCATGACAGTTTGCATGCTTGTCTCTTCCTTTACTGAAGTGGCTATTTAACCTCGGGGCTGCGCCAGCGCTATTTTGAATTCATAATAGTGTTCCACCATGTTTCAGTTTCATTCAAGCAGCTATAAGTAAAGTTATAGCAAGTTAGGTTGCATCCTTAGAGTGCTAGAAATTCCAATCGCATTTGTTGATGATACATGCTTTTTGTTTTTGTATTGAGTCCTTGTAGTTTGTTTTAACAGTTAGTGATCTTCTATTGGTATTTTGTGATAGAATACATTTTTTTAGGTAGCAGTAAAACACACACTCTAAATGCAGCACACGGAGGGCTCAAGCCTTGATGGCACATAGGTATTCTAAACATGGCCCATCCGTTAGAGGTAAAAAAAAACGTGTCAGTGGCTCTCTACTACCTCAGAAATGATCAAATGGAATACTAACAGGAAAGCCCTCGTATCTCATATTGTGTAATGGTTATTGACAGACAGTATCTAATCAGCTCTGACAGAGAGATATTTGCATCAATATAATGTGACCTGGTTCTCTTTTTTTGCAGAGTTGCAGTGGTGTCAAAGTCATTTGAAGGGCAAACAAACAAGAAAGAAGGATGGTATGGCACTCAGTACAAACAGGAGGCCATCTCTGAAGAGACCATTGAGGTGAATCACTGCATTCCTAGTACTCTAAACAAATCAGACCCAATACTGGGGGCCTGTTTTTCTGCTTTGCTATGAGTGTATGACTACTGTTTAAGTTCTATGAGTCACTGCTTGCTGATCATATGTCTGTCTTTCAGAAATGGGCAAATGCAGACCTTAATGGCAAGTTCAAATTACCCATGAAAAACGAGTTCATCCCCACCAATTTTGAGATCTACCCTCTTGAGAAAGACTCTCCTTCAGTCCCAACTTTAATCAAGGCAAGTGTTTTTGATATGCTGCTCAAGGTATTGTCACTCTTCTTTACCTAAAGGCATAGTCCCTGCTTAACTGCCTATTGTTAAAAATCTGTTGCACTTTCATATGATAATAGAGTATTGTTGTCTTTTGATTGAGACATAAAACATGTAGTATTGTTGTTGCCATCATGTCAAGATGAGAGGAACTAAGCATTTAATAACTACATATTCCATTCTGCGAAGGACAAACTGAATAAGAGCCATTGTGCCTTTTTTCTTTTATTGCTAAAATACCATTTGTAATCTGTTTATCAAAGTAACTGTTAAATTCATGTGACTAAGCAAATGCACACTGTCTGCTTGTGGTGCGTAGAAGTGTGCTGAAGTGTGCTTTTGCTGGCATTTCCAGGGACTAATGCAAATGATTACCTTTGTACAGAATGAGCTTTTAATGAATATGAAAATGAGAACTGGCTGTGTTTTCTTCTAGGACACTGCCATGAGCAAGGTGTGGTTCAAGCAGGATGACAAATTCTTCCTGCCCAAGGCATGCCTGAACTTCGAGTTCTTCAGGTGTGTAAATAACTATGAACCTTTGTACTTCACCTGTAATTTTAGGCACCAGGTTCTTCCCAGTAAATCAACTAGTACTTCATCTTTCAACCTTTTACATATGGAGCTCTGATTAGCTCTTATTATTTCTCAATAACACACAATAACTAAAAGTTCTAATATAAATACAGTACTAAGCCATCCATATTAAACAACATTTAAAGTAATCAGCCCACAAAAGTGCAGTGTCCAGAAAAATATCAACATGTAGATGAGTTTTTATCAATTGTAAGTGATGGGGGTCAACAACTCCTTTTTAGCTGCTCTACAATAAAAGAGATTTGAATGTTTTAAAGGATCTGAAGGAATATTAATTTTGCTTTAACAGTATCTTAACTTTACAACTCCAGTTGCATATAAAATAATACCAGATCAGAAAAGATTGAGGCTCTCACCTCTTAGATTAAGACAGGAACAGGAAAGTAGAAGTGAAGCAAATATCCAAACTGCAACACTTACACCCTAAAGCAGGTTGCGGCCAATACCATTACAGAAATTCAAGAATTATTATTATTATTATTATTATTTTTTTTTTTTTCCCTGAAATTCTCAGCTCTAGAAGAGGAATATTATAGCCTTCAGTAATTCAAAACTGGAAAAAGAAAACTTGCACCTGGTTCCTTGTCCATTTTTGCTATAATTCATTAGGAGGCCATAATGCTTCCAAACACAAAATCTAACATGAAAGTTTTTTCCAGTGTTAGCATATGTCACACAGAAGATACTGGGCTGGATTATCTTGGATTTGCCAGTAGTCGACAATTGAAATACTGCCAAACCCCTCTGGGTGGGACTGTTAATTAGACAACATTGGTCTATTAGACTTTAATTATTGGGTTCATACCAACCTGTAACAAGTTGGATCCTAAACCGAATGTCCTGTACGTGGTGAATACCTGTAACATTATACCCCCAATAATTGCAGTTAATTATGTGTTAATGTGTAGAATCATGTAGTATCTTCAGCTCCTACCGTGAGAAAATGTAGAGATCAATACGCTTCGTTTCTATGCTTTGTTTGACCACTGCCATTTCCTCTACAGCCCGTTTGCGTATGTGGACCCATTGCATTGTAACATGGCATATTTATATCTGGAGCTCCTCAAGGACTCCCTCAACGAGTATGCATATGCAGCCGAGCTAGCTGGCTTGAACTATGACCTCCAAAATACCGTCTATGGGATGTATGTAAGTATTCAAAATTCCTCCCCATTGCCCACACGCTGCATCCCAGACCTTATGTCCCTTGCCCTTTATCATCCTCAGACTGGGTTACTGTGGCTCAGCCAGGCCTGGGTTGACGGGTGATTTTAAGACATTTCTATGGCCAGATTGGAAAGTTTTATCATGCATGATAATACAATTAATGAAGAAAACTTCATCCAGTGTCAGAAAACTACAGTCATTGTCTGTATTATCCAAGTAATTGACAATTTGAGACTTATCTCAAATGGTAACTCCCATCTATGCAGCTTTTTTTTTTTTTTTTTTTTTTTTTTTTAAAGAAAAAAAAAAAGCTTTAATTATTTTCAAAAACCTTCTGACGTAGACCTGGCTGGTCTCAGTCTAGCCTCTGTTCTGTCTGCATCTTGCTCTTCATTTTTCATTGAACCTTATTACCTCTTTGCTCATCCATCTTCCACGAAATCTTACTACAGAGGAGGTGTTTATTTTCTCACGTTTTTAAGGCATACCAAACCGCTGTCATTTCTCTCTTAGATGTATCAAGGTTAACTGCACACTTGTAGTTAACACATAAGGTGATGCGGCGTTCAACCAGAGACATTGAGTTTGTTAAAGGTTGATCTGAAAACAGTAGAATAGTTTTTCCCAGTCTTGCTGGACAGAAAGCTGGTCACAAGGCTGCATATACATACTCTTATTATCATTCTTCTCATAAATGCATTGTCTTGTGTGGTGTTTTTTTTTGTATTATTTTTTTTGGACAACTCTTTATTCCCAACATTTATTTATTTTATTATTATTATTATTTTTTTGTTCTTTTTTCCCCTTCCATTAGTCGCTACCTATACGCAGATCCCCTGCACTGCAACATGACCTACTTGTTACTCAGGTTACTGAAGGATGATTTAAAAGAGTATACATATGCAGCCCGCCTGGCTGGGCTGGTGTATGGCGTAGCCTCAGGGATGAATGCCATCCTCGTAAGTAAGCTGTTTGAATTATGGAGGGAAGTGGGAGCACCATTGAAGGGATCCGCTCTGAGGCTTTGACAGTGTGTGGAAATGGCTTGGTTTTCTACACTCAATTTGATTAATGTGAAGTGCTGTGTCATTTGTCTAACCTGAGGGATTTACTGGAATCTCTGCTTGCTTCCTGCAAACACCAACTTAATATGCTACTTAACTTTAGGATATCTTAATGCAGTCCCCTGGAAATGTTATAGACTACTATTGGCATTTACCTAAAGGAATTATCTTTTTTTATTTATTTTTTATTTTATTTTATTGCCTTGACAACTCACATTAAGTCTTTGTCACAAGACTTTTTCATTTCTAAGATTAGTGTTTTAGAATTCAGTTTCTTTAATTAATTTTAAAGTAATTTAGATTAATTGATATAATAGCTTTTCATTTTAGGCCCCAGGGCAATAAAACTGACAAATTTTTAACTTCGTGCAGACTTTAGGTGTACACTGAACCCTGACTGGTTCAGTCAAGGACGTGTAACTGGCCGATATTACAGATTCACTTCCAAAATTCATTCAGGCCAGTATATTTAGACAGTGAAAATGTAGCAGAACGGAGAAGGAGAAATGCTATATGGCACAATTTTACCTACTTTGTGTGATTATGATTGTTTTTGTTTTTTTTGTTTTTGTATTTTTGGCTGCCATTCTCTCGCTTCTATTGTGTTAGTGTATATTATAGTATAGCATATTTATATATGTACATTTCTGCTGACACCAGTGCCGAAAGGACGATGGAAGTGAATCTGTATCCAGGAGGTCTGATGGACATAGTTAGGAGTGACTTGCTCAATCAGGCACCTCTTTGTTTCCCCCAGTGTATGATGTTCAGCTGTGTGTGCATCTGTGTCAGGGATTTAATGTTGCATAGCAAAGTAGCCACCTACCCATGAATGAAAATGATTTGCAGTGGTGGTGTTTTGTTCTATTCTTTCAAGCTTTCTAACTTTCACACTAACACTCTGCACCCTTTGTCATATGACCCAGTAACCTGCATTCATTAGCTACCTCTCACCAGTAAATTCATGATTGTGGTGTGTCCTTACAGACTGCTATTCAACACACTTGTCTTTGTAGCTGTGTGATGGGCTGTGTGTAATTGATTTGAGTCAGCAGTATTGGTGTGGCTGGCTGGCCTTTTGTCAAGGTTAATGATGTTAGGAGAGATTACTTTTAACAGGTGTCACCGCAGGGACTTAGCGATAGGGAGGGGCGAGGCATTGGATGAGTCTGAGAGGGTAGCCATGTAGCTTGAGGTTTTGCTGAATCATGAAGGGCTATAAAGGTGTGGATGACTTTGCAAAGTGAAGGCTTTAAATAACCTTGACTTTTTTTTCTTTTTTTAAAATACTCTTTTGCATAGGAAAACCTCATCATCAACCACTTAGGGCTTTTCCTGTCTTGAGACTACAGGGAAATATGTTTGCACTGCTGGAGATGATGAAGTGATGCTTCCTAATATAGATCAGTCTTCTCATACAGATTGATATTTGATGATGATTTGGGGCCATTTTTTTAGTCATGTTTATGCCCAAACACATCATAATGTAAGTGTATAAAAGACAAGTTTATGACATTTACACACTGCATTGAACTGGACTGTCAGCATTCATTCACTGTACTAGTGCCCTAGTGGTCAGTAGGAATCTTTTTTTTTAATTTTTTTTTTTACATATATTCCTTCACATTTTTAGTTTGTTTGGTGACTCATCATAAACTGGGGAGTGATGGGATTTTTTTTGACAATCATTTCGTCAGCCAGCAATTAGAGCACTTAGCCACACATTTATAAATTAATAGGTATAAACCTTCAAATCAGTAAATAAAACTACAGTATGGTCTGTCAGACATTTTAGGAAGAGCACTGATCATGCTAGGCTCACCTGACCTTGCTGTTTGTTGATAATGTACCACCTGTCCTCTGTCACTGTCTGCTGCAGCTGTCTGTTAAAGGATACAATGACAAACAGCACATCCTGCTGAAGAAGATCATTGAGAAAATGGCCACCTTTGAGATAGATGAGAGGCGCTTTGACATCATCAAGGAAGCGGTAAGCTGTGACTGCAACGCCATCGTCAGTACAAAGTTGTGATGAGTCATGATCGATCGAAAAATTCCTTTCATTACTTCATTGAACAACTAACTTTAACCTATGGCTATTCAGAATCTTTATTTAGCCTTCGACACAAGAGCAGTAAAGTAGAAATAGTAGTAGTTTTGACACTCTACACTAGTTCTGACTCACTCTTCCAGTTCATAAAGTGTTGGTGTTGAACTGGTTTGGCCTTCTCTC
Organism: Xiphias gladius; assembly: GCF_016859285.1. NCBI lineage: Eukaryota > Metazoa > Chordata > Actinopteri > Istiophoriformes > Xiphiidae > Xiphias > Xiphias gladius. Next base: position 21,503,659 of record NC_053410.1, read on the forward strand.
TCTCTGTCTCTCGCTCTCTCTCTGCAGTACATGAGGTCTTTGAATAACTTCAGAGCAGAGCAGCCTCACCAGCACGCCATGTACTACCTCCGTCTACTGATGACTGAGGTTGCTTGGACCAAAGATGAGCTCAGAGAGGCTCTGGATGGTGAGATACTACTCTTAATCTCTCTCTTTCTCTCTTTACTTCTGTCTCAAAGTCCCAGCCCTTGTGCTTATTAGCCCCTTTTCTACTGTGGGCCAAACTGAGATCACTAAAATCCAGAATAATGCGTAGTCAATCCCTTCTTAAGGCTAGAACTGAAAAAATGAAGCTTGGCCTATATAGTTAGTTAGTATAATGAGTTTATTAGTTGAAAGGTAGTAAGAAATAGGCTTTAGTTCCCGGGATAAAGTTTGAGGTGTTTGGCTCAGAGTCGGGCCACTCTTTCGCTCCTCTCATCTTAGCTCTTGTCTTCTCTTCAGTCTTCCTCCTTAAATCCTCATTTATATGCTGAGGCTGTTCTCCAGCAGATGCCTCCCTAGCTGCAGTCTTTCCTCTCTGCAGCACTAGTCTGGAACCTGAAGGGCAGACTGTTATATTTTTACCACGGAGCTTACAAAGACTATCCTGGATTCACATGAGACTCAATTAACCTGCAGGGTTGAGGCCTGTAGCCAGTCACCAGGGCCTCTAATTACCACAGCTTGCTCCCTTATCAGTATCCTTACCCTCTCGCTGTCCCGTCTGGGGTCTATGAGACATTTTTCAGTCTCTTGTGTGTGCGTGCGTGCGTGCGCGCGAGCGCGTGCGTGCGTGTGTGTGTGCGCGCGCGCGTTTTGCTGCTGTAGACAAACAATAATTTATATAAATCATTTGTGTGTCTGTGTGCCTCTGTCTGTGTGTGTGTGTATCCCTGTTGTAGCTCATCCTTGAATCTGGGTCAGACGTTGCTTGAATTCAGATTGGTCAGCCCACATTGAGACAGACTTGATTTTTGTGCATGTGTAACTGAATGTTTTAAGTGTCTGTGTTTTTTGGTTTTGTTTTTTATAAACTTCAGTCTCAATATCAACTTGGGAAATTGCTCTTTGATTGATTACTGTTTTTTGTGATCTGTATTCCAGATGTAACTCTCCCACGCCTCAAGGCCTTCATACCTCAGCTATTGTCACGGTTACATATTGAAACCCTTCTCCATGGCAACATCACCAAGGAGGTTTGTTTGGAGTCACTGTGTCTTTTACTGTAAGCCAAGAGAATTTTTAATTTTGTTATCTCATTGCCTTCATGGATTTCTGAATTTGCAATAGTGCAGCTTTCCCTTCATATTAAGGCTCTAAGGTTTGTAACATACAGTGTCAAGAAAGGAAGTGAACCCTTCGGAGTGAACTTGCATTCATGTATAAATTTGTCTTAAAATATGGTCAGATCTTCATCTAAATTACAGTTATCAACAATAATAATAATCTCTTAGGTTAACGTCAGGGTGGCTGTCTGCCAGCTGAAGCTCAGTAGAAGCTGGGTGATGTCGCAGGACAAGGACCCGAAACACTGAAGTAAATGTACTACAGAATGCCTTCAAACAAAGTAAATCTGACTTTTGGAGTGGCCCAGTCAGAGCCCAGACCTTAATCTAATGGAGATGCTGTGTAATGACCGCAAGAGAGCCGTTCACACCAGACATCCTAAGAATATGAACTGAAGCAGTTCTGTAAGAAAGAATGGTGCAAAATTCCTCCTGCCGTTGTTCTTTCAAAATGAAATGCCATGAGCAGTTTCTGATGCATCATCAGGGGGTTTGTTTACAGGCAGTGTTGCCAACTTATCGCTAGATTCAGTGACTTTTCACACCCCTTTTAGAGAGTTTTCTTGACAAATGCACCTAGTTACAAATGTAGTGACAGGACAAACTTTAGCTACCTTTTGTAGAAGACAGTCGCCATTATTGCACTGCAAGCGTGAGGACGGGCTTTCCCTCCGCAGGAAGACCTCTCTAGTCTCATGCAGTTGACCAAACGGCCGCTGACATACACGTGAATGAGCTTCTAACGTTCTCTCCATTGATCATTTTACAAGTACATATAGCTGAAATCACAGCACAGCCGTTGTCTTTAACTTATGTGTGTGGTGATTTTGTCAGATGACATCACGGTTATAAAATCAGGATTTCAGCAGTTCAGAGCAGCAGCTGGGAAAAGACTTGGAACCGACTGCAGGTTAACATGTGGTCTTAATGGGCCACGGTTCAGTCACTATTTCATACTTGTTCCGTTGTGTGACAACAGAAACAGAAAAACATGTAAATGAGAACAGCTTCATTGGGAATTGGCTGTATTAGATTACTGTGTATTTGAGCACAGAAAGTAGGAGAGAAGCAAGTAGTTAAAGGGCGGTTCAGCCACATACTAGGTTTTGATCTTGTCTTGTTATTCTTAAGAATCATTCCAGTCACCCTCAACCTTTTTAACTGGCCTTCCAATGGTATCACAGAGGATTATCTTAATAACCTCTTACAAGATTCCTGTGATCAAGTCACACATTGCATGAGGTCTCAGCAGCCACATTATGCCTTTTACTGATGACAGTGTCACAGTCAGGTGGAGAGAGAATTAGATTCAACAGTGGAGCAATGATCCATTTTTGTCATCATCGAGTTACAGTGTAGACCTGCTTCTGTAGCGCCAGAGCAGGAGCTGACCGAGTAGTACATTGATTCTGGAAACATACATTTCGGTGAACTCGTTCAAACATTTTTTGATGCTACATTCCCCTCCTTTGTGTTATGGTACCAACAGAAGTTTCAGTAGAGGTTATGTAGCAATTCCTGCAGATAAAACAAAAACTATCTGTATGGCAAGTTAATGAAGGGGGGAAATATCTGCTGAAGATCAATCTAACCTCACTGATTCTTTAGGTTTAGGTTGAGAGCAATGCAATACCCTTGTGTACCATCAATTATGGGAAAGGTTTAATGTCAAGCAAAGTTAATTCTGGTCATGTAAAACCGACAATTTAATGCAACCTGTTGGGGAATGTTAAAAGCAATTCTAGGGAACTTAAATAGGAGACTGGTTAAGGGAAAGTGCATAACAGAAAGGTAATTACAAATTCTTTGAGAGAGTTAAACATTAGAGCTAAACGGTAGATAATATTTTTCAGATAATTTTCTTTAAAAATACTGTTACTCAAGTTTTTTCTCTCCCTCTCTATAATCTCTCCAGTCTGCTCTCGGCATGATGCAAATGGTGGAGGATACGCTCATTGAGCACGCTCACACAAAGCCCCTTCTCCCGAGCCAACTGATTCGCTACAGAGAGGTGCAGGTTCCAGACGGTAGGTCCTTTTACTCCCCTACATCCCATACACACACCGGTTACACACTCTTATCATCATCCCCCAGTCATGTCTGTCTCCACGGCGACCACGCAGAAAGGTCCTTACCCAGGGCTCCTGCCCTCGTCATCAGTGATGCCGTCTTGCGTTTTGTAAAGATTTGATTAAATTCAACATCCCTCATTTCCCTCGGAGGAACATAATAATCACTTAGTGGAAATGGACGTCATTGAGCAAAATACCCACACACCTTCCTCTCAGCTATTCAAAGATGAATGCAGACACACAAGGCAAAGCACCTGTGCTGCCTTTCTGATTACATTAGGAAAATTGAGTGGTTTGGAGAGGAAAACCAGAGCTGTGCAGAGCCACCTAGAGACATCCTGTGTTTCACCGAGGGATTTTCCAGGCTTGGGTCCAGGCTGCCAGTCAGACACTGAGCAGGAATACAAGAGAAGGACGTAAATGATGTAAACGCAAATTTGGGTTATGAAATGACTGATTGGCTTAGTTTGTCCAAGAAGCACATTACTAAAATTAATCTGGGAGCAGAAAGCTTTGGAGCATAAAGTTCACATAAACCTGTGGTCATTTACACATAAACCTTTGTTAAAGAACCATGTGATCAAAATGTAATCAGAAAGATCGACCAACATTCAAAATTCAAACACAATTTAGGGGCCTGGTATCACTCTTAATTTGATCGACAGGCTTTTTAAAAGGGAGACTAATACTAGAAAACATTAAATCCAGACTCAAGTTCTAATGTTAATGCTGTAGTAAAGGCCCAAAATACTGGTATATCTGTAATTTAAATGGTCAAATGATCGAAAGGCACTTAAAGCAGTAAGTTGTACTGTTTGCCATTGTGTAGTAAGAAAATATGCAGTTTCACCCCTTACTATACAGTATTTAGTGTTTCATGGTTGTTATGCTTATGCCACACTAATGTCCTGTGACATAACAAAGTTCACAAAGAAACACGAGCTAAAAATTTCCACACTTTGATTAATCAAGGCACTAATGTATGTTATTTCTTATATTTCCTGACAGCAGGCGTTTTCCACTTCAGTCGGCATTTTAGCACATTTCCCACACACACACCTAATTAACGGGAATATATAGAAAGATTTCTATATATGGATTGCAATTGAAAGACTATATCCATTGTTATGTCACACAATGAGCAGATAATAGGCATAATATTTACAGAACAGAGACGTCCTGCTGTGATCTTTGTTGCTGTAGATATTCATGTTGCCCACTCTCATGTTCCTGATCGGATGTGGACTCGAACATGCTCTCATGGAAAACAAGCGGCCTTTTCTGATCAAGTGTGTTCTGTTACTTAGTTTTAGTTACTAGTTATGTTTTGACAGTTTGCTTTCAGAACCTCCACACCTGTAGGAGGATGAGGCGGTGCTCACAAGTGCTGGGTGCGCTGCCCCTCGGCAGACTTCCAGATGTTCGGCCAATCAGAAGAAAGCGGGCTTTTAAGGAGCCCTGAGCTAACATTGCCTATTTCAATCAGAGGATCAACTGAGGGACTGTATAACAGGCAGTTTGAGATAAATAAGGACTTTTTTTTCTTTGAACTGTGGACCATGCAAAGTTCTAGTGGAGTCCCAGAACATACAGTATAGAGCTGGAAAAGAGCGTAACGGGTCCACTCTAGGTAAAACTTTTGACATGTTGAGAAGAAGGCGAGTGGAAATTATGAGGACTGGGGACATGACACGCCCTGAGTGCATAACCAGCCAGAGTGCTCAGTCAGCATATGCATAAAGGTACCTGCTTTACCCAGCCTTAACTGGTCCTCCATTCAAAGTGAGCTTGATCACACTGGACTCAAACAAACTGAAGCTGAGTGTAAAAGGAGCCTGGTTTTCCCCATGCTAGAACGGATGGCTCCTATGAAAGCAAATTTCAAGTACAGATAAAAGGCTACAGGAGACCATTTTGGAGCCACTCAGCAAAAAAGCATGACGTTGGTATTCAGCAGAATGTCTCCACCTTTCTGGAGAGTGTCACCACTGTCCTCTGTCTAAACTTTCCCGTTTTACTGTATTACACTAAATCTACGCCTCAAGCAAAGTGCTCAGGCTTAACGGCATCTGCAATTGAAACCGCTTATCCATTTTTTGCAGGCATCAGTTGTGCATGTTACTTTTACGTTATATTTTTGACAGACCTGATTATGCTTACAGGAGCAGATTATATAGATGTGTAGAGCCAAGCTGGTGAAATTCATTTCCATGCCTGGCCTTATCTCAGTTCATGGATCACTGTGGATTTTGGGTTCATGAAAAGGATTCTACCGGAAACTACTTCCATTTGTTTTTGCTCAGTCACTGCATTACATACTAAGTGTAGTTCTCAACATATCTCAGCAAGGCACAGTCACGTTTGACAGAATCCTTTGAATTTTTACAGGCTTTACATATAATCTAAATTAAATCTGCACACACACAGCAGACAGGAATTAAAGTGCTTATGTAATCTTATTCTGACGTCCATTACCTATTCCATTATCAGTTTTGTTTAAAAACTGGATCAGCATGACAGGAGATGGGAGGGAAAGGAGGTTTCAGTATTTTTAAAAATCTAAAAAAAATTACTAAAATATTTTGATTCAAAAGACTTGAATATTTTTCTTACTACTTCTTCAGTGTCCGTACTAAATACATACATACAAAATGCATGCATGCTCTCTCAGACGTGTTACTTTCGTTTAGTCTTCAATTGAAATAAAAATGGGAGGTGTGGTTTTTTTTTGTTGTTGTTTTTTCTCTTTTGTTGTTGTTGTTTTTTTTGTTTTTTTTGTTTTTTGTTTTTGTTTTTTTTAAGCCCAGCTCAGGAGCCCTGCCCTTTTCTCTGCTTGAGTAATTCATTTCCAAGTGAATTGTATGATTATAATAATGAACAAAATAAACACATATCCTCCTCTTCCTCTCAGGTGGCTGGTATGTTTACCAGCAGAGGAACGAGGTGCACAACAATTGTGGCATTGAGATCTACTACCAGACAGACATGCAGACCACCCACGATAACATGCTGCTGGAGCTGTTCTGTCAGATCATCTCTGAACCCTGCTTCAACACACTGAGAACCAAAGAACAGCTGGGTGAGCCCAAAATATGATGTCAAACATTACATTTATTGAAAAATATATCTTGGTTAGAAAAATTGCTGTAGGTACAAAATAAAACTGACACACAATTTGCTACTGATTTGTGAACATTGATTCAGGCATTTTTCTTTGAGAATGATGTTGCTTTAATCAGAATTTTGTAATTAGATGCTGCTCTATAAAAAACAGACTGTCTAAGTGGGTTTTAAGTGTTGTCAACCATGATGATGTTTAATAATTTTGGGAATTAATGGATGTGCCTCAGAACCACATTTCTTTGGAAGTCATTTTGTAATAATAGTGCAGGACTTAACATTAATATCAAGATAAACACAGAGACAAGGGTAAGAATAAAGTGAGGAACACACTTCACGAAATCCTCCATGCAAAATGTTTTTTTTGTTTGTTTTTTTTTGTTTGTTTGTTTTTTAAACACTTAAAAGGCTCACGTACATGAATGTGTGATTGTGAAACTAATAGGCCAGAGAAAAATTTGAGCAGTTTTTCTGCACACGTTAAGGTGTCTTACTGCTGAGCTCTCACATATCTTCTTCTCCTCCACCCCCAGGCTACATTGTGTTCAGCGGGCCCCGGCGGGCGAATGGAGTTCAAGGGCTGCGCTTTATCATCCAGTCAGAGAAAGCGCCCCACTACCTGGAGAGCCGTGTGGAGGCTTTCCTCTGCACCATGGAGAAGGCTGTGGAGGAGATGAGCGAGGAAGCCTTCCAGAAACACATCCAGGCCCTGGCCATCCGCCGCCTGGACAAACCGAAGAAGCTGTCTGCTGAGTGTGCAAAGTACTGGGGAGAGATCATCTCCCAGCAGTATAATTTTGACAGAGGTGAGGCCTCCCAACAGTCCTCCTAACCTCACTGCTAACTCCTGACTATGTGTAGGTTTCAGGCCAAATGCACCTTTTTTTAAGTGTATTTAAATATCATTTAAAACCTTTCCTGATCTACCAGCTTTTATGAAGAGCTTGTGTTACATACAAAGTTTAAATATAAGTTCCTGAGAGTTATCAATATTTTGTTCAGTGCCAGAGGTGAGAGGGATGTTGCTTAGAGCTGCTCAAATTAGGATCGATTAAAGCCTGAAATAATCTGCAGCCGTAGCACACCTCTCTGTTACAGCACTCTCCCGAGTGCCGTAATGGATTGTAATGGGCCTGATTCACTAGTAATCTGCCTAAAACCCTGAGTGATGGCAACACTAAAAGGCTGCCAAGGGAGTGGTGGTGATTACTGATACTAGCAGTGATGGAGGAGGGGAGGAGATTCGGGAGATTGAGGCCACTCAATCGCCAAGGGCACAGAAAAAGATACAATACACATCGTCAGTCAGAGCCTACACAGTCAGCTTCATGGGCTAAGTGTGAGACGGAGCCGCTGGTCTGTTTCTGTTTGAACAGCAAGGTGTTTATTTGGTTTGATTTTTCATATTACTTTAAACACCCAGCCTTTCAGTTGTTTTATTATGCAGCAAAAATAAACTTGACAAACTTTCACTCACTGGATCACCAGTCTCTGAAGAACTTAAGTCTCTGAAAGTTTTTTTTTTTTTTTTTTAAACCTCACTGACATGAACTGAAACTGCTCGCTGCCTGCAGAGGTAGGCAATAGAGACTAGTTGTACAGTTTGGACAATAAACAGAAGTAATTTAAAGTTCACACAAGCCATAATATGTGGGCTAAAATGAATCTCTGAAATCCTCTCCTCAGGTTGTGAGCACCACGGTAGTCGTGTGCCTAAAACTGCTGATGTTAACTCTGTTTTCCCTGTTGTGTTGCAGATAACATTGAAGTGGCATATCTGAAGACTTTGACGAAAGAAAACATAATGCAATTTTACAGAGTAAGTAGTACAACTTGATGTCATGTGATGACTTTTCCTTTGAATACATTTGAGAGTGCACATCCCTGCCCTATCCTTGCCTGCTCACTCAGTCTCACACCTGAGCTCAAACGGACATCTGTCTTAAAACCATAATTAGCTCAGGATTTTCTGCTTATTTCAATTGTATTCTGTTTTTTATTAGAAACATATAACAACACCTTTCATGTTAGGGGCCATTCAGACTCTGCAGAGACATAGGAAGGTGTTAGCTCAGAATCAGTTTAGTTTAACCTCCTTTTTAAATAAGGTCATATAGTCTAATTCTCACATGTTGTAATGAGTGGACATTAAAACCACGAACACCATACAAATCTGAGCTTTGAGCATTTTAGCTTATTATTTAATATGGAAATACCAACATAATTTTACAACGAACAAAGATAAAATGACTCCCTGGATGCAATTACTCCCCAAACTGCCAGTTTTATTTGAGCGGCTTTCAATTATGATGCTCATTTGACCTTAATTGGCGTATTTTGTGGCTGTGGTTAACACTGTATTGACAGCAGAGGTGTCCCTAGGAGGCAGCTACATAAATTACAACAATGGCCTGACATTTAATGACACAGAAGGGTCATGAAATATTTCAAGGTCTATCAGTCATTGCTAAATGCACATTTGAACTGTCTAATAAGAAATGCTTTATTCACAATCTTCTAATTATAAAATGAGTGCTGACACAGTCCATTGTTATCTGGTGCCTGAACTCTAACCTGAATATTTAAAAATGTGTTTGAATCACTTTTATTGACTGACCTGATAGAACTTCAACATACAATTCGATAATGATATGAACTGACAAGAAATGATTTGATTCGACGGACTAGACATTTGGTTGCTGTGATTATTTATCACATTATCAAACATATGGGCTAAGTGCTGTAGCTCTGTGTTAGACAGTTTGCGGTTTGAGATTCAGAGTCCCTTCTTGACCCGGGAAACAGCACTGGAGAAAATAATCCAACCGCAATTCAGCCCATTTAGTAGCTGTCATGGAGCTTTTGATCATATAACACTGGAGCTGTCATGGAAGTTCAAATTTCCATTTTTTTTTCCTGAGCATTTTAAGGAATTTTTCACCCATGTTTGCTCAAAAGCTAAGGTTCATAAAAGAAAATGGGAATGTAAACATTAACATCTATAATTCCATTACAGTGGGTAAATCCATCTGCATAGGAAGACTTAGTGATATGATTGAAAGCTCCAGAATACAATTAAATAAACTTACCTAAGTGTCACAAGATCTGCTGAGACTGTTTTAATATCAGGGTACCAATCCTTGCACGTACACAATTTTTTATTTTTTTTTTTTAACCAGCTGTTCAGGCACTTTCATAGTTTTCTTGATTAGATAATTGAGGAACTGGGTGAAAGGCAATAGTTACTTTAAGAGTTCTTACAAAGTGTTCCTGCAACTTCTTGGCACATTTTGTATACGTGAACCATAGATGGTACTGGTAAAGGACAGTATGAGAGTCCCATCGTGTACTGCAGAATCATGTCTTGCCTTCCTACTGCAGATAATCAGAGTTGTATTGATCAGCTATACAGAAAAGAATATTATCGGACTGCATAATACCAATCATATCACCGTTACAGAGCAGTGGCTGCGTGATACTTTTTTTGATAAAAGAGCAGTATTGGTCCATTATACAGAGTGAGAAGACGACATACTCTGTGTGTGTGTCTGTGCGTGTCTGTGTGTGTGTGTTCGTGTGGAGACACACCAGTCTGCCCTCCTAGCTTCCATCTCCTCCCGCTTCTGTTCGTAGCTGTGGAGGTGACACTGACCCAGGGCGCTCGCAGCATATCGGCTGCCATAATGACAGCCAGCCAGCCTGTTTCAAGGGGGATAAAGGGCCAAAGATACTTGGCTGCTGAAAGAATTGGCATTATCTCAGCTCAGCAGAAACCCTTACAGGCCCCATGCAGAATAAACTTAATGCATTTCTAATGTCATATCGGCTACAATCACTGCCCCCCCCCCCCATTTTTGGTCAGAGTTGACGCTGTCTGACTGCAGATGAGTCAAATCTTCAGTCTAATACCATCCTACTTCTAGAGACGGTGATGAGACCCGACTGTGTCGCTAAATCTCCACAGGGCTATCACAACTGATCCCAGACTCAGTTAGAAACACACGGCCAGTCTCTTCTTCTGTGGTAGCAACTCTCTGTACCCAAGAGCGTTGAACCCACTGATGAGTCGTTCCATTGACTATTTCTGACGGATTGATGTGGTTCTTTCCCCCCAGAACTATGTGGGGGCATTTGACTAACGATTTAAACTCTAACGTTGGTTAGAGTAATGATGCTGTCGTCAAAAAAAAAAGAACCAACCAACAACAGTGTTCCCTGCCACCTGCCACGCATCATCCCACCTGTCTGTCTGTGTCTCCACAGGAACGGCTGACAGTCGACGCCCTGAAGAGACACAAGGTGTCCGTACACGTCCTGTCCAGAGAGATGGACTCCTGTGAGTATCTGTAGACGGCTGTGGGTTGCACTGGCTTCGCTCAGCGTCAGGTTTACCTGTACATCACTGTTTGTGTTTACCAGGTCCAATAGTGGGCGAGTTCCCCGCGCAGAATGATGTCAACCTGGCCCCTGCTCCTTCCCTGCCACAGGTAACGATCCTGCTCTGTATTTATGCGTCAGCTTTCTTGCAACATGACATCAGTGAACTGCACACAGCACACCCATAGTCATTACACAGTAACAAAAAGGAACGAAGCAAAAGATCATTCAAAAGATCAGTTCAGCTGTGTCTGGAAAGGATTTGGAGTTAGAAAAAACAAAAACAAATACACACTAGAGGCTCAAATGTTTATTAATCCACAGCTGAGAGTAGTCTTGAACAAATGCACTGTTTGTTTAGTCCTGTTTGAGTAACATCTGTGAAAAACTACAGTGCCCGGCAGTTGTAGTAAAAAAAAAAGCTGAAACTATACAGTTGTGACCTGAAGGCTCGAGCAAACGGACTACATAGTAGCTGCTTCTGCTAACTTAGAAAATACTGATCGTGTTAAGTAGTTACCATGGAAACGGTGTGCACGTAGCTCCTTTTGCTATCAGATGCAGTTTAGGGAGGGAACAGACGAAGCAGAATAATGTGGAGACGTTTGTCAGCACAAAGCCAGTCTGACCTGCCGACTCTTTGTTTTCCCAGCCCACGTTGGTTCAGGACATGACGGAGTTCAAGAGGAGCCTGCCTCTGTTCCCCCTGGTCAAGCCTCACATCAACTTCATGGCTGCCAAACTGTGAGCGAGGCCGGCAGGTCGACACGCTGCAGCACGGGGGCGGTGGGGAGGGCGACGGCGAGGGACCCCGCTCTGTTTCCCACCTACCCCCCCCCCTCCCTCGTCCCGGCAGGAACACTTTCATCTGACTGAGCCTGCATGAGCGTGTGTGTGCGTGCGTGCGTGTGTGTTCGTGTGTGTGTGTGTGTGTTTGCTTGGGTGCATGTGAATGCGCGTGTACACGTGTGGCAGGCTGGAGCCACTAGAAGAGATGCTTGGAAACAAATGCGTGTATTTGAATCACAAAGTTAGCCGTGGTTGTCGACATAGCTGTGATAACAGTAGAGGTCACACCAGACTCACCTCATGTTCAAGTCTCTAAAAGGAGAGGCAACACTCACGCATCACAATATTGTGTCGGTTGTTGTAGAGAAAATAGGAAGAACCTAAAAAACAAAACAAAAGAAACCCAAGAAAAGGGCCAGATCCCTTTTGACCAAGCTCAAGTGTTCTGCAGAAGCTTCCCGTTAGGAGGCGTTTCATTTGAATTATTCAGAGAGGTGCTGCTTTGAGAAGGGATAGCGGGTTTATTGTGATGAACTGAAGCTGTGGAGGTTAACGACAGCAGCTCCATGAAGCTCTGCTATTTGATCTGTTGGACTGGCATGTTTGCCATGTAACTCTCACAGGCGCCACAACTCTCCTGAAAACGTTATCACAAAAGACACACGGTCAAAAGGAACATTTTATTCAAATTGATGCATTTCTGAAGAACACCTGCCTTATAATTACGGTTTTAATCTTCGCAGCTTTTGAAAATTTCTTCGCTTGCAAACTAGTAAAATGTTGGGACCCTTTGAGGAGCTGTTTTAAATTGCTAATCACAGAGAACCATGCGCGTGAATTTTTTTATTTTTTAATGCATTTTACAGTAGTACGTAATTCAGACATCTCAGGGGTGCCTCCATGCTGTTTTTTTTTTTTTTTTTTTTTAAACATTCAATTTTATTAGTGAATGATTAAAATACAAAACATTTTTATCAGTCTGTCGTCTACTTTGTTCCCTTTTACTAAATGTGATCAATTCCTTTATTAGTCTTCTCCAAGTTAGTTTTTGTAAAACTCAAGGGAAATAACGGCTGTAGAGACGAACAGTATTTTACTTTTCCATTCTGGTTTGCTCTTGGGAAATTGTCATTATTCTTACACTGCGTGTCTGCATGTGACACTTTCTGCAGCTTGTGCCTTTCCCGGGGGGCATCATTCAGTTTGTATCTGGCTCCACGGAGCTGCTCCTGGTCTGATCTGGGGCAGAATCCTGAAGGATCTGACACCCGAGCCCCCCCCCTCCCATTGATGGACTGTGCACTGGCTCTTAGAGCATAGATTCCAAAAAAAGCAGCTAGCCTTTTTATTCTGAAAAGATAATTACATGTTGATGTCTAATGGGGGTTAGAGAAAAGCTCTGGTCTGGATTTCTTTCTGAATATATGCACTTCTCTCTCTCAAAGCAATAAACTGAACGAAGTGGACAGCGAACAGTGTGTGGCAGAATGACATGTGGCCTAGAGCACCTACAGCAGCTGGATCCACACTGATCCCGGGCTCCAGCCTAAACCGTGGAGGGGACTGTGTCCATTTTTAGTGGTTGGTGGTGTGTGGATAGCAAGTGTCAGTGCCGTGTAAGCCTGACCTGCTCTCAGGTGCTAACCAGCTTTGCTGTGTAAAAACCACTGCCAGTGGAGATGCCAACGACGCTGTTCAAACAGCCAAAAATCAGAGTTAGGGTTTATTTTTACTTTTTTTTTTTTAAATGAACCTGCTCTCAGGTCTAGTTCATCACTCACTCACAAGATGCTGCGCAGATTTAAAGAGTGATTAAAGGTTAGAACGTTGGGAGTACCTGCGTGATTGTGCTGTAAAAAAAAAAAAGCTTCTTCAATGTTTTCCAGCATTTTACTATGTCAGATCAAAACCATTTCATTCTTTTTAATTTTTTTTAATTTAAAAACGAGACCGCCTTTCATTATAAACTCCTACTGTGTTAAATGGCACTATTCCCTTGTGGTCAAAACCCAAAGACGACCAGCAGCAGCAGCAGCAGCAGCAGCAGCAGCAGCAGCAGCAGCAGCATGCCTTAGGTAGTCCATCACTCCCACAGGCAGTAGCTCGACAGCGTCTGGGGGCAGTGACGAAGCCGTTTCCATGCAGTGTTCAGAAGAAACTAGCAACATTACATATCAGGCTTGGATGGGCCATGCACTGTTTACCTTGTGAAGTATCTAGAGCTCAGTATACATTTAGAAAATCAGCTTTTTTTTTTTTTTAATTTCTTGATGTCTTTGGCAACACGGGACTGTGATTGGCTGGTTGGGTTCATGGGCTGATGATACAAGAGTGCTGATGTTCTTTTCATTGTGTCCTGTGTGTTTCTAATGAATAAACAACTGAATGGAACCAGGTGTAGGTGTGTGTGTGTCTCTCGGATGCAGAGTTTTCCTTGGCTACAATCTCAACACATGCACTTCAACCTTTGGAAAAATACATTTATTCACAGAACTGATGCCATTTAACTCTTAAGTCAGAAGCGCCGTCTGTACAACACAGCTCACACTTAAGTCTCCACTTTGCCAAGAGAGACGTTTAACTGACCATGCGGGGGAAGCTGTGGCTTGCGTATGATGGGAGGACATCTGTAAAGCAGGCACAGTCTACATGTGCAGGTTAAATATTCCAGGTGGTCGGCGCTACGTCAGGCCTCTTCACAGGAAGTCACACTACAGGTTCTCGTGTTTCACGAGGGGCAATAAACAGCAAAACATGGTAATATTTGCCACATGAAAAAAAAATGGAATTGATAGTAACATTATGCTCCCAATAATTTAAAACACACCTATTTTGTATCATGTAGTGCTGTTTGTCAGTTCAATGAGATTAAGAAAAAAAAAACCTATTTTCACTCTTAGCTCTAATGCAGATCTTGAGATCTTGCTGCCCAAGTACATTTCTTCTGTTGGAGTAACAGCATTTAAATGTCGGAAATAGTTTCCCCCCCCCCTTTCTAGTGCAGTTACCAAAGACCTTGCTGTGAGTCATTTTCTACTCAAGAAATTATTCCAGATGACATGAAATTCTGAAAAAAAAAGTTTTTTGGAAAAGCCTTTTTTTTTCAATGTTTAAATAAAATAAAATTCATCACTAGTGTCGGGGTGGAACCAGGAATTTAAAAAACCCAAACTATCTGCATGGCTACATAACAGTATTGAGTGAGGGAAAATATGGCTTGTCATTTGGGTGAACTGACCTTTTAATTTCCACAAGAATCCTGCCAAAGTGTCAGAAGCTCCCATGACTCATCTTAAACTGCCACTGTCCAAGTTTCACTTAAGTCTGCACCAACCACTCTCTGACCTGAGCTCCAATTCACACCCACGCAACACAACAGCCCGATCATCACATGTTGGAGGAGAGGGGGAAGAAAAGAGAAAAAAAAAAAAGATCTAAAATAAAGCCCAGACAGGAAAAGTCCAAACACAAGTGTTCCACATCCCCCAGTGAAGAGTGCTGCATCCAATGTCATGTGCGAGTCTTCCCGACGCTTTCCATTCCGACATCCCGTCGCTGCAGAAAGCGCTGAACGGATTAAAACATCCACACGGCTGGCAGAGACGGTCTCATGGCAACAGGCTGCGGGAGCTCGCACAAACCTGAAGCGCTGTGATGGGCGGCAGAGCTTTAAAAACACACTACATAAGAGCGTTTTTCTTTTTTAAATGGAGATGAAGCTACAGACGATGGGAACACTGCCAAGGCATGTGAAAGGAAAAAAAATAATAATTGCGGGGTCTGAAACCCACCCCTCTACTTTGTGTGTTAAGTTTCGATAGGTGTAGCATTAAGATTAAACCTCGTCGCTCCCGACAAATTTTCCTCCTGGCTGTGGTTAATGTACTGCATCATGAAATAAACACATTTTATTGTTTTATCATCTATACATTCCATACACTAAACATTATTCCTCATTCAATATAAACCCCCTAACACTGGCAAAGGGGACTTTTCAAATCTGCAAAAAACAAACATTATAAAACAATCATTTATTAATATTATAAAACTTAATTACACGTGCCCCGCATTTTTCTTTTCCTTAAAATACAGTTAAGTTTACAATAAGCATTAGTTATGTGATTGGTGAAACACATCCACCCTGCGCGAGCTCTTGGGAAAGAGTTGCCGTGTGTGTTAGTTTGTGTGTGTGTGTGTGTGTTTGTGTGTGTAACTGCAAACATGCTCCGGGTCTGTGTCCACATGTTCTCTTCAGTCCTCACTCAACGAAAGCGTCAGAAGATTAAAAATGATGTGTAGTTGCGGTGGTGAGGATCCTTGCATTGAATGTCAGCTCCAGAGGAGTTGAGAGGGGTGAGGAGGAGGAGGAAAATGAGGGCGACACTGATCCCATGTCTGTTTCACCACCACTTCCTGCTAAGGGTCTGACTGACGTGTTCATCTCCTCCCACCCCCCACCCCCCCAGCTCATCAGCAGAGGTGTGTGTGTGTGTGTGTGTGTGTGTGTGTGTGTGTGTGTGTGTGTGTGTGTAGGGTTCGTCCGTCCGGCCGTCCTCCCTCCGGACTGCGCCGCCTCCTCAGGCCTCCTCCTGCTCGGGGAAGTTGAGGATCTTGCGGTGGGCTTGCCTCAGGTACTGCTGCTGTTTGAAGTACACCTTAAACGCTCCCTTGATGGCCACGAAGGCAATGCCCCCCTGTGGAAAAAAATAAATAAAACATTTAAAAAATAACCGTGTTCAAAGAACTTCAAAGCTTCTTCCCTCCACCCCTGGCTTAAGAAAGATCTTCACATTTCCACGCTGACTGTCACACACGCCACACCAGAGAGGTGTCAAGGCTTCCTGGTTGTTTCCTGTCCAGCTGTGAGCAGCCAATATTTGAAAACATTTATGATACTCCGTTGTACTTGTTGGCTGTGTGGGGTCCCGGTTAACGTTAAAGAGCAGTTTCAGTGTGAATGAAGGTGTGGAGGATTCCTTCAAATCTCCGACCTGGTTTTCTGATGTGCAGGCGCAGCCCTCACACCCGAACAGGAATCTGGCACATGCACCTGCGACCGTAATCAACTTTTCCTAGTTTGGTTTCTTTTGTTGGTTCCCAGGAGGAAATATTCAGATCCTGTACTTTAGTTTCAATACAGTAAAATTCTGCATTAAAAGTTTTACTTTAATGACGAGTCTGGTGCTACTCTGAATTTTTTGCCAACAAATCTCATGAAAAGGCCAAAACCAACAATGTATGAGTCCGTCCCTCAACACTTTCTTCGTCCCTACCCTGTCTCCTCTCAGCGCTAAGCCCACTGGTTCCTACTGAAGACAAACATTTCAAAGTGGATCACAAATATAAAGTTTCATTTTTTAGTGGGGGTAAAAGTCTGAAGTAGCAGGAAATGAAAACACGCAACTAAAAATACCTCAGGACTTGAAGTGAACTGAAAGGGGGGGATTATAAATACTGACTTGGAACGGTGCCCAAATGTTTGCAAATGCCACAATTTTTTCTATTTTTAAGTTATGAACTAAAAGGTAACAGTGTATTAACATTTTAATGTCGGTTTGCTGCAGGGGTTGGATTTATTTCTTTTCATTTCAAAAACCAAATTACTATCTAGTTTGCCCAGGAGTACCTGAGAACTGTACTTCTACAGTACCTGAGTGAATGTAATGTCACAAGCATGATCCAAAAACAATAAAGGCTCAAATCACCTCAGTTTGAATGAAGCTCTGGCTGAGAAATTTCTTTTGACAAATCTTTTCAGAACCTCATTCTAGAAAAGTCCCTCCTCTGAGACTCTGTCATGACGGAGCTTTCAGTCAGCAGCAGCCTGAGCTCGGCGGATGAGGACAGCGTGTTCAGCGGCGTGGGTGCGGCCTGGATCACATGAGCCGCTCCGGTTACCTCTCAGTCATCAGCACTAGGTGAGTGAGGAGGTGGGGCCGTATGAATAAAGTGGAATCCTTTATCCACTAACACTGTGTCCGTGTTCCCTTCAAACAGCAGAACGTATTGCCTGGTTCTCTTCAAGCAGACTTGACTGTACTACAAATGAAAATCATTTTGACTTTGAAGCTTCTATTCATGGTCAGTCTGAGATCACCATCGTGCCACGTTCCGCCACTGTGTGACAGGTTGGTTGTAATTCTAGAGCGGTGTGTTGATGTACCCACCAGGATGGTCCTCTGCAGGTTGGAGTTGACGCTGCTGAACATGAGCTTCCCCACGATGGTGGCGATGGTGGGGAAGACCAGGGCGCCACACAGGATCCGTGTGGCCGACACGTGGTCTGCCAGCGGGCTGGCCTCTGCGGGGATGCGAGGAACTGGGCAGCCAATCCCTGCAGACGCACAGAAAACAGCAGCAGTGAGCCAGTTGAAACCCAAATGATTTCAGTCGTGTGTGCTTACGTTAATTAAGCCACCTCTCTCTCCATCGCATACCTTTCTGCGTGATCGTCAACCATGTCCACAAAGCTTATCACCCTCTGCTTCATAAATGGATTCATGATATCACAGTGAAGATGCTCAATTAAAAATTTTAGCAGATTTTTGTTTGGGTTTGAATATCTGTCTTGTTCATTTCTTATTTTTCCAGCACCAGTGGCTGTGCTTTACGTGCAGTAACACAGTAACAGCTTCTGTGCAAATTGATTTCACATTGCATTGGGAGTAACATCTGAATAAAGTCCAAATTCTAAATGGCCAACATTCAAAGCAAAAAACACTATAAAACACACTGTAAACACTGCACCAGTGTGTTTCCTGACCTGGGAAAATGCTGTTGAGGATCTGCAGTTTGTTAGAATACTTCCTCCACAGCCGCAGGACATAGTCTTCCCAGCGGATCATCTTGCCGAGGATCAGCATGACAGGGATGGTGGGCAGGCCAATGAGCAGGAACAGAGGGTCGGCCCGCTCCATAACATCCAGGCCCTCCTTATGGCCAACCACCTGGACGACAGAGAGCACAATCTGAATGGAAAACTGGTTGACATCTACTTAAATATCAGAGGAGGAAGGAGCAACGGAGGAGCACTAAAGGCAATTGTGACTTGACCACTGCTTTTTCTAACCACATGCACATCAGCTGCACTTTTATAAAATGGAACTTCCACATAGAAATACTTCCATGAGCTGGAAAACTACCTTTGAGCACACTATGATATTGTTGTAACGTTGACAGGTACAGTCAACGTTACAACACCGACCAGACTGAACAGGCCGATGATAAACCAAAACCTCTCAGGAGGGATCACGGTTCCGACCTGCATGACAGTGACAGCTCCGTAGGTGACAGCAGTCCAGTAGATGGAGCCCACCATGATGCCAGCAGCCGCAAAGGGTCCAGCCTTGGAGATGAGCCGGTCGGCCAGGTCAAGCACGTAGACCACGGGACCTAATGGAGGAAAACATCAGATATTGGAGTCTGCACTGAGAGACGACGTGTACAACTTTCAGCTCTAAGTTCTTCTTCCGTCTGTTTGGAAGTATTTGACATCGACAGTTACATTCACGACCTGTGGGCCCTTTCCTGAAAATAACTTGAGGTATAAAACACAGGGCTGCAACTCACTATTATTTTTCATTATTGATTAATCTGCTGATTATTTTCCCGATTAATAATTTGTCTGTAAAAAGTCAGAATATTTTGAGGTTGACATATTCAAGATAAACTGTTTGCAAACTCACCACACACTGTATAATTCGCATCCATCTACAAAGCAGCACCAGCTATCATTCTTTGGGTGTCCTACTCTGTGTAAAAGTCAAGCTGATGGGTGAAGTGACGCAGGAATGAAACCAGTACTGTGACCTGCGACGACAAGGTTTCCTTTTTTGTCTGTTCTGGGAAAGTAAAGTTTCTTCCTCAAGGCTTTACCAGAGAGAGAAGCATGTCAGGTATGGTGCACACCTAGTGTTGTATTGACAGACTGGGAGGAGGCCTCACAGACTGGTTCCACCTAGAATTAAAATAACCGGGCTGATTCTCGACATGTAATAAGGATTAATTTGAAGTCCAAACTGACATCCTGAGTATTTACGTCCCTGCCTGACATCAGGAGCAAGACCAAAAAAAGAGAGGAAAAAAAAAGAAAAGGGGGGGGGGGGGGTTTCTCTGCTACATCCTCCTATCTGGCAATCCGGGCTGCCTCGAGGGAAATCATTCAATATTTACAGGAAGGCAACCTGATTTCCTCACTCAGACAGACCCATCCACAACCTATTAATAACTACCCCAGGAGTCAGTGGGAGGAGAGCGGGGTGGGGATGCTACCAGAGGGACCTGGCGCAGAACACAGCACTGGGCCTGGAGGTGTTGCAGTGGAACTCTACAGCCTAAATGCAAGATTTGAGGCCCACAGCACAGAGCAGTCTGGGTTTGTAGGCCCTGAAAACCTATTTTCTGTAACACCTTCTTACTATAATCAGTATTGTCCTACATACACACAAAATGTTCTGCCAAAGTAGGAACAGTTTTGGGTATTTCACACGAAAGATTTCTGGAGCTGACCGATCACAAAGCCCTGCGCCGCTTCGTTACTGTTTATATACTTGTCAAGCTTTCCATTCTCACGTGGCACATACGCAGTTTACAGTAATAAAAGTGGCAGATTTACCACTCTCAATTCTTAATTATTTTTTAAACAATTAGTCCTTGATTTCAGACAAGAGCAAACGTCTCATTTCTAGCTGGAAACGGTTGATTTTGCCAGCTAAAATGACAACTGTCACAAGCAGGTTTTATTAGCTGCAGCTAGCTAGTTAATTATGCTAACATGAGTTCAGTGAGTTGTTTAAATACGCTGTCTCTGGCTGACGTTGTGTTTCCAGCTGACTAGTTTTATAAACAGCACAGTTGCTGTATTGTAGTGTAGAACTACTTAGTTTTAGCATTGTAGGTATGATAGGGAAAATTTCAAGATGAGACTCTTATTTCATTGTATCATAACCCTGTCTGGCTACTTAGCTTACAAATTTGGACAAGCAAGATAGAGGTTAGGATTTATTGTTCATATTTTCAAACAGTATTTTTGACTTTTGACGTTACAAAAGTAAAGCCTTTAAAGAATGAGAACTATCAGGAGTTGGCAGGAGTTGTTTGAGTGTAAACTTTCACAAATCTAATAAAGAGCAGGACAGAGCTCCTAATGCTAGCCTAAATGCAGGTTGCATCCAGGACCAGGTCCCGCACAGTGCGTAAATACTACACAGTGGCTTTTTAAAAATAAAACATAACCCCATAAAATAATAATAGTTAGTTAATGAAATGCTTCTTGGCCTGTAGGTACAGCATTAAGCTAGTTAGCCATATTTATGAAAGTTTACAGAAATAGCTATCAAGATTTGATGCCAGGTTTTCAGGGGCTTTGAAACAACTTCTGACAAGCTAAAGTAAACATATTCACCAGGATTTGATCGCACGAGCCATTTATAAACCCATGACTTAGTCTACACGTAAAGTCCTTCCTAAATTCTTTGGCAACTCCTAGCTAGCTTCAAACCTGTGATTTACTAATTTAGGTTTCACCCTTAAAGCTTCAGAAATGTCTTAGCTAGTAAAGGCTTTAGTAATGTGTAAATTGGTTGCAAGTGAACATCTGTAGTGCTGTCCAAACGAGCAAAGAATTATTTAAACAGGAAGTCACTGTAGCATAACACACTAACGCAACTTCCAAAAAGGACAGTTTTAAAGGCACAAAACAAATCTTATGTAAATGTAGTTATTACTTGATTTATGCCAGCACACATGGGGAAATATGTTTGTTTCAGAGTAAGTAGTATTCATACAATTTAAAATAAATAGTGAATGTCTAATTAAGCTAACCTAACTGCTGTTTATTTACTCATTTAGTCAAGTTAGCTTCGTAATTTGAGGTCTGTTGTGTTATTTTTGACATGTACCTTAAAATCTTAGACATTTACATCAATCTTAAAAAGCATTAAACAAGTTCCAGGTCAGATGTGTGGACCGTATTTCCTATTGTCTCTCGTACTCTTCAATCTACATGGGTCTGATATTAGCAAGCTGCCTTAGGTTTGTCAGCTGGTTCAGTTAACTACAACAGTTACACAGGGCAGGTAGGGGGTGTGAATATTTTTTTTATTAACAACTCATTTCTAGAGAAGAAGTAGCTTGTGTGGTGAAACCTGTTTTAATTCAGTGATGCGTAAACCTTACTTTAGAACTGGGCTAAGTTTGAACGTATGAACAGTCAGTTCAACTGGCTCCAGAACTCAAATATTGAAAAAAAAAATATTGAAAAAAAAAATGTTCTGATATGTTTTAATTCTGAGTTGTTAAAACATTTTTCATTCATTTATTTGATGGATTATTTTCCACAGAAACAGTAACATATTTATAGAAGTAGTCCCAAGGTCAACAGGCTTCCTGACAGATATGCTTGTCTCTTTGAGAGTGGTGACACTTAATCACATTTTTAAAATAGTTTTGAAACGTGATTTTGACCGATCTTTTCGACTTGAGAAATAAAGCTTCGAAACATTAAAACAGTAGTGAGTCATCAGTCATTGTGAAAGCAGGACTTGGTTCAAGACCACTTTCCCCTCTGGCCCTGTCAGTAGCAGATTGTTAAATATATTATCCTGTTCATTTACGCTACAAGGCTGGTTTACAGCAAGTGAAAAAAAAAACAAAAAAACACATCAACCTTGTTGTACAGAAAGCCTCTATCACTTAAAGTTAAGGACAACTGTGCTACAGTTGGTGACAGGCTTCTGGCGGGAGGGATTACTACCAGAGATGCCGAGCCATCTCCAAGTCATCACGTACCGTAAGACGTGGATGGAGTTGATGTAAACACCTCAGCAGATAAATTTTCATAAGCCTGCAGACGAAACCAATGTGGTGAGACCAAACTGTAACAACTGTGCTACTAACAACTACACCACAGTCTAGCCTACACATCAAATGTAAAAAGAGCAGCAGCTTTCTAAAATAATTCTGAGGCTCCGTGGTTATTTTAGAGTTTTTAAAGTTTGAACATA
Source organism: Xiphias gladius (assembly GCF_016859285.1). Classification (NCBI taxonomy): domain Eukaryota; kingdom Metazoa; phylum Chordata; class Actinopteri; order Istiophoriformes; family Xiphiidae; genus Xiphias; species Xiphias gladius. The sequence continues at coordinate 21,526,309 of NC_053410.1, forward strand.
AGACAGACTTTATTAAGGTGTTTGTACAGCCGGGCCACCATGAGGCTGTTACCCGTAAGTACCTGCCACAAGTTGTATACAATTCAGCCATTGTTAGCTGTACACCTAATTTCTACAGCTGAGTACATTCACTCCATAAAAGCTTTGAGCTCCGAGCACACTTCCATGTAGCATTTAAAGCAGCTCATGCTAAAGATGTTCCTCTGAAGACTGCAGCACTCTGGCCCGCTTGTTGAGGAAGGAACCCAAAGCAAGCAAGAAGCATTTCGCACTTTTAAAGCTACTTGACTCACAACGGAAATATCACATTTTTACTTCCAAAGTAGTTATAAACACAGTGGCTCTCTTTCATCTACTGCCAGCCTTTTGATGCCTTCCAGAACTCCCTTTTACTGCACCTGTGTTTGCCGACCAGATTGATCTTGCAATGCTTGAGCGCATTAATACGGCATATTTTGATGACAGCGTTTGAATCTCTTCCGCTTTCTCCCTGCCTAAGCATTACTACATCGCGGCTGGAGAGAACTGGGTCGCCCTTAATGGCCACTGGCTGGACAGAGAGCTGAGCGATTTGTTTCAGCCACTGGCAGCAGATTCCATAATTAAGATAATTAAGAAAAAAGGGAGGGGGAAAGTAAAGGAGAGAGGGGAAAAGTGCAAGTGCGGTTCTTTGGTAGTGGGCACACATGCTGGCAAGGCCTTCCAGCTGGCTTGTTTACTCTCTCTAGGCAGAGAGTCCATAAAGAAGGAGCAGCAAGGACACACTGTCCTCTGAGTTATATTGCCAGCCAAATTAGCATGATAGGCAGGCTTTGGCTCTGCAGCAGGTGCTGGTGGGAATACGGCCAGAACAGTATATAGGTACCCTGCTCTTTGTGGGCTGCAGGGGTTGCTTGCTTCTTTCTCTCCTGCGTAATAAGTCAGTGGAAACAATCAAAACCTAGGTTAATAGAAAAGGTGATTGTGACTCCAAATCAACCCCCCCATCTGATCTGGTGAGAGTTAGGGGTCCCACCCTGAGAGCCAAACACAAGTAATGCCTGTCAAGCCTGTAGAAATGAGCTGTCCCCAGCAGCAACCCTGACAAAATAACTACTGTGGCAGCTTCCCAGTAGTGCTCCCCGTCTCTACCTGTCCACAGCTTTGCCACTATCACCCAAATGGAAAGCTGTCATCACAGTATTGTCAGCAAGCTGTGAGACTGCTATTATTTTAAGGGCTAATTAAAACTGCTGAAAAATACCACAGCTTGTGAAGCCAAGCCAGAAAAATTACATTCAAAGGGAAATACATATCTGTGCTTTAAAATAAAGATGGTACAGCAATTAACTGCCTGAATAACACGCAAATCATGAATATAAAATGCGTCCCTGTCTCTGTATAACCATAATAAAATAAGCAGGCTGGAATAAAAAATGGGAAAGAAACTCTGCAGCAATGATGCAGCAAAACAGACAAAGCTGTACTCTTCCTCTTCACTATGAAGCGCACTAATGCCCGGTATATCCTGCAGCTAGAGACTGGAACTCCTCAGATGGTACAAATACAATATCAGTTAAGACGTGAGAAATTTACTCTTCTGTATTTATTAGAAATAGTCATTCAGTATAAAACAAGATTACAGTAAAACCCTGTAAGTGCCCATCTGCCTTCTGTGTAACCACTGATTACAGATGTGATATAATCTGTTTCTAGATGTTTGGTTCAAATGTTATCATTGCTGGTTTAGCTTTCAGAACCCTGTGGTTTACTGGAGGATGAATGTCAAACACTGTGAACAATTACAGCATAGTACTGGAAATTTAACTCGGACCCTAACAAAACAATCATGATGTGGTAAAATCCATCTATGTAGTAGACCAAATAACAAACCCAAATATCTTGCTAATGCATTTTGACCTCTGAAGTCGTTCAGTGCCAAAGATGCAAAATTAGCAAATCAGACTGTAATGTTTGCATGGAGCGCTCTGCAGGAAAAGATTTGAGTCTGAGGCACATCCTGTTTATAATCTAGAGCTGTCACCATCACCAAGCAGAGTTCTAATGATGCGTGAATGTGATGTTTAAATCACAGACAAATACTGGAGGACAGCTGTGATTTCATGGCTTCATCGGCAGAGCGGCAGTGTCACTCCACTCATCTCCTCTCAGCCTTTGATGGGCTGCTCTGTCGGCTCCTCCCGTGACCCACTTTCACTCCCACTCTTCTCTCCCAGACGCATCCAGCATCCCTGCACAGCTCCCTCGCCACCTCTGTCTGACCCTCCCTAATGGGATTAGGAAAAAGACACTTCACCTTGTGGTGGGACTGGCTCTCAAGTAAACTCAACAGGCTCTGAGCATATAACAAACCACTGCTCCACTTCCTGCCCAGATATATTCAGTGACATTCAGCTGCTAGGAGGAAACCTAATCTTTTTTTGTCATCGGAGCATTGTGGTTAGCAATCACTTGACTGCAACTGTTGTTTTGATTTTACTACTTCAATAAAAATAAATGATTTTCCAGATCATGGTAAGTTACCTGCTACAGAAAATAGTAGGGTAGAGGACTTAACCACACAGTAGTGGGTTTGAGACTAAAGCTCATTACTTAATTTCCAGCCAGTGGGCTCTTATTAACAGAAAGTGGGAACCAGTGGCAGGACAGGTTAACACTCTCACATTTCTGTCTGGAATACATCTGTACTCCAGAGCTGCACTACCTTCCAGATTTAGGCCTCACTAATTTACATAGCATAGATATCCCACCGATTCCCAGATGGGTCTAAGCCTTACCAGACACTTCTTTCACTTAAAAATGCAATGTGATTTCTCCCTCCAATAGGCTTCCAGTTAGTTAGTTTCTTCTACTCATCCTCTCACTCTGTCATTTAAACTGAAGGGAAACCAAAAAAAGTTACACACAACTAAATCAAACGTAACACAAGCCTCTGCTTGCTTATATAAAGGCCTCAATAAATGAAGAGTGATGGTGGCAAAGGCCTGCTGTATCATTCTCTAACGGTGCCATCATGCAGTAGATCAGGCACCGTAAAGAGGAAGTTCCTTTTCAAAATAAACCACTGGCCGATCCATCACAATCTTCTATTGGCTGTTGGCCAAACCACTCGAGCATTCGCACATATGACAGAACAACACACATTTTGGAGTGGGCATCAGGAGCTGATGAGCTTGACGTTAAACATTTTAAATTTTGGGCCCCAAGACCTTTTTATAACTGGCTGTTATAAAAATAAGAGCTGGCCAAGAATAACTAACCACAAAAACATCATAATGATGTGGCACACTGAGAAAACACTGATGCAATGTGTCTAAATCATGACTTCAAAAGCTACTGTGTGAAACAGAGACTTAATTCATAACGTGTCTTGAAGCCAGAACATGTGACTGAACTCTAACATTAGATAAGACAAACATGTTTGTATATCCCCTACGGGGGGCGAATCAGATGAAATAAACGCAATTTACATTCAGTTTAGTTTGAGTTTGAATATTTCTCTAACAAAAATTTGACTAGTTTCTGAACAGACATTAAGCAAATACTACAAATTAAATTTGCAAATATCTATATTCAATGGACTTCAAAATCAACTATACAAGATAGATTTGTTCAGTCTTCCAGTAAGATGTCTTTAGTTTATGTGTGTGTGTATATATATGTATATATATATGTATATATATATATATATATAAAAACTAAAGACATTATAATATAATCCTTTTCTGAAGTAGTAAGCTGCATTAATAAAAACCACACAAACAGTAAGAATATTTTGTGTATCCTAAATTGTGAGAGATGGTTCCCAATGTAGCCTACAGTTCATGCTTCCTTTTACCATGTTGCTTAGCAACCAGTCCGGCATGGCTTCACTGCAATTTCACTGAATCACTACCATCATCTTTGTGCTTCCATCTTTGGTGTAATTTGATGAATTCTGAAGCGACAGAGTTATTCTTTACCTACAACACTAATACTCGGCATGAAAAGTGCCAACACCCCAAGTGGTATACATCGCCAACCCATTCGCACTAAATAGTGTAAATCTTATTTCTTTGACTTCAATTAAATTTCACAACCTTTTCTTCAACTGATAAAACAAGCGATTGTAGTCAAAAATGCAAAAACCTACGAATGAATCATCGATAATTTGAATAAACTGTACAGCAGGGCTTTTAAAAGCAGACCTTTTGACTTGTCACAGTAAGAAAAGCACAGGTGTTACTAATTACATAATAATAGCTTCACTCTATTCAAGTGTCCCAGAAAGTCATGACAGTGTGACAGTGAGCCGGCATGTTCAATACGAGGACCCTGAAACTGAAGCAGCTAAAATGGAATTCAGCCATCACTCATTTTATTATTTATACTTGTGATTTTCCTACTATCAGTGGATTCAGTGCACATGCAGATCTAGGGTCTGACAGATACTGCAGACTCCTTATTCAATAGAACCCGCTATTAATTTCTCTTTCCTGTTGGGCTCCAACTCAACTGTTTGAAAGATCAAATCCTTTTCTTGAAAACTACAATACCCTTAGAAAATCTCCACTCAAACCCTGTGCTCTTAGTTTTGGAATGTCTATTTCAGACATGCATTGATTTGGGACGACTCTTTCCGATTTTACAAAACCCACTAGGAACTTTATCAACTGTCCAATATTATTTAATTTGTGGGCCAATAAGTGTGATATTTAATTATTACATTAACACATTTAAACAATTAAATGTGTTATCAGGGCCTGTTGGGCTGTTCTAATGGATGTTATTTTTTTCTGCATGTAAGGGTGATATAGCACTAATTAACAGGCCGATTGGGACCTGTGAGCCAATTAACACGACCTTAAATACAAAAAGGAAAAAGCCAGACAGACAAATTCACAAAAAACCCAGCAACCAGCCTAGTGCCAATAGTCAGCTCTCAGAGGGAGATACAGACAGGGGGTAATTTACTGAGGATGTGTCTTAAAGCTGAGCTGAAACCTTCAGCTTATAGCACCAAAGTGAGCGACAGCACAGCGTTGGTCACTATAAATAAACATGAACCTGTTTACCAGCCGGCCCAGGCCTCCTGCAGACTCACATTGTCTTAATGCCAGCACTTGTCTCAAATTGCAACTTCTCTCTCTTTGAGGTTGAAATGCCAGTGGCCCAGTGGCTGATGGGTAACCAAGTGACTAGTGTGAACTATTAACCTTAAATATGTCCACGCCTTCATACTAGGCAGTAAATAAATGAACAGTGGAATTAAACCAACATTATTCTTTCCACATTATCTGGAATATTTTTCTGTCACTGCAAAATTCTATATAACAATGGATGAGGACAAGTCTGTCGTTGTCTTAGAGAGGTATGAAGGGATCTGAGACAGAGAGAAACTGAAAAGTGAGCACTAAGTGGCCAAATAGGCATGGCAATGTATGGTGTATTTTCATTAGATGAGTCATGGCTGGTGTTTGGGAACAATTGAAGCCCTCGTCACTCTGACGTGTTAGGATAATTGAAGCAGTTGCTTTTCTGAACTGTTGCTGGTCAATCAGCCAGGAACTGGGCTGCATAACAAGTGAACACCCTTCTGTTCCTCGTCAGGCTGAAAGGAAATATTTACCCAGATCACCACAGAACCTGTGCTGGCTCCGGAGTAAATAAACATGCACTCAGCCATACAAACTGAATAGCTCTCAGAGCTTTGGGTATAGTTACAGGCAGCAGCTAGTAAGAGCGCCCTCAAAGAGACGCTTCAGCAGTCTGTTTACATGGAAATTTGCTCTATAATGCTGCTTCAATGTTGACAGCTGGTGGAAAATGAGAGTTGTCATGAAATTTTGACAGTACAGTTAAATAAATTCAGACTTATGAGTTAGGTTATGGCACTTTTTCAGTATATATCTCAGTGTTGTATGGCAACCAGCAGACAGGCAGTCTTTCTTCATAGTACCATACCATATGGAACATCACACAGTAAACATTATGGGATTGGAATTTATTACAATTACTTGTATGACCTTCTCAGATTAATTTCATTTACCTGATCCTAATGATCCTGATTTCCAAGAAGCTAACTACAGCTACGTGCAGCCACAATTGGGCCTGGGAAAACGCCCGATCAGCCACAACATTAATATTAGTTACTGGTTTTAAAACGGCAATCTAAAAGATTTCACTCCTGGTTGATTTGGCGACACCTGTAGTTACTGCTACTTTAATAATATTCGCAAAACAATCGTTGTTTTAATAAAATAATAAATTCAGGCAATAATTGGCCTTCTCCCATCATTCTGTGGGCAACCATGATCTGATTTTATGCTGCACACAGCATGAGTCTGCGAACAGCAGGGCACAGTGAGTGCTGGATGTGTGCAGCCTGTCGCCTGCAGCTCTTCATCTAACAGCTCACTGTGGCTGCTTCTTCTTGTTCCATTAATCCTTGCAATATTTCAAACTGATCCGCTGTCCAGAAATGCTAAATATTAACGGTTGATTTGTAGATGCATTTTTGAAGAACAATAGCAGTACGTGTTAAGCTCAAACCCATTGCATTTCCTGTGACTACTTCAAAATAAAAGTGAACTCGTGTTTCGCCAGTTAAATGCTTTTTAATGTGAAGCTGCAGCAGTATAAAATCTTCGGTTTGCATTGGCAGTTACTTAATACAGCATTTCTTCCGGGTTTCCAAAGACACACAGTTCAAAATGCTGCAAATATATAAATAATGCAATACTTTCATTAGTGGGCCATGGGCTCAAGCACCATTGTGTTACCTCATTCAGCAATAGAAAGTGACTTAACAGACATTTATTTAAATGAAAATCTTTGAGATTGCCACTTTAATGTTGTGACTGATCGATGTATAACTGAAGGAATATTTGTCCCCATAACGTTTCTTAATTGTTTAAAGTTTTCTGCAAGCACAGAAACCTTGCTCTGAAATTTGAGCTCCTTCGACGCTGCTTACTGATCAGTAATGAACCATCTCAGCCCTATAACTCAACATAAGCCAGCAACTCTTCAAGGTCATCTTGTTATTTCTAAGTCTTCTACTTATCTCCCCATCCCCAGTTTTATCCCTCGTGAGAAGCAACCCACCCAGTTTGGGAAAGACAATGAGGTATTCTGCATTGCATTGTGGGCAGGCCACGCGTGCTGTGCTATTGCCCCGCTGTTTTTCGTCCACCCAGCGCTGTAGGCAGGCCTGGTGAACCCACTTGGTGGAGCCGCGGCAGTGACACGGACGCACCCACTCTGCCGTGCGGTCGTCCTCGTCTGTGGCGAAGCACACCCAGCAGCTCCTAAAAACAAACACACAGACACACACCCACAGGTGGGATGAAGATCGTGAAAAATATACACACATCCTGATAACTGGGGATAAGGTTGTAGATTTCTACATGAATCTGACATTTTTGCTAATTACATCAGTTTTACACACACTTCCCTCAAGTGTAAACAAAAAAACTACAGACCAGCTGTGACACAGCTGATGACAACGCATAATGTGATTTCTAAAAACACAAACAGATTAGACAGAGCTTCTGTGCTTCCAAATCAAAGTGGTGTGATAAATACCTTTGGCTCTAGTAAAACATAACCTAAGCACTGGCACTGCCCACTGGCACTTCCATAAAGGCAGAAGCCAACTAGAGAGCCAGATAGCAAAAAAAACTGCCTACCACCCATGTGACTAGATTCTGTTTCAATCAAAGGCTACTTTTTATAAATAAATACCACTGAAGTGAACTAATTTAGAAAGTGTTCATAATCATTATGTAAAGGTCAAATCGGTCCATGAATATCATGATAAAGCTGAAATCCTTCTACATCTGAGGAGAATAAAAAGTCGGTAACTTTCTAAAGTTATTGAGGCATGTGTGTGAGAGCATCTGTTTGTGCGTGTGGTAGACGAGAGGGGAGCGTGAAAGGGAGCAAGCAAGACTAATGTAATCTTTTCATATCCCCTTTGAGTGAAGGCAGGCAGTCAGGAGCACAGAGTCACTTCAAAAATGGCTTTGGCTTAGATCAGGTTTGTTTGGACTTCTTACAGAGAAAAGTGTTGGCGAAGCCATTTTACAGCATTTCGAGAACAACGATAGAGGTAGCGATCAAAGTTTCTCCAATGACTCCAGACTTAATGGCCTAGATGGAACACACACACACACACACACACACACATACACAATCAATCTGTATGAAATCAGCCAAGATCAATACATAAACCCTACAGGCAAACATGATATAATGTTGACTGCTTGTCAAGCATATCTGACAGCACTGCAGGAAGTGCTGTCAGCACATACACACAGCAGTTCAAAACAAACAGGTCCTTCATCCTGCCATCTGGATACAAAGAAAAAAGATTTCCCAAGGGATTAGTTTTTAGATCACATCACAATGTCAGATTACACTTTTTTTTTTTTTTTTTTAAATCAATACTTTGCTTTGACCAATATATATTAAAGGGTGAAAACCTACACCTTACTTGTGCACTTTTTCCTCATGGCTGAGTTCTTGCTTTGCCTGTAGTTTGAGCTAAATCCTTCCGACATTGCCTTTAGAATCAGTCACAACGCTACTAAAACCTAAATTCAATGGGGCATCCCTGTGAATGTGAACACACAAAGTACTGATAAACCACAGCTTGGATGTGTAGGGAAAGCAGAGGGGGATAGGATAGAATGCAGACAAACTGAGGAGACAGTCTCCCTTCTGGGTGACATCCAGACAAATGCCTTGTTCTGGCCTCAAGCCACACCATATTTTAACATCCCCCTCCTGCTCACAACTATCCCAACACATCCTACCTCCCCTCCTCCCACATTATATCTTCCCACGCAGTGAGGTACTTAGTGAAGAGTCATGAGGCAGGAGTCTACTTCCTCCAACTTGTGCCTCCTCACTAACAAGAAAGTTGCTATTTGAATTTCTGCTGTGTTATCTTCCAACTAATTGGACTACTTTTGTGACCAATATACCCCCCCCGGCGCATTTGGGAGGTAATTTGATATCTAAGTTCCTTGACCATACCACATTACATCTCCAACTGTGATATTATATTGCTTTTCCATAATTAATCAGCAGAGTGTGACTGGCTTGAAGGTTCACCACCCCTGTGTCTCACTGCATGTGGCCTGAAGTTCAAGAATCTAGACCAGTTACATGCTTATATTAGCTGCTATATAAACAATCAAAGTAGTCATAGGCTAGATGTGAATAACTAAATAAGAAAATCAGCAACACCAGACCATGAATACCACAGCTAAGCTCCCATATGATGACTAGGGAGTTCTACTGATTCTAATAAAACCTAGGAGCAAATGCAATTTGTGTGTGATAATTCTTTAAAATGGAGAAAAATTACCAACTAAAATCCAAATTGTCAGGATTTTCCTTTAAGCAACATCCACATTCATTTGGGCCTGGGACCAGCCTGTTGCTAGAAGATCTGTTGCTGCTGAAGCTGACTGCTGCCTTCAACCTAGTTGTAGCCTGACTATTTGTCTGTGATATTTACGTTCTCATTTTCATAATTACACTGAACCTTGATCAGCTGGCATTTCACTGGATGAATGAAACAATGATTAGTCTACACACACCTCCCATAAACCCCTGGCAAAAATTCAATGAGGAGAGCCAGACTCTAATAGAGCTGTTTGTTTTTTTTCTCTCAGGCTGTGCTAATGTACAATTTGGCTATTATTCAGCTTAAGACATATGTGCTACTAAATCTGTGCAAAAAAGCCCATTATTAATATATATACAGCAAGAACCATGTACACTATCAATACACACTGCTATACTATTAACAGCCATTTCAACTCAGGTTTACGTTTATCCATGTAATAATCATGCAAAAGGCTGTTTCGAAATGGGGCAAAACTTGGGGTGAGAGGGACCAAACAGGGCAGTATCTATTCTCTGACAGGGTTTAGACAACTAGCTGCCTGTGTCTGACCTGATAAACATCTCTCCTGTTAAGTGTTCCATTTCCTGTCTTTAACAGGTAACCAATATGCCTGGAGGAAACCTGCAGCATTTTAATTCTCACTAGGAAGTAGGAAATGTTCTTTCCACATCAGGAATATTAGAAATATCCAGCTGTGGTATGAACTACAGCTCCAATTGCCTAATGTATTCCCAGAATGGAGAAAGTCCCATGACCCTCAAATGCATTTGTATGTATAGAAAATATCTGGTGAGTTTACTGACAACCATTATGCAAGGAAAAAAATAGCCAAAAATCATCCAATGCCTGTGAATGTTACCATTGTGCCAGTTTTTTCCACACTGTCCCAGTGCATTGGTGTATCAATCACCTGTTTCGTTCACATCTTGATTTTTCCCTGAGATATGTTCGGAAAAGATCAACATGCCTGCATGCCTGTGATATCACCCACAAGTTTCTGAAGAAATACTTAAAATCCTTCGTTGTTGGCAGTTCATCTGAGTCATGGCAACCACCATGACTCACTGTGATAGAGAAACTGGTCAGTGAAAGCAAACATGCCTGAAAACTGCCTTTTATGGGGAATAAAAGGTGTTCTAAGTGTTATAAAGTGTTCTGGGTGCCCACCTCTAGCAGCACTTCCACATTGGCTTCAACATTTCTTCAGCAGCTGACTCAGCGAATCCCCATAGTACACAGTGTACTTTTCAACCCTCCCACTCCCACAGTTGAATGAAGGATGTCAAATCTGTGGCCCTCTGTCATCATTATATTGAGGTCTAGGTGTGCTCTGTTACTGAGGCCACGGGGGAGTATAGAGGGGTCCTCTGTGAAAGACTGTGGATGGCCAACTTGGATTATTCGCTCGTGTTGCTGCCTGCTTGCAATAGATGATGTTCCAATGCTCCCCTGGTGCTGAATAAAACATGACGATGCAGGAGAGGCGCTCAAGTGACATGGCCAGTTAAAGGGTCAGTGCGGGCACACATGGTGAATCTGAGTCTCACAAAACTCCACCTGTCACTGCTCATCTCCTCTTTGCTACTGAGAGGTATGTGAGCCTGCACTATACTCAAAGCTTTCTGACACTACATCTAACACATTTTTTGCGCCGCAAAGCTGGCAAAGGCTAATACAAAAAAATGTGCATCTTGAGGCTATTTCCAATGTCCTACACTGAGGGGCTTAATATCCCAAAAGACCACACAGAGACTGAAACCGAGGCAACTATAAAAAGTGAGGATGAGTAGCTCAGTAGAATACTGGACAGATGTCTACAGAGGAGCACGACAGCGGAGAACAAAACCTAGTGCTCTCTTAGATTCACTGGCTCCTATTCCTGTAACCCAGCCCCACAGCATGACAGGACCTAATACAACAGCACTGAAATGCTATCCTCTGTGTGAAACTTTAATCTCTAGCTCGGTGTCAGCTCAACCCTGTTTAACAGAACACTCGGGGAAATAAGCCTACATATGCAAATGTACAAAATGGTATCATGCATACTGAGAATGCCTGCAATTCGACACGAAAACTGGTTTATAAACCTAAGAATTTAACAGAAGTCTGACACAAAAACGTTTACAACAATCTAACTCAGATTTGATTAATAACAAACTTAACAGGTGTAGGAAATATTTGTTTGCTGGTGAATCTACAATGTGGTCACAACAAATATTTACAGCATATTTACACCTAACAAAAACGAAAGCCCGAACCTATGGACACGTAACATTGAAAGATACTGTCACAGCTTGCACAATTTCCCTGGTTACTGCCTAACAAATTCTGGAAGGTTTCCATCAAAGTGTCCTTCAAGTTTATGAGATCTGATGATGGCGGCTTGCCTGAACTTCACTGATGCAACGTGACCTGCCGTCTCAACCACTTATTTACATGTTCAACAGGCGAACTCATGTGGGGCTTTGCTGTTTCCACAATGAGCTTTAATCCACCTAATGCTAACCAACTGCTTTGAAACTTCAAGGGCAGGCGAACAGCAGTGTGCATTATCCCTTTTATTTTGCCAGTTATTTTGAAAAACCTTCAAGCTGCCAGGACCAAAAGAATATGCAACAGTGAATGACTGTAGATCCTTCCTGTAAAGCTAGGTCAGCATCATGCATTCCACTCAAGCTTTGAATGGGATTTTGACAATCTAAGAAAGTGCAGAACTGTATCATAAAGTCACACAGACACAGGAGAGGGGGGGGTCTGATGGTGGGCTCTGAAGGAATGTAGGATGACAGTGTACAAAGATGAGTGTGACCGCATAGGAACTTTCTCATCGTCTCACAAGTCAGGCTCACCTTCTTTAAGAAGCGCATAAGCCACCCCACAAAGGCGCCTTTCACTTAGTAGAGGTCACGTGACTGTGGGAAAACTGGAGGCTCCTCAGCACAAAGGCAGGGCACAGGAGGACCAGATTCTGGCCTATAAAAGGTCTTAAAGGAAGGTTAAGGCCTAGGGGGGCTTCTCCATTACTGACTGCTTCAACTCAATCACAAACTAGTCTTGTCCATGTCAGTTAAACAACAATCCAGGGTGTTCGAAACCCTTGAACAGTATAGTACCCAACCACTCACAGTCTAAGATTAGTAACTTTAATGTGTCAGTGTCTGGTTAAATGAGTCTTTGGCCGATAAATTGGTGAGCTTCAGTTGCCACACGGACCCTGAAAAGATGTCATAGCTATATAGTCTTGGGTATTTTCCACATGAGCTGGACATAATAACAGGGTGCCCTTACAAAATTGTGCAATTGAATGCATCAACATGAACTCCAGCTTCTAAAATGACCAGATTTTAATCAACACCTTATTGACAGTCTCAATTAAAAAAAAAAAAAAAAAAGTCTTGTAGTTATTGCATGTATATTGCATTATAGTATATTACGGTTTTGTGACATTTCAAAAGCAACAGTACTTTAGATTTAAGGTGTGTTTATGTTGCTCACTGACAGGTAAGTAATGTTTGTCCACTGAGATGACTAACACAGGAGTGTGCCGTCTCTATTACAGCATCAGACTACTTATCATGACAAATTTATGTAATTCTGCTACCTGCAGTACTAGCCACTGTGATCTTTGTATCATACAGTATTATCACGTGCACAGGAGTCCAGGAAAAGGCGTTTGTCTACATTTTGACTGGCATACGAGTGGCTGGCGTCCAAAGTAAATGAGACTATGACAGGGGTGGATTACAATCCATTAATCCAAAACTTCCTTTTTATGCATGTCTCTTGATTCATATGGCCGTCATTTAATTTTCAAATGTAGTGTTTGTCATAAATATCATGGTCATTTTATTGTGCTGTCTTCAAATATTCACAGTATACAAAAGTTATGTAGGGTACAACAGCACCGAAAAAAGTCTGAGGTACAACCCTGAGTTTGGGGCCAACAGTGTAAAAGGATGGCCTGTAGTTAATGGCTTGGGGTTCGAATAACTCAAGCCTGCTAGCTAAACCATTTAGCTCAGGACATATCATTTGACATGAGCTTTCACTGATGTTAATGCCATGTAGCACAGGTTTTTACCAGATGCAGGTTACCAGGTGCTGACCAGCTATTAATTTCTGTTTGGAGTATGTCCATAACCTAGTGTATGAGAAAATGTTAAGTTCATGAAGCTGTTTTTCATGAAAGAGCTAACAGATATGGACTATTTCAAAATACAAGGTATAATTTCTAAAAACTTGATCATATTCTGGCCATGACAATTGGTGCTTACATATTCATTTATTTATTCGAAACTAGGGATGGTCTTTGAAAAAAATACATATTAGTTATGTGGCCCTGATGGACGAGCAGATACATGCTTTTCATTTCACTCAGCTACAACAAAGAAAAAATAGAGAGTAACGGTAATGCAAGCACTTTAAGACAACATGGAAAAAGTAGAATATTAAACTGAAATGCAAAAAATGTAGAATCAACCACACAAAAAAATATGTTAAATATAGACATAAATCCACAGACTGATGAATTTGTAAAAAATTTCCTGATTGCTGTCAGAATCAGGACTGCATAACATTAATATTAGACATAACTGTGTTGATTCTACTTCATTTGCATTTTGATCTTACAAAAGTAGGCTTATCTCTTTACTAGAACATATTATGGTAAGAAAAAAATCCCTGACAATACAGTTTGATAAAACATATGCATTTATATCAATTCAACTATGAGCTCTAATTTTTAAGTTTTGTATTTAACGAGAAAATGAATGTCACTTTCTCGCGATTAAAGAGAGCCTGTAAACACTGACACCACCCCATTGCAAAATTGCACCAAATCATGGCTACAGAGTTTAAGCATGATTTCTGTCAATTATTATTAGCCCCTCCACATACAGACACGTACAGCACATATTTGTATATCCATTCATACGACAGCAAAAGGGGCAGTGATCTGGACAACAAAAGTAGACAAGAAAAGAATAAAACAAGGGGGTTGTGAGAGAGCCAATAAAAAGGTCAGCCTGGATTGAAATGTGTCTCCTCCATCTATTTGTGAAACACTGCATTGCAGGGGCAGCTGGCTGCTTGTGGCAGGACAGATAAGAGCCTGTGGAGCCTTATGTTTGTCAGTGATAGAGGCTGGGTACACAACCGTGGGCAAGGGGACATGACATACATCTTCCTGCTATCGGCTCCTCAAACACTGTCAGGGTTATTGCCTCTGCCACACACCCACAGCACAGCACACAGCACAGCACACAGCTAAAGCACATTTCATAAAGCTCACATGCCCTTCCTTTCTTTCTGCTACTCTACCATGTGCTTGGGAAATGGTTTCAAAGTCCAAAGTTCAATACTGACAGAAAGTACTGTGTCAAATTCCTACAAATGTCTCTTAGTACGCACTGCAAAAGCTATCAAATGCCAGTGACTATTTTGAGGGAAATAACACACCAATTAGCTTGGACCTAATGTTGCAGCATCCGCTCACCACCACTCACTCAGAAGATGGAAAATTCTGGTCACACATGTAGGATGACAACACTTAGGAGGCAGCCAGCGTGGCTTTGTCCCACTTAAAAAAAAAAAAAAAAAACACAGAGCCTTGTTTCATTATTACATACAGAACAAGGGTGTGTAGACATTAGCCTAATCACTTGTGAAAAATTTTTGAGATTTATCTGTGTCTGAATTAAAAAACAAAATTCCTTTGCTCCCTTACTGGAGGACAATTATATTTTAACACAGTTTATCTTATTCTGTAGTACTTATGTGGCCAGGTTTGCACTTCAATTTTGTGTAGTCCCAGACATATGAAAACAGGGACAAAACTTAATATGCATCACCAGTCCATTCAATCATAAGTTATTTTACTGATTTCAGTAACATGGACCTCAATTAAACATCCCCACAATTTGTAAGACACGGAATTGAATTATCTGTCATTTATTTTTTTAACACACATTTCAATAAAAATAGAGTCAAGATGATAACGAATGGCATTTCATGACTTGCCCTTTCTACAATGACAATTTTATTCCACTGTTTTTTAATATGATTATCAACATCAACTGAAATATCTACTCCCATCTTGACGGAATTGATCAAGTACATTCACTATTCTTGTTATACAACTGCATTATGATCAATCAGAACTGCACTTGATGCATAAACTACTAGATTCAGCCTTGCTAACGGTTTCACTAGAGGTCCAAAAAATGCAATTTAATAAATTGCCAATTCTTGTTTGGCTTAAATTATATATTTAGTTCATATCAGAGAAAAAAAAAGGCCTAACTTAACTTTTTTTGTTTAAAAATCATAAAAATCTGAGGTGTTTTTACATTAATAACTGAACAAATGAAAACCAGCTTTTTGTATTTTTAAAAATGCCAAAAGAACTGAAAAGCCCTGTTTTACAAAACATGACTGAAATCAGAAAACTAACTTGTTATTTGTTATCTAATTTTTGTAACATAAAAATAAAATCATCCTTGACTTAAACTGAGGATGACAACAGGTTCTAATTTAGTGTTTGGTGAATTTTGGTGGTGTGGTAACCCTTTTGTTTACATTTGATCAGAGACTGAGCCTTTAAATAAAGTTCAATAAACACTAACATCATTGACGAGAAAATTTTCACCAAAGTGGCCGATGATCTTCAGCTTGACTGTGGCAGGTAAGAAATCTCTGGGATCACTTATTTTGTGTTTCAAAACAGCAGATCAGTAGTGTTTTTGTTGACATGTTTTTCCTCCTGACTGCACAACTTGAAAGAACCTAACTGCTCAGTCAATTAGCCTTTGGTGGTTAGACCCAACGATTAAACTTGCGACTTTTTAACCAAGCTGTGCTCTGTGAATTCAAACCAGTATGATTTAATGCAGTTAGTAAAGTAAACTGTACCCTCTCTACATCTGGTGGGCTGTGACTATTTTTTCCAGTTTCACTATCACATAGAACTGATCACCTTATTTTGTTATACTGATTAATGCTATAGGAACATCAACCCAAATCACACACCAACCCAAGCCACCTTTAGTCACAACATGCTGAGCCATGTGTTGATGTGAGCTGACCACAAACACAATGCAGTACAGATACCTAGCTGCAATCCTCTCAAGTACATCTAATCAGTGTGATGTGATGTGATATTACATGACATCACATACTTAAGACTGTGAAGTGAGCTAACCTTTGTCTTCCTGTGTGCATCACTATTTCTTTATGGAGCAGCATGAGCAAGAATCTGCATCACAAACCGAAGGAAAAAAAAGAAAAAAAAAAAAAACACTGAAAATGTTAGCAGCATAAATCGATGCTCTTGCCAAAACAACACAGGAAGCCAAACAAAGGCAGAATTTGAGGCTGCACTGTCTGGATTTTATGGTTAGTGTGACCACCAAAGTGACGAGCTACAGCTATGAGCAATGTTCAGGACCTTGTACTGCTCTGAGGGACCTGCAGAGATGCTGACTGTGTGCCTTGACATCCCTGAAGAAATGCAATGAGGGTAGGATGTATTTGTTTATAGCTCAAAATAATTCCCCACGCTTTACCGCGGATTTCACCTTCATGAGACCATAAAACTGTTAAAATTGCGGTTTCTGCACTGTGCAAAGCAAAGCTTCAGTCTATCCAGAGTCTTGTCAGACATTTCGATGTCAGAAGATATGCTTGAGCTTCTTATGCCAGCTGTAAAACCTATCACTGCAGTATTTTCCAATGGCTTCAAAAGGAATTCACCAACCTGTGTGTACATGCATTGGTCAGCTATGATAGTTTGGCAATTTGAAGCAAACCTAAATATGTTCAATTAAGTGTCAACCCGCACAAAAAATAACCAGTATTTAAGCTGAATTTTTTCCTGTTGGTTTCTAGACAGTTTCTTTTCATTATTGCTTCCATCTATGTTTACTGCTCTTGCATACTCTTCCTGGTTGATGCTTGTTACTTGTACAGCTTCATCAAATTAATTCCCATGATGCGTCAAGTTTTTTTTTTTTCTTTTCTTTTTAAGTCAGACATGTGGTGGGGAAGTTTCCAACACTGATTTTGCCCCTCAACACTCGCACTGCAGAACTCAAATTCTGCTGCTTTGTTTTTTAGCTAGCAGATGATCCCAACATGCCTAGCTAACAGATGATGATACCTGCTAGTACCTCCTCTCTCATACAACTCTTCCGAAAACGTGTCAGCGAGCCCACTCAGGCTTTGTTCCAAATGTATGCTCAATAAGATTTTCCCTCCTTCACGACAAACTCAGACATCTAATCAAGTAACTGAGTGGGTTACTTAAGTTTTGGCTATTCTATGAATGAGTGTGTGTTTGAATAGTACATATCCAGGGGAACGAAAGTAAACTTGCCACGGAATTGGTATTCAGTGTCTTTTTTAACAGAAGATAAGCAGTTTACCCTTTAAGTGTCATAATGATTGTTAGCCATGAACGTGACCATTTCAGAAATCTTACCGAGCATAGCCTTCTCCTCGCCTAAGGGTCAATAGTTAACAGGCCAAATGTTTTGGGAGAAGTGCAGCTGACACTGTGACCTTTATTAATTTACGGGTAACAAGGTAAACGGAAAAGAAGTACACATATAACGTTAAGGTGAATAAGTTCAAAGTGACATGCAGGTATTAAGATCACTTAATGCTGTGTTACTTTTAGGACAGTAATAATGGAGGACATGTTGTATCAACACTGCAAAAACACACTAACTAGCCAATGTTAATGATATTCAGAACTGAGTTTAAAGTCAGTAGTTGGTATAAAAGTTGCTATTGAAGTCGACATTTGTCTGACTATTTTGACAAGCAATAATAAGTCAACTGCACTGATTTTACATAAAGCTACGTAGCTGCCATTAGCATGTAAGCCTTAAACTTGAACTCACCTGTCCAAATTCTGCTGCATGACCACTGTACCCTCTTCCGCCATTACCGTGAAGAGGCAAAAAAATAAAAAAAAAAATGCTCAAATGCTGTCTTCTTGGTAGAGGATATTAACTGCGTTACAGATAAAACATTAAAATGGCACGCCTGTTGATTTGCTGCAGCTGAGGTTGGCGTTAAACCACTTGCTAGCTAGCTGAGGAACTAACGCTAACTAGCTGCATAGGCCTTTGTGTTGACACGGCGCGTCAGCTGCAAACGAGCCAGTTATTTAGCATAAAACTATTGCTTCACGGTCATGACAGCCTAACTAGCATTTATCTGCGACCGATGCACTATTTCAAGTAAAATCCTCTTTACATCGGCTACGGCCTTGTTTGTCACTAATATCATCGCATTGGCGTGACCGATTGACTCCATTGACTGGCCGTCTCTGAGGTAACGCAAAATAGCACGGCCGTGCGCGTCTGCGTCATCAAAACAAGGACAGCACCGCAAAGGGCACCAGTTCCCGGACATGGGAAATGTAGTCTCGCAATGCTTCCCTCCCTCTTATTGCTAAAAACATCAACTTAATGATCTGAATCCACTCCCAACAGAAGTGCCAAAAGGACACCACAGCTTCTTGGAGATACAGCCATCATGAAGATGCACATATGGCTACAGAACACCTCTAATAGTGGTAAGACGTTTAAATTAGACTCGATTGTTCTTGACAAAGTATGTGCTCAGGGCTTCTCTTCTTGTTTGTACTTGAGTATTAAAGTTGTTTTTTTTTTTTAAATCATGTAACAGCAAGATTTCCTGCAAAATAGATGTGGGCTAAGTCATTTATACACACTTAGTATTTATTGCTGTCTTGCATATAAAACATGCGCGTGAGTGAATGCGCCTGTGTAGGAGAGAGAGAAAGAGAGAGAAAGAGAGAGAGAAAGAGAGAAAGAGAGAGAGAGAGAGAGATGTGTTACTGTCAATCATCGCTATTTTTTATTGCCGCTTTAATGAGTCGCTTTATCTTGTAACTTCACCTGTGGCTCATCTTTGAAGCTGATAATATACACATATATATATATATATTTTTTTTTTTTTAATTTACCGCAGCAGTCAAGAAGGAATATACTCTACATTTTTTTTTGGTTACCGGCCACTGCAGCGTGAGAAACTACAACTCCCTACAGCCTCCTCGGCATCACCCATGCGCCGCAGTCGATCAGCTGTTGAGGCAACTGCTGACTATCTCGGCACAAGGGTAGCTCGTTTGTCATATCTAAACCCAGACGAGGCAAACTGAAATATCTTTATTTACAGAGTCCCAAAAAGGTGAACGATAAAGGTAATTCAAACTTCACCCTAGGCAGAGGAGCGACAACGCTGTGTGTGCATGCTGTTTTGTCGTTTGTGTGGAAGGGGGGGACACATATGGATTAAAGGGGGATTTGAAGGCAAAGACAGCTTCATGAAATGTATCGGATGCCTCGATCAGCGCGATTAATAGGCGTTTTAAAGGGTCGGGCTTGGGCAGCGTTTGTGGTTAAGGGGCCGGTGAGGTGAGCCCCCGCTGGCTGCTGATTATGCTGCTTTGATGACCTTGGAAGCGCAGCTCTTGGAGGAGAAAGCACGGATTATCTGGTGGGGTGTGTGCAATGCAGGCTATTGCTATTACCTCGAAAGTCCGACCTTGCACCACTGCCGTCGTGCTGCCGAACCGATCCCGCGTGTCATCCGGCAGTGTCATTTTCAGAGTCTGCGGACTGTCGCATCCGCGACTCCGGCAGGCCTGAGCGTGGGCTCCGGGCTTGCTCTGCCGCGGCCAGGCTCCGACAACCGGTCCGGAGGGAGCCTTATCAATGTCACCATGGGTTTTTAGTTCAGCATCACTTTAAACCTTGGATGGATCTGACACTGTGCCATAGCCTATGGTTGCGCCGTGCATGCGCTGCGGGTGACATTATGATCAACTGCTCAGTATAGCCTTGCAATAATCAAGCATATTCTGCTCTATTTACATTTGAGATTGCCCTGGTCACTGTGATGTCGTGTTAATAACATGGCAACTTCCTTGCTCTCTGAATTGCAAAACAGTCGTAATAATAGCCTGTCCGAGTGTATGCTCGTTGATTTTCGCTTTTGCGGGGCGCTGGCTCTGATAAGCAAAGTAAAGGATCATTTTGCATGAAAGGTTCAATATAATCTCTAACTTTGAATAGAGGCTGCCGAGCGGAGCTCTGACTGCTATCCAGACTTCCCGGCTTTGCGTTATTATAGTGCTGCCTTAAGATGCAAGTTCCATGGGTGCATCTTGCCAACCCGCGGCTGTGTCAATGCGGACCTCAGGCAGGGCCCTCTCTGCGCTATAATCAGATCTCTTACTACAAATCATATTATTCCTGTAGGGGCTTATGTATTGCACTCTCATTTGGCCTGTCACTTTTATCTCCTTTTATTAGATTATGCTTGTCTTGTACACTGTGCTGAAATATGATAAGACTGGTCCATGTTTTATTTTAAGGGACGCGTCTAGCCAGTAGGGTACACGAGAGGTCTTTGCGGTGTAGTAAAGTGGCTCAGGTGCGCCACTTTCTGCTGTGTAAAAAAAAAAAAAACGGCGAAGTGCGCCTTTTTTTTTTTTTTTTTTTCCTCTCGCTCTCTTTTTCCCATGGAAGTCATTTTAGCTGAGGGAGAGCTCTGTTGTCGTGTGTGTCGAAGTGCCCGGGTCAAGGTAGAAGTGCATTTTAACCTTGCTGAAGGACGGCTGTATTTACTGACGTATGTAAATGAATATAGGGGAGGTCCTTGGGCAAAAAAAAAAACACACACCGAATCAGTTTCACATTGCAGCTCCGGAGTTCCTGCGTGGAAGGAAAAAACGAGACGTGGCGAAATCTGGTGAATATCTGCAGCCGTGTGCTCCGTGTATAATTTGTGGGATCTGTGAATCATTCTGGTGTAGTCTTTGGGAAGTGTGTGTGTGTGTGTGTGTGTGTGTGTGTGTGTGTGTGTGTGTGTGTGTGTGTGTGTGTGTTTTTCCTCCTCTTTTTCGGCTAAATGGGTGATCACGCATTCGCTTTGCAGTCGCCTGGTCCCTCTAACATCATATCCTTGTCGGAGTTGTCCCACTTCATCAGATACTACAGCAGCCCAGCGAGCCCGCTGTATGATCTCCTCAGTTCCAACAATAATAATAACTCCTCGTCTCTGTTTCCCCCCCGTTTCAGCTCAGCAAACCATGCAGGATGATTTACTGATGGACAAAAACAAAGCCCAGCCTCACCATCAGCAAGATCCGACGCAAGTAGACCCTCCTCCCTCCACACCGACCCCGTCATCGGAGCCCACTTCTTCTTCATCGGAGTCGGAGAGCCCGTCGACCGGGAGCAACCAAGCGGCTTCAGCGCTGAACATCAGCAGCAAGGACAAAGTGCCGATGGAATCGCCGATCCTGCCCGGGTTGAGCTTCCACCACCAGCCGCAGGAGACCGGCGGCCCCCTTTCCTCCCCTTCCTCCTCGTTCGGGAGCACTTGGTCCACGGGCACCACAAACGCCGTGGACGATGGCTTTTTCCAGGGAATACCCTCGGTGAACGGGACGATGCTTTTCCAGAACTTCCCCCACCACGTCAACCCGGTCTTCGGGGGTAGTTTCTCCCCGCAGATCGGCCTGGCTCCCCAGTCCCAGCAGCATCAACAGCAAGCACAGCAGCAGCAGCAGCAGCAACAGCAACAGCAGCAGCAACAGCAGCAGCAGCAGCAACAGCAGCAGCAGCAGCAGCAGCAGCAACCCCAGCAGAGGAGATCCCCTGTCAGCCCCAGTCAAGGCCCCTTCCCCCAGAGAAACGCTTATCAGACCATCATGAATAACAGCAAGGGGTCGTCATCTTCTGGCTCGTCGTCCGCTTGGAATAATCACCAAAACGCCGCTTGGAGCACAGCCTCCAACCCCTGGAGCGGGCTGCAGGCGGGCAGAGACCCGCGCAGAGCGGTGGGCGTCGGGGTGGGGGTCGGAGTCGGCGTCGGGGTGCCGTCGCCCCTGAACCCCATCTCCCCCATGAAAAAGTCCTATACCAGCAATGTTATAGCACCCCCCAAATTCCCAAGACCTGGTCCCCTCGCCCCCAAACCCTGGATGGAGGACAGCGCCTTCAGGACTGACAACAGCAACAACATACTGCCTTTCCAGGTAAATGCATTCCCAGTAAGAGCAGGCCTGGGCCTAGCTCTCAGAGTTGTTTAAATATGCTGACTACCTTGACATGTTGTCAGTTTCGCCCTGGTGGTTGACCTCTATAAAATATAGGAAGATCTTTATTTTATTTTATGTATTCTGTATAAATATTCAAGAAAAACCATCAGTGTCTATGATAAAAATTCAACAAAGTAGGCTAGCCTAGGATAAGGTCACCCTGAACTCATCAGTGCCAGGCATTCATTATGGGTCCGTATATTCTAGTGATTAATAGGCTATTTATGTCATATTCAATTTGCAGTTAATCATTCTACGGCACGAATCAAACTGTCAATAATTTTTCCATAGCCTATATTCTACAGTCTTTTTCACAGTCATTACAGTTTACCATCGGCACGCCAACGCAGGCATACATTTTGAATCGATTTGGGTCATTCAGCATAAAAGACCTCGATTTTAAATGAGCGATATGCCGAAGCTGTGACTTATATGGCTTAGCTGAATTGACAAATGAACATCGGGTTTTGCCGGTAGCTGTCAACATTATGAAATGGCTTGTTTGCTGGCAGATTGTTTCGTGGAGGTCAAAGAAATCGAATGGGACAGTGGGTCCTTGAAGCATTAACCATCGATCATGGCTATTTTTACGCGTTCAAAGACAAAACCACACGTTGTGAGTCCTGGAAAGAGGCGCCGTGCGCGGTTTATTGCACTGAACGGTTAAATTCCCTCTGCCAGCTCACTCTCCGTGGGATTTAAAGGACATATGACGCATTCACGTGCTCCACGTAACCTTCTAAACTCCGACTGACAAAACCTGTATATGCATACTTTATAACCGGTTCGCCCAAATTATGGCGAAGGATTCATTGTTTTCACTAACACATGTCATAAAATACATGACACTGACTTTTAGGGCAGAGTGAGCTGCAGAAAAACTGTGCCGCACGGTACGTAGGCGAAATCATGCATCAGTCATTAAGCTTCTGTGTCTTTGTAGAATACATGGTAACTAAGCCTGAACATTGAGGGTTACATTTCGGCTCATTATTAAATCACACCAACATGTAGTAATAATAGCATCACAACAACAACAATAACAACAACAGCAATAATAATAACAATACCAACAGGAACGAGGATTATGTGTCACTTTACAGGTGCGTTATTACGCGGTGGCCTTGCCGCCCCCTCCGTATCTCGTAGAAAATTATTTATTTATCTGTTGCTATTTTCAACTTCGCCCGTAGTTCATATGCGCTCTTCCTGTAATTACAAAACTTCCGACAATACATGAAGGCAACACCTGTTCTCGCATTTGATTGGATTGTGATGGACAGTGGGCGTTGTTTGAACCCGGGATGGAAACGGAGCCCAGGTCGAGCCCGGTATGTAGAGAGTTTTTCCACGTATTACAGAAATATGAAGCTCATATTAAGCTCTTATTGTGAGTTTCGACAAAAAAATAATAATATATAATAATACAATTGCTGACATAGATTTATATGTGTGTTTCTGTGAGGAAGCTGCACGACCATGAAAGCTACATTTATTCAGGGTCAAAACATGCTAATAGGTCATGAGTGAACATATGTTGTTCTCATGTTAAAAACAAAAACGGACAGCTAACGAGCAAAGTCGCATTGTAGCACCGTGTATCTCTCAATAACAACAATATTTTTGTGTATAGGTTCATATCGCAACATGTGGAGAGCGTTTGAGTAACATAAAAATGTTGTCAAGAGGAAAGGGCCTCTCCTGTTTATTCATTGAATACAGAGTTATGATAGTTTCAGTGGGACAGAGAAAATGTGTACATTGACAATAACTGTGAACTTTCTTATAGGTGTTTTTCCCATCAAATTCCAAATATGTATTAATATATGAAACATATATGAATATAGATAAAATCCACAAGACTGATGTGTCTTCACCAGCACTATAGTGGACAACCGTGTGTGCTTCATATGTATCTCAGCAGGTAGTCTGTCCCTGACTAACATGAACAGTCCCATCACTGTATGGCTTTTTCACATGGCTAGTCATGTGTTTTCCCTATGTTTAGCTATGCTGCCTGACAAACAAGCCAACATGGAAAATAAGCCAGCCGAATACTCCCCCCTTAAGTCACCGGCTTACTTAAGAAGGAGAACTTGTTCACCTGATCAAAGCAAGGACTCGGGGGAATGGAGCACAAGCCAAAATGTTAACCTATTACTGCAGGGACGAGTACATGTGCAGAGGAAACACAGCCAGGCACAGGGTGAAATTCCAATCGGCTTGAAACGTATAGCCTGTTGAGGGGATGATGATTGTGTGTGTCAGTCAGGCCTCCCTAGGCTTTATTACTCAGTTTCCTCTGCCAAGACCCTCTATCTGTGTGTTCTTGACTTGGCCAGCTTACAGCTCCAGTTATCACCAGTCGACAAGGTCAAGGGGCCACATGTCATGCAGTATAGAGTGGTCTGTTTACTGAAGTGTAACTCAGGCAAATAACAGAGATGGAGTACAGCAGTCGTCTGCTTGCGTGCGATCAAGTGTTGTCAGATGAAACAAAAGTGGCAAATACAGTAATTCACTCATATATTTGCCAATTTGAGCTGAAATGATAAGTTGGCAGAAAATTAATCTGCAATAATTCTGATAATACGTTATCTGTTTGAGTCAAGCAAAAGTTGGGTGTGAGTTTTTAAGCAAAATTGCCAACGATTTGTCAGCAAAAGCCTCTTAAATGTAGGTATTTACTGCTTTTCTCTGTTCCATATTCATTTTAATTGAATATGATTGGGTTAATTCGACAAGACAAGCAATTTGAATATGTTACCTCTTTACATGGGAACTTGTGATGGGCATTTTTCACTATCTTCTGATATCTTCTAGATAAACCAATTAATCGATTAATTAAGAAAATGAATAAACTGATAATGAAGATAGTCATTAGTTGCAGCCCTGATGCCAGTAAGGTCCTTTACTTGCAAATTATGTACTATTATGTGCAATATAAGCTTGTCATGTTCTCACTGACAGGGTGGAGGTTTCACTCTACGAAACAAAACAGAAAATGTTGATAATTTGTTGCTCCCATTTCAGTGACTTCTTGCAACAGTGGTGTTTCAAGCATGCACCTCTTCCTCAGACTTGCCATAGCTACACGGTCACCCTATTAAAAAATAAAAGCCATGTTTAAGGAAAATCCAATTAGATACATTTTTTGCCAATTAACATTGATCAATCCAGGAACAATACACTTTAAAGGGCCATGCCAGTGATGTTAGTGTTGCTCTTCCAGGATGTTGAGGGACTTGTAAAAGACAGATTTAAGAAAGAATGGTCAAAAGCAGTGCAGTACAGGCCAGGTTATGCTGACAATTTGTCCCCTTGTATATGTTAATTTTAAAAAAAAATCAGGGTCCTACATTTCCCATAATGCAACTTAACGGCATCCTTCATTTGCCCTTCCCTGCCTGTTAAATACCCTTGTCTTTCAAACCCCATGACCCTGGTTTATAACACAGGACATAGGGACAAAAGTTAGGCCTGCAACTAACGATTATTTTAGAAATCGTATTAATCTGCCTGTTATTTTTTTGGTTAATTGTTATGAAATATGAAATATGGAAAAAACTGTCCAAATATTTTCTGTGCTGAAGGTGATGTCTTCAAATGCCTCGTTTTGTTCAACAAATAGTCAAAAAAAAAAACCCCACTCCTTCCTCACTATTTTTGCTGGAGAAATGACTGAAAATATTTTTGAATCCTCAAGCCTAACTGAAATTAACCTCATTAACCTAATGATGTCATCAGGATTGTTTCCTCAGACTTTAGGAGGCTTCTTTCAGAACCACAGAGCACGTTATACAGTGATTTTCAAAGGCTGAGTAGTAACCTAGCTTTCATGTGTAAATTGAAGTGCTCCTCTAAGATCAGACATATAGCCTATACAAATACTTGTATTAGTACTTCTAATAATCCTCTGTATCTGTAAGCAATTTCAGCTACTGAACAATATCTACTAGACGGAGAAGATATTTCTTCAAAGGGCTCAGGGGTGTCTCAGTGATGCGATACCAGCTCTAAGTCACACTTAGCTGCTTAACTGTTACATCCATAATTGGAGAAGGGTTATCACCAGGATGCAAGGTCCTGGTGCCACATGTCAACTGGCCTGTTTACTGAAGTGAAACTCAAAGGCAACTCACTGAGCGGATCAGCAGGCGGGGTACACACGCCGGTTCCGCAGTGTCATGTGGACAGCTTGTGATATGTGTACTGGTTGTCATTCTGTAGATCCCGGTCAGTATTTTTCAGACACCGTGGAAGAAACGCAGGGTGAAGTGTTGAGTCCCGTTTGCCCCGATATGTGCTCGTACTCGCCTGCTGCTGGCTGCCGCTTAAAGGCCAAGGAATGTGTGGAATGCAACTTAACATGTCAGTGTGAGGCTTAAGACACAAAGTCACATGAGCTTCCCAGCAGTTACCCTGATTTGAAATGACGGTAATGGTAATTATTGTGTGGTCCTCTGTTATCATGATCACTTTGTATCAGACCGAGAAGTTTGAAGTTAGTCGGCAGACTGACAGGTTGAGTCTCACAATCCAATGCTGTGTGATGGTCATGCAAAACAGCAGTAGCTTCAATGGGTTTGAGGGTGTGACCAGTGTGATTTAAATTAGGAAATTTTTGCGGTTAAGCTTGTTGCACTGTTTTTGCTTTATTTTCCAACTAAACCGGCCTCTCGGTTTTGCCAGGTATTTGTCTCATCTTTAACTTTCTGAAAACCCAAACAAATCAAGCAATTTGAAGACGTCGCCTTGGACACCTTGGAATTTTTTACTATATTCTGACATTTTCTAGAAAAATGTATAACCAATTAATACATTTATTTTAAAAAATTGTCAGATTGACCAATTAGAATCACAGATTAACCGACAATGAAAATTAGAATGGCACTCAGAGAGCGCAGACATCCGCCAAGGCCAGTGTCAAACAACATAGACCAGACATGAGAGAAACAAAATTCAAATTCACAATAAATAATCCTGATCGCTCCACCAAGTTCTTTTTGTGTCATCCTGTTGACAAATAAACCAACAAACAGACATTGGTGAAAACATAACCGCCTTGGCAGAGGTAATAATCATTTGTTGCATCTCTAGTCGGAACAGGTTCTCGAATTCTGCAAGGGAATAACTAAGCTAATAATAAATACTGTATATCCCAAGGTTGAATATCTTGTATGACATTTTGTAGATTTAAACGGGCTTTGTGGGAACACAATTTTTTAAGATTCAGTGCAATATGTAATTCAAAATCAGCTGGGATACATGTGTATTTGTCATAACTGTTTAGGCCTGTATCCCTTAGGCTGTTTTGTGTATTTTCTGTGGGCCTTTTCCCATTGATTAATTAATTGATTGATTGACGTGGCAGTGAAAGTGCACTATTATGTTTAACATCAAAAGAATTCACTGCCGCTTGCATATTTATAGTATATATAGGAAAAAAAACAATAAATGATGAAGGTGACGTTCACCTGGTAGCCCTTACTCTTCTTCCGTACTCATATCTTAAATGCTTAGTCTTTTTCTTATCATGATCTCCCTCATATACACGCTCTTATATCTTGTTTATGGTTCATGAGGAAAGATGAGCCCCGGTGAAGTCAGGATAGGTCAGCTTGAAACTGCATTCCACACTCTGAAAACGTATGTGATGTCTGTTTGGGACTTCTGTATATACTATCTCTTTAGGTCATTTGACTACAGTGAGCTCTCCGACCCCCACCCGTCACTGTGTTCATCCACATGTGTCAGAGAGGAGGGGAGGGAGGGGAAACTAAAAGCTCAGCGTTTTAAGTGTTTACCGTTTGTACCAAGTGGGCAGATTTTTATCTATGTGGCGCTGTCGGGTCCAAAGTGGGGGGAATAACACTTTTGAATGCTCAGCCGAATGGGCAACAATAGCTGTGGTGTGCAAACAATGTGGCCCCGGCTCGGGCAGCGGACACAGGACACAGCTGCCAAGGCTGCTGCCTCCAGCTCCGGCTAGGCGCGCTCTCAGCCTTTACCTTTGGCACACGTGTCATTCTAATAAATTAATTCACACACAGCGGGCTCCTTGATATTTCATCAGCAATGAGTGCTTTAGCCTTGAGGAGTTTGATGTAGTATTCACTGTGCAGTCCTGGACTCGAGAGGACCAATCTGGTTAGCGGGATCAGGAAATTAGTTTGGAGAAGTTTTCTGTAAATCACCAGGGTAAAATACTCACCAAATGACAGTGTTACTGCCACAGCACAAACAGAAGTTTAGTGCCCCATCACAGCCACAGCACCCATCTTTAACTTGAGGGCAGTTTCAAAACCAGCTGCATCAGATGGAACTGAGTTCTTGTCAGATGGACTTGACAGACAGGGTCTATAGAGCACTAAGGGGCTTTCGCAACATCTATGCATAATCTTCTACTGCTGAAATTTCACATGCTTCATTACTCTTCAAGACGAGACATAACCAACACAACTTTGGCTTTCTGCACCGTGAGCAGCGGACTGGGGCTAGTAGGACACATAGGGAACCCTACCACACACCCACAAACAAATACATGTATGCACACACAGTGACGCCACCATTTAGCGGTCCGACATAGGCTGTCCGTGAGTGCATGCGCAGCAGATGACCGATTCACTCAGACTTGGCACATGGCAACAAAGTAGACTTCCCTACTTCCCTAGTCTTAGCTAACTTTTTTGGCAAAGGCTGTAGAAATATAACATAAGTCCAGAATTGAGTTAAACAAAGTGACATCCATGGCCAAGTGATTGTTACAAGCCAAGCTAAATGGTTACTAATGAGTCATAACTTGAGAATTAATGACGCAAAAACGTTTGTTTTGCTTGCACAAACGTGCACAAACGATGTGCAAATGAAAGAGTCACTGTTGTGGAGTCATTTGCATGTCAATGAGGGGCTGATGCCTACGCTTAAAAATGTAATGTGTAATTTCTCAAAAACGGTGCGAGCACAACTTTTTATTTTGCCTGCACAGATTTGTACAAACGATGCATAAATGAATCAAAATGGGTTTATTAATATCCTGATCAACTTCAAAGAGGTACAAAATTAGACTAAACTGGTGCAACTTTGTCCTGTACACTTATCTTGTTAGTTAAATAATATTTGAATTTTCAGATGAGTCTAAAAGAGTTTATGTTAGTATGTTATGTTTATGTTTCTTTTTATGCTCTATAAAAATAGTGTCAGCAATTTTCTGTTTCCGCTGAAGCATTTCATTCTTTGACATTTATTACTACAGCTATCTGGGCCCCCAGAGCCCTTCAATTGTCAAAAGCTCCCATTAAATTTATATACACATGACAAGGCTAGAATAACCCTATCTATAATAATTCTTAGGTCGTTCTAAGCTATCCTCCACTGATGCAAGCACAGCAGCTCTGCTGCTGGAAAAAAAATTGTGGAGGAAACACTGATTATTTAATATCGACAAATCTTACAAATATTTTCTTGATTAATCAATACATTTTTTCGTCTATAAAATGCCAGAAAATAGTGGAAAAGTGTCCACCT
Organism: Xiphias gladius; assembly: GCF_016859285.1. NCBI lineage: Eukaryota > Metazoa > Chordata > Actinopteri > Istiophoriformes > Xiphiidae > Xiphias > Xiphias gladius. Next base: position 21,556,374 of record NC_053410.1, read on the forward strand.
CAAATTGCCCAAGATGTCATCTTCAGATGGTTTGTAGTGTCCAATCACCGGTTCAAAACACAAATATATTCAGTTTGCTATCATAGAAAACTGCCAGCAAATAATCATGTTTGAGAAGCTGAAACCGCAGAATTTTGTCGTCTTAATCTAAAACATTACTTAAATGTTTAATTGATTATGAAAACGCAGATTACTTTTTTGATTGACTAATCAAACAATTGAGCAGTTATTCCAGCTCTAGTCCGATTCTCTTCAGTTGTATGGTAGTGACTTTCGACAAAATGAATGATACTCCAGACTGAACCTCCAGGGGATCACAAGCAAAGTGAGGAGTACTTCAACAATTACATGAAAGGCCAAGGAGTAACTGTTTTGATCATGGATCTAAATTGCCCTACTGTTACCTTGCCACCTTCACTTGATTGGTTAAGAAATTCTCTCCCAAATTACAGACAGTTGAGGTTCCTGAGGGCAGACATCAGTCAACATCAACTGTATTCACCATCATCCCCGGGGCTGACACATACTGTATTTTTTTCTTTTTTTTACCTGTAACATCTAATCTCACATCCCTAATTTATCTTAGTCTAGATTAGCTAAGAATGCATCCCAGCCTGTCCTGCTGTTGTTACAAAAGTGGGAGCTGTTGGTACATGCAAGTTGTTGTCAGTGATCTGCCCTTCAGCAAGGTAACCGACCAACCAGAATTTCAACAGCAAAGCTAAATGTGCAAGTTCAGGTCTGGAAGTTTTTAGAGATGCATCATCATGTCCTTCATTCAGGGATTATTTATGTTAGGCACAATATTTACACAACCGTGACAGCTGTAATACTAGTGAATGTGTTTTTTTTAATGTACAGGATTTATTGCATATTTATGTATATATATTAATATATTGTTATATTAATTATATTATATATTATACTAATGCTGAGTGTGCCGGATGAGGATAAACTCTGCCCCAAAAAACCTTTAACTGGAAAAATAATGGAAGAAACTTCAAGAAGAGCAACTGAGGAGGGATTGCTTTTCTAAGATAGACATGCAGTAGATGTCGTGTGTATGGATTCCTGATTGCCCATGCTATGTTCTTCTCTGACTCTAATGCTAACCCTCTTCCTGTTTTGCTGTGTTGCAGGACCGGAATCGGCCCTTTGATGCTTTTAGCTTGCACTCTTTGGAGAATTCCTTAATGGATATGATAAGGACTGACCATGACAAAGGTAAACCACACCCTGCCGGTGGCCCACCAATGACTATCGCTGATATTATATGGAGGAATCATTTTGCAGGTTAGGAATATTCATACGTCCATGCTTACAGTATTTGGGTTGTTTTTTTTGCTTCATGGGCTTATATCATCTCTGGGTACATTTGTTTTTCTTTTGCTCTATTTGCCAATCTGTCAACCAATCCAGTATCGATCACCATGTTCTGTTTGAAACTGAAATGAATAATTAACATTATGAGCCTTACCTGCAAAATCTCGCATTATTTCATGTTTGTGTGTCTGTGTGTGTGGTGGAGCAGAAGTGCAGCAGTGTGCACTCATGGTCTTACTTACACAATGCATTTTCTTTTGCCCTTTCTTTTTCTTTGCCTGTTGGCTCTCTGCTGATTGGAATCAATGGGTCAATTGATCAGTGTCACATGACTTGTGCTTTTGTTCACTGAATATATTGTGTGCATAAATGTGGAGTGATTGAGTGTATTTGTGGTTTATATTGTTACTATTATTTTTCCTAAGTGACATGATTACCAAAGAGCAGAATTCAGAAATCATACTTTGGAGTTTTATTTTGTGTGTGATTGTGGGCTTAGACCTATCATGACTGAGTCATAGCCTGAAGATCAAATCAGTGTTTCTAAGCAACTTTGATACAGAGAAGCAGTTTTTCTTAATGGTGAAATGCAGATTCAAACTAAAATAAATTAGCATCCCGCTGTTTTATCTCCTGGGAAGTATAGAGAATTGATCAAATCCTGAAAAAAATCTCTCTTTACATCCTTTTAAGGCCATCCAATGTATGTCAGGCCTTCTAAGCCAGTATTTTTGTAGCAGAGGTCACGTGTCTATTGTAAAAACTCCTGTCTCCCAGATGGGGCCCTGTCAGGTTGGGTGTAGGGTTTTCATGCTCCCCCATCCTCCCATCTTAACAATGGAAAGATTTGTGGGAGGGGTATATAGTGAGCAGAGCATGTCGCTTTCTCATGCATAGTCTGTTTTCCCAATCTTGTGCTGAGTGAGCATTGTTAGAGCAAAACGGTTATGGCCTGACCCAACTTTACTGGAAAGGTGTTGTAATGTTCTGCGGGGCTTCCCTCGTGATTGTTTACCAAAGCACAACAGAGACAGTGGAGATACAAGGAAAGACCGGGAGGGTGGTGAATAAACATGGGTGTGCATTCCTGCATCTCTCTTTGCTTGTTTACCCCTCTGGTCGTCATCTAGACATTGTGGGGGTGCAATAAGCTACTGTATCAACCACAAAGCAGCTCCACCCTGGAAGCATACCTACTCACTGTCTGAGAAGGGCTCTATGCTTCAGCCAGGTCCACCATCTGCTGAATAATCAGCAGCAAGAGGCTGCTGATCCTTTTTTTCAGCTGATGAGGTTATTTAGATCAGAACTTTTCACCTCAAACACTTGAGTATTGAATTGTATTACAAACCTTGCACCTGGGGTTTGCTACCTGTTTGTGCAAATTTTGAAATTGAATGCCCAGTGGGAATAGGGAAAGAGATGAAGTAAAGAAAATGTGCTGACAAACTAAATGTCAATAATTGAAAAAAATGTGACAACAATGTATCTTTAGTTCTCAAATTCTCAAGTTCTCAAATTTGGCAGTAACAGTTGGGTTAGGTCAGGTTGTAAAGGCACAAGCCAGGTTCAGGTTAGCCTAATCAGTACACTGAATTACCATTTATTTGGACTTGATTCAATCATCCTGACATTGTGTTTGTGTTAGGTGATTTCCCGTTGGAAAGGGGGGTGTTTTGTTTTGTTTTGCCCTAACCAATCGGTTGTGAAAAATGTTCCGGCCCCACCGATGTAATTTTCAGTTGAGAATGAGGCTTAGGTAGCGGTTGCTATCAATGTCATCCGTCGCCATTTTTCTGTAGCTATTCTTGAATGAAGCTTGGCAACAAGCTAGCTATGTAGAAAGATGATGCCCCCATTCTTAATCCCCACTACTAAGCTCTGATTGGTCAATTTTTTCTCCAACTGGGAGTTACAACTGTCAGTGAGCAGAACCCTAGACATGTCTGAATTGCCAAACAAATCTAGAGATGTGGGTGCAGATTCACAGGCTTGGAAGCATGTTGGGTTCAGGTGTTGGTCTTAGGCCCATGCACCCTAATGATGCAGCCGAGAGCATCTAGTTCTGCAGTTGTGAAACTGTTTTCCTCCTAGTCGTTGGTAGGCCGAGAAATTGTCATAGACTGACCAGGGCTTTGTTTCTTAAGGCTAAGATGAACTTGTTCCCATTGTAAGTCTATGGGCTAAGATCATCTTGACCTAAATATGTGTTTTGGGAATGGGGCACAGGTAATATGAACAGGAATATATTATTTACTGAGGGTCAGCATGTGCATTGTCAAATGGACAGGTGCTACCTGACGAACCACCTCAATATTTCTCACAAGCAAATTAAGACTATTCAACCAAAAAAAATCCACCATACAGATGATATGATATAAGATAATTGAATTTGAATACTTTACTGACTTCGACTTTAAGCAGTCTTTTTTGTCTTTGGGTTATAACTTAAGAATTCACAGATGTAGCTGATAATTCTCAACTGAACTACTACTCCACTTTTGACCAGATACTGACCTAGACAAGATCATTTTTCTTCCAAGTTGTTTCTGAAGCCAACAACTGTTGCTGTAAGTTTGGCATCCAACCATGAAGATACTACCCACTGGTTGAATATCACCAGTCCAAACTAATTAACCCATTAGACCCAGTTTTGCATCCCTATCCCCAACACCACCAACATCCATCCCATCACAAACATTTATTGCATACTTCTCATTGTGACTGGAATAGTTGTGTTTACTTGAGTGTTTTATGAGTGTGTGTGTGTGTGTGTGTGTGTGTGTGTGTGTGTGTGTGTGTGTGTGTGTGTGTGTGTGTGTGTGTGTGTGTGTGTGTGTGTGTGTGTGTGTGTGTGTGTGTGTGTGTGTTTGCGCACGCGCGTGTGTGTGTGCGCTTGTGTGTGCGTGTGTGTGTACGTGTGTGTGTGTGTTTTAAAGTACTTCTTGTATAATGCGAATGAAGAGACGGTAGGTCTTCTAAAGACTGCATTAGTTGACCCCACCCACACCCCCTGCTCTCACTGTCAAGACAGGGATGAGGGCGTCTACTTTTTTTCTGAGCACTTGTTTGGAGAAGAGTCTGCTTCAAAGGGTGGGTGTCTGTGTTGTCTGTGAGAGAGACAGTCTATTCTTTCTATCCTCTCAAACTTTTTAAAAGCTATTTAATCCTGGGTGAGGGGAACAGGGCCACAGGGAAGTCTGAACAATCGCCATTTCTGCACTCCCTCACACACAATGGATCTGCATGTCGTTCCTGAACTGGGTCAGCTGAGCTCACGTGTGGAGAGCCAGGCACCCCCATACTAACACACACATAAGAGATTCTCCCCTTGACCAGGAAAAACACCACCAGTTTGACAACAGCCAGCCGCTGCTGCCAGCAGTATTGTCACACACATGCAGGATACACACATTCAAATTGTTTCTGAAATGTAAGTCAACTGTGACATTCCATGCAAAGCAATCTCACCTCATACACTGTTTCGGTCTGTCACTCATGACAAAGACGACTCAACAGATACGATACTGTGTCTGCAGGTTGAAGCCACACACACACAGAAACATACACACACACACAATCTCTTGATGTTGTCACTAGCCACTTTAGATACTCATAATTGTTAATAAGTCCCTTAAGTCCTTGTGGAGACTGCATGTGGATCCCTCCCCACCCACAGCGTCTCTCTGAGCACACATACACATTTCCTCAGCTGGTCTGACTCACATGATCTTACTCATGTGTCAGTTACAATTTGCATTGTCTCTCTGTGTTTGAGAGTGCAGCTTTACTGAATGAGCCTTAGGACTGAACTTCATTAACTTTAACAAAGTTAATAAAGTTCAGTCATGAAGTAGAGGTGCTTGTGTTTATTTTCTTTAAGAGCTTCTGTTTCACTTAATTAATTAACTAATATTTCGGCATTTTGGGAATAATGCTTATATGCTTTCTTGCTGAGAATTAGATGAGAAAATGGAGACCACTCTTATGTCTGCACAGCAAATGTTAATCTACTGCCAGTAGCCGATTAAATTTAGCCTAGCATAAAGTTTGGAGAAATGGTTAGTTTGACCTGGTGCAAAAGTTTTTAAAAAAATACACCTTCCAGCACTTCTAAAGCTCACAAATTAACACATTACATCCTGTTTGATTAATCTGTACAAAAAAGGAAATTTAAAAATGAATTTTTTTACAGGAATACTGGACTATTTCTTGGCCAGGTGCTAATGCTAAGATAAGCTAATTGTCTCCAGGCTGTAGTTTCATATTTAGTGTACAGACGTGAGAGTGAAATGTCAAACTATTCTCCATTTTCAAGTCTATAATATATCACAAAATGAGGACATTGCATATTAAGTCTATAACAACCATTAAAAAAACCCCAAAGTGAATCAGTTTGGAAATGCTCACCCTGCAGAGCCTGCATCCTACAAATGTTTGGAAATTTATTTGAAAATTAAAATATTTAATCAGTTTATTAAAATCTGGGGCCAACTATTTGAAAAGTCAACTACCTATTTCAGCACAATGCCCCCACCTGGCTTTTGTTCTGAAAATGCTAACTAGTTAAGCTTTTACAAGGAGTTTTCTATTGATTTTACAGCCTGTGTTGTGTTTGGTTGTCACTTGTCATGTGCTGGTTAACATTCTGCATGAAGTATAATGTTGTCGTAAAAGATAGTAGGGGCCAGCTATAACTGTATTCAGTAGTCGAGGGAGAGCAAACACTGGTGCTGTTTGACTTTGTGTGTTTGTTGACAAGAGCATTGGTCAGTGGATAAGAGTTGACACACGAGGGTTTTTATCAGGAGGAAAACAAGAATTGCACGAGCAGTACAGGTCAGATGAGTAACAGTTTGATTAGGCAAGGTGCTTGAATAATACGAAGGGTTGGGTATATAACTTTTCTTGAAACTTTTGCAAAGACACAGCCCATACATAAGGTAAAGTTGTAAAGTTGTTAAATGTCTCCAGGAAAGTTTGATCTAAGGATAAAGGTCAAAAGATAAAGTTTTTAGTTTAAGACACAGAAAGAAAAAAGAAATACTACTCCATCTCTACTTGGTCCTTTAAATATCACATTTTTTTAGAAGTGGAAGTCTATGTGAACCTTTTTCCTTGTTTAGGTTCAGAGAGTGGTCATACCAGTTTAACTTGAGGTTAAAGGTCAGTATTTGGTTGGGCTGAAGTTTGGCTGACAAGCTGGACTTGACCCCTTAACGTTTCAACCCATGTAGTTAACAACACTTGATATGATCTCAACTGTAGAGGGGTGCCCCTGTACTTTAAACAGCTAGTAATGACTGTATAGGTATAAGATGATGTGTTTGTTGGCTGTGTTAAAGGTTTAATTGCACCTTGCTTCCAATAAACTACACTTTCAGAGCGGTATGTTTTGTTATGGTGGAAAATTCATGCCTCCTGCAAGCATGACTAAGCTAATCCAGTCCAGGCAACAAAACAAGTCTGGGCTTGTTTTGTCTATTAAAATCACGGTTTGCCCAGATCTCACAAACCATGGAAGTATTACTATTACTGCCAAGTTGTGCATCAGGCTTAACTAGATTCTGGAAATCCTCTATTTTTATATGAATGTAATTTAATAGTTTTATGATTATTACTTTTATGAAACATGAAATGACAGTGGGAGGTTGGAATATTTGGGGATTTACTTCAAAAAAATATGCTGGAGTGTTTTATACCGTACATATTTATAGTTTTACGTGTTATGGCTTGATAGCTAAAGGAACCTTGGCTCTTTTTTAATCATCTTGTCAAGGGTTGTTGGGTTTAGCACAAGCTGGTATGAAGTGGAGGAAGTAGAGCATTCTGACAGACACACATAAAACACTTCTCTCTTCAGGTTTTCTCACAGAAGCATCCATCCCTTTCAATCTTTGCAGTCAACTGTTGAATGTGTGCAGAACACATGCCCCACAGTGGGTATTGTCATGATTCTTAGCCCTTTCTGCTAATGTTGTGTAGGTAATTGAAGGGTTTCTCTGGTAGTAGTCAGCAAGAGTGCAGCTTTAGGGCACCCTGCCGCTGAGGTGTTTTTTTTCATCATGGCTAACATTTCCACACCTTGCTGTTGGTACACCCACTCTCCTCTCATAACTCTGGCCAGAGCTTTCTCCTAGAGGTGTTATTGGGGGCTTAAATATGTGCTATAATGTGGACCAGAAGGAGCAAAAACGTGACTAAAGCAGCTGAGATGAGCCCTAGGTAGGATGCAGTTGGTGGAGAATCTAGTGAAAATTTAACCACTTTGGAACTTGAAGGACAGCTCTCACATAGCTTCAGTAGTTTTTGATAGTCTGTTTGAGGTCTGTTTTCTTTCCCACATTTTTCTCAAATCCTGTACACCGTAGATAGGGCCACATAGTGTGTCCAACACGATGACCATGATATATCTGTGATGATATATAGGGTTGTTGATCAGTGCCAGTGACTCAGCAGTTACTTCATTAGATGATGAGATTTTTGGCTGCCCACTCCAACCTCCCTGTAGATAATAAACTATGCTCTCACATTTTCAAAAATTTGAGATGCAGAAGAAGCTAATCAGAAAGCAGCATTGCTATTAATACTTTTTTGCCTACGTCTTTATTGTTGTTCATAGCAGTTGATGAAAGATATAAATGTTTTTAGACCTCTTCAAGTTGATGTTGATTTTAACGTCATTTGTCCTGGTTTTTTGCAGTCTTTTAATCAGACTGCTTTGCTTAAAGCTCAGAGGCCTCAGGCTCCCCAACCATGACAACTTTGGAGCAACCCCAGTGGGACACCAGATCCCAAATTGATGGCCACTGGCTATGTTCAGCTAATCTATCCCCTGCTCTTGATCTCATTTCTATCAAAGCAGACACAGAAAGGTCACTGTCCAGTCGACAGATTGTCAGGCGAGTGAAGGGGAGTTGTTGTTGAATCCATGCCCAAGGTAGCTGATGGTGTGTCTCCTGAGTGGCTGTGCTGCTGTGCAACCATCATGGGGAGGTTGAGAATAGCTCAGGCTCTTGGTGAGGAAATGTTATCAGAACAGCAGTGACAGCAGCAGCAACTCAGGGGCCCTGCCACTCAACTCCTGGGGAAAGCAGATGGCACATGCCCATAGCTATTTTAAGTCTTCAGGAGGGCAACTGTCCCCCTCTGTCACCCAAAATGACTAATGTAGATGAAAAGGCAAGCACAGACGACAGTGTTTGTTGCAACTTTTGGCCCCCTATCAGCAAAGCAAAGACTCTGATTGTGAACTTGTTCAATGGATTGTACTAGCCCCTATTGAGTCCTCTTCTTTTTTCTATTTCTACTCAACCAAATGCAATGGGACTAGGTCAAAGTGCACAGTGTGCTTTAGAGCTGGAAGGGATTCTCTCTCAAGGACATTTCAGCCATTGAGGCATTTGGGCTTAAACCCTCCGGATTTGGTTAGAGGACTAACAAATAGACCACCCACGTGTTTACCAATACTTGATTCCGTGACTCTATCCCTTGGATCTGTGAAGAAAGCCTGGCCGCAGTATCAGTTGTAAAGCTGGTGAGATAGAAAGAGCAGAAGATGATTAGAGAACTTTCTATAGAGTTAAAAAAAAAAATCCATAGTGTCAGGACATAACACTGGATTTTCCTCCTTTCGGGTGCATCTAGTCTTTGCCAATAAAATGGTCATTCCCTCATGATAATAAATTGTAAAGAGAATGTGACACTAGGCCACATATCCAAATGTCAGATAATCTACGTGTTCATACAAATGTGTGCATGAATGTCTGAGCTTTTCACACTCCATTGGCCCCAAGCCCTAATGTTGTCTTGATTCTGATTGGCCGAGAGGAGTGTGGCAATCCACATCTGTGGAGCTCTAGTGTGGCTACCCCCTTGCCTTGCCCCTACACTGCCTTTCTGGTTTTCAACCAGGCCTAACTGCTAGCTCCACTCTTGTTTGTGAGCCAGGAAGAGGCCCCTGTGGTGCCCCCACTGTCTGTCCTCTGTAGCCAAATTTTGAAACTTTTGACATGCCATCATCGTTTGCGCCATAGCAGCTTGCAACATGCAGTCAGTTTGTCTCTCAGCTTCCATATTGTATACGGGAAAACCTATATTAGCGGTAAAGCAAGATATCCATTGCATTTGCTGCCCCTTAACCTTTACCATCCTTAACCACCAACACCCCAGTGTTAACAATTGTGATCATTGAATCTAAATGTAAAATATATCCAGGTGAAAATGTTGCTTCACCTTCTAGCTTAAATGACTGTAGGTAGGCTGCTTTCCTGCTGTGTGTTGAGTAAAAAGCTGGTGTAGGTGGCTTTTGACAGGGGACCTAATTTTAAGTTGTTAGGGATAAAAGGTGTGCCTTTGCAGCTGCCAATGCAAATGATGTTGACAGTGAGACGGCAATATTTTGTCCTAAACCAGGTAGGATATTTCTGCCTCAGCTTAAGTTTATTTTTCTTGTTGTTGTCTGTACAAGTAAAATGATGGAGACAGAGATAACCAGGAAGACTTCCATTTAGATGTCCCACACCACCCGTCTCCCTGCGAAAGAACTGACAGATGGGCCCTTGTAACATGCGCTCAATGTCACCATAGCAAAATGCATGCTCTGTTGAATTCCTAGCCTTATTCCTAGCTGCCTTTGTTTGTGTTTGTGTGTGCATATGAGATATGTTTCCACCTTGCTTTTCTCATCTGTAATCTGTGGTCGTGTTTTTTGCCATTGTATAATGTTGAGTAAATTTGTTGTTTATTCATGTCATGTTAAACATTTCATCATGGCTGGTATTTGATCATTGCCAACGGTAGAATGGAAGATTAAATGAATGTCTTTCAACAGGCTGGCTTTTATCAGTAATTTTCATGTTGTCCCCCTTTTGTAAAATCTTTTTGTCTTTTTCTGTGACAGGACGTATGGGCCTCAACTTTCATCATCCTGGAGCAGACCACATAATGCCATTGAATAGTAAGTCACATTTCACTGGAGTACCCATAATTTTCTTGAAATTAATTGGAATTGTTTAAGTTTTACTGATTAATGTGTTGCTCCTGCTTTTTGTCCTCTGTGTTTTGAAATAAGTATTTGTGGTGTGTTCTGTTGAAAAACATTTGCCCCCTAACCACACAGGCCCATGTCAATATGCACGGGGAACACCTGCCTACCCTTTGCTAGGGCCTGGATTCCCTGACACCATACACCTAGGACAGTCCTCTTAGCACTGGCAGTTGACCTGTGAATAGCACTTCCAAAAATACCCCAACATGTAAGATTAGATTTCCCCCAGAGTCCTACAAGCCGGCAGATGACCAATGGTGACAGGAGACGAGCCAGAGAGAGAAATCAGGTCTTTATCCCATGTGCTGTTACATGGATGCCACAGAGTATTTCAGGCCAGACTGCCCTTCTGAGTGATCTTTATTTGTCTTTGGATGGGGTCAGGGATATGATTTCTTCGGGTCGTGATTTCCTCTAGTTCAGATAGGGGCAATTATGTTTTCCATCTTTTTGTCCAAACCTCAGCAAAATATGAAGGATGTCTGGACTGACTGGTAATCCCACCAGATCAGCAAAGCCATAGTTTCCTCTGTGGACATGTTCAGTTGGCCTACAGGGTATAGAAAGGGGTAAAGGCAGAAGATGTCTAACATCAAAAAACTTTCTTGGTGAAGCAGTCACATTTTGACAACACTGGTGCTCCTTCCTCATTTTGTTCTTTTCTTCATTCCTATGCTAAGGGAACGTGTCTTGGATTGATGTTAAACTGTTGTGTCATGGGATAACACTCAGACAAGCACTTATCTGCCCAGATCCTCCAAGTCTGTCAGAACTGGCTCGCTCTGTTGTATCCTGTGATGTGTGTAGACAGGGAAGCTTTGGTTTCAACTTTAAAGTGTTTTACTCAGTGTTTCTCCTTCATTTCGTTCCATTAGCTCTGAGGCTTCATGCTGTGAGAACCTGTAAGGGCTCTACTTTCCGTGGATGTGATGGTGTTAGCACTTGAAGTAAAGAGGAAAGGGTGGAGAGTAGTAAGCAGCAGTCCTCTATTCATATTTATTGGTGTTGTTCACTTGGCAGCTTAGTAGAGGTGGCTGAGGCTTTAAAGCCAAGTAGAGCAGGAGACATCAAACTCATCATGTCCTAAGGAATCACCTAGTTTCTTTTAAAACATTTTTTCTCTCCCAGACACCACACAGTTTGAAGTTGATAGTTATAATTAACCCTCACTTTTCTGCTTCCTTCTCTTCCTCATAAGTTGTGTTCTCTCTCACTGAGGCATCTGACAGTTTCCCAGCGAAACATTTTCTTCATTTTGCCCTGGTTGCTAGGTGACTTTGTTTCTGCCAAGGCCAGACGGTGAGAGCGCAAAGCTGCAGAGAGACTGCCCAGGTTTTTTTGGATTGGGGAACCAGATCTTTTTAATGAAAACACAGCAAAGGAGAAGAGGCTCAGAGACAATGTATTCCCTGAGAGAAGCCAGAGGGCCAAGTCACACAATGGGGCTCTCACAATGCAAAGGCCCATATTGGTTTTTAAGGCAATGAGTCTACTTTGTGACTGATGAGTTTAGAGCTGCAGGAGGATCTGTTTAGTACTGTGTTACCCTTCCTCCTGTTTGTTGGAATTTGCACTTAAGCCACATTTTGCCTCCTCTGTGTTTTGCATTCACTCTACAGCAAAATTTGTTTGTGAAAACATTTTTGGTAATTAAGGAAACACTCAAACACTCCTGAATCAAGATGTGGTTTTTTGCCCATATAATTTGAGCTACATTGAGTGTGAAAGTTCATTCTTGTTCTTGGAAACGCTAATATGGCAAAAAAAAATCTTAACTAAGGTCTACTCACTAGCTTTTTCCTGAGCTTTTGAATGCATCCCATGTTCTCAACAAATAGACTTTGCTGAGTTGACATGGAGATAGCTCAGTTTTTTATCAAATGACCTGAGTTTGGAAATTTTATTATGTAAACAGTGCTTGTATATGGGGGAAGACATTAAGATGCAATTGAAAGCTACTGAAAAAACTACTAAGTTAAATAATATGGCTCTTTTTAACAAACAAACAAAAAAATATATAATCTCACTGTCCATATACTAGCTTGATTCTGAGCTATCAAGTGAATGTCCTGGTCTTTCTCAGCAGACTGCACTTGCATAGTCATGGAGATAGCTCAGTTGTCATCACGGGGTGATGAAAGTGAGAAATTTTGTCATGTGATTACAGTTAGTTGCATAGGTGGGATGACCATGAGATGCAGTTGAAATCTCTGGAAAAAGCTACAAAGTGAATTTTGACTTACTGAAAAGAATGTAATTCATTTTGACAAAAACTCTGAACTCAAAGTTAGGCTTTTTAATAGCTTTTTCCAGAGCGTCTGAAATCATCTCTTGGTCTTTCTCAGTGGATGTAGTTTGCTCAGTTGTCATGGAAATAGCTCAGTTGTCATCACATGACCCAAGAATTGAAGTTTTGTCATGTGATAATAGGTGATTGGATTAGGGGGGGAAACTAAGAGTTGCTGAGTAATGCTAAAAAGTGGAACTTGACTAACTGGAAAAATTGTAACTCATGCTGACAAAACAATCTGAGCTCAATGTCCAATCGCTAGCCTTTTCCAAAGTTTTGAACTGTATCTCACAGTCTTCGTCAGCTGATGTCATCAGGTGACATTAGTATGGTCATCACTTGACATTAGTTGTCATCATGTGACATTAGTATGGCGTTTCATCATGTAATCACAAGTGATTGTATTTGGGGAGAAGACTGTGGAATCAGTGGAAAGCTCTGAAAAGGGTACTAAGTCGACCTTGCCTAATTGGAAATAATTTAGCTTTTTGACAAAAACATCCAAACTCAAGACCCACATAATAGCTTTTCTGGATCTTTTGATCACATCTCATACTGATGGAAATTACTCATTTGTCATGGACCTTGGGTCAACAACTGGTCGTATATGGGAGAGGAGACCATGAAATGCGGTCGGAAGCACTGGAAAAAGCTAGTAAGTAGACCTTGAGTTCCTTTCTTTTTTGATTTTTTTTTTTTTTTTTTTGTTTTTTTTTTGGTCCAAATGAACCACATTGTGCCTAGGTAGTCAAAAACTACATTTAAGTAAAGTGCTCAGATTACACCAGTTAAATTCACAACTGTTATCTTTAATTCTTTAGATTTCATATGAGTCACTAAAGTGAAATGAGCATTAAAAATCTGAAAAAGATAAGACAGAGATAATATTGAGAACTGGAACATGTGACCAGCTGATTAGATATAAGTAATCACAGTGCTGTACTTGTGCCGTGCCATAGATTTCGATCAGTGCAGCCCTGACCTCATAGCCTGCTCTCCACTGCCCCCCTCCTCTCTGCATGTTATCCTCCTTTCTCAGAGCCCCTAGGCTGCCAGCCATCTCCATGCTCTCTCCTTATCCTGTGGGAAGTTTCCACTCACAGCTGGCCTGTCATACCTGACTTGAGGGCAACTTTTAATATTTCACCAAGGCCATGATAATGACTAACCTGCTCTACCTCCAGTCCTGCATGTACTCTGCTTTATGGCCTCATTTGTGAATAATCACAGAGGATTAGCACGAACACGAGCCATTGCAGGTTCATTAAACTGAGATGACAATCTTCGGCTATGGGGCGTTGCATTATGCTGCTAAATATCTTAGCCATTTCCGTGGCTAAACCTCACCTATCACCCCCTTTCCCCCGTGAAGTGTCTCCATGCATCTGTTGGCAAGGCAGGTGCAGCAGGTTTACTGTGGGTGGTGCCAGGCTGTAATAATCACCCTCCTCCTGTTGCCAAAGCTTAGGTGTGGCCATCTGTGGTTTCACTGTTGCCTTAGAGATGTTCCTGGTTTTGGTTTATTTCCACAAGACCCATGCCTCTGTATCTCTTTCCTACCCTTGTTCCTGCCCCAACCCTCTGTCTCTCCTTGTGTCTGTCTCCCTCCCCTACTATGCTGACAAGCAGCCAGGAGCTATGGCCGCAGAAGAGGTAACGTGTGGCATTTTCTCTGGGGTTCTGCTTGCCATGCTGGCCGTGTCTCTCTCCGAGGCTGAGGGGGGTCTTAGTGTGGTGTCACTATCTGCTTTTCATCTGTGCTTGAATTAAATCATATTAATTTCGACACACTGTTTTCCATGTTGTGCATTTAATCAAGATGGGACAAGGGTCCACCAAATCTGTCTATATGAATCTTGTTTTGTTTGATGATGAGAGAAAAAAAACAGTCTGTCAATTTTCTTTTCTCTCCATTCTGAGTCAGTGTTCTACCTCTAATATTTATATGAACAATAGTTCAAATTAGGGATGTTGCATTGCAAATGTATCCCATCGCACAAGAAAAGTAACAGTAGTTTGTAAAGACAAAAAACATATGATCTGTTTGCAGTATCTGGTACAATACGGATGCAATCCCCTTTTTCAGAGTCAAATGCAGTACGCTTCTATTCAAATGTTATAGAATCTTTGGTTCTAAAATTGGACTTTCCAAATTGAACTTTGAGGATTTCATGGAGGAGTACGCTGACTCAGAAGTAATTCATTATCTGGATGGCAAAGATGGGTGCTTCCAAAAGGGCTCATCTCTGATTTAATGTGCTTCTTAACTAATTCTGTCTTTCTTCAGCAAGGAGGAAGGCTGCTGTGTGACATTTGTAAGGTCACTGCAATATTGGGCTGGAGTAATATGTTTTAATTGTAGTATGATGGAGCTGGCGAAGTGCAGTGAATAATGTCTGAATCAAATTGCTTTCAGTAAAGGGTGTTCATGGGGTGCTGACATGAACACACGCAGAAGAAGACAGAAAGTGGGGTAATCCTTACTACGTGAAAATTTAATTTCTTACCACATTTATCAAAGGGTCAAACATCAACCCTGCTACTGGAAGAGGGAAAAATGTGGTTGTAAAGCATAGAACATACATATTCCATTTGGACAAGCAGCACCACAATCAGGAAATACCCTAAAATATTGCTACGACATTGCTCCACCAATGGAAGCCTCCCAGTGGGAAAGGCAGTTTAGACTTCCACAGGCTTGATGTGTCCGACTAGGAGAGAATACCATATCCACTTTCATTACTGGCTGATCAACTGTCCCTCCATTCTCATTATGTGCTGCAGTTCAGCATGTCGCCTACAGGTCATGACGACTGTTTTAGTTATGATGACTAGGAGCAGGCGTCCCCAGCAAGTTTCCAAAATGTCATTATGACATCATGATTAAAATTTGATATATGCCATGGCCAAAAGTATGTGGAAAGTACATACAAATGTGATTGTTGAACATCTTATTCCAAAATCACTGGCATTAATATGCTCCTTGAACACTTTCCCCAAGAATTTGGAACCCGTGAAACATTTTTTGTTTTTTTGGGGTTTTTTTTGGTATTGGTTCCTTTTTCTTTTTTTTTTCAAATTATAGCAGTATATAATAATTTTACCAGTTCAGTTGACATTGTTGTTGTGGTCTTTAAACCACCACACCAAATGAAAACGTGATCACCTGGGAAATTGTTATTTTATTAATAATCTATCACATGTTGTAGAGAGGTTTTCTGATTTAATCTGGCCATTGTGGTCATTGCTTTTATTTAGCATCCTTATAAAATGAGAGTCAGAATGGATGTGTTAAGAGGTTGAAGAAAGGTAGACAACCATATCACATTGTGGAAAAACTGAGAGTTTCGTTAAAATTGTGATTGTAACTATATTATCCAAGTGGATTCTGCGACTATAATGGTTTCCAGATGTGATTAATTCACCCTATCTGTCACACCCTCCCTCCCTTTGTATTTCACACTCTTGTACCTCTCTGTCCTCCCCTGTTATCCCTGTCTGTCTTCCTGGTGTCTTGCTTTCTCTTATCCTCTCCTCCCAGGTCGTTCCTGTCTTTTTCCCTTCGAAGATGGTTTCCTTGACGACGGCCATGGTGACCCCTCCTTGACTCCGGGCCTGAACTCGCCAACCCGCTGTCAGAATGGAGAGAGGATGGAGCGCTACTCCAGGAAGGTCTTCGTTGGAGGCCTTCCCCCTGACATAGATGAAGGTAAACAAAAGGATTTACACATCAGAGAAGGTTTTTACTCAGTTATTTTTCTGAACCACCCTGCGCCAGATTTAAACTGAAACATACTGTACAGTACATGGACAGTTGGAAACCTCTCAGTACAGTCTTTGTCTTTGGCTGTTTGCCGTTAACAGTTACACAGAAGTATTTAGTCACACACTATTTAGTCACAGTAAATTTTTGTTGAAAAGCCTGTGTTTGCTGTACGTTTTGAAAGTTTTACATCAATGACTCCTAACCAAAGAACAGATTGTTGACAGTCAAAGTTAAAGGAGTTGTTCCACATTACGGGAAATATGCTTATTTACTTTCTTACACAGAGTTAGCTGAGCGTAGCATAGCACAAATACTGGAAGGATGAGGAAACTACCCCCAGCCAAGAAATAGTCTGGCACATCACCCCCTGTAAAGCCACAACTTGTCATTTTCATGGTATTATGGTTTTTTGTATGTATTAAAACAATATATCATGTCGTTACATTCAAACAGAGCCAGGCTAGTTGTTTCCCCCTGTTTCCGGTCTTTATGCTAAGGTAAGATAACTGGCTTCTGGTAATAGACTCATGTTTACCATACAGATATGAAAGAGGTAGTGATCTTTCCATTAAAAGTCTTTGCCAGAAAGTAAATAAGCCTGTTTTCCCAAATGTTGTATTATTTTGAGGGCACCGCAACAGTCCAGTTTTGCCACTGAAAACTTTCTATGCCTCAGAGAAATGTAAATAAAACCCAAAATATATTTCAAAAATTTTTAGAGTCTGTAGATTTTGAAGACACTTTCAATACTTTAGTCTAATGTCTGTTACCAGTGACGTCATAGACCTGTGATTTTTTTTCCACAAGCTCTGGAGCATGTCAGAGACTTTAACATTAATATGGAATGTTCACTTTCATATATGTCTAACACCGTTGAAGAAATACATGTACTACCGAGTGCATGCACAATATGTTCCCATAGCTGGTTGAAAAATTCATGTGCCTCAACAGCATGAGTCAGCCCAGTGCAGACTGGATGTGCCTGGCCTGTGTTCCGGTTTAATGCAGTGGCTACTTCTGCAGCAGGAACGTGGCAAAAAATAGAAACAGTGCCTGTCACAGCACTGACTGTGGCTCTGCATAGAGTCCTTCACATGCACATTGCAGGAACAGCCATGAATGTTATCTTATCATGTCATGAACATAACATTCAAGTCTGTTTTTTCTTCTTTTTTCTTTATTTTTACAGATGAAATCACCAACAGTTTCCGTCGCTACGGGCACCTGGTGGTCGACTGGCCCCACAAAGCTGAGAGCAAATCCTACTTCCCACCTAAAGGTAACAACAGTTTCTCACAGCATAATCTGTGTTTTCCCATTAGATCAAAGTCTTCACCAATAAATATCACCTCAGGTGCGTCGCCATCTTAGACGTTTATAAAGAGTCAAATTACTCAGAATTCGTGGCTCATGCTGGGCAAGCATGGAGGTGTCTGTTTATCTGAGCAACCCCCTGTAGTCATCTCACAGAAGGACACATACTGTGTATAATGACTCCATAACTAGCCTCCAAGAGTTTCGACCCAAGAACTGTTTGCTTGTACGAGTACCTGAGGAGTGTGAAAGTTTTTCACTTTTATGTGCAGCCTCTCGGGTGTCATTGTTGGGCAGGTGATCAGTGTGGCACCACCCTCTTCTACATCACTCCCTCTGGCCCAGGAGCTGCCATGTATCATATTAGGGAAGCTATTAAAGACGCTCTGGAAATAACTGACATTCCATAGGCAGATGGTAATATGCTACATCTGGAGGACCTGCGAAAATCTCTGCCAGTTTCTCCCCACTCTCATTTTTCAACATCCCTTTTTTTTTTTAGCTTGGGGGATTATTTTGAATAGGCCTGGCTCTCCTAATATCCAAAGCAAGGAGGAAAAATGCAGCATCCTTTTAGGGGAATGAATGAGCTTACGGCAGCTGGAGGACGCCGCCATGTAAGGGGAGGAGACGTGGGACTAGTGATTTGTGTAGAATTCATCTCTCACTCTAATTTAAAACCCTCCACTCCATAACTCCAAGGAAAACTGCTAAAATATCCTGTTCGTATCACACTCTCCATATTAACTGGCAAGGGAACTTGGACAGCTGCCTGGTGACAGAGCTCTTAGCACTAATAGCTTATGGGTTGAGAGCAAGTGCACATCTGCATGTGTTTGGGAGTGTGTCCTACTGTTATGTGTACTTTTTAACGGCTGATTTACAAATGTGGGATTCGCATCAAGAGGTCAGCGGCCTCTCCTTGCGTTAAACGTCCATCCAAGCTTGACCGAATGGAAGATAGTTGTCACTTTCCGTCCTGCTTCACATTTAACTGCTGGCAATGTGTGGCTGGACAGTTATGAAAGTGTTTTGGTTTAGGGATGACTCATAATGTGGCTCAGTCCAACTTCAGGGACAGGGTAAGACTCATTTGGTCCTTGGAGAGGACTAGCAGCTTAGAGAGGAAGTAGGAGCTAGCTGTGCTCTATGCTCTCATGTTTTGTTTTTAAAATTTTGTAATTTTTCTGTTAATTTTTTATCCAATTCAGGTTGCATTATTTACTTATGTATTATTCTAAGGTATCATCTGTCTGCAACTTTTCTATGTCTTTGATGCAAGAGGTTAAAATGTCATCCTCTCCTCTTGCCCACTGTCATCACTATTGTTGGCAATAAGCTTGAAATGTTAAGGAGCCATTTCCGTCTGTGATTGGGGATAGCAGGAGGAGGACGTGATGCTGCCTCTAAGCTGGAGCCTGAGCGTTGGGGGCTATAAACTGCCACAAATGCTAATGCTCACGTCACACTGCAATAGAAGTGTGTCACACTTGTTTGAAGGCTTCAAGAGGTTACAACCAAAGTCTGCCTTTTACTGCAGCCAGTCATGATCACCTTTTTTTTTTTTTTTTTAATAATGTCACAATACAAAATGTCCATTCAAAACAGTTTTCTCTCTTTTCCATTTGATATGAATGCAGCAGGGTTCAAAGAGTGGCAGCAGAGAAGCGCCGCAGTGGCAACACTTGCCGTATCACATCCTACTGCATTTCTCAGGCCTCAGTTTATCTTTTCGCCCCCTTGTTGGGATGATATCCAGCGAGTAACTACTTCAAATTGAGATGATTAGCAATGCTTGGTTTCACCCCTCCTCTCCTTTATTACTGACTACTCTCCAATTGCTCCAAAGCCTCAGGGTCCGTATTTGTTTTTAGGAGAGCAGATGTTTGTGTCTCCCTTCATCCATCCTGCCAAGGTCTTTTCTTCTTCTTCTCTTTCTCTCCCCTCATCGTGTAAGCGGCTGTCAGCAGTCGGTCTGTTTACATTTTGTGGCAGAGTCACAGCTCTCTGCAGTTTTCTCGTCTCTCTCCCTACTCTGAGGGGATATGGGAGTACACAGGGAGGTTTGGCTTCATCCATGCTTCCATAGAAATCTGCCTCCAGACTTCTGGAGCAGACCCGTGTGTGTATGTGCATGTGTTTTTGATGCTCTTAAGACATTTTTCCCAGGTTTGCCCTCTTGTTTGCTCATATGTATCTCTGATAGCGAGCGACTGATTAATTTCTTGGTCACTCTGGTCACTGGGACTGAACAGGTCTGCGTCCTCACCTATGTGGAATAAATCTGCAGACACACGTCGATTGCTGAGCATGAAAAGATAAGCCTGGATTCAGATGTCACTATTAAAGCCAGAGAGATGCACACTGTGACTATGTTCGCTCAGTTTTTTTCAGTCATCATGGATTGGATTTCAGCAGAGTCAACACAACTTTCAGTTGGTGAGGTAATGGAGAGAATTGGATCGCTAAGTGGGACTTTGATATAGCAGTGGAGAGATGTCGGTATACTGCTTAGTGACTGACCCCGCAGAATCTGTTCCAAGAACGAAACTATCACCTTGCACCAAATACCAACTGAATACTTTCACTCAACAGTATATTTTAGACTGCGATAGTAGCATTTTCTGTAGTTTGCTTTGTCTTGAACTCTGACATATTATATTTGACTGCCATGCTATCTAAAGTACTTATAGGAATAGTTAAACATTTTTGGAAATATACTTATTTGCTTTCTTTTACTATATAAAGCTTCCGCCAGCAGCTGTTAGCTTAGCTTAGCATAGAGTCTTGAAACAGGAGGAAACCGCTAGCCTGGCTCCCTCCAAAGGTATGAATTAACATGTTATGTCTCATCTCTACAAAAACTAAAGTGTCAGAATGACATGTTGTGGATTAAGTCCCGGAATAGTTTTTGTAGAGTTATATGAGAAGACTGATACCACTCATGGCTGTACACTTAATATGAAGCTGAAGCCAAGAGATGGTTAGGTTAGCTTTGCACTAGCCCCCAGCCAAGAAATAGTCCAGCACATAACCCCAGGTTTTTGACAGATTAAATTTACAGGTGAGTTTACAAGTGCTTTAGAGGTACTGGTAGATTTTGTTACTTTTGGACAGAACAAGGCTAGCATGTTCCCCCACTTCCAGTCTTTGTGAACGTACAGACACGAGAGTGGTCTCTGACTATTCCATTAATACCTGCCTCCCATTTACCCTAGTAAAGCCTAGCCTAATATTATATTTTGGTAGCAGTTTTGTAGTTAAGTGGTAGCATTTAACAAGTTAATGTCTCTGTTTTCATAGGAATTGTCATCAGGTTGCTGTTTACGTAAACGTTTCTCTCCCCATGAGTCAATCTGTTGGCCACCGTTACAGGAAACTCTCGGTCCTGCATGAGGTCATTGGTTTGTCTGCGCTAACCATGAGACACTCTGCCTATCGTTTGTCTTTAAACACCTCTTTAGGGTGGAAAATAATGCGGATGCACATATTCTCTCCCTCCCTGGACAGTGCTGGGAGCTCAGCATCAAAGCCCTATAAATCTCAGGCACGAGCCACTGCAGATCTGCGCTCTCCTCCCATGGTGTAAGCCTCTGCACTGCGCAAGGCTGATGGAAAAAGAGAAAGATCCCCAGCAACATTCAGACTAAATATCAGAACCTTAAAGTGGCATTGTGCCCTATAGAATCTGGTACAGTCTGCTTTAACGGGAGGTTTGGGGCAATGAAGCATTCTTTTAACCCAGCATCATAGAGACAGGGGCCTTATGTCGGGTGATGACGAGGGACGTGGAGAAAGATGACGATGCACAGAAGAGTACAAACTGTGTCTTGATGTAAACTGTATTACCAGAAAACAGTTGAAATTGAGAATGACATATTAGGTGAGACATTAAACCCTCATAGCTTTTAGCACAGATGTAGATGAATTGTTCTTTTTTTCTTTTTTTTACAATTTTATATAACATAGACCAGTAACCTGGGACCCGGAAAAACCCAATTATAAGGTGATACATACAATTTTGAGGATCTTATTCCAGTTCACTTGTCCACAATTGAACTGTAATACAGCTGATTTTCATGAAAGAGAATTAATGAATGAATTATCTTTATGATTGTTAAATTCTTAAATTTGCTCCCTATTAAAAATGTTAAGTTTGCCTGGAAGTTAGGTGTCCTCAGCTGTAAATTTAATTTTGCCCTGACCGGTTTGAATGCTGTAATAGAAGCTAACACAGCACTATTACAGTACTTTCAGTGTGGAATTGAGTGTAGCATATGGAAAACGGTAGTCCATGTCACTTGCATCAGTTTTGTAACTTTCTAACAGTAGCAGCTTTGCATCTGTCTGCCTTTATATCCCCCTCACTCCTCCTGCTTCCCATCCCCTCCCATGTATTTCCAAACTCTCTGTTTGTATGGCAGTCATTCATGCTCTCCTTCCCTTCCTACCTTTTCTCACTTTTTTCCATGTGTCTCACTCCTCTCCCCCTCCTTATTTTCTCTCTCTCTGTGTGTCTCTCTCTCTCTCTGCCTCTCTCCTGCCCTGGGTCATGGAACACGTTGTTCCCTCCTTCAGACTGTATGAGCTGCTGGCTAGCTCTGCCTTTTCATGCCATTTCGCTCGTGTGTGCGTGTGTGCACGACTGCAGTTGTTTTTCTCTGAGGGGGATGTCAGTGCTAAGCCACATGATTTCTCCCAATGACAAACCCTCTTTATGTAACCCAGCAACATAGAGACAGGGGTCTTATGTCGGGTGATGACGAGGCACATGGAGAAAGATGACGATGCACAGAAGAGTACAAACTGTTTTGAATCCTATTTATGTCGAATCTATTTGTGTATTTCTTCGGGCAGGTCCGGAGAGGAGTTGGCTGTGTGTCGACCAATTACAAAAAGACTTAGAGATTAGTTGCTTTTTTTTATTAGTCACTTAAAGCAGCTGATTGCAATAGTTTTTCACTGTGAATATTTTGTTTTTCCCAAGATGGTACAGCTTGTTGTTAGAGAAAACATTAAAGCCCCACTGAGGTTATTAGCCTTATACTTGACTCTACAGGGCTCATAATAAGAACAGCAAAAAACCTTTAATTTCTAAGAGCCTCTGTGGTTTCTTTGCATAACACTAGATGAATACAATCGCTTTACACTCTGTATGTTAATGTGTTAGCATGGAGCAAAATATGATATTGATCCAAAAGGGACACATGGTGTCTGTGTTTAGTTACTTAATTATTAAGTTTCAGTTGTTGTGAGGACACACATGCCACCCTACGCACCTGCCTTTCCTGACTGACTGCCTTTTCTTTGTTACCATTATCGTAACACTATTGTTTTCTGTTAATGGCATATCCCTGCACCACGGCCCTTTATGAAGTATTTAACACCCTTTTGAGTAAGTTAATTATGACAAGGATTTTTCATTTTAGGCTGCAACAGCTTTTAATTTTCATTTTCAAGGATTTTTCCTGAAGTCATCCATGTCATGTTGTTACAGCGGTAACACTGGTCAGCAACAGTATGATTAACATTGACAGAATTATGACTTTATAGAATCAAGATCTGTTGCAGACCCCTGCATGTGGGGTACAAAGAGAGAATCACTGTTGGCTTGAGTTCAAAGTTGGGGTATGGAGCAAGGATAGCCGCTGTTGCTGTTTTCTTTCTAATGTTCTCTTCTCTCAGCAACCAATATTGTGAAGGTTTTTTGATGTGTTCATTATAGGGTATCAGCTATACCCAAGATTTTTATTATTATTATGAATCTTTTGTTCATTTTCTTGATTCATTGATAGATTGCTTTTTTCTGAAAATTTCGGAAAATAGCAAAAAAATGCCCATTATAATTTAATGGAGCCCAAAGTGACATGTTCACATTGCTTTATCGCTACAACCAGCAGACTCACACCCCAAGATACTGAGTTTACTGTCATATATGACGAAGATGAGCAGTAAATCCTCACTGTTAAGAAGCTTGAACAATCAAATGTTTGGCATTTTTCCTTGAAAAATGACCAAAACAACAGTTTTATGTTTGGTGGATGTTATAAAAATGCTGTTTTTGGATCCCTATTTTCATTTTGTCCACTAATCAGTGCACGTACGTGGTTTTCTTACACTTAAAATTCATCAAATTATATTACTGACGCTTTGTATACCACATGGTTACCTAAAGAATTGTCTGCACATAAAGAGGCAAATGTCAGGAAGACACGGTTGTCATCACTGCTCTACGCAGGACAATTGGCACTTCATTGTGACAGGGGCTACGTCACATGCATCAGAACACACGTCACACACATGCAGTCACGCGCAGACAAAAGCCGTCTCTCAGGGCGGCAGCTGCTTGAGTCCTCATGAGGACACACACACCTGCTGACGCACCTGCTTTTTTTCCATTCCACCTTTGATACTGGCTGCCTTCTCTTTCTTGTCCTACTTTTATTTCCTCCCGTCTCCCTCCCTCTACAGCAGCAGACACACACACCCTTCCCCCCTACTTGCCCTGATACACACACTCAGACATATCCACATACCACAGTTGACTGGGTCTGCCGAGTCAGGCTTTTGTTTTTTTTTTGTTTTTTTCCCTCCTTTCCCCTCATCCCATCTGTAGCAGCTCCACTCAGGAATCTTAAAAGTGAAACATGACAGTTGCACATTCCTCTTTGCCATTTTCACTCATGCATTTGTTGACACAAGCATGTGTGTCTGACTTGATGTGTGTGCGCGAGCATGATACTGAGAGACAGTTTATATAAGCGGGCTTCTCAAGAGACACCGGAACACATGGCTTTTGTCGTAGTCTCAAGAGACACTACAAACGGAGTGATTGCAAGCTGGAGACAGAGTGCACTCCGGTGGAAACAATTCATTGCGTGTGTATATGTGATCGTGTGCACTTGTGAATATCTGCCGATCCCGCTTGCACTGCTCAGACAGCAGCTCATATTCCCCTGCCTCATGGGTGCCACAGGTGGTGCTGGGCGTCTGCTAACAGAATCAGAGCAATACACTGGTAATTTACAGCCCATTCAGCGATGACTTTGTGCCCCCAGTGTCTGCTGCTTTTTGACGGTATATATATATTCTTACTTATATCATAGCTGTCGTGTTTTTTCGTCCTTTCTCGCTGTGTGGTGTTCATTTTGTTCGGCCTATGAATCAGATCCCTACTGCTTGCCAACCCCTGTAGCCCTGTGTGATGGATGTACCCTATTGAGTTGGTTCTCTGTCCCTCCCAAAATGGCTTAATAGCTCTGACCTTGGACAAGGTCTCTGCTCTCAATGGTAAATAATTCAATCGTACAGAGTGACTGTCTGAATTACTCTTTCTTTCTTCACCAAACTCTCTCTACCTGACCCACCTTTCCGGGAAGATCTGCAGTGTGTTAGGCTGATCAATTTTGCATGGTTCCTGTAGGAGTGGGGCACTCTGAGCCATTTCATCAGAGGCAGCTCGAGCAGCAAGGTGCCAGGTGTAGAGCATCTTATGGAGGCAGGCGAAGCAAATGAGGACAGAGGCACAGGCCGCAAGGCCGTAAGCCTGAGTGGAGACAAAGTTGTCGGAAACTATGAATTACAAGGACAAAAGTGTAGGGCTTAGTCATGGGATTGTGACTTGTACAACGTAGACACAAAAAAAAGTGTCTATGAATTCTTGCTCAGAGGACAGGGTTTAAAGTAACAGAGTCACAAGGTTATGACTAGTAAACACAACAGATGTAGATTCTGTTGGTGAATATCCGCTTTTTTTTTTTAAATCCGTGTTTGCTCTTCTTTCCAGGCTATGCCTTCCTGCTGTTCCAGGAGGAGTCCTCTGTTCAGGCCTTGATTGACGCCTGCATCGAAGAGGACAGCAAGCTCTACCTGTGTGTATCCAGTCCTACCATCAAAGACAAACCGGTGAGTGGCAGACATTCATCTATTAAAATAAAAAGTAAGTACGTTTACGTTATGACGCTTTTTTTCCCCCTATCTGTCCTACACTACAGTTCTTTTTTAGGACACAAAATGTTTGCTTAGAATCCAATCGTGTAAACCGACATTTTTTAGGATGGCTAAAACATATACAGGAAGTATACCACAGAGTCTTCTAAATTCCTGAATTTTTTCCTTCTCTCTTACGCAGGTCCAGATCCGTCCCTGGAACCTGAGCGACAGCGACTTTGTCATGGACGGCTCCCAGCCTCTGGACCCCCGCAAGACCATCTTTGTAGGGGGAGTGCCACGGCCCCTGCGTGCAGGTAACTGACTAATACCAATGTAATATCTTTTCTTTTGAGATCCCCCAAAAGCCTCTAAATTGGATTCATAACATTGACTGGCATAGAGCACAGAGGCTGGAGGGTATAATGAAAAGTTCTCCCTGAGAGAAAGCAATCCTCTACTTGGGTTTCCAGGACGCAGGCCAAGTGGTCACCATGTTAAGAATTCATGGTGTAATGGAAGGCTCAGTCTCTCTGTTCTGGGGATAAACATCGCTAGCTTGTCTGCAATGTGACCCCTACTAATTATACCAGCAGATTGAGAATGTTGCTCAGATGAATAGTGAAGTAGGGTGGATTTTTATATCAGTTAATAACAGCGGCAGTCACAAAAGTTAAACCTTTTCTTTAGTTTCTTGAGAGACGCTGAAGGCTTTCAATTTGAGAACAAAAGCAAGGGCAAAACGGTCTTTAAATCACAAAAAAACTGCTGAGAGGACTGGCTGCGGCACTAATCACCCCCCCTCCATCTTCTCTTCCCCTCCCCTCCCCAGTGGAGCTGGCTATGATCATGGACCGGCTGTACGGAGGTGTCTGCTACGCTGGCATCGACACCGACCCGGAGCTCAAATACCCAAAGGGAGCCGGCCGTGTGGCCTTCTCCAATCAGCAGAGCTACATTGCTGCCATCAGCGCTCGCTTCGTTCAGCTGCAGCACAATGACATCGACAAAAGGGTGAGCGAGTTCATGCGCTTCATTCACAATATCCTTCCCCCGAAAGAAAGCAGCATCCCCACCACAGCTGAGGTTTTCGCAGTCATTCCTATGGCATGCAGCAGAGCTGAACTCGGCCGGAGCCCTCTCCCATGTATCAGAGCTTTCATTATAGGCGGGTTTTTTAGCCAACTACTCAGCACAGCCTGCAATAACGGAAGGCCAGGCCTGGCTGTGTAATCACTATGGCCTTTGGCTGCACGGGTCCCGACAGATGTTTCAAGTTGCAGACACATACGGTTGGTTCAATTATAGCAGTTCCCTATACATGTATATCCACTCGGGCTGTGCTGCAGCCTGGTTATTTTAGGCACGCCGGCCAATCGCAGCGGGACAGATCGGGACCAAGAGAGACTGGTTGTCAGCCAGGAAGCCGAGCCTCTTTAGGGCGGGGCAGTCCACCCCACCTCTGCTATCAACATCTCTCTCTAAGCGGGGGGTTCCTTGTGGGGGTGTCTTTATTACGACTGGAAATGGATGGAGTACATATAATGAAAGAAAAAAAACACGTCAAAGGGTGTTAATAAAGACATTCCCTTAGAAATTATTCACAACCAAAATATGTCTTTTTTTTAACAGCCTTTTGAACCAGTTAATTGGCAAAGATTTTTCATTTTAAGTTGTAAACAGAACTTCTCAACTCAGTCAACTTAATGGGGGTCAGAACCAAAATGTTTTAAATGTTGACAGAAATAACCCTTTTAAAGAATGTGTATCCATTGCAGAGTGCAGAGAGTGAGGCACAGGGGGAGGACATCCTTGAGAACCACTGTTAGCTTGACTTCAGAGTTGTGGTATGGAACAAGGGATGCCTGTTGTTGCCACTTTTCTTTCTAATTTTCTCTTTCTAGCGTTCAGCATTAACAAGTCCGTTAGCCGCAAATGGCTCTCGATGGTAGCACATGGAAGCTCATCACCCCTGCTCAGCTTCATGTCCACTGGGTTGATATTGGTATTTAGTAGCATGGCAGCATTGCCATTTCTGCCTGGCCCTCTCCTCACCTTTCTTGTGGAAGGTCGTTGCTCACAGCAGTGGATTCTGCACTGTAGCTTTTTGCAGAGTCAAGCTAAGAACGACGGCCTCCTGCTGCTGAAGGATTCGATAACCTTTCATTTTGTGGCCACACTATAACAAGGTTAGCATCCACCCCTGCCCACTCATGCACTGAGGCGTCTCCATGGAGACTGAGCTCTCATTTCTTGTCTCCTGGCTTAGTGGTCCAACTCATTTCACTGGTGGACAGGAGGATACCTGCCTGGGTTTTACTCTAGGAAACTGCGCAGAGATTGCCTTGCATGGGGTTCGTGGATAATGGCTTAGAGGAGCCAACACAACTGGATCGACATCGCTGTGATTTTCGCATATTTATATACTATTTGTTTTGGGGTTTGCAGTGTATTGATCTGGCATAGAAAACTGGTTAAATGGGTCAGAAGAAGATGATAAAAATTTGGTGACGATTTTTGCATTTTTTTAGAGAAAAATGAGATTTTCATTAGAGCGAATATAAGATTAAAATACTTACATCGATTTTGTTGCGATCCGTGTCTGTGGAGGTTAATAAACTAAACTCTACCTGTCGTCTCCTTCCCAGGTGGAGGTGAAGCCGTACGTCCTGGACGACCAGATGTGTGACGAGTGCCAGGGGGCACGCTGCGGGGGGAAGTTCGCCCCCTTCTTCTGTGCCAACGTCACCTGCCTGCAGTACTACTGTGAGTACTGCTGGGCCAGCATCCACTCGCGAGCCGGCCGCGAGTTTCACAAGCCACTGGTGAAGGAAGGGGGCGACCGCCCTCGACACGTGTCCTTCCGCTGGAGCTGAGGGGGGTTCACGAGTCAGCCCTGCCCCGGTGAAACCACACCTGACCCCAGAAAAGGCCTCCTGCACCCCTGCTATCCTACAGGCCGGGACAGAGCTGCGACCCCCTACCCCCGCCCAAAGCCCCACCTACTCCACCCTGCTCCCCACAAACACCTCATGAAAAAAGCAAAAAGGATACCATCAAATACATGGGACTTTCTTCATACCACATGGCTCTGAACTCATTGTCTAGTGTTCCCTTCCGATGAAGCATTGTGGGGAAACGAAATGCGAAAGTCTATCAGCTTAGAATTTGCACTTTGGCACAAAATTTCACTAAAAACACACACACACAGGATGGTATGTTAGACACCTGGCAACTTTCAGTTCCCCATTCTGTTGACTGGGTGGTGTGGTATGTCCTGTTGGACCCCCCCCCCCCTCCCATTTAC
Organism: Xiphias gladius; assembly: GCF_016859285.1. Taxonomy (NCBI): domain Eukaryota; kingdom Metazoa; phylum Chordata; class Actinopteri; order Istiophoriformes; family Xiphiidae; genus Xiphias; species Xiphias gladius. The sequence goes on from NC_053410.1 coordinate 21,585,352, forward strand.
TGAGACAGAGGTGGGACCATAAAAATATTTTAAAAAATATATATTTTTTGTTTTGTACCTATCTATACATATATAGATAATTTAAATTTTATGTAAAAGGAGCATGCACTTATTTTCAAAAGCTTTAGTTATATTGCCCCTAGTAAAAAAAAAAAAAAAAACAATTACCAAAGGCAAATGAAATTATTGCATAGAGAAAAGCAACATAGGTGGCATAAGATGTAGCAAGGTTTAACGACTATCCAGTAGAGTGGGCCCGTATCGCCCAGAGTAAAAATAACACGGCTATATTTGCTCTCAATCTTGACTCTGAAAATATTAATACCTCATATTCACAATCAGATTAGTTTGCTTTCGATTTCTAGGTCTTTATTTTTATAATAACATTATTTTTTAGTGTTATGTAAATGTAATGCTGCAATAGCTTTGCTGCTAAATCCGTGGTATAAACAGATACCATAAGTACTTTATTCAGGCTAGGGTGTAAAATGATAAATAATGGATCTAGAGAAGCACCTGGTGTTTTAGAACGACGAGCTATCGCAGGGGGAGGGGGCGCCCCTAGACAACGATGGCTACCTTTTTTTGTGGGGGTCGGGGTGGGTCGCCCCTAACTGCATGTTTATTTCAATCAGGTTGCTGCATGCGATACACTTTTCCGTATCATGTCTACTATTCGATTCTGCCCATGTTTTGGCACAATACACCATAGGCGTACTTTCGACTCGCGCGAAACTGGACAGAAACGGGGAGGACCGGTCAAGGGAATCACGGCGGCTCGGCGTCGCGGGTCGCGGGCCGGGCCGAAAGGCCGCGTCGCCTCCGGGCGGCCCGAGCAGACGGTTCCTGCACAAACAGGCGGCGAACACATCCAGACAATGGGGGCAAAAAAAAAACGATCTTAATAATCACAAATCAAATCAAATGTAGGATTACCATTTAAAACTGTCTATGATAGGTGAAGTACTTTTTTGCAGTGATTGTTGATATAATTGTGCAATTTTTTATACCGTATGTAGTTAGGTCTGAGTATGCCTAGAACTGTGATTCGCTTTAACTGTCGTTAATGTCCGACATAGAAGTCCTGTGAAACTTCATAACTAGTGTATGCACACGTATATATGTTCTCTTGTACACACACTTGCACCAGTATACACAGAAGCCTCTCGAAACATACGAACACACACACACACACACACACACACACACACACACACACACACACGGACGGCTGTCTTTCTTACGCACACAAACAGGCCCACAAACACACGAGTCTGATCCGAAGAGAAGACGCAACAATGTGAGCTTAAACTGAGAACTGAGGTCTTTTTTTTGTTTGTCCGTTTGTTCGTTTGTTCGTTTCACCGTTGACGAAAGCGCACGTTTACGTCCCAGAATGCAACCAAAGAGCTCACATGTTCGACTTTTAACAGACCACCTGACACACACACACAGCGAACGGCCCCCCCCACCGCGGAGGAGGCTGCGCTGCTCGTACGGCCTCCTGCAGGAGGAGCTGAAGGTGCAGTGGATTAGATGAGGAAAGAGGGCAGTTGCGAAGAAGAATTTGGGGGGGGGGGCTAAAATGAAACATTGAAGCTACTGGAGACTTGAGGTTGATAAACTGAGCTCTGCACATGCTCTCACTACATGGCTGGGGTGGGTGGGGGTGGGTGGGGATAACATTGCCAGAATGTGCAGATGTGCAACTTTCGGGGGGGGGGGGCATATTTATCCAGATTTTTTTTTTGTTTCCTGCAAAGCTTGAAGTAATGGACCTGCTTAAAAATGGTGGACATATATATTTTTTTGTTTTTATCAAAAGGTGATGGTGCACAGTTCAAACAGGATTTTTTTCTTTTGGGGGGGGGGGGTTGTTTGGTAGTTCTGAATGCAATGCATAGAAACTTAAGTATTGGCTGCTGAAGACAGGGCGGCTCTGGTTTGGGAAGGGGGTGGGGGGCAAGTTACACTGGTTTAGCAGTTTTGTGGACAATCTGAACGCGATACTACATCATTGCATCTGTGTCGTCGCCCCCCCTTTTTTTTTTTTTTTTTTGTTGTTTTTTTGTTGTTGTTGTTGTTTTTTTGTTTTTGTCCGTGAGTTGTGATTGTCCCGTGCTGGCGCCCCGCAGTCCCTCTCCCCTTTCTCGTTTTAGTCGCAAACTGTTTTTTGCTCTATAATAGATGTTTTGTTTTATTGTCCAAGAAAAGAAAAACCTAATTGAAACTAAGCAGACGATACTTTTTTTACTGATAGAATAAAAAAGACTTAAAAACAAGAGGCTAACCATGAGTAATAATACGTATCCCTATGAAAGTGAATTCTGGGTGTTTTTGTGACATTTCTTTCCCCACCCAGACAGGTTTTCTATGTTTGTTCCTTCTCTATGATAGATATTTGTTATGCACTACTCTTTGTATCTGAACAGTTTTCGACAGTCAGCAGTTCTTTTTGTTAAAAGACAAAAAAAAAGAGACGATAAAGCGTGCTTTCTGACTGACAAGATCTTTTGCAATACCTCAATTTTGAAATATATTAGGAGAGAAACTGATATTTTCTAAGTAAGTTTATTCAGATGAAAAAATATATATTAATTTAATTCTTCAAGAGAAATGATTTAACAGATGGATGATTTTTTTTTATTTTTATCATGCTTATTTGCTATTATTTTAAGGTTTTTTTTTTTTTTTTTTTTTTCTTTTTGAAAAAGACAACAACTGAAGGAGCTAGAGCTTTATAACTAATATAATGACATAGTTAGCGAAAGTACAGTCTACTTTATTACAGTGGAAGTGAGGGTGAGTGTCCCATTGGTCAAATTGGACGAAACATCAGAGAAGAGCTCTATAGAAAAAGAAAAATATCAGGTGCTCGGAGAGAAAACTGAACATATTTCCCACCTTTTTGTATATTTATAATCAATCATTTACTATGCTGACCAGAGTTGTGAAAGAGATCTTCTGTTCATTATTTTTTTAAGAGAAGTTTTTTATGTTTCCTAAAAGCATGTGCTCCCTTTTGTTTTGTAAAAAAAAAAAAAAAAAAAGCAACGCGACCCCGATTTGTTAGCCTGACGACGTTGGGAGAAAAAAACGACGAGAGACTTGTGAGAGTCACTGAACAGCTGGAGGTAGAGAGAAAAGAATGTGATTTTTAACACGAAACAGACACAAGTGTTTTCACCTGTAACTTGACCGAAAGCCCCCCGAGGTGCATCAATTGACTGGTGGCCTTCTATTCACGCAAGACTTGAATTAGTCCCATTTTTTAAGGCTAAGAACCTTGACTCTTTGTTGTAATGTGCAATACTGTTTGTACTGTTTGTAGAAAAGAAGAAAACAAGAAAAAGAGGCATAAATCTTTATTGCAGAATTATTTTCATTGCAAGCATTGTGATTCACTAAAATCATTTTCTACTGTGTATTTACCTACTCTACCTGCTAGTACCTTCCAGTAGTAATGTAGCCTTTGTACTGAGAAATTTTCATTATTTTTAGAAAGTTTTGCTAAAAAAGAAAAGAATTTAGACATATTTACATATTTTCATTTTTATTTCATATTTTTCTTTACAGACTTATTTCTCAACCATTAATAGTTATTTCTGGGGGAGACTTTCATATCTGGTCAATGTCATTAATATTATTTTGTATTTTTACTTGGAATAAATTAATTTTATGATGCTAATTCTTTTAAAAGTTTATTTTTTTGGTTTGTTCACTTTTTTCATTTTTTTGAAGCTAAAAAAAAACAACTTTGTAATATTGTTACTAAAGTGTCTCAATTCTTGAAATGCTAAGCTTTATGTGTTAACTCGCTGATGTTGCTTACATTAGTGTGAAAATGATCTCCGGAGGAAAAAAACAAAACAAACTACTCACAAACAACAGATTGGTGGTTGGTGATGTTTAAGTGATTCGCGATGTAAACAAATGAATGGGCAATAAAATAAAAATGGCCGAATGGAGCATACACGCAGTTCGTTGTGATGTAATTGTGGAAGATGGACAACACCACTGACCATTCCCATTGCCTCTGCTACTCCAGTACTACTGCTACTTTATCTCCTCCTCACTTTGTGCAGTGGGGAAGCAACACACGGTCACATGTGAAACATTCAACAGCACCTCCTAAAGAAACAGCCACGTCACACGTCCTCCTCTCTCTAGTTGATTCAGTCCCCGCAGGGTGCACCAGGGTTCTTGTATCTAGGTTTGAATGTAAGTAATGAGATGCACTGTACAATATACAGTTTTGGAGGAGCAAGTATGAATCTTAATTATGCACAGGAGGCAATGGTTTAAAGTTTTTTTTTGTTTTCTTCAACTTTTGGTTTGTTTTCTTTTCTTCTTTCCTTTTTTTTTTTTTTTTCAAAAATCCTACAGTTCCCCTCCTGATCTTCAGCCTTAAAAGGATAGTTTTGGGAAATATGCTTGTTCACTGCGGCCCATGGGTTTTTGCAGTTCGACCTTTTGTGTGGAGCAAAAACACGAGCTGTGACATGGTAATTAATGAGTTGCTGGGAGGCAAATGTTCTGGCGGCGGCCTCATATTTAATGGAGAGGAATCAGATCAGCATCCATCCTCTTATCACCTTCTTGCCGAGGTTAGGTGACAAGATCAATACCACCGTTTGATCTATACGAAGCTACAGCCGGCGGCTTGTTAGCTTAGCATAAGGACTGGGAACGGGAGGGATCAGCTAGCCCGGCTCTGTCCGAAAGCAACAACAACCTGCCTATCAGCACCTCTACAGCTCACTGATCGACGTGTATCTTTTTTTTTTTTTTTTTTACCCATACAAAAACTAAAGTGTAAAAACCACAGGTTTCGGTGTTGGGCTGGGGGGGGTCATATGCTGGACCTTTTCTTGGCCGGGGACAGTGACTTCCTGGAGTTCTGCCCGAGAACAAGTACTACACATAATGTAACGTATAATGGGCCGTTTTTGTACAGTTTTGTGGAGTAAAATGTTAATCAGTGAGCTTTTGAGGTGCCGGTCAAGCAGGTTTTGTAAACTTTTAACAGAGCCCGCCTAAAACGTTTCCAGTCTTTATGCTAATTGGCGAAGCTAACGAGCTTCAGGCTGGAGCTTCGTATACACAGCACAGACATGAGAGTGGTGTTTATATTCTCATTTACCGCTCAGTAAGACAGTAAATAGGCACATTTCCCAAACTAACAGAACGGTTTCTTTAGTTCAGGCTGAAGCGGCCGGCTTGAAATGTTTTGGATGTCCCTTCCTCTGATAGTCTTCATCCGACAGACTCCAGTGCTCATGTGAGAATGTTATTTCTGGCTGGCCTTTTCTACCAGTTTATACAGCTGACGCTGACACCAACCCCCGCTCATGTCTTTCAGCCAGTCCCACACTTTTCTCTCTCCCAGGGCTCAGTGTTTATCACCACCACATCACCGAGTATTTTATCTATCTCCTGGTCTTTTTTTTTCAAGTTTTTTTTCCTTTCACTTAGCAAACGAATTTATACCTTAACTATAAAATAAAGTGTATGTGCAAATGAAAAAGATCATGATTTGGATGATGGCAACCATTTTATATATTCCTCTCTATAGATATACGTATGTATTTCATGTAACTAGACTTGGATAGTAAACTGTGTATTCACTTCTGCTTCATGGGCGTTCTCTGGGTAGGTAAACACTGTAGGTCTCGTCATGTTGTGATCTGAAAATAGATGAAAAAAAGATTGGTAATGTGCTTTTTTCTTTTTTTTTTAACAAACATCCCACCACTCTTGAAATGTAGTTTTCTTTTTTTTATGAAGGCATCTGTGCTTTTACTTTCTAGGTTTTTATTTCCTGACTTGAACACTGGCTCTAACTTGGCGAGGCTTTTGAGACTGTTGACTTGGGCCTATGGTTGTCTGAACTTTTTGCAGTATAACTGTGATTTGAAAACATGGAGCTCGATGCTGCTATTGCTTACTACTGCTTCAGAGTTTGTAGTTCCCACCTTAATTTTTCCTTTTTCTGTACTAATAAGCAAATCTTATTAAACGTAGTTGTATGACGCTGTGAAACCTTGTGGTCTTTTGCATGGCATCCTTTCCCATCTCTGTCCTTTTTATTTACCGAGAGCTGGCCAGTACTAACTTTGCATTACGACCGTGGCAGCTTACTGTCCTTATACTGGTTTTAATGTTGCGCCTGAATGATCTATATACATACTGTATATACACACGCCATTCAGCAGCAACATTAAAACGGGTAACTGGTTTTAATGTTGCAGCTGATTGGTGTATTCATTCATCTGCCCTTTCAGTACAATGGATTCATTGAGGTTCAGATGCTGAGGCAGTAATCTGACAAATCATCCATAATGAACCGTTTCTGTATCGGACAAGACAATTTCACCACAAGGTCCATTAAGTAGCTTTTATGAAGCTTTTGACCAAATCACAAAGGCCTCCTCAGCAAACCAGCACTACACCACACAAAGTACTCCTTTGAAAGCCCATCTGTCTTACTTTATGCTTTGCAATTCATGGAAAGTCATTTCAAGTGTAATACTTTTTAAAAAAAACACCCTACAACTATATTTAAGTTGTTCGAACTGAATTGAGTCAAAGTCTGACCTAAGAATTTAAAGTTTATAAAAAAAAAAAAAAAAAAAAAAAGAAAAAAAAAAATCAAGTTGCTAAAAGTGGATTGATAAAACTCAGGCACCAAAATTCAAGGTGAAAAATATTAAGCTTGAGCCTCTGGACTACAGCAGATAAAGCAGGTTTCATTTTGCCAATCACACAACCCAAGAACAACAAGTTCAGATAAAGGACTGGGAACCCAACATTCTTACATATTCTGTCCAACACTGTTAACCCGAAAAAAGGTTTTTGAAATTGAAAAACTTGATCTTATTTTCTGGAAATTTCAAAGAATTCAAATCATTAATCAAAAGAGATGTTTTTTTAAGTTAGAAATTTAGTGGTACTTAAATTTCAACGTTTATTCAGCAGTGACTACACAATAAAAAAATTCTAGTTATTTTGGCCTGTCTCTGCTTCCATAAAATATCCACTTTTCTGAGGATTTTAAAGGCTTCTTGTTCATGCTGCTTTAAAAGTTGAGATTTGAAGTTCAATCTTGACCTTGTAAACAGAAGCAGACAAAGCAAACTCACCCCAAGCTCCACGTAGAAGCTTTAACAGGTCAAGAATGAACTTTGATGAGCAACTTTAAGGCCAACATGGACAAAAACTCCCAAGTGCTCAGAGGAATGAAAAATCTGTAACAACTCTCTTCTGCTGTGTCTGCATCATTTTCTAACATTTTCCTTTGCAGTTTATGACTGTAATAAAGCAGGAAAGGGTCCTTAAATATACACAGACACACACACACACACACACACACACACACACACACACACACACACACACACACTTGTGTTAAAAGAAGAATGATGTGACTATATACTAGGTTCATTCACATCTAATCAGTATTATTATTCTTGGATGTACAACCACACCATCTACTGGCCATCACCATTAACATGCAAAGAAAAAAAAGATGTAGTTCAAATGTCTGTAGAATTTATTACAATTCCACGATCATAAACAAAAAGCAGCAATTACAGAAATATGTACAAGTCTATTATTCTTTTAAAATACTTGTGACAAGTTTCAGGTACCAGTTTCCGCTTGGCCCCATGTTCAGTCTCTGTAATGCTGCTTCAAGTGCAGTGCTTTCCCAGGCCCTTTTTACACCGGGCACCGCACGGATCAATTCTCCACCAAAGCCTCTTGATGGCCACAGGTCATGTGAATAGATTCTCCTGAGGAAAGCAAAAAACTAGCGCCGCCTGGAGGATGGGAGTCATCTTGTTGAGCACAAACAGCTCCTGAGCTCAGCGGTCTCCAGTGCGCTATAAAAAGCCAGAGCTCTGTGACGACATCCTGTGGTTTCTCCAGAAAGCTTGACACTCTCACCCCATTTCCTTTTGTCATACAAAAACATGTTTGTATCCATCAGAGAGCCGCTGACAGGCGTCGCTTGGTACAGCAGTGTTTTTAAGACATTGTGATTTTTTTTTGTGGAGGGGGGGGGGCAGATAAGAGGGAGGTGCAACTGTGTAATGGTGTCTGAAGTAGTTAACACTGTATACTCTGGCAATTCGACGTGAGAGGCGGGCGGTGGGCTGTAAAAGTAGCACCTGGTGCTGTAACTGTAAAGGATAACTAGAATTCTGACACACTGCATGCTTGAGAGAGCAGAGTAACATCGTACACAGCGATGAGGCTGCTGTTGGACGACGTAAACCAACACTGGAGATGTCTGTCGCTGATGGTACATCGTCCTCATACCTTATATTATTCGGTTAGAAATTTTGTAAAAGGGTTGTTGAAAACCTGGTTGGTTTGCTGTCGACAAGGAATTATGGGATGTCTGACAATGTTCAGAAACATCTGAAGGACATGTTTCGACACTGTCGCAGCATACCTGTCGATTTTGGAGCACACTAAAATACAGATTTAGTTCTTATGTTGGCTGTTTTGGTTATTGCTTTGGGACATGTACTGTAACTACTGACTGTCAGTGACTGCTTATAGTTAGCTTGCTTAAGGTGTGGGGGGTGGGCTTGGGAGTGGGGCAGATAATTGCAGCAGCAGGGGTCTCCTCGGGCTCTGACCAGGTCCTGCTTGGCCAGCACATGGAGGCCGCGTGGGGTGCTACTGCAGGGAGTGCATGAAGCTGTCCAGGTTGTACTCGGTGTCGTACTGCTGCTGGTCCCATAACTCTCCCAGGCCGTCCAGCACCGACTTCATGGAGGCCTTCCCCGAGGTCGACGGCGTCTGCCCACCCTTCTCACCCTTATCGTCCTGAAACACATTTATACACCAGGAAGTTCAGCCAAACATCATGTATGTTCAAAAGATGCATGAAGAGGTGTGTATGTCAGGAATACATTGAAATGTGAGCGAACAGGCTTCTGTCGGATGTTTTTTTCCCCAACTAGACTGAACTGCGGACATTCTGTTAGATGAAAATAGTGCCAACTCTACCAGGGTTTGTTCTCCTGATAATTTGCATTGCTCAACTAATTTAATTACTAGACGCTGTTCTAAAAACAACAGCTTCACTCAACTCCAAACACAAACCCAGCTCCATGTGCACTACAAAAAAAAAAAAAAAAAAGCCTCTTGGACCATAAAAGTGATGGTATTTTGGAAATTCGAATAATATGAAAAACAGTAAAGTGACATCCATTTTTTGGATTTCGATTATCAACACCAAATGTGGTATACGGCCTTGCAGGACTGAGATACACAAATCTATTATAAATGGGCAAGATCAGTCAAACAAACAAACAAAAAAAATGGCCGCCATTAATCAGTAAACTTTGCAAAGGGCGGGGCTTAGAAGGAAAATCGGCCGTAACTCTGAGAACTCCTGATTAAACTCGGTGGGAACATCCAGCACTATGTCCTCAACATACACTGCATACTTGCGTTATACACTTGTGAATAATAACAATAAATCAAACATACCACACAACCTGATCAACTGTTGATGAAACAGGGCAAAAAACAGCTTAGCATCATAGTAGCACCTTATATTTCATTACCTCTTTTCTCTTTTCATAAGCCTGCTTTTAACTTTTAGTTCCCCAATGCATTTACTATATGTTAGACAAGATAAGATGTTATTTACTACATGGACACTTTATTAAATGAAAAGTTTTTTTCTGCATAAATTGTGATGATGACACACGTGTGTTTAGTCTCACTCCCTCTTAAACAGAAGTAAACTAGCTGAAGTGACTTTGCTCGGCTTCGTCAGGTTAGAACCTGTGAGATAAAGATATGACCACTTAACTTGTGGAAGAATTCAGATACGGTAACAAATGAATAACAATGGAAAATAAAGAATTCAAGGCACTTGTGAGATACACTTATCTTCCTAGAACATTTTACACTGTGTTGACATCAGAGACAACGCACAATGTAAAGATCTGACTGACATGACAAAAACATGCTGAATTTAGCTCCCTGACATCCTAGTCTCACCTTGTCAAGAGTGAAGAGGTTGAGGAGCTGGTCTGTGCCCATGCTCTGCAGGCTGGTGTTCTCTTGGCTGATGACAGTGTTGGCGATGCTCATCTTGAATTTCTGAAGACCCATTATCTTTTCCTCCAGTGTGCCTCGTGTGATCAGCCTGTACACGTTCACAACCCGTTTCTGCACAAAACAAACAAACAAACAATGCTAAATGCTCAGAGAACGTATGAGATGTGAAGGACAGTCTGCCTCCCTGTCAACTTAATTAGGTTCATTTGGTATCGCTAGTCTCAGAAAAGAGCACACATAATCCAAGGCTGTTTAAAGGCCTTTTTTTAAATAATGCATCAAGGAAACACTGATGAACAAGTCACTTCCTACTGTGGCAGCTGCAGAAGCATCTCGGATTCAGTCTCATCTTTAGAGTTTCCCACAGATGTCGATTCTATTTATGGTGGTAGCTGACCAGATGGGGGGGCTCTCTTAAAATTAATTATTTAATAATACCATATATTTGGTGTCCCATTGCAAGTATTTTATTTGCCAAGTACAAATAAATAACTGAATAATACAGTGGCATGAAAAAGTTTGGGCACCCCCTGGTCAAAATTTCTGTTCGTGTGAATAGCTAAGCAAGTAAAAGATGACCTGATTTCCAAAAGACTAAGTTAAACATTACATGTTTCTTAAAATATTTTAAGCACAATTACTTTTTTTTATTTCCAGTTTTTATTTAGTAACACCCCCTTTGCCAAGTATCATAGCTTGTAAACGCTTTTTGTAGCAGCTAAGAGTCTTTCAGTGCTTATTTTGGGGGATTTTCGCCCAGCCCATTCTTCCTGCAAAAGGCTTCTAGTTCTGTGTGATTCTTGGCCCGTCCTTCGTGAACTGCTCTTTTGAAGTCTATCCACAAATTTTCGATGATGTTTAGGGGGACTGTGACGGCCATGGCAAAACCTTCAGCGTTGGCTTCTTGAGGTAGTCCATTGTGGATTTTGAGTTGTATTTATGATCATTATCCTGTTGTAAACGCCATCCTCTTTTCATCTTCGGTGTTTTCACAAAACTGATGTTTGCTCCTAGAATTTGCTGGTATTTATTTGAATCCATTCTTCCTTCTACCAGTGAAATGTTTCCTGTACCACTGGCTGCAACACAAGCCCAAAGCATGATCCATCCACCGCCGTGTTTAACAGTTGGAGAGGTTTTCTTTTCATGAAATTCTGCATCCTTTTTTCTCCAAACATACCTTTGCTCATTGTGGCCAAAAGTTGCATTTTAACGTCATCAGTTTACAAGACCTGTTTCCAAAATGCATCAGGGTCGTTTAGATGTTCCTTTGAAAATTTCTGACAATGAATTTTGTTGTGAGGACACGAAAAGTTTTCTTCTGATGACTGTTCCATGAAGGTCATATTTGTAAAGTTGTCGCTGCACAGAAACCACTTTGCCTTTCTAGCAATCCTACGAGTAGTTGTCTCTAAAAGTTTTCTTCGTCTTCCAGACCTCAACTTGGCCTCCACCATTCCTGTTTACTGCCATTTCTAATTATATTATGAGCAGAGAAAACAGCTACCTGAAAAATCTTTGCCATCTTCTGCTTTGTGGGCATCAATCATTTTCATTTTCAGAGTGCTTGGCAGCTGCATAGAGGAGTCCATGGCTGCTGATTGTTGGGAGGTTAGAGGAGTCAGAGGATTCATAAAGCTTCGAAAATATTTTAAAAATATTTATCTGGATTGAGGGAGCAAACATGCAGCAGCAGATTTAAAAAATTAACATTAAAAAAAGGTATATTTAGCTTTTCCGTATTAAAATGTATAAAAATGACTAGACCTATGTTATATTGTATATTTTGTTGAGTTGTTACTCCAAATGTTTCCAGCAATTTTCAAACCTAGAGAAACCTTTAATTTTAAATCAAAGTAACAGTCCATTTCATTTGGTTGCCTCTCAATGGCAGGCATGGGTCAAAATTGACTTTGTATCCAGTTTTAAGCCACAGTTTTATGATACACCTTTTAGATCTTGTTTTTTTTTTTTAAAAACTATATATTTGAACTGGATGAATGATTTTAGTCAGTCATCGGACGTTTGGATCTTAAGTTATCAGAGAAACAAACTGAGCAAATGTTAGCGACAGCTCAACCTGCCACTCCCGATAAAAATCTCCTGAATGATTAACACTGAAGTAATCTTAACCAGGAGAAGCTGACTGCAATGATGGCAATGGTGGCGAAGAGAACGACTCCCATGATCCCACGCTACTTCACGACTTTTACAGACTCCATCCCGTTATTGTTTTAATTGACAGAGCCCTTAAGGCAGAAAATTACATAATGCGTTTATCCACTTGCAACAGCTCTCGATACTGACTAGCAGCTTTGCATCTTCTCTGCAGGGAAAGCTAACAACAATCTTTCCTTCCGCGCAGGATCATATTTTGATTCAGAGGGTGCACCTACTGGAGGGGCTATTCACAGACGGGTCCATTGTTCGTTATGTTTGAGAGAGCGAGAGCGGGGCAAGGAGGTGCTGAGCGAATCAATGCGCTGTGCCCAGCTCCACAATGAAATAAGATTTTACCAAAGCCCCTATAAACAAATTTCGAAACTCGACAGCCACCTTGACAATGCCCCTGGGCAGTTATTTTGGGCTAACAATATCAGGCCCCTATCTAAATGACTGGGAAGACAGCCATATCTTCACTTTCAATGGTCACCCGGACATAAAAACTGCATGTACAGAATCAGCGGTCAAATCTGATAAAAAAAAAAAAACAAACACTTTAAAAATTTGATGACTTTGCCCTATAATAAGATTTAAAATGCTTTTTTCCCCCAACAGTTTATACTTCTACTATGCATGCGTAAGGTTTTGCTTGCGTCACTACATCAACACGATTGTCTTGATGTGTTTCCCATTTGGCTGTTAAAAAGCAGATGATTGGCTTGGGACATGGCCCATACTGTTTATGTTCATGTTAACAATGACATTGCTGTATGTGTCCTGTGGTCCGCTGTATGCTAAGTGTATCCAACAACAGTACCTGCCCTATCCTATGGGCACGGTCCATGGCCTGCAGGTCCCTCATGGGGTTCCAGTCATGTTCCACAAACACCACGGTGTCTGCACCTGTCAGGTTCAGACCCAGACCACCAACATGGGTGGTCAGCAGCAGCACGTCAATGGAAGGGTCATTGTTAAACCTGAGTCACAGATAGAAAAAAAGCAAAGGAAAAGAACTGGACTTAAGCGGAAGCTCACATTCACAATAACAGGCAGCAGTGGGCGGCGTTTTCAACCAAATGTCAAATTTGTTAATAAAAAAGCAACTGTAAAAAACAATCCACTGACCTGGAAACGATGGAGTGCCGCAGGCCGGCCTGCACACTGCCATCTAGTCTCAGGTAGGTGACAGTAGGCAGTTTGGGTTTCAGCAGGTCATGCTCCACAATGTCCAGCATACTCTTCAACTGACAGAAAATGAGCACACGATGCTGGGCCACCACTGCCTCAGTGCCCCCCTCTGATCCTCCACCACCACCAAGACCACAGTCCAACAACAACTGGAGAAGAAGGGGTGAAAAAAGATGATCATCGGGGATACCATGGGCAGACAACCTGAGGGGTCCCAAATGTCTTCTAATTGGTTTCATTAAAAATGATTTCATTTAAAAATAAATAAAATTCATTAATTAAAAAAAACAAAACAAAAAAAAAAAAAAACACACAAACACACACCTCTCACCAGGAAATGTGTATAGTATAAGTTGCTTCCTTTAATTACACATTAATGAACTTAATTGTACAAAATCCACATTATGATGGATGATGTGAAACATATTCCAAACTGTGGCCCTCACAAGCAGCAATGATGTGGTGCAATTGATCTAAAAGCAGATTTCCCAGCACATTACCTGCTTGAGAGCGGAGAGTTTGGGGGCGTGCTGAATGTCCCGCAAGCTGGAATTTTGACTTGCAAGCTGCTCAGTGATGCGTTTGTACTCTGGATGCTGCAGGGTCAAGACCAAGCTTGGGTGGTTACACAGCTTCCGCAGGTACTGCAGGGCCTGAAGAAAATATAAATAAGGGAAAACATAAGCGCATGGTCAAAATGAGATGCATTGCAAAAGATAAAAGGCATACAGTTAGGAAATAACAATTAATGCTTTGATTCCAAATCAATAAACATCTGCTCTTTAACACAAAAGTTTTATCCAAAATTGAAATGCATTCTACGAAATGTTGCGCATTTCTAAGAAAATAACTGCACTTACAATATTTGACCTCTAGTAACGCTATCATTTTTCATGAGTGGGTGCCTGTTTTGTTTGTCTTGTGCACAAGAATGGAGGAGGGAAATGCATTCAACATGTCTGTTAGACCTCAAGGTTACACTCATGCATTCAACAAAGTCTGCTCACACAAAAACTCCACAGGTCACCTTTAACTCTTGTTGTAGAGGAGGTTTATATTTGATGGCCGCAAGAGATAAACGTTTACAAAAAAATCTGCACCTGGAAGACATGGCCTGTGGCCTTCAATTTGGGCTTTTCATCTTCTGTAGAGGCCATGGAGATGCTGTCCTCCACACTGGCCTTGGCTCTAGACTTTGCAAAGTCTTCATACAGCTGGACCTGCAGGTAGTGAGAAAGCATACCAGGATGTTACACTAAGGCTGTGCCATTATCCAGTTGTAGTACCTGTGGAAATTAATCACATAGCTTCCAAAATAGAATTATCTAAGCATTCAACCCATTTACAATGCGTTACATGGAAGGCCTTTAGCTGGCCTCCAATATTATTAGCTACTTTTAGTCAATAGAAGAAACCAGTATATATCACTAAAATTACAACCAATAGCAAGAACAATGCAGAGCTGAGGCACCCAGACAAGAGGTAAAATATGCATGTCCTTTCAATGTTAAAAGTGAGTAGTGCAGACCAACTGTTTGCCTATGTGCACTGGAATTGTCCATTAGATAGTCATTAGGGGCCACAAGTACCTGTAGAGGACTCAGGTTGCAGTAATAGTCCTGAATTATTTTAGGAGGAAGGTCCTGGAGGACATCCTCTTTCATTCTCCTCAGAAGGAAAGGTAGCACCTGCCGATGTAAGGCCTCCATCGCCAGGACACCTAGAGTTAGGAAACCAATATTAACAACGGTTAATATCTTAATCGAAATGGGATTTTAGGAAAGGTAATAATGGGAAATTAAGAAAAGAAATGTCTGTGTTTTTTAAAAAAAAAAATAGAGAGCTGACATACCTGCCTCCTGTTCCCGTGAGGAGCTTTTGGCATCACGGCTGGCGAGGATCGGTTTACCGTAGCGAGCAGCAAACTGCCGTTCTGTTCCGAGGAAGCCCGGCATGAGGAAGTCAAACAATGACCAGAGCTCTAGGACGTTGTTCTAGGGATAGACAGAGTAGGAAATTAATCATGATTTAACTTGTAAACATACAACGAAAGAACTACAATTTCAAAAGCCAATTTTATTTGAGATCTAAGATGGCATCTCACCTGAATGGGTGTTCCTGACAAGATGACTCGGAAGTTGGCAGCCAACTGCTTAATGGCTTTGGAAAGTTTGGTTTTCCCATTCTTGATGACATGACCCTCATCAAGAATACAGTAATTGAATTTGATATTTCTGAAAAATTGGAGAATTTATTTTAACAACGGAGATGCCTTCTTCCTAAACAAAAACAAATTATTATAACTGGAATAGTACTCACCTAAAAAAGTCGATGTCATTTCTTACAACGTCATAAGAGGCTACTATAAGATTGTGTTTTTTCACTTGGTGTTGCAACCTGAAAAAGAAAAACCTTCATGAATTCTCTTAAGACGACTTAAACTTGGTAAGTTAGCTGTATGCAAATTTTAGTTTATAAACTCTATGTCCAAATATTTATTATCTAGATTAAAAAGAATGTCTTGTTACAAAAATGAATATGAACCATTCTCTTACAATAAACCTTACCGCATTCGTTCTGTAGGAGGCCCAGTGTAGTGCAGCGGGTTGAGGTATTCTTTGCTGCAGAACTTGCCCACTTCATCCACCCAATGGCCAGTCAGTGTGGGAGGACATACAACCAGGGAGGGCATGGGGCTGCAGTCTGCAGCCTTAGTCTTGGCATATTCCTGTGCCCTGAAAAGACGTCATACATACAGAAAGCTGAGTCACGTCTACTTACACAGCACTTTAAACATAGAGAGACAAAAAGAAAAAAAAGAAAGCGATCAAACAAATGAATCAAAACTGTTATTTGACAGTACTGGATGTAACATTTTAGTTATAAATGAATAGCATCTTATACAACACTTTCATATACACAACGTTTAACATAATTAGCCTTTTGAAGGGTTTTTTTTTTTTTTTTTTTAAACTGTGGTTCAACTTCATTGAGAAATTTCATCTGTTGACTTGAAAAAGGCATTTTGTGTTTAGAAAATAGTTGATGTCACTACATTTAGATGACTGACAAGAATTCAGTCTCATGTAGAAATGTGGATTCTGTCTGCATTGCCAATTGTTTACTTTACATTAACTTTCAAAAATGAGGAAAAAAGCAAGGCTTAACAATCCTATATTATGATAAAGTAGTTAGTAAGTAGTTAGTAATCCTTTCTGTGATTTAGTGATAGCAGTGGTAATAAGAGTACATCAGTATCTGACACACAATAACATTAAAAATCTGCTTAAATTAGTAACTTATTTACACACACACACATCTTACTGTTCAATTATTAAAGTTCTTAACAAGACATACAGATGTGCTCTACAGCAAACAGCCATGCGAGTGATGTTGCTTCTGAATGATTTGATATACAATTCAGTACATACATATTTGGACTGTGACAATTTTCATAATTTCTGCCTTTGTACACCATCACGATGGATTTGAACAAAAGCCATCAAGACATGATTGAAGTGTAGACTTTCAGCTTTAATTCAGGGGGTTTCACAAAAATATCACATTAACCGTTTAGGAATTACAGCCTTTTTTATACATCGTCCCTCATTTTCAGAGGCTCAAACGTAATTGGACAATTGACTGACTGAAAGGTTCATGGACAGGTGTAGCCTGTTCCCTGTACGTATGTCATCAAGTGACAGAGGAGCTGAGTCAGGGTATTGACACTCTGCAGCTGAAAGTCAAACAGTACTAATAGCACCGTTTGGAATGTGTACCTGAGATAGTGATCTCCTGCCAGGATGCAGATGGACTGTAGCGTCTTGCCGAGGCCCATGTCATCACACAGGATTCCATGCAGCTTGTATTTGTTCAGGAAGGACAGCCAGTTCACTCCATCCTGCAAAATGAGAGAGACCAACACTGAAAATACCAACACAAAAATTTGCTCACTAAAATAGACATAAAAAGCAGCCTAACCATTTTAACTGCAGTTGATTTAAGAGAGACATTTTCTTGTGACTCAGTTAAGTTTGAGTTGTTGAGGACTTGGCAACAGTGTGCTGCCCAACAGTAATAACAATAGTAGCAGCATTTAAACTGGATTGGATCTGCCCTGGTCCATTAAAGAGATGGACAGCTTGTCTCAGCTGAGCTGCCTGTTTCTAGACAGAACATGCACATATACACATCTCTATTTGACTGCTTTAAATTTACTCTGTCTCGAAGACCCATCTTTTTTAAATAAGTATCTCAGTATCAGTATCTGCTGTGTATATCCAAATTATGCAACTATTTTACCTTAAAATAACAGCTTCAAAATCATTTTGATGGTACATCAACACACACTAGGGAGAATGGTGCCTCTTTCATTCCCACTGTGCCACGAATGCCTGCTCTTGCACTACATCACACACCATCAAGTATGGGGCTTCAGCATGCTACACTACTGTCAAAAGTTTAGAACAACTCAATTTTTCCAGTTGTTACTGAAATTTACATAGTGTAATGTCTAAGTCTGCTCTGAAATTAAAGCATAAAACAAATAAAAGATTTTTTTTTTTTTTTTTTAAAGAAAACATGGAATCTTAAATCCTAAACTGAAGCTAATTTTTTGCGTCATTCAGCAGCTGAACACACTCATGCCATGAGTTCTACAATTGAAATGAAATAATGGAAAGTTGGAAAGTTCATCACAACACTATTGCAGAAGTTCCCACAGATGTGTTGCACTTGTAGGTTGTTTTGCTTTCACCTTCTGTCCAGTTCATCCCAAACCAGCTCCACGGGGTTTAAGTCTTAAGACTGTGCTGGTCTACCATAATTTGAAGCCACCGTCTGGTTCTTTTTCTTCTAATATTTTGGGTCATTTACTTGCTGTAAGAAGAACCCCTGACCAACCAGTCTGTCTTCCTGTGTTACTTGTCTTTTTCTCACCATTCTGGTAACAATATATAGTTCTACTTCCTGCAGTACAGTATTGTCCTAATAATGCATCGGAGGGCCTGGTAACGGTAGAGTATGTCATCAACAAAAATTGGGGAACCTGTAAAAATTGGTTACATTAACTTTCAAGTCTTCATATACTTCCATTAGTAAACAATTTCTTAAAAAGCCTGATTTCTATGACATTTACAGGGTTTTTCAGTTTTTGGTGACCTAAATTTATTTATTTATTTTTTTAAACCTTAGGCAGTTTACTGATGACCTTTGTACCATTTAAGGTTGTTCGCTGGACTTGTACTGCTTAAACTTCAACTAAAAAAATGAGGGTGTAAAACTGTCTAAAACTTTTGACCGATATTGACTCTGACTCGGAGCCCCACAGAATTTAATGCGCCAGCATCCTGTAAGTACCACTTGTGGCTGCAGATGTCACTGCTGCCTCTGCTCAGCAAAGTTACATGGTCTTGCTTTAAAGCTAAACCTCATTCCTGAATCTGGCAGAAAAATCTTCTGTCTCGAGGTCTAGAAGCAGGTCAGACACAAAACACTGAAGTGTTCCAGGAGTCGTTTAAATGTGTAAAAACACAGGCCATGAATCATTCATCTACAGCTTGGGGAGGTATCACAGAGACAGTGAACGCAGAAAAATGACACATACCTGCTGGTACTTCCTGAGTTCAGCCTTAATGGGCACAGGGATCTTATAGTTCTCCAGCTTTCTGCCATCTAGCAGTTGCTCCAGGAAGTGGCGTTCTCTGGCTTTCTGGCGGATGAGGTCAGCAGACATGGTTGGAGGGTCTGGTATACCCGCCTGGTATACAAGAGGAAAAAAATATTACATTCAGAAGCTAAACACTAAATAATGACATTATGATATCAGTGTATTAAGTAAGTGATTGGCCTGTTTAAAAACTACACTTTAGCCTTCTGTTTGAGTGCTGCTACCTCTAGTGGCAGCAGCCGGATGAGTGTAGCAAAGCACTGTGTGGCCATGAAACGAATGCTATCACTGGGGTCGCTCATACGGCCCAGAACTGGTACAACCAGCAAAACAATGTAGGGTACGATGTCCACATCCAGTTGCTCCATGACACCTGGTGAGATGTTGGTCAAGGAAAGTATTGTACAGGAATAACACAGCAACAACTGCAAGGCCCCACACTTTCCTCACCCAAACAATTAGTTTTAAAACAGCATCAGTGCACATAAGATAAGAAGTTTTATCATTATCTGCCCAGTAAAAACAGATGGTTACACTGTACAATGAAATTCTTATTTTGTTTGTCCACCATGCACAAAATTTAACATTTGGAAGGATTCAGTAAATAATGCGTGTGTGTGTGTGCGTATGGTGTGCGTATGTTAGCCAGAGGTCAACTGATCAGAGTGATGTGATGGAAGGGGGCAGTGTGAGAGAGTCATTCAAAGGCCTGATGGCCTTTCGATAGCAACTGTTTGTCAGTCTTTTTGTCCTGGACTTCACACTCCTGTAGCATCTGCCTGATGGCAGCAGTGTAAAGAGGCTGTGTTGGGGATATGTACTGTACCCTGATGATGACATTTCGTGCACATCTCTTATGAAATGCATTTACATTGTTGTAGGTATTAGAGCATGAAAATGGAATCTGAAGATATTTCACTGTGTGAAGGATACAGGCTAAAGCCTCAATGGCACCCTCCTGTTTGGTGCAGTCATCAATAGCAGCTAACCAGGGGAGTACACACTCAAGGAAACTGTTCATTGTCTCCAGCATGGCTATCTTACTGAGCACACCCACACAGCGCGCTGACATGTGACGCACTGCTGTGTATGGGTGCTGCAGGCAGGTGAACAGATGTGGTAGGTGCTCCAGTAGCTACGGTACACCACAAAGAGAGCAGAAACAATTATTCAAGGGTGATTCAAGACATGGCTTAAATTCCAGTAGTTGTTTTAAAGATGCCCTCGTCACCTTCTCCTTAGGGAATCCCTATTGCCATCCTAAATGCAGTTTAACTACTCTGGTAAATGAACTCTGAGACACTCCAATGGTCCAAAAGAATGATAGAGCAGTCCTGTTCACCAGTCTTGTTGAGTCAGTCTTACCAAAGGTTTGAGTTCAGACGCCATGGCCCCAGCCATGACCTCCAGAACTTGCAGGGAGTTGACCAGGTCTTGGGCTGCAGTGTCTCCCCTCTCCAGCTGGACCTGCCTATCTAGAACACACACAAGAGAGAGACAGTGATTCAGTGGGACACAGTCACTCTTGGTCTGGACTGTATGTAGTCAGTACTTTAAGTATTTGCACAGATACAAATATTTGTTCTTCAGCCTTTGCGCCTCAGCACATTCAATTTGAAATAAAATAAAAGATACTACATTGAAGTGCCAAGTCTAAGATTTATTTTGATTAGGTTTACATCAACACAGAAAGAACTATGGCTACTAAATGTTTCTTGGCCAGTTTCATGTCGTTTCAACTTAAGTTCATGTACAAAAGAGCTCACAAAAAAAAAAAAGCGAAAATCTAGCAGAGAGCTAAAGGTAGGTGAAAAAGAACCCCTTTATGACAGCACAGCAGTGTTAACAATCAAGAGAGGACTTCATGACCATGGACAATGTTCTATGGACTGATGAAACAAAAATCAAACTATCAAAATTATGTTAAGAGTAAAGTGTGGAGAAAAAAAAAAAAAAAAAGAAAAGAGGGACAGCTCAGGACTCAAACCCACCACCTCATGTTTCAAACATGGTGTTATAGCCTGGACGTTTATGGCTCACAGGGCACTGTGTGTTAAAAGGGCTATATCTCCCACACAGATCTTTCTATATTGATGGAAACCTATTCAAATTAAAGCGGAGACGTGGCTCTTTAATGTAGTATCTTTTATTTTATTTCAACTTGAATGTGCTGGAGCACAGTGTGGGAAGAACAAAAAAAGTGTAAGTGTCAAAATACTTATGTCTGGACTGTACTTTAGTATATGAATAGAGTGGATTATCTTGGTAAAATAAAGTGAACTGAATTGTCTTACACAGATATACTGCAGAGAGCGCTCTCTCTCTCTCTCAAACACACACACACACACACACACACCTTTCATCCAGTCAGGATACAAAAACCGTTTTAGTACTATGAATGATCTCAAGACAAGTACAGGTTTAAACTGAATTTTGAACCTAAAATGCTACAGTTATGTGCATTCAAGTCCATTGAAGGCCAAAAGTCAACAAGCCGATATCAATACTTGCTAAAGAGTATATAAAGTTTTTACAAAACACTCTAAAAACAGTATAGTCAGAGGTTGCTATGATGGCAAAAATAAGTTGTAAGACATTCCTGTTGCTAATGTCTATTGAAGATTTAAATCTGATTAACCCAATCAGCATACCAATGCACTGATTTTCAGTCACCACTGTCCTCAATGGTCCCACTGTGTTTTCCCAGAGGTACGGCAGAGACTTGGTGAGGTCTGCACTAAAGTGCCTGGCAACAGTTGTTAGGGAGAACTCTGCCCCTCTTCTTTGAATAAGAAATGGCTTCTTGCTCTAAAAAATATAAAGAGCATAGAAAAAAAGGGTTAACTTAACCTGTAGTCAATATTAGCTAAATGTGAGGTAAACATTTTTAGTAACCCTCTGTACCTCATCATTATCAGTGCTGATAGTGCTGCCAGGTGGAAGCTCTGTGGAGGGGGCCTTTGGGGCTTTAGGGGCTGGCCCCCTCTTACTAGTGATGGCAAATGCTGCCCTTTGGTGACGATACAGTGTAATGATGCCACGGGTTTTGTTGACCATGTGATGCATGCCGTCTTTCTCCAACCCACCACCTAAGAGCATGAGAAACGAAGAGGGAGAAAAATGGTCAGCAGCATGCAAGCAAGCACATCAGTGCTACACATGATTATCGGAGGGTTGTCGTTGTACTTTTCTTTTTAAAAATGCCGAAAGCCAAAGTCACTATGTTGTGTAGATTTAAGTCACTTTTTAAAGGACATCAAGTGAATGATTAAAATGTAATTGAGAACCCAATTTTGAAATCCTGCTGGTAGCTGACAAGTTGAGTAAAATTACTTAAAATAGGCCCAAGCTTCAACAGCTCTTGCCTTTGGCATTTTCCTGTGTGGGGGGTACGGGGCAAGCAGATGAGGGTGTGACCGAAGAGTCCACGCAGGCCGAGGCACAAAGGTTTTTGATGATCTTGGGGTTGGGGCACGGTGAGCGTCCAGCACACTGCTGGAGCAGCTTGGCTATAAAAGAAGCAGCATAACCCTGAATCAGGGTGTTCTCCTCTCGTTTGATGGCCTCCATCAAAGGCCTGACCAGTGGGTTGAGCTTGTCAGGAAGCACTTGCAGGTTAATCACTGCACAGGCTGTGAACATGTGGACGCGCAGATGCAGCTGCTGCCATTCTGTGCTGGTCTCCATCACTGTTGCCTGAGCTTGCTGTCTTTTACTGTCCAGCGCCTGCCACTGTTTAGACTTTGCATTCAGCCCTGCTGTTGTCTGTGTAAAGATGGTGGTTACCTAGGGAACAAGCAAGAGCAGAAAGTGAGTGACTGGGATGGGAGTGATCTGTTACAGAGTGTAATATCCATTAACCTTTGGAGGTGAGAATCAACAGGGCACCAAATCATTCATACCAAGTTGTCAGCTCAGGGAATAAAAACCTGGACACAAAGCAAATTACAGCTGGAGAACATGGAAAACTTGTCATGATAAACAACCAAATACTATGACGGCTTAAAGAGATGATAGTGAAACAAAAATTAGTTTTTTTGACATTTGCTACAGTTAGTGGTGTGATGCAAATTTTTTTAGTTCTCTTTCAATTTATTTTATAAAACCTTAACACTAAACAGTAATACTCCCGTTTGATGATTCTTTGGAAATTATAGCACATCTGAAGAACTAAATTGCACTCTTCACACCTCATCAATATGCAAACTGGAGGAATAGTTTTGGCATGGAGTAAAGTTTCAAAAAAATCCCATATAGTTTACTTTAGGTGTGATCTCTCGCTCTTCACTTACCCAATTCCTATTCAGTTCAGGATTACAGTGGACTGTTAAAAATGTTCTGTTTTATCTGTGTTCATGTGTGTGTGCATCGACGTACCAGTTCATTGGCTTGGTCAATGGTGAAAACACTACAATTGAGGCGGTCTTGAAGGTCTATGTGGGCGTCAGCTAGCAATGCAATGAGCTGCTTGCATTCATTCTGCATGCGTGTGAAGGGGATGGCAATCTCATCATAGTACAAGTGCTCAGACAGAATGGCCAGAAGACGAGGCTGCACCATGGAAGACACCACCTGACAATCCTGAAAGAAAGGAATCGGAAAGGTAAATAGCGGTATTCAGCCTCCGAATGCCTGATTCTGTTCTGCTCATACCACCTCCAAAGAGTGCTCAATTTGTAATGATTCCACAATGAACAAACTAAATGCCTGAGCATTTCACCTTCTGCAGTGCAGCCCACTCGCAAAGCACCAGAGCCACAGCTATGCGCTGCAGGGCAGACTTGGAGTTGAGATGGAAGAGCAACAGCTGGCCTAAAGACTCAGCTGGTCGGATCTCCTGAGATGCAGCATTGAGCTGTGGGTCACAGATACACCTACACAATGCCCCCAGCAATCTGGATTACAGAGATACAAAAAAAGCAGGGAAACAACATCAGGACTGTTAGCATCTTTATAACTATTTATTTGGCAATTTGAAAATCAAAAGTTCACCAAAAGATCAGAACAGATAAAATTTTCCTTCTAGTGCAACAATCCAAAACTTACTTGGCAGCCATGAGGCGAGCTCGAACCACTACATAGTCCCTTGTCACTGGGTCATCCGTCACCGTCTCTGCACCCGCTATGTACTCCTGGACCGTTTCCTTCACCTGATTGGTCCCCTGACGTGCCTTCGTACCAGCCTTATCCTGTTGCATCAGCAAAACATTAACTATTACAGTTAAATTAAATGGAACTCCACATAATTTTCATGTGATATTATAAAATCCCGCTTTGGGCACGCAAAGTAACGAGCAGCTTATTGCCATCATGGAATTAAAACGTGCTTCTCCTTCTCTGTTTAAAATACAAGCATGTTGAATCGATTTGGCACATGCAAAGTAAAGCTGTTCCTATTTCTAACTTGCATTTATTCTCCCTCAGCGTTCAGTCACACCTCATTTTACAAAGTGGCTATTAAGTTACATGTTGGGTTGAGTGTGACTCCTCTGCTGTATTTTTATGTCCTCAGACTGTTCAGGTTGCTAAAGCTCCTCTGCCTCAAAAAAAATAACCACACTAACCATGGCTATAAGATTCCCCCGTCACCGTCACGCTGTCTGACAGTCTGCTGCCTAGCAACCTCAGCGAGGGGCATTAATTTTGTGTTATGTCTCGAAATCACTTGCATTATTTTCTTGAACTTGTTGGCGAAATCTGCAACAGAAACCCCCTACGGTCCTGACATATATCATACTGACATAACTACTGCACACCTTCACACACTATAAATGCAAATGATCAGTTGAGACCAGAAGAATATAAAATTTAAAAGTATGATTTAGTTACGAAGAAAGAGTGCAACCTTGGAGCGCGCTTTCACTTCCAGCAGCATGTTCAGGTCTATAGGAATGTGCGAGGCCTGCATCATGAGACAGAGCCATGCACCCATCCATGGACAGCTGGCTGCTACCACATACTGCTGGGGGGCCTGAGACAGCAGCTCCATCCACACCTGTACACAGGAAAACACATTAACAATACAAGGCAAAATCCAAAAGGTCATTCATATACAAGAAATGAAAAATGAGACTCACCCAATTAGAAAACAATATTTAAAAAAGGTTAAAATGGCATTGGGAGAATTTCTGTACTGTTTCATTTTTTCCAATAGTCAAACTCTGGGTCATCTTATTAGTTTTAGTGCTCAGATGAAGTGCAGGTAATACAAACCTTTTGGATCAGTTCAAGGATTTCCTCATTGCTCTCTAGTATGCAGGACTGGAAGATGTGCCGGAGCATATCTTGTAGGATGGGGTTGATCCACACTGCACAGCTCTGAAGAACAAAATACATAAACCACCACCATATTAGTTACACTAATATTAACTACTATTCAAGCTGTGATCTGTAAGAAAAAAATATGAACATAACACTGGTTGTTGTGATTATAAGTAAGACAATTGGATAACATTTTTTGTACTTTGTTAAATCCGGTAGCTATGTAGAAAAATTGACAATTATTATTCGGCTAATATTACTCTGATGTTCAGTTGCTCTTAGTTAAAATTTACCTGGTCAGCTTTAGACAGCAGAGTAAAAAGGGTTTCCAGTGCTGCACGTCTTACTGATGATATAGTATGTCTCAAGAACGGCCAAACCCGAGGAACCAGAACTGTTAAGGACTGCTGCATGCTAGAGTCGCAAGAAAGTGTATTAATATAAGTACACAATCAGAAAAGGTCATGCAAAATCATCATCTCAAAGAAAATACAAAAAAAAAAAAAAAGAATAAAATAATGCATGTTTACAAGGTTGCACACTTAACCTATGCTTAGACTCAATAGTCAGTGCTCATCTAATTGTGTCTTTATAGCAAGCCTGCTCAGTGGTGGGAATGCATTGTCAGATTGTGTGCTTTTATGTAAATCAAGTTCAAATGAAGTTCAGCCAACCTCCTGGCACAGTGGTGATATTCCACCTAACACAAGACACGAGAATACAGAGCAGACAATTTGCTTACCCTCAATTTAATGACAAAACAGATCAGTCCATAGTGAGCTTCTAGTGACACTGAACATATGCTGAGGCCATTAATCCCAATATGTAAAACTGTATTTCACATGACACACAGTCACACGTCTTCTCATCTAGTGTTTAACAGAACAGTAAGCGAATCTCTACCCCAGCTGCAGTCTTTATTTACACCGAGTACAGCTAAAAGATCTACTGTTTGAAGAAGCCAGGTCCAGACGGGTGACAAATTAAAAGAAAACCCTGAATTAAATGGAATAAAGTGGAGAAACCTAATGAATGCAGATGCGTCCACAGGTGCACTGCATGGTACAATTAAGCTGTTAACACCCTGTCATGCTCTGTGGCAAGTATAAAAATGCCGACCAGGAACAGTTGATTCTGATTTTGTATCAAGATGGCAAGACAAAAACATCTAAGTGAATTTGAAAGAGGGTTCATTGTTGGGGCAGGGATGGCAAGAACTTCAGTCACAAAGACTGCTCATCTGGTTAGTGTTTCAATAGGAACAGTGCCTAAAGTGACATCTGCATTTAGATCAATGGGAAAGACGTCAGAAAATAGGATCAGATATTATGGTCCACAGGCACATATGATGATAGCGATGCTCGTGCATCAGTGTGATATGTAAGGAAAAACAGAAGACCAACTCTTTCTCAGGTAACTGAGAATGTCATTGCAGAATTTGATCAGATTGTGTAAGCAAGAACCGTCACTCGACAATTACATAGAGAGGGCTATTATAGTAGGGTTGCAGTGCATAAACCTTTCATTACAAAGATGAATGCACATTTGAGAGTTCAGTGGTGCAAACCCCATTGGCACTAGTCCACAGAGATGTGGAAAAAAGCAGTCAGATGAGTCATCCTTCACCATGTTCTCCACAAGTGGATGAGTGCCTGTGTGGCGTACACCAAGAAAATGGTACAGGCCTGTGTGTTTGACCCCTACAGTGAGGGGATCTGGTGTGTCTGTTATGCTGTGGGGGGCATTTTGCTGGCATGCTTTGGGTCCACTGAGGGAACAAGTGGACCCAAAGCATACAGTTTACCATTGTTTCAGCATACATAAAAGTTAAAAAAAAAAAAAAATCTACATGGATAAAATTATCGCCCATCTGCAATACAATTTCTCTCTTCATGGCACTCTTCACTGGTTTCCTTTGCCTCGCTTTTTTTACACTACATTGTTGCTTGTATTCAACAGGACAAAAAGGACATTCATTTCACTTTTATACCACAAATCCTTATATTTAAGAAAATTTCTATTTTGAAAATCAACATCTATTCATTTATTACCTACTTTGTAGTCTAAACACCATGTTTATCTTAGATTACTTTTTTCCCCTGTGTATCCCATCTTAAGGTAATGTCAATATTCCAATAAGTAGTTGTTAGCAAGCTGGCTGTCCCCCTCAATTACAACACATATCTTGGAGTCTCCCATTATTCAGGAAATCAATTAGTATAATTTTGAGACAGCAATATTTATTATATAACCTTCAGAGACTGACCTGCACTGTCGGACCTGTGGATAGGTGAGCAGTGAGGACAGCAATGTCATGATGCTGTTGGTGGAAGCAGTGAGGTCGTCCAGGTCTAAAAGAGCATCCCATAGTGTGTTCACTATGAAGGGTACCTGAGACACACAGCATTTTACAACTAAATTAAGACCTCCAGAAATAAACTACCTAGGAAGTGACACACTTAGAGAGTGACAACTCAATTGTTATGGGTACTTGTTTTGCCTCTCTGACCTTATTGGGCAGTAGCTGTACCAAGCCTTCCACCACAGGGATGAGGGATGCAGCTGCCACGGCTCTGACATCATCATCTAGGTCCTGTAGGCCTACAGTGATGGCAGGGAGCACCCGGGGCAGTAAGACAGAGATCAAGTCCTGAAAAAAAAAACAAAGGAAGAGACAGATGTATGGCTATGAGATCAGAATGAATGGCCTCTACAGTGCCATGTCTCCACAACGAGTACGTAGACCAAAAAAATCATGTCCATATTCAGTCAAATCAAATACATTGTAGAACCCTGCTATGTTTATTTAATAGCTCATTATGTACATACAGAACTGGTGGTACCTGTCGGACAGCCAGGGCATACTTGATCCCCAGCAGGCCTCCATGACGGACCTCCCACTGATCCTCTTTAAGCAGCTTCAGCAGGACATCTACGGTCATTGAAACACCAGTTTCATTCATGTGGCGAAGGGCCACGCCAAGCGTCTGGGCACATGTCTCCCTGACAGGAGCCACCACCTGGACAAGGGAGAGAGATATAGGATAAAGAAAACACAGAAAGATAACTATTTAGACTCAGCAGTTTGCCAAATATATCTGGCTGACATTGGTCTAGTAGG
Source organism: Xiphias gladius (assembly GCF_016859285.1). NCBI lineage: Eukaryota > Metazoa > Chordata > Actinopteri > Istiophoriformes > Xiphiidae > Xiphias > Xiphias gladius. The sequence goes on from NC_053410.1 coordinate 21,613,839, forward strand.
CCCATCAGCCACTAATTAATAAATAAATAAATAAATAAATAAAAAATAAATAAAAAAAAATGCTGTTTGATTACAAATTCGTTACACTATGATTTATTCACAATAGCGCTTTATCTTAAGTCTCAGTGGAGAGTTTTGTAGGATTTGGGCAGTGACACACTGTCATTTTGCCTCTGTACGCCAGCACAATGGATTTAAAACAAAGCCATCAAAATGTGAATGAAGTTTAGACTTTCAGCTTTAATTCAAAGAGTTTAACAAAAATATTGCATTAACGGTTTAGGAATTACAGCCATTTTTATACATAGTCCCTCATTGTCAGAGGCTCAAAAGTAATTGGAAAATTGACTGACAGTTTCATGGCCAAGTTTGGTCGTTTCCCTCATTATAAAAAAACCCTCTAGTTGATTCCAAGTGTTGTATTTGCATTAGGTAGCTGTTCATGGGAACTTTCAATCCAAAGAGGTTTCGATGCAAATAAAGGAGGCCATTAAGCTTAAAAAACAATCTGCTATCAGACAGATGGCAGGAAACTTTAGGAGTGGCCAAATCAATAAATTAGTACATTCTTAAAAAGGAATGAACTGGTGAGCTCACAAGAGACCTGGAAGGCCACGGAAGACAACTAAAGTGGATGATCTCAGAATTCCTTCATTTGGGAAGAAAAACCCTTCACAACATCTAGGCAGGTCTGGAATGTAAATACAGAGGGTTTACCACATAGTGCAAACCACTGGTTAAACTCAAAAACAGAAAGGCCAGATTAGACCTTGCCAGAAAACATCTAAAAAGTCTGCCCAGTCCTGGAACACAATTCTTTGGACAGATGAAACCAAGATGAACTTGAGAAGAGTATGGAGAAGGAAAAGAATGGCTCCGGATCCAAAGCACATCACATCATCTGTCAAACATGGTGGAGGCAGTGTTATGGCATGGGCATGTTTGGTTGCCAATGGAACTGGGTCACTGGTGTTTAATGCTGATGTGACTGCTTATAGACATAGCAGGATGAATTCTGAAGTGTATATAGCTATACTCTCTGCTCAGAGGCAAATGCTGCATAACTAATGAAGTGCTGGATAATGAACCAAAACATACTGTGAAAGCAACCCAAGAGTTTCTCAAAACAAAGAAACAGAATACTCTTCAATGGCCCAAGTCAGTCACCTGACCTCAACCATTTGAGCATATTTTTTACTTACTGAAGAAAAAACTCAGAGCAGAAGACCCACAAACGAACAGGAGGGAACTCAGCTTTTGGTGATGTCCATGGGTTCCAGACTTCAGGCAGTCATTGACTGTAAAGGACTTTCATCCAAGTATTAAAAATAATCCTTATATTAATAAGTATGTTGGTTTGTCCAATTACTTTTGAGCCTTTGAAATGAGGGAGTATGTATAAAAATGGCTGTAATTCCTTAACGGTTAATGCAATATTTTTGTTAAACCCTTTGAATTAAAGCCGAAAGTCTACACTTCAATCACATCTTGATAGCTTAGTTTCAAATATATCATGGTGGTTTACAGAGGCAAAATTACGAAAATAGTTTCACTGTCCAAATACTTATGTACTTAATTGTATAATAGTATGTCCATAGGGGGTTGTTATTACACTTTGAAACCAAAACTACACAAGGTCAATACACTGATTCACTTTCTCTTTCGTTTTACATGGGCAAAAGTCTTTTCCTGAACTACATAACGTTTCAGAGCAGTTCAGTGTTGTGTATAGTGCTACTATGATGAGAAGGAAAAAAAACAAAAACTACTTCATCGTGAGTGACTATGCCATGCATCAAGAGCTGACACAATTGTTATATTTGGTTGAGACATGTGGAAATACCAATAACCACTGCCTTATACAAAACAAAATCACACACAATGAGAAACAAAGACACTAAATAATGTCACTGAGACTCTAAATACAGATATAAATAAAACTGGAACATTGAAGTCACTAACTTTTCCTCAGACGTTCTGTTGTCCGGGAAAAAGAAAGACTTACCTCATCCGATACAAAATCCCCAAAGCGGTCCAGAGCGAAGACACAGAGTAGCCGGATCACCAGGTCCTCTATCCATTCCTGATGCTGCCGCAACATCTTAACCAAAACGTCAGACAGTTCATGTCATGTTTAATTCTCACCAAAATGTTGAAAAACCTGAGGTCAAGGATAAGATATACCTGTTCTACAGTGCTTCCCACCAGCTTCCCACCCCCAGCACCATGGGACTTAAGGATTTCTCTAAGACCTGTACCAGCACCATGACGAATCTGTAAACAACCAGACAATACAATACAATACAATACAATACAATAGAATTTGCTGACATTTATTTTGCATGGCTCATACGAAAATGAGATTTTACCATTTTGTGGGCAGATTAAAAAATAATAATAAAAACAAGTTTGTTTGACTGTATGCATGTATGTATGCCTAAATCTAAGTATTACATATAGATTATTCACACCAATGATGACAGATTTGGTCACTGTGTATTAAAATACCTGTCAATCAATTTTTCAGTGACAGGTTCCAATTGGGAATTTTTTTTTAAATTAAGGATCACGTAATTTAAAAAGTGCATTGTTTTTACCTCCCATGAAGGATTGAAGAGGTCATTGCAGAGCTCCCCACAGAAGCTCTCCAGAGGCCACTCATGTGTCTAAAGACAATACAATGAGACATCATTTACTCCTTTATAGAGTTTGCACTTTTTTATATTGTCATTTATAGCAGTTTTAACAATGAAATTGTTGAAATTGATGTCAAATTTGCAAAGTTGCTGGCCTGTTTTTGATTCCTTACCTCTTCTAAAAGACTGGAGTTATCTGGAACGTTATCGATTAAGACTTTATGCTCTGTTGCCGGTTGGTCAATAACTACATTGGTGGTTTTTCTTCGTTTTTCTTCAGGTTCACCCTCAAAACTGTCATTACTAAAAATGATAGAGATCACAAAGTAAATCATTTTATCATTAGAACTAATCAACTTTACATATAAATGCCCAGATCTCTCAAGATGAAATGGGTCCAATCCTTGACAAACTGTAGTATATTGATGCTAACAAATACACACTTAACTGTATATGAAGAAACAAAGAGCCAACAAGGATCCGATTCAAATTGTATAATTTTGTTAAAGACCCAGTACAATTATTTCTACTTGGGTATGTCTTTTAAGAGATCTAGAAGATAAATAATGATAAAACTCTCTAGCCATAGTCAAATTTGTTGTAGTTGTCATACCTTTTTTCATTTGGATCCATGTCTCTGGATCGTTGTTTTGCCACTAGTTTAGCCATCCTCTTAGCCTTATTCTTCTGACGGCTGCTCATGCCAGGCCGGAACTCTGAGTCAATCAACTCAGCAGCATGAATGGGCTGAAAACAAAACAGCGGAGCTGATGATACACTATGAAAAATTACTCAACACACACACACACACACACACACACACACAGATCCATCATCAGATTCACTACGATATAGAGCACATTACTCAATCATTTAAACAAATTAATTCTGTAGATCAAAACATCATGAAATTCCCTGAGTGACTCATACTTCTTCAAGTGAATCTAACCTCCTTATCCAAATCAACAACAGCTCTTATAGGCTTACATTCTCCCCGTCTATTCATGCACAAGTAATTTATATTGTTTTATACTGTAGAGGACTTTCTGCAGGCATAGACTGTTAATGAAGCCCCATACTGCCGGGTCCATTGCAATTACCTTTGCCACCCAAACCTTTAGAGGATTATTATTTGTGGCACATTTAACACACTACATATCAATGACACAGAATATAAAAGTTGTTCACTCTACTGTATTATTGCAATGGCAATACTGACATAACAACTTCAAATATCTGCAGCCCTTCACAACAGAAGAAAGGCACACAGGCCTGGAAGATATGGAAAAAAAAAAAAAAAAAAAAAAAAAAAAAAACAGAAAACATGAACCAAAACAAAAACTGGAAAGAAAAACAACAACAAACAACAAAACAAAAACAAAGCCAGGTTTGATTCAGAACAGGCTGAGAAAAAAAACAATTCACCAGAAAGAATATGGCCCAATCAGCATGACTGTAATCCAGCTTTTTGAGCAGATAGAGACAAGCCTTACTGCTGCAATAGACAAGGTGTACAATAACATACAAGTCACATTTCTGACTAGGCACCTCACAGCAACAGTCTCTGTCATTGCAAGACAAGTTATAGCCTGCCTTTCTTGTCTTAACTTAACTCAAGTTGGCCAGATAAGTTAGGCCTTGACCCTAAGCCACAGTATCTCACTACAGGGCAACATTCAAACTGCTGACAAAAGTGATGACAACAGGTGCTCACTTCCTGCCTTAAACTTCTGATTAACTTAACCTATGTTTTAACTTTACAGTCCACCATAGGCTACCACTTGCAGTAAGAACCATTTTGAACCAAAGGACACAAACTGAATGCACAAAGAATCTGCTGACTCAAAGCTAAGAGAATAAAATGAGACCCACTACATGGTTGCGGGAGCTGGATCCAGCTGTGGCTTTGCTTCCATGGGCTCTAAGTCCACTTGTTTGACAGGTATAGTCAAGGTCCTCATCATTAAACAGCTCCTCTGTGTCCATTCCGATAGCAGCACCCATGTCTAGACCCAACTTCTTCTGAAGAAGCTTCCTCTGGCGAGCAAGACGTTCCTTAGGGTCCATCTCACCTGAGAACAAATGCCAAGAAGTCATGAGAAAACTTTAGATAGCATGGAAACATGAAGGTAGAGCACATTGCAGCCATATTAGGAATACTGATTATGTGTATGTGAACTAGAGTGTCATTCTGGAGCTAAATGCAGCTAGGTGGAAGAATGATTAAAGCTAGGGCCACAAATAAATAAATACAGGGACAGTATCAAAAATGGCCCTTAAAGTCACCTAAAAGTTGCTAAATTTGGTAAACTTCAATAGCACAGGGCACCTTGAATGAGAAGTGAAATCGGATCATAGAGAAGCAACTGCTGTTATGACAGCAGAATGTGGGAAAAGACAACCAGACAAGATTTTCAAATTCAAATGACCATCAAAAGATAAGGATGAGCAGCTTTCCTTATTCAAACTGCATTCAAATTCAAGGACTACGTAGCCCAGCTGGTTGTGTGGTATTTGTGTTTGCATCAGACTCAGCTCTAAATATTAGTGGTGATGTTTCAGTGGTCCAGTCTCAGTTAATTAGCCTATTTCACTACATACAAGTGTGTGTAGTGATAGGGATAGTGAGTAAATCGGATGCACAAAGTTTGTTTAGCAGACAAAGGTCATGACAGAATCCAGTTCTACAAGTCAAAACTAACAGGTTGGAAAGTACAGACTCAAAATCTCCAAATTTGCTCAAAGTCAGACACAGTCAAACCCAAAGTTGTCCAGTAGTCAGGGTCCCAAAAAGAACAGCCAATAACTAAGACCATCCTACTCTTATATTCACAGTTCAAATCACTGACACCTCTCCACATGTTACAATCTACAAAAAGAATTAACACAATGTAACAATTTATCATATTTTTTGGAGTAAAGTGTAACAGTGTGGATTTTACATCAGCTCAAAAAACAAAAAAACAAAAAACAAAACACACACAATAAAATACAGACAACAAACCAGTTTTGTCATCCTGCAGCTCAAACTCAGCCCCAGCAGATCCCAGCAGAGAGGCTCCATGTTTGAGTAGGCGGGAAATGTCAAAGTGGTAGAAACTCAAGCGATCACAAGAGGAGTCCTCTGGAGATAAGTCTTCACAAGACTCTACAGGAAACAAACAAAAGCGTCTCATAACTACACATTTGTCCCACTAATGAGTTAAATGAATCTGAGACCACTTGTACACTAATGCAGATAAATTTGACAACGCAACTTTTCCCTCCAGTTTGGCCGTCCATCCAGACCAATTCTTGTACCAATTAACTGAACTGTAAAACAGCACACACCAGGGTACACATTAGTGATCCTTCTCATAAACAATTATACTAAAGGGAAGGGGCTCAACAAAGTTGGCGATCATTTCACAAAAACATATACTCTAACTGCAAAGGCAGTTTTTAATGCTGCACGTATGCACAACCTTGAGTCCCCAAAATTTAGGAGAATATGGGTATTTTGGCAAACAAGGCTAGGAGCTCACCTTCTTTAGGCTTGGGGGCCGGGTCCCACTCAGGAATATTCTTCACAATGGCCTCTACAGCTTGGCCTGCTGCTATACGAGTGTCCCAGTTGGGACTCCTTAGGTAGGTCAAGACCTTATGATTGACAGAAAATGGATTTACTTTACTACACATACAACTTAAACTGAAACCGTCTGACCTATAAGGTGAAGGAAAGATAAAAAGGCAAACACAAAACATAATCCCTGCCGTTGCTTTTTGCCACTTTGTCAAGAAATGAAGGGTCTTTTTTTTCCATTATAAAATATTTTACACATTTGACAAGAGTGACAGCCAAATATGCCCAGGCTGACATTATCTTATGGAGGCTTGTGAGAGATTGTTAGAACAAGAATATATAGCATACACACCTTTGATAGGAGGTTATTGAGTTCATGTGGGTGGAGTTTGACCACTTCTCCAAGCTGCTGGGCTGCTGCTTTCCTGGTTACTGGTGTTGTTCCGGTGTCAAGCAGGATAAACAAACGATCAAGCCTAAAGACAGGTTAGAAAAAAAAAAAAAAACAACACAAGGCCAACATAAAGCTTACAGACCTTGCACAATGCACAGCACAGAACAAACAACATCCTGGTTCGTCTTCTCCAATGTTTAATGCTTTACTGTGCAAGGACCACTTCCAAGCTTTGAGAAAACCACAGTACATTAATTAAATCTTTGTTTGAGTACATTATTATCATCTTTGCTTTTTTTAATTGAATTCTAAATAATTAATCAAATACATAAAATATCACAATTTCATTCCTTATGGCAGATGCTCTCAAGGCAACACAATGCCAACATGGATAAAACAATTATGCATTATTAATTGTTTGTCTTTGCACCAAGGTAACCTGTTTAAAAATCCTGGTCTTTCGCTGAAGTCATTAGCAGTCTATTAATAAAGAAAAGTGGATTAGAGATGCACGGGGCGTGACTCCACGTACCACTAATACTTAAAATAAATTAAATTAAATTAGAGAAATCTACGTCTCTATGCAAAAAGACCCTGACACCACGTGGGATTATCACAACAACCACAACGGAAAACATTAGCGAAGTACAAAGCAAAACTATGTTAGCCATAGATAATACTAGTGCATTGTAAGGTGACGTTTAAGATTACCGCGATTTGAGCATCAAGGGCGAGCTGCAAACTTGCAACCTGACAAGCCGGTGTGTTTGAACTTAGTGAGAAACTGTGTCACTAACCAGTGTTCCTGTTCCGCTTACCAAAATTCTTGTAACTCTACACAGGTAACCAATAATAGTATTTCATGTTTGCAAAATAGCTTTCCTTACACAACTGCACAATAACGATAGGTAGACTGTATTTAACGGCAGGGCATCAGCAGAGGACTGCAAAACACTAAACTGTGAAATTAATTTAACTGACATTTGTGAGTGAGCATGAATCCAAACTGAGTTATGAGCCCAGACCGTCCCCGGCCTGCAAACCCAAGCCATGAGTAGTGTCTAAGTTACACCATAACGTTAGTCTGTTAGCTACCGTTAATCGGCCGTCGCCATGCCATTCTTTGCCAAATCAAAAGCTAGCAGATATTAGCAGGTTAGCTAACTAATTGTTAATGAAAGTCAGCCAAATAGAACCGAGTCAGTATAAGCGTAATTCAAACTTACCTTGATACAGCCATGGTCAAAAAATGTATAGCCTTTCACGTCCCGCATGCAACAGGCAACCAGTAATGTGAGGCTTTCCCTCTTTGCTTTTTAACGTTTCCAAAGCGACAAATAACAGTAGATGAAGTCATTAGCTAGTTAGCAGCTATGGCTAGCTAGCTGAGGCCCAGGCTTCTGCTAATGACCACCCCAACTCTGTCTATCGAGGAGAGTGAGTTCACCACCAATTCATGGCTTCAAAGTTGTCCCTCTTGTCCCTTCGGTATCTTCTCCCAACAAATATCGCCAAGTACCATACGCATATCAATCTGTAGCTCAAGCTACCCCTCAGAACTCTTCGCGGACAAATATTTTAACCTAATAAGATGTAAAGAGTTATTTTGTTGCACGTTGAGGGCGACCCAGAAGACTGTTTTTATACGAGGAGCCATCTTGCATTTATTCCTTCCTCCATAGCAGGCGGAGGCTGATTGGCTAGACGCATCGCGGAGAACCAATCAAAAAGCGCGTTAAAAGAGGAAACGAATGGAAAGGGGAAAAAAACGAAAACGGCTACTTTACATTTTTTTTCCTACTGATGTTATTTACTTTGTTGCACTTTATGTGGCTCAATTTGATCTACAAATAAAAACCAGCACTAACTGATTTAGGTATGTGTGCTTGTGTACAACGCACGTATATGTGCAAGCCAGGTGTCATTCAACCGCTATTATCTTGAATTAAAATACTGCGTCTCTATTAACCAAATTGCTTTAATTGTTTTTGCAATTATTTCGCTCTGCTTTTGGTGGTGTTGACGTTGTTTACAGTTATACCTGCAATTGAACCTTGAGCTGACCATGGTCCTGAAAAGCCAAAGGTTTACCTTCTCAGGTTCAACAAACATTCCTTCACCTAGCTTTGAGTTAGGGATGGCAAAGAGCGGTGCTCTAGAAAACAGCACAAGTGGCATTCTGCATAGGTTAATCATGCTTCGTGTTTCAGATAGCTGCTGTCTGGGTGGTATTAAGAAGGATTAACCGACAGGACAAATATGCAGACAACTCAATGGTACTGCTGGCATCTCATAGTTCCAGCATTTGCAAGATGCAAATGAAATACGTGTTTTATTTTCCTAGCACTATGACAGTGTGACTGTTAGCACACCTATCAGACACAGTCACACACACCTAACACACACACGCGCGTGCACGCACACACTTTACAACTGCATTTTAATATTTTATCAGATCATATTAACTTCATTTATTACCACTGACTCTTTCCTTACAGGTCCTAACAGGTCAGGAAAAATGAAGTCTCCATATGACTGGAGCGGGTGCAATCTACAGCATACACTGTATTATTCAGACAAGCGGTGCTTGAAGGTGTTTAAAAACAGATCTAAACCAACACATCCAGAAAACTCTCCAATGAGATTTTCACACTCACTATGAACATTCACATTTTGCTGATTGCTGTCATGCCAATTTTTACTGAATGTTGTCTGTGATGACTTTCATCATCACAGCAGTATAATGCAGCACAATGTTTTTCACAGACTACAGGAGCAAAATGAAACACGATGGGGGTTGGAGCACAAACACCTTTTTTTTTCAGAGTAGCTGTGTATGTGAGCAGTTTTCCTCATAGTTGACGTTATTAGCATTCATTGCATGATAGGCCAGGAAAAGAAAGCATAACTCTATGGGTGACCTGTCTCAGTCTGTCCTCATAATATTTCATGGTCTTTTAAACTGGGAGACTTTCATACCATAGAATTTATTTCTTTCTCAGAAGTTGAAGTGTCCTGAAGGAGGAGTCCTATGCTTCTCTTGGAAATGTGATGACTGAATATCACAAGCGCATTATGACCTCTATTGTTTGAAAGTTTATTCCTTTTTTCTGCTGGCAGGTGTTTGTTCAATTCACAGGCCAAGGTTCAGAAAACTTGAAAACTGCAGCTTTTAGGTCTTCAAAATATCCAAAATAATATTATTGATAATCTTGTAAAGACAAATAAAACCACACCAAAAAATGTGAAGGGCAGAAACACTGCATGCATATGATCAACCCAATATTACATGGTGGATGTGGATGGAACACCAAAAGTGAAACATATCTTACAGAGGAGGGCAGGTTTTGAGATGCATCTAATATCTTGTACACCACTGTATGAAAGCATCACTGCAGACAGCACTTGCATTTGAATTTGAAATGATTGTATCACATAATGAGCATCTTGTCTGTTTGCAGAATTTTGGTTATGAAACCTTGTTATGCAATATCTAAAATAAGCACAGGGCTTTGTAGTTTGGAGTACTATGTGTGCTCGCTCACATTTCGATTGCAGTCAATCCTGTTTTAGTTCCATGTGCCAATACAAAGTATAGAATCTGAATAGGTTCCAAAGTGAAAGTCATTTTCACCTAAGTATTATTTATTGATAAAAATGCTTTTCTAAATAAGAAACCAATATGATTAGCCTACTTTGTGGTTGTATTTATCTATTTATCTGTTTGCTCATATTGAAGCAGAACTGAAACTTGTCTGTGACCAAGATGCGAACTACACACAATTTTTCGTGTTATTTAAAGGTTGGTTAGGACGTGATTGAGTCAAAACTGCTTAAAACGTGTAAAAATGTGTCCATCTTTTAACACATTTTTTTGTGTTGACAGTTAGGTTAAAAACAATACTGTATATAGAATACAAATATGTTCAATATGGACTGCAGTATTGAGATGTAGCAGCTTGACTTGAACAGCCTTGCTTAATGTAACCTACCACCCTCCATTCAACACCTTGCTTTTGCTCAGTACACCATCAGAGCATTGCAATGCCTTGCAGCACAAGCTACAACGCACGAATACTGAGCACATTTATTTCAGAACTGACGATGATGCACATTGTGTTTCAAACTGAATTAACATTGTTTCACCTACTTATGTAAGTAAATTGGGCTGCAGAGTCCAAAAGCAGCTAAAAAAAAACATGTTTAAAAATGGACAAAGTTTAAGAATCAAAATGTGTGTAAATGGCATGCTGAGTTTTATTCAGACCAAATAATACTGAACGAGTGTTTGTTCAGCTATGCCTGAGGCAAATTTTCTTCCAGGAAAAAGAGAGAAAGAGACAGATCTGTCTTATGAAAAATATTATGGGAGCTGATCATAAAATGTACAGCTGAAATCTGTCAAATTATAGCTGCAAAAGTATCTATCACTACAGTCACAAATGGTATGTTGCTTTGTATTGTGTGTCATATCAGGCGTCTTCACCTCATTTGAATATACTGCTGAGATCTCAGTGACATATTCATCCTGGCTCACATTTGCACCATCTGCCTTCTGAAGGGAAATAGATCATTAAAACTGAATAAAAAAAGAAAGAGTTCATCGTAATGTAATGATAGAAAATATATTTTCAAAAGTTTGAACGCAATATATCAACTGAATCTATGTAATGGGCTTATTAATCCTCCTTCAGAAGGTGGACAATGTGATTTTCATGAGGCACTTTGTGTGTAATGAGCTCATGAATCTAAAGGAGGAGGATGCATCAGTCCCTGTAGCATAAAATGTGACCGACGTTGTTTTTTCCCTCTTTTTTCTTTTCCATGTGCAATGTCCTGATGTGATCCCTGTTTAACCTCTGTGTGTGTTAGGTAGTCACAAAGCTGCCCCATGTAACTCCATTACATGAAAATCACATCACTCTATTATCTACAGTATAATACGTCCTTATGCTATTACAAGGCAAAGCTTTTTGATGTTATTACAATGTTAAAAAGATCTTATCTTTAGCCATTTGAAACATACAGAGCTTCAACACTGTAACACTATACATACTACAGAGCATACTGCAGCCATTTCTGACAGTGACCTCAAAGTTAGTATCCAGCTGGTCTTCAATTTGCAGACTGCCAGAAGTCCAGGGATGTGGTCTGTGTGTGTTCCACTTTTAGACAGAAATAGTCCAGCAGTATGTCTGAGCTGGAGAGACAGTGGAGTTCATCTGCAGAGAACTTGCCTAAACTTGACTTAAAGTCATCCAGAGCAGCAAGTAAATGCTTGACTGTGAGTGCGGTGCTGCTTATATCAAATATCTCAATCTGACTTGTTGACAGCTCATCAGTATGTACCTTTACCTGTGGGATTTACTGTTGGTCTTTAAAACGTCTTTATACACCTTTATACAGTATTTGCAAAAACCTGCAGCCATCCTACTATTATATTACTATTGTGCAGGATATTGCAACAAGACACACACAGGGGGAAAGTAGAGCAATTGTGTCCTTCAATTGTTTTTACAGGGTTTTCTTGTTTTCAGCACATTGACTCATGATACAAGGGATAACTTGCTAGCCTGGATCAGGAATCTGGAATTTGATGCTAGGAACATAGAATGACCAGGTGAGTATGGAATCCCAAAGTATTAAATACTAACTAACTAACTATGGACAGTTTAAATAAATAATAATATAGAGTTTTATTGGATATAATTTTTATTAATTACAGACAATTTTATTTCAACATGCCCTTATTCAACTCTGTTTTTATTTCGCATTGGCAATTTTCCAAATTACACCTTTCTATCATGTCAAGTTTTATTTCATGTCACGTTATATTTCATAATGTAACTTTTCATGAAAGTGTTACACTGCCCGCTCACCTCTCAGCCAATCAGGTACCCTCTGCCTCTCTTTAGTTAGCAAGCTTAACCACTGCCACCAAATTTAGCTAGTTAGCTTGTGTTAGCAACTGTGCAACAGAGCAACAATGCTACAGTTACTGGGAATTAACCAACTAGAGGCTGCTGATGTAAATAAACACAGAATATGGACGCAGTAACTAATATTAAACTTGTCTGGCTGATAAGCTTTAGCTTAACAAGGCTGCTATTGCTACATACCAAACTGGCTAACTGGCTGGGCCAGGTTGTGAGCTTGGATTATTACTCAAAGTGAATAGCCAATGTTAGGACTGTTAGCTAACTCCTTCTCGCTAATAATGAACCACGCTCACAACCTTGCCTAGCTAGTTATCCACCTAGGAAGGTAGCATGTGCGACCTTGTTAAGCTAAGTAAATACAAGTGGATGTTAGTTACTGTTTTTGTACTGTGTTTATTTACAGCAGATGCTAGATAGTTCAGAAAGACTTTCATATTGTTGTCGCTCTAGCTAACAGGAGCTAGCTGTCTAAATTTGGTAGCACTCTGCATGCTTAAAAGGCAGGGGGCTTGTGACTGGCTGAAAAATGAGAGGGCAGTGAAAATGCCACCGTTCTGAAAAAAAAAAAACTTTCTGAAATAAAAAGTGAAATTACTGTATGAAATTAAAAAAAAAAAAAAATTCACAGAAAATGAAAGTAATGAAATAATATAAAGAGTATTTTGAAATATAAATTTCTAATATGAAATAAAAATAAACGCCTTGTTTAGTTGAGCTTTAATAATTTCTTAAATAATTTCCCAAATAATTTTTTAATTCATATATTTTAAACAGTTTATTTATATGACCATTTAATTCATAACCTATTTACTTAATTAGTATTGAACACTTTGGGCCTTCATAGACGAGTGATACCTGACAGCATGTCTTAACTGAGTTCCTTCTCCCATTGGCTACTATTAGACAGTTAACCATCAAATGGATTCTTATAAATGTTTGTGCTGCTTGTGTTGTTCAGTGAAGCCTTCTTGAAAGTCAGTTCATATCTATATAACTATACGACTACATGATAAATAAGCTACTGAAGTGGTCACTGCAATTATCTGCTAAATTTTTCCACCTTTTGTTTCTCAAACCCTGAAACTGTTTTATGCCTCCGACCAAACATAAAGTTGCTATTTTAATTACTCTGGCATTAGTGGTAATGGGAGAAGGTATTATTTGTTTTAGTTAAAATGACGTAAACGTTTTTGTTACATTTATAATCTACAATCATCTGTATAATTATCTCTCTAAAAGAGAAAGGGTTTTTTTTTAGCCCTAGCAAAATGAAGCACCAACTGTGTTGGTACTAGTAAAGTACCAAAGTGTGCCTTGGAGCATTCCTCACACCAATGTCCCCTTCTTGAAACGTGAGCTTTTGTCTAGATGCCCCAAAGACTGTGTCACAGCCTGATGAGTCAGAGTCAGGCTGCCTTCAGTGTTTGAAGTTTAGCAGCTTTTACTCTCTGAACCAAAACTTCTTTGTTATTGCTTATTCTGTTGGTACTTCTATTTCTCTAACTAAATCCTCGTTGCTTACTCACTTTTAACCAATTTAAAAAAAGGTGGTATCCCTCCAGCCGCTGTCACACTTCCAGTGTGGTTGAAGCCAACTCAAAACAACATACTTAAACAGCTGTAATAAAGGTCACTAATGACCAACTAATGTTTAATTCTAAAACTGTGGGGCTTAAATGCAGCATTAATCGAAAAGATAAAGATAAGATGAGGCTTCAGCAGTCTGAGTTAGTAAAATTAAGTGGGTTACTGTCTTTTTTAGAATTCACTCTTTATGGTATTGCCCCTCATCTGGAGTTCACATTAAAGCATCTTCTTACTTTCTCAGCGTACATATGAAAATTTAGATATTAAGACAAACTTGGGAGACAAACCTGAATCAGAGCCAATCTTTTAACTGTGCAACCCTGTTGCATTTGTAGCTTTCAGATAAACCTCTGTGCTTCCTCAGCTTTACTTATAGTATATCTAAATATATTTTCCCTTCGGAGTCCGCAGGGGTTCATTTTAGGTCCCCCTCTGTCTCAGTCAGCATGTTTATGTTAGAACATGATATTCTTCAGTGCAATCTCTCTAAGCTGACCGTATTTAAGACTCAGCATCTCAGACTCCAACAGTCTGGCTATCTTCATGGCCTATCTATCAAGTTGGCACAAGCTTTCTTATGAATAAAAGAATCAGAGATTTATACTGTGCAATTTCAGCATTTCCATGACTAAGGGTACTGAGAATTACACTAAAGGAGGTGGCGAAGACTTGTGTATTTCTAAAATGCTGTATTTAGAAAGGAAAACACGATACTCAACATAAAGGGAAATCCCAGGGAAATTAGGGAGTTTCAAGCTCCTCTCAGTACCACCAATTATTTAACCAATGTTTCATTTTTTTACTTTTCATCTTTGACTGGATGATTCATTGCTAGTGACAGGTTTACTGTTGTTTTTGCTCCTCAGGAAGAATCATGCTCATTGGAGACCTGCTGTGTTGTGGCCGACCACTGGCACCAAGACAACCCACAGAAGTTCTTTCCAAGGTCACCCTGATTTATCAGAGAATTACCTCACACTCATTATTACACTAAGCTGCTAAAATAGTGCTTGTTTCAGTGTGTGTGGAGTAACAGATGGATGGTGGGTGGTTGGGGTTTTCACATAAAACATTTAGCAACCACAGAAGAGTATGGAAATGGACTGACCTCAGTTCTTTGACAGCTTTTCTCCTGAACTTTGTGTGGAAATGTAAAGCAGCTCATATGGTATTGAGATTTCAAGTTTCCCATGCTGCCTGGTGGGATGAGTTTGTTTTTTCACTTTAATTCCTCTTTCCTTGTTCATTGTGGTTTGCCTACATCCCCCTGAACAGAAACAAAATTCTTTTGACGGACAAAAGGATTAAAACAGAGCCAATATGTATTTTGAAAGGTGTGTGAAGTTGGTAGCTACTCTACCCGGTCAGAGTTGTAAAGCTGCCTGGATGGCTTCATAAATCTTGGTCCACCTACTGGTTTGGCTACTGAGCTGATATCCACAGTGTTTGGGAGGGGGAAGTAGCGAATCATAAACAGTGAGAAGACTGTGGTTCCTCTTCACCGTGTTCATCAGTCTGCTTCCTCCTTCACAGGAAGCTGTATAAGCTGCGTATATTCCCCGAACGGAAATGCTATTTTTGTAATACTTCCACATCATGACTTGTAGGAATCAGGAGTGAATCAGTAGTTTACTTTGAAGGGTTGTTTCCGTCAGGGTCTACCACATTGTTTTCTAACAGGAAATGACTTTAATTAGGCTCTATCAAGCCCCGACCTGAAGTATAGTCATGATTCCCGACTCACAGGTGAATGAACAAAATGTTGAAGTGGAAGAAAAACAAAGATTATGTAACTAAGGAGAGAAAGACTTTGTGTCTCTCATTCCGAAGTCCTTCTCTTATGTCCAGGAGAGACCCTCAGAGGTACAGCTTTGATTCACTAGATTAAATATTTAGCTCATCCCTTCCTAAGCTTTGACTAACCAGTCCAATTTATTCAAACGAGAAAATGTGCTACTTTTACTTATGACTTGAGAACAAAGGCTTATTTTAGTGATTTTTTAAGAGGCAATATCCAAAGTGCAGGAGCAGCATTTCAGAAATATTGAAATACGTAGACTGCTAACATGTCTTATGGCATTACTTAGTTCAACGTCTGAGGTGAAATCTCTGGGAAAGCTCATTTTTCAGCACACATGCAAGAATACATGAGCTGCGGAGCCACAGAGATGAGAAGCATCATCAGAAATGTGCCGCATACTGCCCTCTGCAGACTATGGATTGCCTTGTCACTGGACATAAGCTGTTAATGATGGGATATACTGTATGGATCCTATACTACACAGGGTGTGTACATCACAAACAGTTTAAGAAGTTATTAACTGATGGATGTCTTACAGGTATGGCTCAGGTTCCTCAGTCACATCTGAATTACTGTGTGATCGCCACACAACTGGAGCATCTATGCCAAGGAGTACTAAAGCTACTCTGGAGCTTCAGTGCTATAGCTATACTTTTATTGGATAGCCGACAGTAGAAAGATATTGCAGTTGCAGTTCATGGTCAGCACCTTTACCCCATAGCGCACCCTTACTTTCACTGTTTTGCATGGCACATAGCTGGTCTGGATATTACATTTTCTATTAACTGGCTCCTCTCACTGCTGGTTCAAGGACCTGCAGTGAGAGCCCTCCCATATTTCCACACACGAGTGGGCAGAATATCAGAAACACGTCTCAATATAATAAAGTCCAGTACAACATCACCACCAACTATGACCTCAATGCTAAAACAAAAAAACTCATAAAAGTAGACTTTATGGCAGAACAGTTCCACTGGATTGCAGATGTACCTAATAAAGTGGTCACTGAGTGTAGTTGGTTATACAGTATGTTAAAGGGTTGTTATTGTGGTGACGACCACAGTCTACATCATGCGGCTCCAAAGCACTGAGTTTGCAGGAAGAGAGTTTGCTCTTGTTGTCTACAGCAGTGGCTCTCAATGGAAATTGCAAGGTAGATATATTTGTGACTGAAAAGGAAAGAAAAACAGGGGATGCTCACTGAGCAAGTATGTCAAGTCCAAAATATAATGAAGTCTGTCTTGCTTCTGGGTTTGCTGCCACTGTGGTGGGTACCTTTTGTGTCTTTCATGTCAAAAAAACACTCAGTTAAGTGACAGTTTCTTCATTTGCACAACAGTAACTCATCAGTAACGTGCATGAAAGTTGAAGGTCACAATCTTAATGTCATTTCAATAAAATAACGCTGACTCATCTTTTTACATGTTTCCCATTATCGTAAATACTGGTGATGAGTAAATCAGCTGACATGAGAGGGGATGATATTTTTCGTGACTCGCTGGTCTCCATAAACCCAACCACACAATACGCTTGAATGTTTGCTTGGTGTTTCAGCCAGTGGTGGCAGAAGTATTTGTACACTTCACTTAAGTACAATTAGCAATACTGCAATGTGAAAATACTCTTTGCAAGATGTAAAAGTCCTGCAGTTAAAGTTTTACTTGAACAAAATGTAATAAAAAAGTATCGAAAGTAAACGTAATTAATAGGCAGAACGGGCCTTTTATTTAATTTTTCGTCAGCTATGCATTAACATAAGCAGCATTTTAATGTCAGCTGATAAAGGTGGAGCTGAATATAGCTATTTTATGTGATGATCTGTGATAGACTGGCACTTCACTTGTTCTAAGAAAATAAGACTTTTAGGACCCAATAATAGACTGTACTGTGCACAATGTTAATCATGCAAAGTAATTCAAACAATCAGATAAATGTAGTTGAATAAAAAGTACGTCTCTCTGAAATGTGTTTGCGTACAAGTACGATGTAGCACAAAATGGAATTGCTCAAGTAAAGTACAAATACCCAAAAAAAAAACCTAAGTACAGTACTTGAATAAATGTGCTTAGTTACCTTCCACCTCTGGTTTCAGCTGCAGTGGACGATTGAGAGACCTAAAAGATGAAGTTTGCTTACTGCAGCAGATCCAGTTCTCTCCCACAGAGAAAAAAAAAGTCCATGGTTGAGAATTTCCTCAATCACCCATGTCTAACGATTTCGATATGGCAATTATGAGATACAATTTTAAACCAGAACCAATTTTGAGGCAATATCATAACATATCAAAAAAATCTACTGGACAGTAATCTCAGTTCAACCAACACAGATTTGTATTTTATTTAAAACAATCATCGTAGAAGTGCACAGCACTGACTGAAATCCTCTGTGTACAGAAGAGCAACAATTTTCTCTGCAAATAAATTGTGAGATCTAGAGCAGTACATTCTTTCCTAGTTCTACAAATGACACTCAACAACACAAAAAAACCAAACAAAAACAAAACAAAAAAACAAAAACAAAAACTGTCAAGGTACAGAACACCTACACAAACTGTGCTTTCTTATCTCAACCACAAACAGACATCAATCCCTTTTGTTACTGCCCTTTTAACTTAGCATAGTAATAGTCATAAGGACTACAGGCACAAGGTTAATACGTTCAATATTTCTGAGGTACTTTGGCTTAATTAAATACAAGATTTTTGGTCTGTAGCTAAATTATACAGTAACACTAGTGGGTCCAGTGGTGCAAACTCTGCCTCTAGTCACCTCACAACAACATTCATTCATGATATCTCAAACATCTTGGGGGGAAAAAAAAAAAAAAAAAAAAAAAAACCTCACGCAGGCTCTCCACAGAAAACTACAGCAGAGTATGCATATTGCACATTGGGTACACCTTATGGTTCAAAGTGCTGCACCATCAAGTCTCTTCAAATTAAAAACACGCTTTTTACTTCAGTGAATTTTGTTACGTTCAAGAGAAACAGATTACCATCTCTTTTCTCTACCTCCCCACAAATGACTAAATCCTGAAAATCCATCATCTGTCAAAGCACGGGGCAGCGCAGGTGTAGTGCATGCTGACTTGGTAAGCCCTGTTGGTAATGTTGGACTTTGGATCCAGGGAGGCAGTGATGGCCTGGGCGTTGCTGTGCTGGGGGACGCTCGGAGCCTGCAGGCTGGTGGTGGAGTGGCTGAGGTAGGAGGCAGGCCTGTGGTTAGCCTGCTGGGGATACTGCACGCCGGCGGGCCGGTGCACGTACTGGGCCACAGTGGCTGTCTGGCCTGAACTGTGGTACATCATCTGCTGCTGTTGCTGCTGCTGCTGCTGCTGCTGCTGTTGCTGTTGCTGTTGCTGCTGCTGCTGCTGTTGTTGCCCAGGCTGCAGGCACTTCTGCTTATTGGCCTCTTTAACATCACTGTCATGCGCCCTGTAATAGAAAGGAACAAAGAGTTGCTCTGTTGATTAGTGAAAACATTCAGAGCTATACGATGAGCACTGACGTGTGTCTCTTGTTGAATGTGTAGCGTATGTATTGTCATTGTGCAATGTGTGTCAGTGTTGTAAGTTCCCCTTTTATTATCAACTTTAGCATGTATGGAATTCAGCAGTTTTCTTAGCCACAGACAGATACACACATGAGTAGTTTCTCAGCGCATGGGACCAGGTTCTCCCATGTGTAGCCCGTGAGGCGCTGCAGTCGGGGTGGCCATGTAGGGGACAGGTGGAGGATAAGGCGGGAGGCGGCCACACACGCAGCAGCCACCAGGGAGGGGGCAAAACACAAAAACACATGATCTGAGGGTAAGAAAGAAAACAGCAATCCATCATCAAATGCAGCGAGAAAACTGTAGCCCTCCGCAAAGGAAAAAATTGCAGTAACTTCATACTTTGTCAAAATGGAGTAGAGGCTAGGATCTAACTTTTTGATGTTTGTTTTACCATATAAAATACTGTTATGCCATTAAAAGTTTTGTGAACAGCATATAAAATTTGCTGTAACTACAAAACAGAGCTAAAAACCAAGACAAATAGCAGTAACTGCACACTGGCTGTGTAGTTGATGGATTTTCACTTTGTTTTGCTGCCCAGGCTGTAGTAACTTACTCTGGTTTGGTCATTTGTGGGTTGTTGAAGCAGCCGTCGCTCTCACTGCCCCCCTGCCGCAGAGAGATAGCCAGCTAGACAGCTAAAACAAGAGTGCTATATCAAGTGAAAAGCTAGCTAGCCTGGGCCAGCCTTAGCGGAGGCTAAAACTAAATGTACTTATTGTTTCCCTTGCTCTTATCTGCAATTGAAAAATATCCATTTTAATGAACCGAAATCTGAATAATTCAGGCTCTTATTCCACATGACCACATAAATTCCACTTAAATCCAATTATGACAGAGCATAAAAACCTAGCTAAACTCCTGCTAAAGCTAACTAGCTTAGCAGAGTAGCAGTAACCCCCATCTTAGGTTTTGACTCTCTTGAAATTTGATTTGTTGAGGTTAAGATACCTTTAAATCACATATTTAACTATATGAAATTATTAAATCATTTACTGTATTTACTTCAATATAAATAGTAACAGGGGATGGACACACACAGAGGAAAGTGGTTGCATGTAATCCCTATGAACTACAGAAAATTAAACTAAACTTAATTAATTGTGTTAAAACATTTAGTTAAATTGGACAGAAGGGATCAAAGAAAACATTTTGTTCAGCCTAAAATCACATTAAAGCATTTGTACCTGTTAGAGAGTTTGGTGGACAACCTGAAAACCTTTTTTTTTTAATTTTTGTTTTTAAATAAATTCAATGCCTTTGCAGTTACTGCGCTCTGCCTTTGTAGCGCACTGTATTACTAGAGTAACTCGGCTGTGTGATTTCAATATGGGAATTTAGAGTGATATGGAGGGTGGAAGTTAAACCCATGTCGGAATCGTTCCCTTAGTTTTAACTGAACTTTTGTCTGATTTTGGGGCTAGTAGTTGAACTGCTTCAAGGACTACCAGAGGTCTTATGATCACACATTGATGTCCAACTATAAGACTTGAAAGTCCAGAATGCCTTAAGAAATACAACTTACCTTGCAAGGAAACCTCCAGGAAATAATCAGCATACTTGGCCATGTATAATTTAGTCTTCTCCAGGCAGGTCATAGGCCAGCCATCATGGAGGTCTCCCTCATGGACGGCAATAGACAGGTAGTATTCTATGAAATGAGCGGCTGTTGGGAGGTATAGGTTCCACTGGAAGGTTTCCAGCAGGAGCAGCTCCATGTGTAGTAAACCCTGCTTAGTCAGGACCAGATTCATGGAACTCATGCAGCCCAGGCTGTTCAGGGTCTCCAGCTTTGGAACCCGGTCTTCCCTTTCTTCAAATTTACCTGCAGAGAGGAATATTTGGACGGTCAGAAAACATAACCCCAGTGCAGAGCCTGAGTAGTCAGACACCGGAGTCAGTGACACACTTACTAGCCAACAGAAGACAGGAGAGGGAAACCATGTGAAGCTGCTGCACCGTGACATCATAGCGGTCCATGAAGAGGTCCAGTAAGTAGACGGCCAGGTGTCTGGCTGCAGGACACAGCCTGAAGCGGTTGCTGACAATGGCTATGAGGTCTGCAAAGTATCGTCTCAAGTTGAGCTGAGGGGACTGGCCTTTGTAGGACGGCAACTTGAGCTCCTGTTGGAAAACATATTGCGTTTGAGGTCTCAAGAGGACACAAACTTGATGGTCTTTTAAATTTTGCTTTGGTTATAATCGGTTATAATACTTTGTATACACCAAATACTTGCAAAAATATACTCAATACACACACACACACACACACACACACACACACAGACACAAGGGCTAGACTGATAAATTGGTCGAGGCCGATATAAGGTCATCACTGGTACACTGATATCGGAATGGTGGCTGGTAAGCAACAAGACATCTGCAGTATAGAAATGCCAAAATGTGCTGGACAGAATTCAGAGACAGTGTCTCCATTACATAGTTTTGTCCACCAGAGAGCAAAGGCAAGTTTACTTTTTAACTACAAAAACGGTCTATTATTTTCTCGTTATATATTGTGGGGGCAGTTCTCGTTAAGCAATTTTTTTTTTTTTAAATGAAGGGATCCTTTTGAAAATGTTTGTTTCGCATTAATTGGAGAAATCTCGTATCGGTTGCTCTAACACACGAACACACAGATGCAAACACACAGATGTCCAATACATAGAACACAGCTCTAACAGGGGATGGCATGTGTGTATAAAGACAATAAAATAAAAACATTGCATGAAACAAAAAATATATATATTTTGTGCATGAATTGATGCATGAGACAAGATGAAAACACAAAGTGACTTTTTTTTCCCATGTCTGTTTTGGCAGCCTCCACACAAGTTATCGTGTCCCACTCACTTTGTACCGTAGCGCCTGGTATATATCTGCAGCCAGTTGTCCTCTCCACCATTGGTCCTCTAGCTCCATTTAATACAGTGCGTCGGAAACCTGTGAAAGGCAAAACATGCAGCTAATACTTGGTGCTGGAGGTGTTCTGCACATTGGGAGTCTCTGATCCACAATGACGCTCTTAAACTCCCACATAACTGTCCGCGGCAGCGGATCAGGAGCAGGCACCCTGATCGATCGCCTGTCGTTCATCGTGTTTTTTTTTTGTTTTGTTTTTTTTCTAAACTTGGAAATAATGATAATAATTAAAAACCTGTTCATGTTGACGGTTCAAAAGTGGAGACTCACCCAATGAGCACATGTGGTGAATATTAGGGGCAGTTTCACTGAAGTTAACTTCCATTCAAACTAGCCGAACATGCTTGCTTTACGCTCATCGTTGAAGTCGGCGAGGCTTTTCTGCTCAGCACGAGTTCAGCAAACGCTACTGCTGCCTTCAAGTGCTACCAGAAACACCCACTTCAAGTTCCAGGCGAATGAACGACCAGCGGAAATGAAGCCGAGAAAGCCGAATACTGGTATTTACCGGGTGAGGAGCACGAAAACTGGTGGTAAAACAGATTTATATACCACCTTTTGTATAAAAGGCTACATAATCTATCATGTTTTATTATGTTTTCTTCTTGTCTATCCCGTAAAGTAAGCTACAGACATCTTCATACAGCCTTGATTCACTGTTGAAATTAGAGAACAGACATGAACAAACTATTTGGTACAATGCCATTTTTAGCCAGGGATATTTAAGTCCGAATTTCTACTGTCTCTCAGAGGCCACCTCTGAGGAGAGTGGCAATTTTTCCGATTAGCACTGGAAAGCATCATTCCGTTGCCGGGACTGATAGTGCACACGGGACGCAGCCAATTACAAGTAAGTATCACAACGGTCAACATCCAATCGCGGCATAGACTACTGGCAGCCAGATGCAGCCAATGCCCAATAAAAGGGAATGGTAAGATTATAATTCATAAAGATCGGGAATTCCAGATCAAGGTGAATCTATAATGTGAACAATGAACAGCAGTCAATGTGAAAAACTCTTGATAATTTACTGGTAACCTTTGATTCACTTTGTGCACTAAGATACCAGTATTTACTGGAAGCTTGTTTGTTTGCACATGCTCTATGGAATACAGACTCCATTGTGCACACTCGCAGATAACCCCACAATAAATCTATCTAGAACTATAAAATGAAATCTTTCTATAAACATTCAGGGGTTAAAATGCATCAAATTTACATCCCTCCGGCCTCCATAAAATATAGACTGAATGTCCAAAAACATTAGGGAATATATTTTTGGACAACAGAATAGGTCACAGCAAAATGCCATTCAATAGCATGTAAGTTATCTAAACACTATGTTGCACATTTGCAGGTTCCAAACATTTAATCCACTTTAAGAGCTGACCTTCTGTCTACCTTTTGGTAATTCTGACATTACCCAAAAAACATATTTTCTCAGTTTTCAGTTTTGCTATATTACATTCACAGGACCTTATCTGGCACTGAACCTGTTTGCCTTGCTCTCTTACACTGATACCGAGCCACCCCGAGCATCCTTCAGCTCATCGTGGTGCTGGTTTACAGTAGGCTAAATGATGCTGGTGGGACTTGATCTGTTTTGTTCCTCTCTCTCGTGAAGTGCAAAAGGAAGAAATACTTTGGAAGGAACTGAGATTAAAAAAAAAGAGTAAGCGAGTCCTTACGTGTTGTGTCATAAGTGTCTGAAATATGGTGCAAATTTGAGCAAAGAAAATACATGTGCGCATGAGTGCACGTAAGTGTCTGGGCTCACTGCTGCTTGAGAGCTAGCAAATGTTACAAGAAGTGTAATCACCTTTTTTGGTACATTTCCTATAATCCATCTGTTTTCACCTGCGTCTTGTCCCCCTTTCTTTACTCCCAGGTCATTCTGACCTCTCCTAAAAACTACATTAGGTTAACAAAAACAATATTTTGTGTGTAAGTAGTGAAATGTATTCCTGAAAGCCATGCATATTAAGTTTAACACTGACAAAATGCTCTGTCATTTTTGTGGTACAAATACAAAATAGGACAGTCTGCCCCAGCAGCAAAGCACAATTCAATGTGACCCAAATATTGTAAAGCAAGATCAGTGTTATACAATGCCTTCCCTGTCTTTCAAGAGAAAAAGGACTTTCATCTAATGCACTGTCCGACATTATCCGTACAACTCAATTTGGCGATGACGCATAAAAACATTGTTAGTAAACTGCTGTCATTAAAAGGCTCAGCAGATTATAACCAAGCAGCATGGTAGATTTTAGTTGGAGCTATAGAGGAAGAAAATTCCTGAGAAAAACTAGTGTAAAACTAGTGTGTAAGTTTTTAACTATAAACCACTATGTTCTTTTTGATGTTTCTGTATGGAAACTGTGAAAAATCAATGACAAATGTACCACCAAAGACCCCATACTTGTTCCATGTTGTGCTTAAATAATAAAAAAGAGCAGTCCAGAAGTTGTGGCGGCATGCAGAGAGTGAGTAAGGGGATTGGTAATCCTTGCCGCTCTGCGGTAGAAGCTGCTGAGGTGCTGGGTAGTCTTGTTCTTAATGGGTTGGAACTGTCTCCCAGAGGAAACAAAGGGTGTCCTGGGTGGAGGGAGCTGGTGGCCTTCCTTTCTATGCTTGCCTCCCCCCTGGTCTCACACCGTTCCCTGGTGGAGAGCAGCTGACAGCCATTGACCTGCTCAGGAATGTCAACAACCCACTGCTGTTCTCTCTCAGAACAGACTGATAGAAATACCAAAGTAAAAGGTCTCTCATTTATTGATATTACATTGGACCAGCGAGTGTAATGATTCCCAAGTGTTTGCAGAGGAAACTTTATCTTTTCAGGTGGGTGTTAGTGATGCCAAAAATCTTGAATGACTCATCTAGTTTCTAAATTTAAACCATTGATTTGCTGCTGCGCATCAGAGGTTATTTGGCAACTCAAATGCTCATCTTTACCTTATCTTACATTTGGAAGGGTTCTGCTCCAGGTTGTCGGTAGCACAAAGGTTACTCTGCCCATATAGGGTCATCATGCATATGATTTTATTGGCAAACCCACTTGCAATATGTCACACAGGAATGTGAGACAAAATTCCCGTACATGTAATTTCTGACAAAATTCACATTTAAAGTCAAAAGGTTACATGTACAGGACACCTTAAGGTCATGTAAGCAGTTAGTCCAACACATTAAACATCAGTAAATACAAGATAACAAGGTCATTTTTAACTACATGAAGTTAAAAGGGAAATTGACTTGCTACATGTGTCCAAAACACGTGTCCAAAACAACAGTCAACATATATTTTTTTACAAAAAGATCACTGGTGTGACTTAATCTACAGCCTATCATCTAGATGCAATAAAGTGTCTCACATTTACTGGACTCAGTGGACCCAGTGGGCTATTTTTATGGCTGCTATTGAGCTATGGAGAGTGGCACTTCATTGTGTGTTAATGCAATTTTGCAAGATAATGGGCTTAAACCTAGATTATGCAATCTACCTACCTGGGATAAAAACAAGGCACATACCCGACTGAGAATAAAAAAAAGACACATAACTATATTGAAAAAGTTTTTTTTTTGTTTTTTTTACATAACATTTTCCATTCCAGAATCATTTAGGTTTTTATTTAATCATATTCTTAATGCTCCCTGTTGATCTAACTATAGTAAACACAGAGTCTCTTTGGTTTTCTGTTCAGCTCATGAGTTTAGTATTTAAGTATGTAATTATTTTTACTTTAATACAATACGTTGACTAAGACCCGTATACTGATGAGTATATTTTTCACGTTGTACAGACGTCATGCTTTTCCCCCTTCCTTTCCATCATTCAGATGTTGGTTATTGTTCGGCACATTTACACGCTGAAGTTCATTTTAACCGTATGATGCCCAGGAGCCTTTAACCCTTTAACCACCAAAGTCCCGGAGTGCCGTGCGTTCAGAAGCGAATATATATATTTGTATTTTCGTTCCAAATTTGCACACTATTGCATTATGTTTAATAGTTAAAGAGCCTTTTAGAGTTCACCTGCGTGTTGAGGTTGGCGCACACAGTCCTAATACCTGGGGCAGATGTGGAGCAGGAGTGTATCGGACAGTGACACTTGTGAATATTTCAGTCCAGCTGTTTACCATACTGCAGCCCAGCATTTTTCACCTGAAACAATTAATCTGACGGATGTAGCTGGCGGCCGGCGAAGACCGCCTTTATAGGAGGCTTATTAAAGCTCGCCTGGAATGTAAGTCTACGGCGTTTTGGTGTTGTTTTTCGCGTACGCTGACAGGGGGTGGGTCGCCCACACATGGCTTAATGACTACATTAACACACCCGAGAGCAGCTCGGCGTTCGTGTCTCGCTGTAGGCCCGGGACAGGACGACTCTCAGTCGGAGGCACCAGGCTAAAGGCTAAAGGAGCTCAGGGGCTGTAATCCCCGGATGAAACCATCATGGCTGCCACTCGCTGAGCTGTCAAGCTCTCCACAAAAGAAAAGGTAAAAAAAAAAAAAAAAACCCGAGACAACTACACAAATAACTACAGCTGTGTTGTTTATCTGTACTACCCGGTGAGTTTGGCTGCAGTAATAACTCGATGCAAGGTTAAAAAAAATCGGGTCTGGCGTAACTTTGTTGGCACGCTTTTTATTCTTCAAGTTATTTCGTCTTTGTAAGCTCTTGTGCGTCACGTTAATTCAAATCACTCAAACGCTATTTTTGAAAACGCTACAGCGGTTAGCTCAGGTACTAAATAGCAACGTGTGTTTCCATGCGAAGGGAAAAGGGCTCGTAACGGTATCACAGTCTGCTGGTTTTATCTCAACTTCACAATTCCCAAGGCGTTTGTTGCTCGTTACAAAGGCAGTCTCATCACTTTGTTGTGGTCAAGTCAGACTGCACAATGGCCGCGCGATTCGCACGATCTGCTTCTAAAAAGTCCTACCTAGTCTCGTTCTTGTGGTTTTTATTCGTGCATTTTTTTCTAGTTTGTCGTTGTTTTTAATTGCAACCCCACCGTAACGCATTCAGTTGGGTTTTCGAAGCAGAGTGGGAAGTTCATAACGACTGTGTGAGCAGGTGAGTTTAAGTGCAGTTACGTGCACCTGGTGTCCGATAGGAATCTGAGTTCCTTGTTCTATACTTGATCAGAGTGTGATGAATTAATATCCATGCAGAGCCAGCTTGAACCATGGCCAGCAACAGGTGGACTTATAGTAAAATAGCATGCCGAGTAGGACTGTGAATGCAGCCTCTGTTTATGGGTTTAGTGTGAAACAGCAGTCCAGTACACAGAACATGCTGGTACTTTTGAAAGCATTTCATAACAAAAGTGAATGAAACAAGCCCTCATTGATTTGTTCTGCCGTCATCTTGAATCTGCATTATTTTGAGTTGGTTCTTTGTGTTTTTCTGCACTTTCAGAAAGCTGAAAAACCCATGGATTCGACGGATACTTCTGCAGCTGCCTCCGCAGGAGATAGCAAACAGCTTTTCAATAAGAAGAGGAGAAATTGGCACAAAGGGCTCAACCTCAGGAAGACTGTCGTTCAGCCCCCAACTATGCAAAGTGAAGATAAGCGTGGACCAAAGAAGATAGCAGATGAGTGGGAGCAAAGCAAACGGCCTTCATCAAAGAAGACCTCAGAGGAAGCACAACAGATTCAGCACAGGACAAATGACAGTGGGAATACACTCAGGTTCACATGCTGTCAATGCAGGGACAACGTGGAATATGTTCCCAAAGACTTAGTGAGACACTTTGAGGAAAAACACAGAGGGAGCCCACCAGTTTTTTCTTGTCATACGTGTACTTTTAATACACACGAGTTCTCCTACCTACAGATTCATCTGTTAAGCCACAAGGACACTTTTTCTAGTTGCAGCATTTGTAATGACAACGTTCAGCGCACATGGCCTGAATTCAGTGCACACCTGACTGTGTGTCACTGCCAAAATGGCAAATATTCATGTGAAATGTGTCAGAGATTCTCCACAGGTGACGTTAGAGTATTTTTAGAACACATGTATGTACATAATTTGGGCCTGGAAGGAGCTAATGATGATCTATCGCTGCACACAAAGGACAAGAATCAGTTTGAGCCTAAAACAACCACTCAGACTTTACGTTGTCAGCACTGTGGCTATGAGGCATCTCAGAAATGGTTGATTACTAAGCACGATAAAGCTGTCCATGTTTGCCAGAAGGGTAACCAGAGAAAGAAGAAGAAGAAGGAGGTTCATTCCATAGCAATAAAACCAAATGACCCAATCCCAAAAATGAAGCCTAGATTAACAAGAAGTGCAGTTCGAGAAATGTGCTGGCTGACACAGGACTGCCTGTCTCTGCCAGGGAGAGAATTCCTGGATAAATACTGCCATCTGTCAGATCCACAAACAACACTAGAGGAGACTCAACATTTTTTGATGAAATCTGTCGCTGGGGAAACTGGTGACCAGAAATGGACCAAGGCTCTTAAAACCGTTCTGTCAAATGTCCCTCAAGATATGAATCTTCACCCAAAATCAGAGAATGGTATCATGTCGAACTCATCGGATCTTACTGTCCTCACAGTCAAGAACAAGATAACCGTAGCTCAGAACGGTGCTGCTTATGCCAAAAGGTTGAAAAGGATGACGTCATCAGATAAAGAAACTGTTTTCCCAGAAAGTGCTACTGATGATGCTCGGTGTGTAGTTGACCAAAATGGATGTCAGTCAAGTTTGAATGATCATTTACCTTGTCCGCAGACAGAAACCAGACTCCATAATGACATCTTAGTGTCAGCCCAGAGCGAGACATCTGAGTGCACTCAAATGCAGGAAAACCGAGAGAATCAGGAATTAAAGACTGATCAGGAAATCGAGGAACATGGTAAAAAAAGCCAGGAGCCTATGCATGAGGATGTGATTAATATCTCCAGTGAGCTGAAGTTGACGAATGAGAGCGCAGAGCAGGCATCCATTCATAAGGTCCTACCGAAAAATAAGAGACAAAATCGAAGAAAGAAGAGAAATACCGCAACCAAAAAAGTGGATAAAAGATCATCAGGACTGCCCTTAAAGATAGTGTTGAAGAAGAATCCTGTGAAGGAGAAGCAGTGGGTGTCCCAGAGCTCTTTGTCTCCATCAGGAGGTGGTTCTATGGATGACTTTCAGGGGCAACCAAGTCCTCATGCAACAATGAGGAAGACGGCACAGATCGTTGAAAATGTGCCGCTAACAGAGGTGCAACAGAAGAAATGGACAAAAGGTTCCAAGAATGATCTGCATGATCCTGCCGAAGCCATTACTTCAGTTCTACAATGGAAGCCAGGAAAAGAAATCACCCCCAGTTGTGTTGCAGAGCCAACTGGGTTCAAAAATATGGAGAGAAATGAGCCTGGCATGCTTGAAAGCTCGCTTTCGAGCCCTCAAGAAGTGCAAGATAACACAGAGAGGTCACTGCAGTTCTCGGAAACAGAAGTTGACCAGAGAAGTTCAGCTGCTAAGACAGGGCAGTCAAATTCAAGAGCTGCAGCGGAGACTGAAGTCGAGACATGCTCCAAGAACGTACCGCTCCAAACATCAGGCAGTGGTATGGACTGTCATGTGTCAGACGATAAGAAGAGTTCAGCAGCTGATGAAGTGACTCCTCATAGCAGTTACACCAAGTCTCCCCCTGTTTCCCAACCTGTTATTACACCACAGGGTAAGACGGGAAATTATAGTTCTACACAGACATTATGGTTGAAAATTTAACACGCAATGGCATTTTCTTGACGTGCATTTACACGCTAAGTTTAAATTTGACCTTCAAGAGCACTGTTTGTTTATTAAAGCATTTTGAAATGAGTATTTTCACCTTTTTATCTTACAGGTAACCTAAACCTGGAAGATTCGAACCTTGCTCTTTCTTTAGAGCAGAGTTACCAGAGTGTTGAGGGGATGAGAGACAGGGAAGTTCCTGCAAACTCCTGCCCAGATCTCTTGAGCAGCACCCATTTGCCCACGGGGAAAGCCATCCCACAGGAGCCCTCACCAGCCTCTGGGCATCGGTGGCAACCGGTCCCAAAAAACCAGGAGAGGACCCTGAAGTTAGTAGCCATAAATCCATCTCAGTTGGTAAAGCGTCCGGCGGGAGACCAGCCTGTTGTGGTGCTAAATCATCCAGATGCTGACATCCCTGAGGTGGCCAGGATCATGGAGGTTGTCAACAGGTACAGAGGAGAGGTGCAGAAGGTCATGCTGTCCCACAGGACTCTGAATGCTCTCTCAGCCATGAACAGTGAGGCCCCTAAGACGAATGACCCAACAGATGCCCAGCCTGACTCTGCGGGCCTTGTTAAAAACTCTGTACAGGAGAGGTTTATTTTGAAGTTGAAACTTCGCAGGTTGAGCAGGAAAAAGTACGAAGTAGTTGGTGCCGTCTCTCCCAGCAAGGATGCTGTGACAAAGTTTCGCTGCTGGTTTTGTGGCAGGGTCTTTGCAAGTCAGGAAATGTGGATGGTCCATCGGCAGCGACATCTGATGGAGTGGAAAAGGCCAAACTGTGAAAACTCTTAACTGTCGCACACACTGGATGAAAAACAAAACTAGTCTGGAAAAAGATGACTTTGCAATACAACAACACAATAATGGAAACCGTGATAGCCAGTCTCCTCAAATTTTTAAGGTCTTAATTAAGAGTGGTTTTACTTGTGGAGAATCAAATCATTGTCACGCTTCCTGGAGGGTTAATGTTCTCAGGGTAATTTAAACATTTACCTTTGTCTCTCTTCCAGTATGAGTAGCTTGATTAAAAACTCTTTGTAGATTAGTATATATTTGTATAGCCACAAGGACGTGGTGTTGACAGTTTAGTTTTTTTTGTATTTTTTTGTATTTTGTCTACGCAATAGCTTTATTTAAGGTGATTTAAGTACACTGTCATGGAATCTTTTATAGAACACTGTAATATGTATATTTGCCATACCATCTGAGTTTTATGGATCAGTTTATGTACGGGTAGGCTATACAGTGTGGTAGCTATAATATTTATGTTTTTTGTTTTTTGGAATGGGACGCAGAGACCCACGGGTTACTCAGATATACCAAAACTGTGTGTTCAAAAAAAAAAAAAAAAAGACAATAAGCTGTTTTATTCGACATTTATTTATGACTTTAGGTTTAGTCTTTATATGCTTTTCTTTATGCTTTTTTGGGCCTTTGGAAGAATCAGTGTATTTGTACAATTTTTGTATAAACTCCAAATTATGTTAAAATATGTTATTGTAAGACGTATAGTTTCATTCATTGGGAGCGGAGTGGAAATCCCTAAAGACACGATTCATTTTAAAAAGTAAACTGGTGTTTTGTGATGTAGATGAAATACTAACAAAATAATTTCTTTTGATTTTTAAAGATTAAGAAGCCTGGATGATTTGGTCTTTTTTTTTTTTTTTTCTCTCAATGAGTTTCCTCTCTTTTGACTTGAAATGATAATCTTATCTTTTAATTGCACTATGAAAGGAGGATTTATATTTCCTGTTACCTCACCTTATCAGGCCTAAGCCTTTGACAATCTCAACCAGCGTCCTACTGTGGCTAAACATTTCCTTATGCAGCCATGATCCCTCAGTATTCACAGCAAAGGGAACCGTGGATCCTCTCTGTGTGTGTGTGTGTGTGTGTGTGAGAGAGAGAGTGTGTGTGAGTGTGTGAGTCAGTCAGTCAGTCATTCAGTCAAGGAAAATTGAACAGATGTACCTAAATTGTGCATGTACCCCAGTTCTTGAGTGTCAGTAACTCTTTGTGTATATGTATATATATATATATATATATATATAAATATATATATTTACGCACATATACTTTTTCAATTTAGATAAAAGATTTATAATTGTATATAGTCCAGCTAGAGGTACTTTAAATATTACCAGAGAATTTTCACCAAGTGCCTAGGATTTTTTGTTATGCAACAAATGTGCATGAGTATGATAGCATTACTTGTTGACCAGAGAATAAATGAAGCTGTTGTCAGTTCCTGGTGGTATTTTGTGATGACTGAAGATGTGATTTGAGTTATACAACACAAGAAAAGAGTTTTATTAAAACAAAATATAAAATCTTGCATTTTGTGGCCCTCCAAAGTACTGCTGTCATAACTGAATTATTTGTTTATCTGCTTCCCTTTGCTACAGCAACACTGTCTCATTCCTTGCATTAATTTTAGTACACTGTTTACTGATAGCGCATTAAAGAGATATCTGAATAAAACATAAGTTAAAAAGTCTTCTGAGTCAGTGCTACTTCAGCTCTGCATGGCCAGCAATGCAGGCAAGGCCAGCGTACAGTCCTGTTGACAGCAACTCAAGTTAACTACGAAGGGGGGTGGTGGTGGTCACATGATCAGTTCTGTAAACAGTCTGACAGTAAACACAGCAGGCTGGGATGTACGTGTCCGATCACTTGGCTGTTTGCCAGGTCATCTAAGGCTTCACAGGGTGGCACAGTTTGGTGGCATCCTTTGTGTTGCTCTGGCTGTCAATCAGCACCAGGGGATTCCTCCGGTGGTTGTCGATGATGTGGGAGACGCTGCTGAAATACTGTTTAAAAAAAAAAAAAAAAAAGGACAATGACTTAGTCTAAATAAAGATGTTTAAATTCCACTGATATGTTCACATTAAGTTAATCAGCTAAAATTATATTTTTTCCAAATGTCACTCGAAGCATTTTTAAAAGATC
This sequence comes from Xiphias gladius, assembly GCF_016859285.1. Lineage (NCBI taxonomy): Eukaryota > Metazoa > Chordata > Actinopteri > Istiophoriformes > Xiphiidae > Xiphias > Xiphias gladius. Next base: position 21,646,939 of record NC_053410.1, read on the forward strand.
TTAATAGTTGATTTACGATTGATTTATGTACTTGGATGCCTTCCAGAAATGGTCGAGGTGATTAAATGACAGATGTATTGTCTCTTTGATGCCATCGTTTCCCATTTTTAGGTTTAGTATCATTCTCAAGTACGATAAAGTAAGCCACTCTTTTTTTTTTTGTTTTTTTTTGTTTTAGCTTTTCCCATTAGATCCAACACTCCTACATTCAGTATCCATCTGTGTTTCCGAGTTGGTTTGGCCTAAAAGCTGCAAGATTTTCCATTGCTAGGAACTAGGAAGAACCATGGGAATAAAATAATGTAGAATTTAAATGTTGACTAAAATATGCTCTTCACACTCTCAACTACCACAGCCTTTCTATAAACAAGTGGATATTGGCCTTTTCACGGAAGACATTTTTGACATACCACAGTAAGAAAAGCATAGATGTGAACATAAAGTCGGTGATGGCTGATTTCCATTTAGCTGCTTCAGCTTTAGGGTCCTGCTGTTGTGCACGCTGGCACACTAGCTGTGTCCAAAATCCCACCCTATTTACTCTATAGTGCGCTATATTTACTGTTTTCTGTGTAATTTGTGCAAATTCTAAGTGTTAAACTTATGCTCGATGTACTGCCCCCAAAAATGACCACAACAGAACGAAAATAGCGGACCTGCACACTATAACAACCCCACAATGCAATACGTCCCGTTTTTATAGATGTTAAAAAAATACTACTGTGGGAATCTACAGCTGTCTGTGATGATGCAGGACAACAAGTGTCCAGCTCAGTGGGACACGAACGGACCAATGCCATTACTTCCACCTGGGCTTTTCCTGCTCAGACAAGACCAAATGTCTGCTGTGAAAAAGGCCTATTGTACAGTATGAGGATTTGATTTTAGATGTCAAAACATGCAGTAAAACCCACCTCACCTTGCCTGAAGGAGATGATGACATTGTAACATGGTCTCGCTGTTATTTTAAAGCCTTTAAACCCTGCATATAATTCAATTCTGGACTTTTTAAACGTTATTTGTCAAACTAATATCACTAAAGTCAAACATTAATAGTATCTCTAATGGACTTTAAAACCAACAGTCATCGCCAAACTCCACTCCCACCTTCTGTATAAACCTTGTTACTCAGGGCAAACGGCTAGATCTACATACCTGCCCGGACAGATGTAAACATGGCTCTTTCTACAGTTTGTATATACTCAAAGCATACGGGGCAAAGCTTCGATGAAGCCGTGCCAACTCCATGTTGTCACCAAGTGTAGGGCCACAGTGACCGTCAAACGCAGTCACAAGGACAGAAAGGAAAAGTTCTCCACTGTACCTCCTCTCCTCTCTTCTCTCTTCCCAGTGCATACTGCCGAGTGTTTGTTATAAAGCGGATTGGTATGTTGTACACTCTGCCCTTGTAAAACACCACTAATGTGTAGGGCTGCTGTGCGTCCTGACCGGAGCTCTTCCTCACCATAAACGCCCCGTCCTGAAACAGAAAGCAGTCGGTGTCAAACTCAGCAGGGGGGTCATGGGAAATAATCCACATCCTGCTCAGTGGGGATTAACAACAGTGATTTACTAAATAAAACGATTCTCACTTTATTTGAGCGAACCAAAAAATCGTCAGCAGTCTTGCGGTCACATGCGCTGGCATACCAGGGTTTCCTATAGAGATCTGCATCCTGAGAAGAAGTCAGCGGAAAACAGAAGAATTCTTAACACATCAATATAGATTTTTGAGTCATTTAATCCACTTTTTGATGATGCCATGTTTTATGTGGATCACCTTATCTTTGTCTATCGACCCATTATCTGCAGAAACACTTCCTCTGTCAGTTGGTTCTGGGACATCAGAGAAAAAAACGTTCTGATTATGGTGTTTTATTATAATGAAGCTTTTAGAGTAAGATCATGACGCAGTAACCTGCTGCCAGACACAAGAAGGAGCAGTACTTACTGAGAGAAGTAAGCTCTGGAAGAGGAATCCTGCAATTGAGACCGCAAACAAAACTGTGATTAAAGGCAATTTCTCTTATTCAAGATGCATTAAAAATGTATATGCATGGTGTCAACATAATGCATAGTGTGAAACTGCATGTTGTCTTTCTTACTTCGGTCGTTTCAGGTCCAGTGTAAAAGCTTTTGGAGGGGTTTTGTGGTCTGGTTTCATCACAGGCATCGTGTGGCCTGTGGAAATCCAGACATAAAGTTTTTCATCTATGTTTACCATTTAGTATAAGATGATAAATTCAACCAATTAAATTTGTAAATAGGGTTTTCGGTTATTTTTATGGATTATACTGTACATCTGTATCTACTTATCTATATCCCCTTTTAATTGGAACAGATTTAATGTGGAAAATATGTGCATTTTATGTACTGTATGTATGTAATTAGATCATCATGGGACACCAAAAGTCACTAAAAATCTGCAGCTGGACCACATTATTGCCTTCACATGGAGAATTAATTTACAAAAAATCCACAGAGTAAATGTAGTGTGTGCTGGTAACATTTTGATGTGGGTTTCGGGGAAAGACATCAGCCACAGAACTAGATGGCACTGACTGGCAGAATGTCCGGGGTTGAATAAAAGCACAGTCTGTCATGACTAACAGTGCAAGTACATGTTAACACTTACTTTCAAATTCCCTCGTTTTGAAATCTGGCTTCTGCAACACAAGTCACATTTAATGGTTTTCAGCATCACTCAACATCAGTTTATCATATGAGAAAACTCGTCTGATACTCCAAAGTAAAATACAGTGAAACAATGATGATCTTCTGTGTTATTTGGAGCAGGTATTTTGACTTTGTGTATTTGATTTTTAATTAACAAAATATTCCTACCGCCCTCAAAGGTGGTTTTGGGGACCTCCTGAGAGAAAAAGGAGATAGTCAGACAATCGGTTTTTGCCTTCTTAAAATTTAAACAGGTTACACTATATTTATGTATATCCAGAAAAATGTTAAATAAGTGATGCCTACTCTTTGGGCACAGGTTTGGGTAGAAGCGGAGGAGGACCCTCTCCAGGTTTATTATGGGAACCTAGAGGAACACATAATCCAGGTATGGCTGATCTACCAGTTACTGTGACTGTAGGGAAATCTATTATTCTTGTGCCACTGGCTTGCCTTTAGATGGCGCACCATGCTAGAATGATTCATGGTAGAAGCCTTAACACAAACCAAGGGGAAAACTACTGTTTGAGTTTATACTCACTGTCATCTGGGTCACAAACTTCATATTCATCTTCACCTGTGGGCTCCTGGACCTGCAAAATCAGAGAGCCAGTAAGTCAGTGTCCTCCTAAATATGCCGCGCACATCAAGTCTCTGCAAAACACCTCTTATAAATGAAATCTTGCACATTTGGCATCACTTACAGGTGGGGGAGATCTCCTCATATTAAATCTAAAAACAACAACAATGCATTATTACTGTAGTAATAGCAAAGCAATGTAGCAACTTCAAACCGATCTTTCTGGGATCTTCTAACAGACAGAATAAAATTCCCTTTGCAAATGATGACGTGTCTGTCAGGCCTCTAAATTAAATGTCGGCGTTGTCAGTCCTACCTGGGGCTGGGTTTCGGTGGTAATGAATGCGACTGTGTTGTGGCGATTGGACCCAGTCTGCGAGGTAGATGCAAGGACATGATTAGTCCATATAAGTCCATATAACTGAATGAATGAACTTTAGTCAAGAAATTGGACTGACTGTTCACTGACCTGCTTCCTGGAGGAGATAATGAGTTCTCCTGTAAAGATGCCATAAAATGCAATCCTGTTTTAGTTTCACACATAAAAGCACCTTAAAAATGCTTGTAAATTTTGTTTCACAAACACCTTACCTCTTTGTCAGGAACTTCATAAAAATCTGAAAGATAACCAAAGCCAAAGTTAGGCAGGCAGTTGAGGCACAAAAGCCTCCATTTGGTGGAGCCTTTGTGCGCTGCTGTGCCTTAGCCTCACCGAGTGGTTACAGCGTGGCTTTAAATTGGCCTTTAGACTGCTTTTAACCGTTTTATTTGTGACATTGTAAAGTAACCACCTTTTTTACCCAAAATGTCAACTTTTCGCAAACGTTTTGGAAAAAAACAGCCTCGTACTAAAGCTAGTGACAAAGGAATTTTCCAAATAATCAAATTCATGTCACCTTTCAACCCTCTGACATCAGCATACTTGGAGATACATGGTACAAGGGACAGGGACAAATTAGCAACTAACTGTAATCATAGAAGGAATTTTATCATGCACAGTTTTCTTCTTGTGTCACAAGTACATTTCCAGATGGTTTATTCAACACAGGGTTTGATCGCACGGTAGTTGTCGTGAGCACAGATTATCAGGGCCAATGATTCTTCAAGTTGACCCCTTGTGAACTTTGTGAACAGCAAATTTATTGTTGCACCTACCAGGACTCTGTGGACGCTCTGGTAAGGGTGTAGGCAGCATGGGGTGGTCCCTCCCTGCTCTGCTCCCACCGTGCATCATAGGATCTAAGGGGAAGAATGATGAGATTTATTATTATTATTATTATTGTATTTTTTATACTAGTAGTCCTTGCAGAAGTTGTATCCATATTACAGGGTTTTTTTCCACATATTTTAATCCCCAAGTCTTTTTGCTCTATATTTTGATGTTTATCTTACGGGCAGGTGGATTCTCTGCGGGTTCTATGTAGTTGTCATCATCATTACTAACGTCTGGATTGACGTAGTCTTCCTACAAAACAACATATTGTTAGAGGGCTATGTCAGCTGTCTACACTCAATGGAAGGTATTTATCCATTTATAAATGCACTCCAAAAAAATATTTGTGGAAGCATTATGACACAGGCCTGCAGTGCAGTACTTATGTGAACTTGGGTTAAAGTAGCTTTACTTCATCGCTCCCCATGTGGATGGGTTCGGGGGGCAGTTTTTTGGAGGCTTTGCCTGGGCAGAGGGGCTTCCTGGGTGGCCTGTTGGGCCGGTTACGGCAGCTGTCTGGAAAGGAGAAGCAGAAGCAGAAACAGGACATCAGCATTTGCATGAAGCACCACTCTGAATCCTTCTGTGTATTGTGGCTTTGGATGAACAGTGTGTCTCTTGAAGGGCCTCAATGAACCAAATGCACTTCCGCAGGAAGGGAGTGATGACTGCAAAGGAGAAACTATGAAAGATATTGAAACTGTTTGTGAAAAGGACTCAAAATGTGCAAATTTTGAATTGCATCACTGGAAGAACTAATGAAAAAAAAACATCAAAATATTATAAAGACGAAAAACGTTTTATTTTAAAAAAGCAATGAATAGCGTGCAGATAATACCACTTCTTTGGGTCAAGTGACGTTACTAACCAAGGTACTCCCCCCTTTGGAGGGAAGCAGAAGGAGTTGTGGTGAAGACTCTGTGGCTGGGAGGAGGCTCGTAGCTGTCGTCCAGGTCCTCACGTGGATCCTCATACGTCTCATTATCCTGGGAACAACATACTTGCAGTATTTCAACGTGTATCTCAGACAAAAACAACTGCTTACTATTTACATTTTTTCCAACTTACATAATCGGGCTCCGACAGTTGTTCGTCACTTTCCCTGTCATCATCTGTAAACACAGAAATTTAGAGGGATTTTATTACAAAGAGGGAAATATGAGCCGTACATGTTTAACAGCAAACATCTGAATTGCTGTCAACATATTAAATACCAGCATTAAATTCATCTGAGCAGGTGTACATTGTCAAATTTCAGAACAAGTCAACTCTAAGTCAGCTTCTCTGTTGAGGAACCAGCAAAGCGTGTCTCCTCACCTCTTGAATTATTGAATAATCTTTCAACAAGGGAATGTATTGCAATTTGTATGATGTAATTTGGACAGAAGCCTCACATAATTAAGCATAGTGTGTTACTTAAAACAACATCTGGAAACAGGTGAAGTGGTACTTGTTTCTGAAGCTCAGTTGCAATGTTTTTGTACTGTAAATTTGCACATTGAGGAAACATGGAGGCTTCTGTCAAGGCAGAGTGGAACTGTGGTAAAGTTTAAAGTGCTAATCCGTGTGTTTTTTATAATCCCAAATTTCCCATGTGTCATCACAGAACTGATGTGAAAGAACGTGAATGTGATGTATAATATTAATAATAATAATGTTATACTTACTAATGTTATACCTCCACTACAATTAAAAAGGACATTTTTTTTCCTCGATTCATTGACTTGACTGCTAGTCAGATACTAGTTTGTAGTTACTAGTTTGTTTTGAAGTTGAAAGTCTTGCATACAAAACCTATGATCAGTTCATAAAATAAAATGCATCAAATTTAGATTAAATTATCCCAAAGTATATAAATGAGTTCAAATTTGCTCCATTTTGACCAGCTCTGACATTGAAATGTTGCTTACATGAAAATGCATCAGAAATAATATTGCTATAATAAATATAATACTATAATACTAATTCTATAATATATATATGTATACTTTACATGTGTTGCTGAGACTTGGTTACAAAAATCCAAACTTCTCTGCACCCATTTTTTTCAATGTTCAATGTTCAATGTTGAAACAACACTCACATGTACACTGTATGTGTACTTAAAGAGTTATTGGTCACTGGAATCATTCCACTGATGCCACTAAAAGATCCATGTGAAAGATGTGGGGAAAAATCCATCGGCGGAAGTTAACATGAGGCTTCAGCAGTCTGAGTTAGACAAATCCTCCAGTTCCAAGCTTTTTAGTGCAAAATTCCCTCGTTGCGTATCCTGTGATTTTTCCTTGCTGAGTTTTAGGGGTGGGTGGTAGAGTAATACAAAGTGGGAATTTTGTACTAAAAAGACTGTAACTTTTGCAAGATATCCACTTGACATGGCTAACTCACGGAACAAATAGTGCAAATCACTCACATCGGAATTGTGCTATGGATCTCTTCACGGCCATTATGGACAGGTAGAAAGATCCAAGTGGCCAGTAACTCTTTCGATGTACATATGGGCATTTGAGCATTTTTATGAGACAGACTTGAATGAAGATGTTCTGTATATCTGTGCGTAGACCTCAGGACACTCCACTGTGCTCTATTTGTAGTATGATAAAAGATATGCCATGTGTCACTGTGGACTCTACAGACAGCGGCTTATACTTGCTGCTTCATCAACACCACTTCATGTGGAAGCAGCGATAAAGACACAGTTCTTACCTCTGTAATCTCGCGCAGGTACCTTTGGGAGTGGTTTGCTTTTCAGGCTGCCATATAGAGAGAAACCGACAGCAGTTACATGACAATGTGTTGAGCCTGAGCACATCCCCTTACTATTAATAAAAAATATCAATTTTAATAATAGGATGTCTAGATTTAAGGTATTAAAGTGCAACTGTTTGACTAGTGATACTGTCTGGGTGCAAGGCACATTTCATATAGTTTCATTTTCACAGTAGACACCTGTGCTGTAAAACTGTGAAAGGTCCATATTTACATGAGCACACAGAGCAGACTGATGTGCATATTTTCCAGACAGGTTAAGAATAAATGGCATCAGAATTACTCATGTCATTATGATATCTATCTTTATGTGTCTAAATTGGACTTTCTCAGGAAAGGAAAGTGAGAGAACTGACATCTGTTGAAGTTATTTTATGTTTGGAGGTGTCTCTCTTATTCCAATGGTTGTGAAAGAGGAATTGACAATCTCCACTGATGCATATATACACACTGCTTTGAGAATTTTTAGATCACCAAACTTCCAAGGCAGTTGTCTCCCACTTGAAAGTACACATGAATTTAGACCGATTTATTTCCACTGGGGTTTTTACATAATATTAGCATGTAGCATTTCAAAAAAAGTGAAGTAAAGATCTGACCTTCTTAGTTTATTCAGTAAGCTGCCGTCGTTTTTCCTGATGTCTTGAACGATCTTTTGAAACTGCCTGGAAAACACACAATTTGCCATTGTCATTCGGGAACAAATCTTCAGAAAATGAAATTTGTAGTATTATGAGCTGAATAAAAGTGTATGACAAGTTACTGTTATTTTTCAATTTACAAAGGTACAATCAAAACTTTGGACAGACAACTGCAGTATTCACATCATTTTTCTCCTCATTTTTTAATGCAATAGCAAAAGTATTTAATTTTTACTCAAAATTAAGTTTCGAAGTTTGCCGAAGTTTCAACCCTTTTGTTAGTTGTAGAGAAACGTTAACGGATGTAACAATGCTTTTACTAACACTATACAGCTAAAGTATAAGAAACAGTGGTTTAGTTTCTTTCCAAAGAGCAAAATATAGGAGCAGTTTAGCAGTTATTAACAAGAATAAGCCAAAAGTGAAAGTGTGTTATCATCCACATAGATACGAAAATTCAAATTAAACCGACCCTCTTACCGAATCTTTGCCGTGGCAGGAGCAGCAAGTTTACCTAATGTATCCATATTCATGTTTAATCCGACAATTTACATTTTTGGGTCTCATTCCTCTCGCGCATTAAGCCGTTGCTGCCAGATTGTTCACAGCAACGTAAATGAACGCTGTGTTTGGGTACAAGTCACGTCTTTGTCATAGAGGGGAGGGAATTTGCTCTAGCCGCCTCTGTAAGAAAAATCACTTCTCTTTTCCAATCCCTGTCACGCGCGCATACACACACACACACACACACACACACACACACTCAAAAGACAGATTTTAGTGACCACACTTTCCACAAACCTCTTGCCTCACATTTCTCTTGACTCTCTTCGATTCCACTTCCATCCAGACACTGCCATTTTAACTGCTGCTGATAACTATATATATATTGTATATCACCTGAATGAGGTCACGGGAGGAGGCCTTCAAGCTAGTGTGTGCATGATTGGGACCCGTTTTTATCAAAATCATTCATTTACTTTCACCATTTTACACACAATGAATCACAAACCAAATAATTTTGGAACATTCCATCATCTGCAAAGAACTGCACATTTTAAAAGCTTCCTCACAAGGGAGCCTATCATTATTGATGTTGTTGCTGGACACCCATGACTGTGTTTAGCTTTAAAAAAAGTGTGAAAGGTCACGCATGATGTGTGATGGAAAGTACCCTGTTGTAATCCTGGGTATTTTCTATATATGGAAGGGAGAATAAAAGAGTGTACAACCTTTCCTGTTAAACTGGTAGAGGATCAACTACTATAGTTTGTGTGTGTGTGTGTATGTGTGAGTGATCACGATAGGGATTGTTTGCTAAATAAATGTCTGCTCTACCTCTGATCACAATGAAGTAGAAGAGGAGAAACCAAAAAGCTGTCTGCAGTTGATAAATGTGCAAACTGTTCAATAATTAAAGTGACAGTTTTGGATTTGTAAGAAACCACCTGTGTATGATTCCCAATGAGAAAAAAGCATTTAGTGACTATTCAGTCTGGAGCTGCTAAGATAGAAATGAATGTGAAATTACTTAGGACACCTACAGACACTTGACAAAATAAAGGAAAAACCTGTGTGGAAAAACATAACAAATGCAGATGCTTCCACAGGTGCACTGCATGGTACAATTAAGCTGTTAACATTCCCGTCATGCTCTGTGGCAGGTATAAAAATGCCGACCAGGAACAGTTGATTGTGATTTTGTATCAAGATGGCAAGAGAAAAACATCTAAGTGAATTTGAAAGAGGGTTCATTGTTGGGGCAGGGATGGCAAGAACTTCAGTCACAAAGACTGCTCATCTGGTTAGTGTTTCAATAGGAACAGTGCCTAAAGTGACATCTGAATTTAGATCAATGGGAAAGACGTCAGAAAATAGGATCAGATATTATGGTCCACAGGCACATATGATGATAGCGATGCTCGTGCATCAGTGTGATATGTAAGGAAAAACAGAAGACCAACTCTTTCTCAGGTAACTGAGAATGTCATTGCAGAATTTGATCAGATTGTGTCAGCAAGAACCGTCACTCGACAATTACATAGAGAGGGATATTATAGTAGGGTTGCAGTGCATAAACCTTTCATTACAAAGATGAATGCACATTTGAGAGTTCAGTGGTGCAAACCCCATTGGCACTAGTCCACAGAGATGTGGAAAAAAGATGAGTCAGATGAGTCATCCTTCACCATGTTCTCCACAAGTGGATGAGTGCCTGTGTGGCGTACACCAAGAAAATGGTACAGGCCTGTGTGTTTGACCCCTACAGTGAGGGGACCTGGTGGCCCTGTTATGCTGTGGGGGGCATTTTGCTGGCATGCTTTGGGTCCACTTGTCCCCTCAGAGGGAAGGGTCACTGCAAATCAATACAAAGTTGTCCAGAGTGATAACCTTTATCCTATGATGAAACGTTTCTATCCTGATGCGAGAGGTCTCTTCCAGGATGACAATGCCTCCATCCATAGGGCACGATGGGTCACTAAATGGTTTGATGAGTGTGAAAATGCTGTGGCCTTCGCAATCACCAGATCTCAACCCAGCTGAACACCTATGGGAGATTTTGGACCGACGTGTTAGACAGCGCTGTCGCCCACCATCGTCCAAACACAATGAGGGAATATCTTTTGGAAGAGTGGTGTTCCATTCCTCCAGTAGTGTTCAGGGACTTGTAGAGTCAATGCCAAGGCCCCTTAAAGCTGTTCTGGTGGCTCGTGGTGACCCAAAACCTTACTAAGACACTTTATGTTGGTTTTTCCTTTAATTTGTCACCCGGCTGTGTCTTCCACATTGTATCACACTCAGTACTATGTGCTATATAATGTATCATCTGCTGTTGCTGTCATGAGTGTGACATTTCAGGAACACTGAACTTATTGTTAAAATAATGAATGCTCTTCATATCCATTGGGATAGTCAGTTTATTATTATTATTATTATTTTTATTATTAAGTAATGAATTCAAAATGACAGGAGGTGACTGAAGGTAATGTGTTTTATGCCTGGGTACAATATACTGTATAAAAACCTCCATAATTACTTGAAAATAAGAGGATACCTCAGAAATAAAATTACAATGCGTGTTTGCAGGTGTGTGTACATGCATACAGTTATTCTGTACTTGTAAACACATACAACTGGATTTGTGTGTGTGAATGTGTGTGCGTATGCAGATGTGTGAAGAGAGGGTTTGTCTGCCTGTCCGGCTGCACCTGCACATTTGTAAGCACGTGTTTGTTCTTGTTTGTGAGATATGTTTCTGTTCATGTATCCCCATGTGTATGCGGGGTTGTGTGACCGTGTGTCACACATAAACTGACGCTATTAAATTGAAGTTAGTCAAACTGACACTTCATTTGCAAGAGATGTGTATCAATTTTACATTTTTAATTTAATATGTAGAATTGATATATAATTAATAAAGATATTTGGGTTTGAAAATGCATCATTAAGGCTAGAATCTAAATGAAAATGAAAACCTTACTGGCAAAAATATGTCAGATTTAGTGTCTATTTATGGTTGATAAAAAGGCAAACTCTGATGTTTACATTTTAAAATTATCCAATGTAAAAATTAAAATCCATTTCACATACAAATTCAATATAAGTGAGGCAAGGTTATTCTTTTGAGTCCACTGAAAATTAAGTTTTCATTTATTTTTAATTTTGGCACTAATGCTGAATTTTGATAACATGCAAGTGAAAATTTAATTAAAATTTTGTTGTATATCCTGCACAAATATGGCGAATTAAACTCAATGTAGGCAAATTTAACTTTTGAGAGGATTTGTAGTAATTTCTGTACAGGTCAAAGCCACAGAATGAAGATAGAATGAACTGGAAAACACTTAGCAAGATGACAGGAGTTCAAATTTCCCATAGAAGCATATACAGTAAATAAAAAAAAAAGAAAATTGAGGAAGGGAGACAGGGTGAGATTGAGGTGTGTGATGACAGTGGTATAAAAGTGTTACTTACGGTTGGTGGATGAGACTAAACTTGTTCATGTCAACGTCAGACCGGTTCTGCGAGAAGAATCAGACAAATCAACTGTAAACACATGGTGACAAGTTGGGGAAGAATCAGAGACCACAGAGGACTGTGAGTGCCTTATAGCAGAGATGATACTGCAAGTATGCCACCTTCATTGAGTGCAGGCATTGGAGCGTTGGCGGCAGCAGTTATAGACATGCGTTACCTCTTAGATGGCAGGAGATGGCAGCATCTCACTAAGGGCCATTTCAAATGCGTGTTAGATTTTCTAATGTAGCCCTCATTTTACTTCTGGAGAGCCAATACTGAAGGACATTATGGGAGATGCGGGGTCAGAGATATTTCTTCACATACATTACATTCATACAAATATTATAATAACACCTAGCAGAACTTCAGTTTCACACTTATCAGTGTATTCAGTATTGTTGGCCAGATATTGCAGCTCCACTGAGGTTGGGTGCCTTGCTCAAGGGTTTATTGATGATAAAAATCCTCAAGAATACGAGTAATAAGTCAAATCTTTTTATTTATGGGCTGTTTTCAGCTCATTGAATGCAACAATGAAACCAAAAGGGATATACAAACACACTGCCGCTAAACATCACGAAAAACACAAAGCAGAAGACACGATCTCTAAAGTCAAAAGCACAGATAAAAAGATGTGTTCTGTTTTCTGTTACCTGGTGTCCCTTATGTCAATAAAAAATGCTGACTTTCAGGTGAAGATCTTGCTCCTCTAACCAAAAAATAACCCCCCCCACCATATTACACAATTTCATAAATCATCAAACATTTAAAAAAGTTTATCTGACTACCCACTTCATTGTAATTACCAGCCGGGACAGCATGGCTGGTATTGTTTTCACCTTGTGAGTCTGTGTGTGTGTGTGTGTGTGTGTGTGTGTGTGTGTGTGTGTGTGTGTGTGTGTGTGTGTGTGTGTGTGTGTGTCAACTTGGCAAAATGTGGTCCCGGAGGAAACCTACTGTAGCCGGAACTGCCACAGAGGCGCTTTTGAGTAATTTGTCAGGTGTCTGTCCGTCTGTCTGTGGACAGAATTTGTCACAGCGATAGCATCACAACTGTGCAAGATACAGTCGCAAAACTTTACAGGTGTGTAGTTGAGCTCAAAATGAAAGGCCAAGTTCGAAGATGGGTGTGGTCTGAGCAAGGGGAAGTAAGGGGGTTGGCCCCCCACTTTATGCCACTGGCCAACAGTCTTTTTAGGTCACGGATCACTGTATCCCAGTTTCAATCATTCCCGTCCACTCTAAGACATCAGGTTAAAGTACAGACCATCTTGCGATGGGATCACATATTGAAGAAATCTGGCACAGTTCACCCGTTTTGCCAAACTCACTTCTTATGTTGTGTGTTCCATTGCGCCATACACATACATTTGGTGTTGTGGCTGGTGCGATCTAGTTGCCAGATGGTCTCCAGTTTTTTGTTGCATGTTAATGTCTATGTTACAGTAAGGCAGTTGAGATTCGTAAATGAAAGGAAAATCATTACCATAAAATATGCAACAAATCCCACTAAATTATGTATTCCCCTCCTCATTCATAATTCATTGCTCCAGGTTGTTACTTTCTCTGTCTTCTGTTTTATATTTGGTGTAATGTAATGAAGATCCATGACATTTATTGTTCTTTGAACTGGTAAGATGTCAAGTGAACAAATAAATGGAACCTTGTTATGCAGAGTGTTGCTGTGAAACATGTGTAATGACCTACTATTAAGATGCCTTCAGTTGATTGTATAGTAGCTTTTCAAAGGTTAGTGTGTGTACATGGGCACCTTGGTGCAACAAAAGCAAGCATCACATCTTGGAATAAGCCAATAGCATAGTGAAGCAGAGCTTGTGATTGAATCACTTGTAAATCAGAGAGTGAGATCCCTTAATATGAAAGACTTTACCTCCTTCAAAGAACTGAACCTTGGCATCACAGATACACACTTGATCATCCCACTGGTTTACAAGGGGGAAAAAAAAAATTATCCGACTAAATCAGACTTAGCCTTTTGACACCGAATAAAATATCAAATAGTCCACCCCAGTGGATACTCAGGCACTGCTTCCACATTGAATTATTTATAGGATTGTATGTGCTTGTTCGAATGAGACACAACAGTTTTACAAGCTGCAACCTCTCCTTTGTACTATTCACCAGGAACCCTCACTCATACTGTAAAACTCTCAATCCCATCTTAATTTTTACATGGTTTTATAATTTACAAAAAAGTCCAATTAGCATATGTGAACAGAAATTTCTGTCTACGTGGTCCAGCCTTTAGCTTGAATTCTTCCTGGCAATGATGTGATCTGGGTAAATAGTAATATGTGTGCGTGCCAAATTTTGAGCTGTAGATTGTTTGAATGAACGCTTCATTGGTCGTTATATTTTTCTCACCCACCTCAGTATTAATTACAGCTATAATTACCTACTAGTTTTTTGGGGAACTTGCTGGTCGTCCTCTAATTCCAATCCTGTCCGTAGCAACATCTTTGTTTTTTAAAGTGGGTCTTTAAAGTGGATCTAAAGTGGATTTTCTTCTGCAGGGAGAGCTGCTTTTCATTCCCCTCCCCATTTTAATCAGCTCAGTGTGAAATTTGTCTAAAGACAAAAAGATTTTTGGCTAATCTGATAGAAACACGTTGACACCAGCATGTCGGCCTGTTTAAGAACCAGCACGATGACAGAGAAAAACTAAAGTCATCGGGAACGCAAAACATCTTAAGCTCATCGAATGGGTTGTTGTAATGTCAGCTACAGGTAGGTACTGATATTCCCTTTGGGCCACTCCTGCAGAATGTCCATGTCTGTTACAGAACACATCCTGTAATTTTATGATGGCTAATATCTGTCTGTAAAAACGAGTTAAATTACTGAGGATCAAAATTTATATTATATTCCCCACCTCCCCCTAATAATGTTAATCCTGTCCAAATGGAGTATACAATCAAACTAGCAGCTCCATGCACATGCTCTAACAATGCTAACAATGCTTCTGATATTAGATAAGAGGGGTTTGTGCGCGACCATTTCTGCAACTTTCTGGAATCGACAATCCGACATTCACACCCACTTCATGTTGTGATTGGCCAGCTGTATGGAGGCTGTTTGGCACTAGGGAAAAACTCATGGGATCACCGAAGTCATTAGGATTCATCATCTGGGTACTGTGAAGTGCTTACCGAATTTCATAGCAATAAAGAAATATTTCAATTAGGACCATTGTTGTGGACCGACCGACCGACCGACATTGCCAACACTAGAGCTACATTGTTAGTATTCCTAAAAAGACATTCAGGCTGGGACAAACATTGTCCGGGCCCAAAGGACACATCTGTCTCCTTGAGTTCCAAAGAGGTCTTTGCTTCCATCTATGCAGGTAAAATTACCTGAGGCCCAAACAATCTGGGTACAGCTGTCAAAGCTTAAAGCACATTAACCAAATGTGAAATCTCAGTTTCACCCAAAAACAGGCACATGAATGACCACTTCTTATTTCTGTTCACATGTGGTTTCCTGTTGGAATGGCAAAAAGTTTGTAGAAGGTTTGACACAAAGAACATTTGTTAATGCTTTCCCTTGAAATGAGTTTCATTTCACGATAGAGAGAGCAGCGTCGCAGCCACCTGCCTGCAAAATTGCCCCTGGATCTTTCGAAGCAGTTCTGCAAGCTCTCATGATTTAAGTAATTATCACAAATCCACACTAAATATTCCAAAATTATATGTGTCAAAAGATGATTCTGGTTTAAGGTGTTTTTCTCATTTAAGACTCTAATGTTTTGCGTTTTTCTCTCTATCATCCATTACAGGGGAACTGTGTCGAAGTTCAAAAGTTCAGTTTAGTGAGGCTAAAGTTGGACTTTATTACCACCTAATCTCTGTTGAAAATTATACTTGTTCCCTCTCTCTTCAACTATACTCTATACACATTTTATGTCCTTATAGAGCACATATCATTTGCATTTCAGCATTCCACTGTAGTTGTTTCATACCAACAACAAAGTAATCATGCGATATACGGAATAGTGCCATAGATGTGTGCATAGGCTGTCCTTTTTGAGTGGCCTTTGTTTGTAGTGTTGATGTCATACACAGAAGTTGAAAGTGACATCCTCACACAGCCGCAGCATCACAGAGATGGCGGCTGACAGTTCTTCTGATCTACTACATATTTCTTTTAACCTGTCTACCTGTGTGATCTGACGTGGCATCAAAAAGACGGAGATTTCCTTTATCCAAGCTTTGCTGGCTGACTGTCATTCCTATCCGCACCGTAGCACACTGCTGTACATTGCCTCCCCACTACTCAGACGGAATTAGATTATATTTTTTCCCCCTTCATTCTTACCAGCTGATGAGAAGATTTTGTAGGTGTAATGTGAAGAAGATGCATTTGAGGCAGAGCCTGATGTTGTCTGATGACAGCAGTTTAGATCTGTGTTGCCTACTTGTATCTATTTACTTATGGATTTTATGACCTTTGCTCCATCTACTGTATAAACATCATATGAATATGCAAAGTAAGCCAAAGGCAAAGCTCAGCAGCAGCGCGCTCTCTGGATGACATTCAGGCCCTCTCTGCCCTTAGACACATGCTGAGCTGAGGTCCTGATGAGTCAAACATAACTTATTGCGAACAATTCGTCCTCCCTTTCCACTGCTTTTTTAGCAGGCATAAGTTTAAAAAATGTACGTGGTCATAATGTATATTAAAATTCCCAGGAATGTGTCTTAATGGTATTGGTGCAGAGACATACAGCATTATAAATTTAAAGATCCCCTCCAGACATGTTTTTAGACATATAGAAATATTCTCCTTTGAATGATATTCTGTTTCTGAAATGGTTTTTGCACAGAAAAGTTCAATTACAAGATGTCTTCTACTTCACTTAAAAGTCCAGTCTCTGTGTATGTGCACTGGAGGTTTCAATATCACACTTGTGTAAGTTGCACACTGGACCATGATTGGCTTCCAAACTAGTTGTGACGTCACAAAATCATGCTTAAACTCTGATTTAAGGTGACCAAAGAAAAACATTACCCCTTCAGATAGGGTGGAAACGGCCTTCTAGTGGCTGACTCTGCACATACATCGTTCTGCAAAGTGAAGTGCAAACATCTAAGCTAAGTGTAAGCCAAACACATTTTTGAGGGGAGGGTGGCTTTAAGTGTATGTAAAAGGAAGTCAATATCTCTATTATACCACTCTCTAACACAATATTGATTCAATCTACAGTCAAGCATCAAAGCAATTTCTCTTGTAAAATCCTCCTGCAACATTAAGTGACCTTTCGCTGCCAGAGGGATCTCTAAAAAAAAAAATCTGTTTTTTCTGTCAAACACAGAAGAGGAACTGGATAATTACAATGAGCAGCAGCATTAATGCTTGAAGAAGTAAATAGCACCACCGACTGAAACCCACTTCATCAATAGAAAAGCTGAGATGAAAACTTGTCTCAAACTGACACTTCTTTAGAGTCATTAATTTTTTACAGCTAAAAATGTTAAAACAATAATCTGTGAGAATGCAGATTGCAGATTAAATATTAGAACTACTGTGTTTCACACGTAAGTGAGGCATGTAGTAAAGACAAAGTACAAGGACATACAAGGACAAAGAGACAAAACCATAAATTATATTCAAAGAGGGCTTCCTTTTTACACTAGAATATTGGTCAGGTAAGCCATAAACTAACCTACATTATCTTGTGGTAATGTTTACCTTCACTTAATGTGTCACTATAACACCCATTTTGTAATAATAAGATTTTACTTGTATAGCACTTTTCAATACAGGTAACAAAGTGCTTCACAACAGTCAATATAAAATAGACCAACAGAAAAAAGTAATTAAAATAAACATCACACACTTAAAGCTTTTTTATAGAAATGTGTCTGAAGAAGCAAAATAAAATGGGGGACTGAATGTGCTTGTCTGATCTCCTCTGGCAAGTTGTTCCACAGTCTAGGGGCCCTGTCTCCTTTGTTTTCATCGTAGACCTCGGAGTGGCCAGCAACGCACTACCATAGGACCTCAGACTGCGTCCTGGCTCATTGAGGATAAAAACTAAGAAATACAGTGAGTGGCAAGCCCATGCGTGCCTTAAAAGTAATTAAAAGAATTTTAAAATCACTCCTAAAATAAATGGGCAGCCAGTGCAGGGATGCTAAAACAGGGGTGATATGAACACATTTTTTGGACTGAGTTAGGAGCCAAGCTGCAGCATTTTGAACTAACTTTGACTAGTGAATTGATTTCTGCCTGAGACAGGTATATAGGGAGTTGCAGTAGCTGAGGCAGGAGGAAAATAAAAGCATGGATGATTTTCTCCAGATCTGTCTCTGAAATGAAAGACTTAACCTTGGCTATATTTCTCAAATGATAAAAACATGATTGAACAACATTCTTTACCTGGGGCTCAAAACACAAGTCCTGATCAAAAATTACACCAAGATTTTTGGCTTTGCTAGTCCAACAAGGTTTGATTTGAGTTCTTTATGATGGGGGACCAAATACAATGACCGTAGATTTTTAAATGATTTATTTTGAGGAAGTTGTCTGACATCCAGTATTTTATTTCAGCAAGACACTTGTGGAGGGTTGCTATGTTGGAACGGTTTCCCGGTGTGATTGGGAGAAGCGGCTGTGTGTCATTGCCACGACAGTAAAACTGGACATTATTTTTGCTGATGATGTCACCGAGAGGGAATATATAGATGGAAAATAAAATGGAACCCAGAACTGAACCCTGGGGGGCACCATAGAAAAAGTTTGGGGGGGATGAAACTGAGCCCGCCATCGACACAGAGAAACATCTATTAGATAGGTAGGACTTGAACCAATTTAAGGCCAGTGATTCCTGCCCACCAGTCTGTCAATGAGTATGTGATGATCTGCTGTCTCGAAAGCAGCGCTGATGTCTAAAAAAACTAAGATGGAGCAATCACCATCCTCTTCAGCCAATCGAAAGTCATTACAAACTTTAAGAGGAGCTGTCTCTGTACTGTGGAAAGATTGAGAGCCAGACTGGAATATTTCAAATAGATTATTATCTGTTAAATGTGCTACTAATTTTTGAACACAACTTTTTGAAGGATCTTGGATAGAAAGTGAAGTTTTGAGAAAGGTCTGTAGTTTTCCACAGTGGCAGGATCTAAGTTGACTTTTTAAAGGAGAGGTTTGACTAGAGCAGTTTTAAAATAGGGGGGGATAGAGGTCAGAGAGCTATTTACAGTAGATTAAAAAAGATCCAGTCAAGTGTTTTAAACAGTACTTTTGAATTTTAGGCATTCTGAGATATCAAGGTGGAAAAGTAATTGGCTTGCTCATCATTAACTTCAGCATTGTATTTCTTCATTTAGTCTTTCATAAGCTCATAATGAACGTGGAGTTTGCAAGTCTTCCACTTTGCGTACCTCTCAATTTAGGGAACGGGTGTGGTCACTGAACCACGGGAAGACATTTAATGATGACTTGGCTCTGGTTCTGACTGGGGCAACTGAATCTGGCAGAGGTCATTACAGGAGTTCACCAGAAGTTCAGTATTAGAGAGGAGAGGCAGATCAGATGAGAGGGTTGAAAATGCATATGAAAATTTAAAACCTGTATATAATGCTGAGTTAATGATGCAAGAGTGAATGGGGGCCAATATAATTTTGGGAGATGGAGGAGAATATAAATTAAACACATTACTAAGATAATTTGATACACCGAAATGAATAAATTCCATTCTATCGATCTTCAGCTTATAGGATAGCAAGAGATCAAGAGTGTGGCCCTTCATCATTCATCATTTGCGAACCATGAATGTGTACACAAAAGTTTAAGCCAACCCATCCAGTAGAAGTTCGGATATGTCACTCGGAACTAAAAATGACATCATGCTGGCGGCGCTAAATAAAAGGTCAGGGGATCAATAAGTAGGTTTCATCGTCTCAGGACCATGAATATCTGTACACAGTTTCACAGCAATCCATCCAATTGTTGTACAGATGTTTTAATCTTGGCCAAATGGTGGACTGACTGACTGACACTGCTATCCGTAAAGCCATGCAGTTAGCGCGGCTACAAACAGAACAAACGAGGCCGCCATTATGTCTTTAGTATTAAATTAATAGGTTATAGGCCATTGCATTGAATCACTATAGTTATTAGAACTTATCCTCGAGGGACTTTGACTATGTGCAGCAAATTGCATGGCACTCCATTAAATAGTTGTTGATGTATTTCACTCTGAACCCCAAATGTCAACCTCATGGTGGTGCAAAGGAGAATTGGTACAGTTCATCCCCTGGGGACCATGAATGTTTGTACAAGTTCCATGGCAATCCATCCAATACCTGCTGAGATATTACAGGCTATACCAAAAATCCATAGAGCCATGCTGCTAGCGGAGCTAAAAATCAAATACAATAAACAGAAGTCCATACAACTGGGTGCAAAAATTTAAACTGATGGTGTATGACTGGGAATGTTTGTTAGATTCTGTGGGTTTGAAGCTGCTTAAACTGAAGGTGTGTGTAGCCAGCTGTGAATGAAATATTCCCTTTCAATATGAGCATGTGTTTACCTGAGCTTAATAGAGCTCTGGTGTACTGGCTGGATCTATTGCTACGGGATCTATCAGTCAATACACATTTTTTAGATCTGCACAGGTAACCTGCACATCAAAGCCTCTGCTCTGAAACATTAATAATTTTGACTTATAAAAATCCACATTGAGCATATTTTGGGGGAGAATAGCCTGTGAGACATAGAGGAAGTATTTCAGTGATGAATATCCCACCTGAAATGGAATCACTTCAGGGTCAGTGAATAATGAATAGAAGGGTAGATAGTTGCTCTCATTTGTTAGCGTGACAAAAAGTGTTTCTAAGTAGCCACTAAAAAGATACATATGAATGAATGCTTATAGAGGCATGCCAATGCAAAGGAGGTATTACTCAGATATTATTAGTATCCTCAAAATACTAAATATAAACACATGCATATATTATTTCACTGCATAAAATCCTAATGACTGAAGCAGATTGAAAGATACTTAACTGAAATAGTAGGGATCACATTTCTAATAACCCTGTGACTCATCTCACAGTTCTTACTCTCTCCCAGACTGAGACACAGACAGTTTTCACCTGCACTCATTGTGTCGGTGTTGCTTCTGAGAAACGTCGGAGGGCACCTCAGAGATTGTAACACACGATGCGGATGTTGGTGAAAAAACAATGAGAGCAACATATGAAAGCAGAAGTCTCAACTAACTTAGTCACTTCCATATTAGAAGGCCCACTCATTACACACAGAGATTGGGAAGTAATGCAAAGTGAATTTACACTAGTCATGTTTCATATCTTGTAAACTCTCCTCTGTTTTACAACTTTGAAAATTTGCAGTGATGCCTAATTTTCATAGTCAAGTTTATTCATCAATTTATTCAACAAATATCAATTTAAATGCTTAGGATTCAGCCATTAATGTATCTAAACAAGAAATAAAACTCCAAACTCCTGCAAACATAATTAACTTTAAAATTAAGAGTGAAAATTACACAAAAATCTTTGGCATTGTAAATTCTGTTTGTTTTTTTTAATCAGTGAAACAGGCACAAACAACTCTAGGAAATGTAATTATTCTGCTGTTTTTAATAATCATAATAATGGTAATGACTGCTCTGAAGGGTTTGTCTATGTTGATGCAATTAGAAACACTAACTCAACTCAGCCACAACCCTGATGTGATCCTGGATGGATTAGTGGATTATGTAACTGCAAGAAGGACAGATAGAGTTTTTTCTGGAAAATTCAGGTGAAAGAAGGAAAATGTGAGGGAGTAACTGACCAGAAGTCTTTGTCCACTAATTCTCTGTTTTTTTTTTTTTACGGTGATGACACATTCTTGCATTTTGTTTTAAGGGCAGTAAACATGTTGATTTAGTTTTCCAAAATACTTGTCTTCCTCTCATTTTACGCCATGATCTCTTTATCTTAACACCTGCTTGAGCTGTATACAGTATGTACAGTATGCATGAAGAGAAGCTATCAGACATGATGCACATGAGCCACTGCTGAAGAACTCCTGAACTTTTAAATTATGTGAGAGTAGGTCAACAAGCTTCCTCAGTAACCACTGGTTTTCTGTTAGTGCCTCATTTTGTCCCCCATTTTTCTTGTACTCACCTTGCACATAAAGAAGGCTACTTGCGCCTGGTCCCACCACTCGCACTCCTCTCCGGACGGCAGGCTCCTTTCTTTTTCAACAGGGAACCTCTGAGCGAGAGTGTGCTTTTGGAAGTACCGTATTAGACTGACCCATCATGCACCACGGCACTGACACACCAGCCAGCTTCCGCAGGGAGAAGCACACAGAGGGAGGTCACCTCATTAAAGCTGAAGCATATTCTCTGTCTCTGTCGTGTTGTAGCAATACTAGGCATTTTCTAAAAAAATCGGAACTTGTCTCTGAGATTGCATGGAGGTGCATCCACAAAAAGGGAAGCCAGGACTTCCTCAAAGTCAGCCTATATATAAGAGTTAAGAAACAAAACTGTCATAATAGAATGTAATTTGATTTTGTCTCCCAGCTCAGGCATGCTTCATTTACAGTCAGGCAGGGTGTTTGTAATTTGTTGTACATTTATTATTTTTGCACTCTAATGAAAGGCATACTCTAAATAGAGGATGTGTTCATTGGAAATTTTCATTAAGTGAGGAAATGGGGTATATTTTGTTGACTAGCATCTCAGAAATAGGAAATATGACTGTGATCAGGCATGTCAAAAGCCAATAGACCATCGAGATCTAAACATATGATAAAATACTTTAAACTGAATGGATTTTTCTGTTTAATCAGACTGAGTCATGCAGTGTTAGAGATAACAAAGCTCTACCACTAAATTTGATGCTATTTTGTTACTTAATGTTATTCTTATGAAGAAGTCAGACTGGGTGTCTCAGATTTAGACAAAGGGCTAGTAAACTGCTTTCCAGGCTTTGTTCAAGAGTAACACCACAGGCCTTTGCTTTTACGTATCTTTAGAGGCGCTGGTACGCAGATTTCCTTGCCTTTGGACACACAGCAGTAGTAGAACAAAAAGTTGTGGTTTTAAGGGGGATTTGTGTTGTAACCGTTTCTTCCTGATCAGTGGCTGGGTGCAGTGACCTTAAATTAGTGAGTGTTCAAAAGGTAAGCTAAAAGTCTGGGCTCTAGCTCCATACTTAATGCACATACATGAGAGTAGTATCAATCTTCTTATCTAAGTCTTGGCCAGAAAGCACATAAGCTTATTTCTCATTCAAGCAGGAACTGAGTATGATGATAATGAATAGATGCCTTTGTGGTCTGAAATGGTGTCATTTTGTTTTAAATCTAGACCTAAAAAATTGTCCCTTTTCTAGGTAGAAGAGTACAATTACTTTTTCTTTCTTTCTTTTTTTTTTTTTTTTACTATAATTACTTTTTCCCCTACAATTTGCAGTTATTTTGAGTAACTGTGTGCATGTGTTTGGTCCTCTGATTACCAAGCACCAAGCTGAAAACTCCTTAGATAATCAATACAACCTTAAGACACGACCACAGACTTCGTTAAGACAGGCAAATTAATGAATACAATAAAACCAAAGGAAACCATTACTTCTTTTCACTTTGATTTGTTAGTGGGGTATTTCTTCACTACAGCCTTTTACTTTGTTAGGAAGCATCCTCCACCGGAAATATTGATGATACAAAGCAGTAACTCTTCAGCAAGAAAACTGGATAATAAGACTGACCTTCAGACTGTGTTTTTTTTTTTTTTGATGCTCTGTTGGCTATTGATTTAGAAATATTAAATTCAAAAACCCTACTGGACCTGACACTTTTTGACACTGTATGGGAACAGACACTGGAAAACAGGGCTGTGAAAACAATGCTGTTTGCTCCAAGCACTGAGGTTTGAGGTTATCTATCTATGTACCTATGAATGAGGAAGGCACCTTTTTAGCCCTTTTCATCCAGTTTTTCCCTTTGCACACAAGTAGCTTTCAGGCTATACACTAATCAACATTTTTATATTAACAATGAAATTAGAAGACTATGCAACTAATGTGAGAGGTAATTGTTTTAGGATTTTCTTCCAATGAACCCTGTTTTCAGCAGCAGCAGGCAGCTGAGTTCACGCATGGCATGGGTAAAAATGAATTAAATGCGGACAGGCAGCAGGTGAAATAAACAGGAGAATGAAAAAAATCAGAAACAGTAATGAAAATAAATGCACAATTTTTTTAAACATCTAAAACATTTTAATTGCCTACGAGACAGCCTACCAACAACCAACCTATGAAAGTACATTATGCAAAATAGAAGATAACCTCAGAACATCATGCAAGCCCTGCTTAAATAGAATCTGCAAGAGTTTTAAAGTGAGTGACCATGTTGCCTATGTCTTTAATAAATGTTACAGGTACGGGTGGGCTCACAGGAATAATATTGATGGGTCCGGTTAGGTCTGGATTTGATTTAGAGATAATTGTGGGTAACGAGTCAGTCCCGGTACTGACCTTTTCGAATGTGGGGTGTGTGTGGGTTTGCAAAATTGGACCCCTGCTGGACTCTGCTGTCCGCTACCTTCCCAGCTCCAAAACCGCCAACAAAGTTAGCAACTCAATAGCTAGTGAGCTAAGTGGAGCATTTACTGTAGCATCTAAATAATCACTTATTTTTCTCAGGAGTTGGTGGAAAGCAAAACAGAAGAATGGATACTGAAAGGAAAGTGAATATTAAACTTGCATCAATCAAATTGCCAGAAACACAACTTCAAATGAATACCTACATTTTTAATGTTCAGTTTTGTCACAACTTTACCAGAAAGGTGTTGACTTGATTCTGTAATTCTGTACGCTTCAGTTGTACTACAAAATACTGGGAACCTTTTTGCATACAACACAAGATAAGTACTAGACAGCTGGCTGCTACCCAACAGACTTTATCCAAGCCAAAAAGCAACCTTCTACATAATGCATGTAGATACTGCATTTTAATAGCCAGTAGATGTCGCAGATAAATTACACTGAGCTGGACCTATTAAAAATCGACAAGACCTGACTATCAGATGTGTATGGCAATTAAGTTGTGTCTGCTGTAACATAGATAGCATGTTGAACTCTCCAAAATAAAAAAATTTGTATTAAAGGTGCTATATGTACATTTTCGCTATTGCTACATAGCCAATGTTAGCATTAACAGCTGTTTACTTCAGCCATTGTTGCGTTTACGAGACAAGAGGTTAAAATATGCCCTCTGGGCAGCGATACTTCTTCGTCGACTGGACGTTACAGTGACTCAATATCACAAAGGGGTATTACGAGACAGGACGGGCCGGGGCTAGCTGGTTAGCTTGATAACTTCAGTAGAAGAAAAGAAGTGATAGAAATAGAAGCAAAACAATAGTTTACGTTGGCGTTGCTTTCCACTACTGGAGACAGCGAGTAAAAGAAGGAAGTTTGATGCTGAACTTGCAGCATTTCTACTAGACTAGTCAGTAAACAGCTTTTAATACTAACATTGGCAATGTAGCGATAGCAAAAACTTTCATAGAGCACCTTTAAACTAAAGGGTAGCCAACTTCGGTGATGAGGCTACTGATTTTTCGCTAAGACTAAATCCCCATCTGCAAGCAATGTAGCAATTTCCTGTTGTTGTGAGATGCAAATTCAAGTTACACCATTGCCTTCAGTAGTTGGCTGAATACGGCTTTAAAAGTAATGTAACATTATTTAACATCTTCATGTTAACTCAGTTTCTGTGAGGTGTGCCTTGAGGTGTTTCTTCAGGTGTGTGTTATTCTTCCTAGTCATTTTGTAGCCACAGGGCTTCTCACCCAACAGTGCTACACACTAACTTTCTCTTGGCGGCATTATATTTGAAATGGGTTCAAATGTCAACACGTTTTTTACAACCAAGCCTCACTGATACCATCATGTTCTTTTCCTATAACCGTATGTGTTACATGTATAACTAGGTCCAGACTGGCACTGTTGGCGTTGCTGGGTGTGTTGCTGGTGTGCAGAGTCACAGGGAAGATGATTTGGGTGTGCAGGAAGACAAATGTGCTATGTAGCCGTTCAAAGAACATTTGGTTTATGTTATTGTTTGTAAAAACAGTCTGTAATTTTGTCTCCTTTTTCGTCAACAAAATTACATTGATTTCATTAAGTATTTTTTAAAACTCAGCTTTTTTTCATCAGTGATATTGTCTGGAGATTTACCCGGCAAATGATTTTCGGTTCAGGGAATGTTCCACTAATATTGCCTGTAGAGCATGGTAACGTTCGGTGCAACCCTTTTGTCGTTAATGGTTGCGAAAAATCATTCAGAAAACCTTCCGGGAACCTTAAGGGGACATTTCCTGAAGGCTTACTGAAGGTTATTTTGTGAAAGAGGAAGGGTCCCTTAATGTTATTTAAAGAACCTAGAAATGTTCTTTAAAGGTTGCAAAATTCATGAAATCAACACTGCATATCATCAACTTTTAGCTTTAGTTGTTAGAAAAAAGTTTTTCACACATCCAGCAGTTACAGAACAACATTAACTTACATTTATAGTCATGTTTCTGGCCATCTAGTGAATGTTGTAATATTCCCTTTCTTTTAGCTCTGTTTTTGGTATCTACTGGGGTCTCTACCAACTCCTGGGGGAAATATCTGGCTCTTGAGCTGGTAAATGCTCCACTATGTTGACTAACTCTGTCTGTTTGCTGTTTGGTGCTGATTAGGTCGTGTACAGTGGGTTTTTAGAGGCTATTTACTAAAAAAGCTGCCTTGTGCGCCTGACAACGACACTATGAGAGAGGCAAGAGTGAACAAAAACCGTAAAGTTAGGGGCCGGATAGCTAAACAATGAGCTGAAACTCATTTTAAAACTCTGTAAAGCTGAGGGAGGTTGCAGATTCAAGAAATGATTCCCTGGAGGTTCATCATTACGAGTACCGCCTTTCATTGTCACATTGTTTTCACATTGTCATTTGATACATTTTTTACTGCAAAAATATCAGTTATAGCTGCCTTTGACAAGCAGAAGTACCCCACTCATGCAGACTTGCCCTATTCAGAATGTTATATTTTATGATATAATATTGGATTATTATTACTCACATAATAATGTGGAGGTAGAATTTTAATGTCAGCTGGTTGAGGTGGAGCTAATTCTAGCTACTACGCTGTGGAGTAAAAACGGCAATATTTCTCTGTAAAGGAGTGGGGCGTAAGTATAAAGATGCATAAAATGGAAATGAAAAGTAAAGTACAAATACCTAAAAATTGTACCGAAGTACACCACTTGAAGTAATACACTTAGTGAATTACGACCACTGGATGTCATTAGCATAACTTTGTACACATTTCCCCAAAATTCAACTGGACACTTTAAGTATCTCAGGGAAATTGGGGATCTCCATTAGCATTTACAATAAAATAATACAATAAAATAAAGTCCTGTGGCTTTCACGATGAACGTTTTGCTCACAGTCTCACCTAGTAGCACATTGTCCTTTCTAACCAACTTGAATATGTATGATAATTAGAATTATCAGACAATTTAATCATGCACCTATAGAGCTAGTGTATAAAGTTAGACTAGAAAATGGGTTCATTGCTCTTGCAGTGATTACTCCTGGCAGTTTAAGAGCCATTTGTCTTAGTGATGTTAGAATTTCACTGGTCTCTGATTGGATGTGGGCCAGCACCCTCATATTCAGCTGAGTAAAAAGGGGGGGGGTGTGTGTGTCAAACAATTAGCTGCATCTGCCCTGTGACACCCTTTAACCCTCAGAGCTCCATGCTAATGAGAGCCATGTAATCATTTCTGGGTAGCAGACAGAGGCAAGGTGTGCTTATTAAAGTGAAGAAATGCACAGTGTGGTAATTAGATGTAGAATCAAGACCTGTAATGATTTTTCTCCCTCTTCACCTAAAACAAATCATTCCTATTTGGTCTACTGAAGCAGATGAATCATGTTGTAATTACCTCTTTGGAAACAAAAGGAATACTGCAGATGAGTTAAACAGATTAAATCCATTTCCAGTTTGTGTTTCTGACCACTGCATATGCAGTTCTTTTCCCTTGATAACTGTCCCGGCTCATCAGTGGCTTGCATATGCAGTGCCTGTGTGTGTGCAAAGGCCGTGTATGAGCTCGTGGGATATCAGGGAAAATGCCCACAAAGGCACTCATTTAAGGCAGTAAGCTAATTAAAGCAGAGGAGCAGATGGTGCAGACTTGGCTTGGACATAATGAGATGGTGAGTAGTGAGACGGACTGGACATGGCAGGACAGCTGTGAGGGGTTTGCGAGGTGACCAGAATCTAGGCATCTCCCAGGAGTGAGGCTTTACTTCAGCCTGCTCCAGCCAAGAGAGTGGAATAACAACTGCATGAAAACTTTTCAGTTGCTTTTATAAGAAGCTATTGGATAAGCCTGTGTTTACTTCCTCCAAATGTGTGTTTGCAGGGCAACTTTTACAGGAAGTGAATAATGCCATGCCAACAAGGTGTTTTTATCTTTTTTCTCTCATCCTCAATCATTCGATCTTGGCAGGTGCTTTTTGGTAAACACCAAATCCTCAACACCTGTTGCCAGAGGCTTTTCCTGTCTGCCAACTCTCACCAACCATGCTCCAACTGACACACTGTCCCACTATCAAAAAAAAAAGCAAAAAAAAAAAAAAGACGAAAACTACAACTGTCAAATAAACAACTGTGGCCTTATCAAAGTGGGTGTTTTTCCTAGCTGGAATTTAAGTTGCACACAACAACGAAAAAGCTCACAAAAGCAGAAATTCCTAGAGGTTCAGAAATACTTTGAATAGCTCATCTCCAAAGATATGTTCCACACTCCCATTGTGCCTCGTGTGAGAAAAAGGTCGAGACCAGTGGAAGCCGGTGTTCTCAGGTGTGAAGAGGTGAAGTTTGAGGATGTCAGACTTTACCTGGTGGAGAGGAAAATGGGCCGCAGCAGGAGAAGCTTTCTGACCCAACTGGCCAGGTCAAAGGGCTTTATTGTGGAAGACGTCCTCAGGTTGGAAAAAGCTTTTTTGTTGTTCACTGACTCAGTGAGGCTTGGCGTTTAAAAGCTTTTCTGAATGTGAAGCTCAGAAGAACACACTAATGTGGAGCTTAGAGGGATGCAAGGGGGAACTTAGACTATTTTCTGGGTTTGTGTTTTTTGCTTAGGTACCAGCCACAATGGTTTGACCTTGGCTTTCAAGGCCTTTATTGTAACCCTAGTTAAATGGAAGGTCACAATACTAATTAAAGGCCCGTTTGAGCATGGTTGTACTGTCTAACAGCCAGGCCAGTAAATGCAAAATGAAGACTCATTTCATTTCTCAAATAAACATTAATTCCTAGTCTGTAGAAGCAGTCAAAATGGTATAATGTAATGATTGTTTGTACACGGAATTTTTAATTTAGCTATCAAAGTCGAACCTGCACCTCAGATGTTTATAGGAAGAGACAGATCATGCTGTTAAACTGTTCATCTGAAAAAAAAGGCATTATTAAAACAACCAGTTCTCCTGTGAGATATATTTTGTGGCATTTTCTTAAAAACGTCTACCTTTCTTTAAGAAGTTAAGGTTAAATTAGCTAATTAGAGAACCACTATTGTCTCATGAATACTTAAGTAAGAAGGGTTAGGGCATCCATCCTGCCTCGGCTACACCTAAGTGGATTTCCCCCTTAGCCATAACTCAGCTCCTACATAAATACGTTTAGAAAGGGAAGAGAAGGGCTAACCCAGCTACAGCTCGTTGGCAGTGAGAAAACTAAAAACATTGGAAGAAAGGTAACAGAGCCCACACAAACTTTTTAATGAGTTTGGTGAAAGTTTTTTGTGAAGATGCACTTAAGGAGAGATATTTTGTGAGCTCGGGAGCTTGTTTTCTTGCGACGATGAATCATCTATTGTGCAGTAGTTATGGAAGCAGCATGCCTTCTTCATTTTTTCTGTCTCTAATTGAAAGTATCTTTTAAATCCCACACTGCTAACAAAGCAGAACTCCTCTGTTGATGTCCACAAAGCTTCAGAAGCTGATTTCTTGGAGGCAAGTCATACTGTTGATGCCACCTCCCATTTTTTAAAGTCGACTTTGTTATTGGGGCTGGACAGCTTAAATCCAGACTTTGAGCTCCTCTGGTGAACAGGTGTGTGTGTAGTCCTCTGTTTCATTTTTTGAAAACTTACTCGCCTTTTAGACATTCACAGTGGGGGCAGATTTTCCAATTTAAAGTTACCTCAAGGATGAAATTAGCATGTGATTTATAAATAGTCAATAAAGGGTCTTTTTTGGTATAGTATAACCAACAGGTGCGTGTGTGTGTGTGTGTGTGTGTGTGTGTGTGTTTAAATGCATATCTAAGTGTGCCTGCCAGCCGTGCGCCAGCTTGGCCATGGCAGCATTCCCAGAAACACAGCTTGAGCGCTCCTACCGTTACACTTGGCTTGATACAATTGTTTGAAACCAACGACAGGAAGTAGAGCATGCCTGCCTCAAACTGACATGAATTCTACAAGCTGACAAAACTGATATCAGCTGCAGTTTGATAGTAACACCTCCTGTATCAAGTCTTACACAAGTTATAGGCACATTGCCTTGAGCATATGGTCCAATACACTGTGCATTCTTCTCTGCATGAAGGAATGTGCTCAAACACACACCAACACACACACACACACACACACACACACACACACACACACACACACACACACACACACACACACACACACACACACACACACACACACACACACACAATAACGGACACAAACACTTGACATATGCACAAACCAGTCTCCCCACGTCCTAATTTCAAGTGCGATGCACATAAACTTAGATCCAGATATCGACATTTTTGTCCTGGCTGATTGATGAGCTATGATAAATGCTCTCTCACGAATGGCAGGAAAAAGACACACACACACATTGGCCTTCACGCTGAAGTTGAAGTTCAGGGACTCTGGATGTCATTAACCATTTGCTAAGTCCTGTCCACTTTAATTACAGTTGCTATGCCTGTCAAGCTTTTGGTTTTTGCACAGCACATACAGTATGTAGTTTGCAATGATCAAGGGGATATATTTACCACTCTAAATTCTTAGTGATTTTTAAAACAAAGGGTCTTCGACATCAGACAGTGATAGACAAAAGCAGACTGTTGTTGGCTGAAGTTACAGCTGTTGCTAGGAGATTTTATCAGCTGCTAGTGGGAGAAGCAATAGTTACCAGAGGAAGCAAGCAGCCTCACCCTGCACCAGCGCCCAACACACACACACACACACACACACACACACACACACACACACACACACACTCCAACCGAAACACAAAATATAAACCCTGGAAAACACAAAATAATCAGTGAGGGGTGAATAAATGTTACTACAGGAAACACAGGTAAAAGGGTAGCAGGTGGCGGTGAGGGGGCTCAATGTCAGCATACAGAGATAACCCTACACAAAAACCAAAACCATCACGCTCGTTCTTGGGGGAAAGGTTTCTGAGGAATGGCGCTGGTGAGGCCTAACTGTTTGCAGCGGGCCTTGGGACTCTGGCCTAGCCCTAATGGTCAGTGCCAATATCAATAAACAATGTTGGAAGCTCATTCACATACTCTAAACAAACAAACCAGAACAAAATCAAAAACAAACAAAAGCAGACAGAACCAACAGGAGCAAACAAAGGAAGCAGTAGCTGTGCGGTATTTTGGCTGTCTCATGGATGAGTACGCAGCCCCAGCTTGTGGCAGCCGGTTTTGCATACTGAAACAATGGCTAGCTTTGAAACACGACCAGGGAAGCCGTACATATGTCCCAGGGAATAGCCAAGACAACAACCCAAAGAGGAAGAGCAGCCTACTAGAGAGCTGACATGCAGTGCTTATACACGGCCTGAGTGGGCATTAGTAACCAGGAAGTGGGAGGGGCTACAGGCTGGCTAACCCTACAGTGGCTCGGTAGGACTTCTATTGCTTGATACACTGCGCTAACGGGTCCCAAGCAAGTCAGCATACTTACCAGTTTGCCGACCCCTTGATAAGACATGAAAAATAAGAAAAAAGCATTGATCTTGTGTTGCAGTGTACAGCTAGTAAGCCTTAGAGTTATAAGGGGGCTAAGGAAAAATTTAAGATCAGACTGTTACTATGGCGTAACCTTGTTGGCTGGACCACAACAGCAGGGCCACCACTATAGACGCGAATGTCCATGACTGACTGATTGACTTACTGACGGACCTATGAAGTTACCCCACTAGACGTTGCTCTTTCAAAATGATTTGGCACAAACAGTTTCTACTGCGTAATCAGGGGGGTGTTTACAGGCAGTGTTGCCAACTTAGTGCCTTTGTCGTTAGATTTACTGACTTTTCACACACTTTTAGTGACTTTTCCTCACAAACCTAGTGAGAAGTCTACCGACTTCTTGGACAAACCTTAGCTGCTTTCCGTATAATAGAGTTGCCAGTATTGCCCAATGACTGCGAGGACGGGCTTTCCCTCTGCAGGAACACCTCTCTCTAGTCTCATTCAATTGACCACACAGCAGCCAACATAGATGTGAATGAGCTTCCAACTTTCCCTCATTGATCATTTTACAAGTAAATATAGCTGAAATAACAGCACAGCTGTTGTAATTAACTTATGTGTATGGAGATTTAGTCAGACGACGCTGTGGTTATAAAATCAGGATTTCAGCAGTGCAGAGCAGCAGCTGGGAAATGGCTTGGAAGTGACTGCTGGTTAACATGTAGTCTGAATGGGCCACGTTTCAGTCACTATTTCATACTTGTTCCGTTGTCTGACAGCAAAAGCAGAAAAACGTGAATGAGAACAACTTTATTGGGAATTGGCTGTATTAAATTACGGTGTATGTGAGCACAGAAAGCAGAAGAGAAGCAAACAGATAAAGGGCGGTCCAGCCACATGCTAGGTTTTGGCCTAGTTTTATTTTAGATACTACACAGTGCATGTGCGAGCTGTGACAGGGACTTTTTTGTAACACAATCTGTAAACCCACAAAATAACATGGTATCAGATGCTACTAAACTCAGAAGTAACTTCAGTTACTTGATGTAATTAAATTTAAGTATTTATTTACAATCGACTAATTTTATCTACCTTCTTACAGTGATTGAGTAAATGTCAGTTACGATGTTTCATAGGAGCATGGTGTAAAAATCTGTTATGGACATAATTGGCCTTTGATCTGCTTCTTGTTTTTCACTTTTGGAAGGGATAGGATGAGGGTAGCTGCTGTCAGGAACAGGGCGGAGAGACGACTCGAGAGAGTTCTCCATATCAAAGCCTATTGACTTTAGCCTGTCCTTGTGGCTGGGCTCAGAGTCTCACTGATTCAGGGAAGTACAGTCTGGTGCTGGGTTTGCATTCTAGCTCATTTGCATGTCAATCTGCCATTTTACATTCTGTTCTGCTAGGCATTAAGATAAGGATCCATATTCAGGGGCTGGATTATATCTTGGTAAATATGGCCTGAGGAGAAAGTACTTCCCCCCCCCATGATCTTCAGTCTTGTTTCAACATAGCAACTCAACCCTTGTGATTTTAGAGGGAAATCAACCAGAGAGCCAAATCTCTATTACTGTGGTTAGACAACTTCATGGCAAGTGAATTTAAGCTTTTGCAGTTAATAGCTGTGTCCCTTAGATACCTCAGATGTGGCTGTTTTAGAGACTCTTTGTCT